>NC_139029.1:72836520-73436520 GCF_964662115.1 Mustela nivalis | reverse complement strand
TTCTCTACGCTCTCACAGCAAATTGACTTAGAAATTGCCTTATATCCCCTCAAAATGTTTAGTACCACTTCTCATCAAAAGATGTTTCTTGGGTCTAACATACAACCAACTGAAGTTTCAATTCACCTCTCGAGTTCTCTCTCTGGGAAATCATGCATCAGTATCCTTGATTAACCTGCTCCTTTTCTTCAGATTAAATTAAATAACCCCTTGAGGCATTTTTCAGAGATGTGGTAATAATCATTCAGCATTTCTCAAGAACTTAAGTGATCACTAGCAAGACACTTGGTAACAGGTTTATGTCCTTTACCAATTGTTTCAAATCCTGTCAATAGAGCAACTTTCAAATAATAAACGCTCTTCCCACATTTAGTTGTAGTTTTGAGACTTCCTGGAAGGGACCTAAGATTTATATAGTGAAGTGTTTCTCTAACATTAATATTCATAAAAATCATTGGAGAGCTTACTGAAACACAAAGTTCTAGGGATGCCTGGGTGGCTCAGTTGGTTAAGCATCTGCCTTCGGCTTGGGTCATGATCGAAAGGTCCTGGGATGAGTTCGGCATCGGGTTCCCTGCTCAGCGAGGAGCCTGCTTCTCCCTCTCTCTCTGCCTGCAGCTCCCCCTGCTTGTGCTCTCTGTCCCTCTGACAAATAAAGAAAATCTAAAGAAACCACATCTCAGAGTTTCTGATTCATTAGGTTTGAAGAAGGCCCCCAAAATGAGCACTTCTAAAAAACCCCTAGTTAATGTTGATGCTGTTGGTGCAGAGACCATTTTTTGAGAATCTAAGACAGTGGTTCTCAATTTTGGCTTCCCATTAGAGCAACCTAGAGTGCTTTAAAAAAACAAAAAACAACAAACAAACAAACAAACAAAAAAACCCAAACCCTCAAATCCAGGCCCTACTCCTATGATGGATCAAGCAATTCAACTGGTCTAGCTGAGACCAGTACTTTTTGGTTTGTTTTCTCCACATCTCCACAGGAAGAGAAAGCTCACAGGACAGACTGGCATTTAAATATCTGGGGAAAGTGCCAGCCTTTTAAATCTTCTTGGAAGTTTCAGTAGATGTCTAGAGTGCTATCCCTCTACACAGATTACCAGTAACAGCGACCAGCCCACTCCCTGAGCCCTTCAGAGACCCGAGAACCAGGTGTGTGAGGCAGGAGAACAGGGAGTCTCTGAGCTGTAGAGATTTGTAGGGTGAACTTGAAAAGGAATCAGACAATGAAGCCGAGCTGAAAGGCTATTTCAATCGTGTGGGTGAAATAATGAGGGAGAATTTTGCAACACGTTTGAAAAGAAAGCAATGACCAAAAGAGTCACTGTAAATGACAATCCAACATGACTTAGCAACAGCAGATAAAGGGGTCCATGGAGAAGCAGGAGTCAAAAGGATTCAGATTTTGAGTCTATGGCATTACATAGTATCTTCCACAATTTCTAGCACATGGTGTACAACAAATATTTGTATAGTAATTAATGGAGCATATCAGAGAGCAGAAAGTAATATAGTCAGGTGTTAGGCAGGGTGTAGCTAAGGTCCTAGGACCTTCCCTGGGAGAGGCCAGTGCTCAGCCACATGTAGATGGGAAGGATTTGGGCTAACTATTCTGCATATTCTAAATATTAATGGCTGAAAAAAATAATAAGGTTCTATTTCTCATGATTCTGGGGTGATTCTTTAACTTGGTGGGATCGGCCGGCACAAGAGTGGCCGGAAGGTCCAGAATGCCTGTTCATCAGGCTGGTGGTTGGAGCTGGCTGCTGGCTGGCCTTCCAGTGTGACTTCTCATGGCTCTTTGAGGGTCCTGACATAGCGTGGCGGGGTTCGAAGATGGTGCTTTCCAAGCGCGAAGGAGAAAACTGTAGTTCTTTACTGGCCCAGCTCTCAAAGCTACATGGTATCACGTCCACCACTTTTTATCAGTCAAAGGAGTCACAGAGCCAGCCCTGATTCCAGACAACAGAGGAGGGGAAATGTGACTTCTCAGTAGGAGGAGTGGTAACAGATAAACAGCCTGGGTTAACTCACCCTGCTTTCCCTGTGATTTCTAGTCATTTCCTCCTACATGCAAAGCAACACTCACCTTCTTCCAAGCTCCTAAAAATTTCATCTGACTATGGCATCAAGTTCAGGCTTGAAGTCCAGGATCTTGTCAGCTAAATTAGGTCTAGGGGGCTGTGGGACAGCATTCTTAAGGAATGTAGAAGTCCCGTTATCTAGCAGAGAAGATTCAGAAGGCATGGCCTTTCATCTTTTGAAGTCATAGTACAGGGTCTTACTGTGAGGCCCTGGGTTTTGTTTGTACCTTGAGATTATGTTCTCCTGGCAGCCGTGCTCTGGATCTGATCTCTACTTTGAGTACCTTTTGCTGGGTGGAAAAGCTGGGAATGAAGAACAGTTTTATCTACAACCCTACACAATTCTGGAAGGGAACAATATCCAAAGTCCGCTTAAAATCAGACAATTTCTTCTTTCTTTGGTTGTGATGAAAAAAAGTCAATTGGCACTTAGAATATTTTTTTTTTTTATGTTTGAATACATTTTTTAATTCAACACAGGGCTTGAATTCATGACCCTGAGATCAATTTCTGAGCTGAGATAAAGAGTGGGACACTTAACCCACTGAACCACCCAGGTTGGATATTCTGATTTTCTGCTGAAAAATCTCCTAAGTTAGATACACAAATCCATTAGGTTCATTTTCCATCTTCCACGTTACTGGAGGTGTCAGTCTTGTCAATTTTTCTGTCAGTATGCAACAAGGGTACCGTTTTATACCCCCCAATAGTGATTTCCTCACTGCCCTTCCAGCCACCATTAATAGTTGTCTCGCTTCCCTCCAAACCTTCACTGTGCCCTAGTCTCAAAGCCAATTCCAGATGTTTCATTAGGGCAGGACCTCACTTCTGGGTACCAATTTTTGCTTTAGATCTCTATTGCTATGCAAAAAACCATCCCAAAACTGAGTGGCTAAAACAACAATTTGTTACTTCTCATGATTCTGTGGGATAATTGGACAGATCTTGTGTTTCACATGGTGTTGGCTGGAATGTTGGGATGGCTGGAAGGTTTAAAATGCCAATCATAGGACTGGCATTCAGGCTGTCTGCTGGTCTTGCCGCTCAGTTTGGCTAATGACCAGGGGCCACTCCTCCACGTACATGGCTGGTTAGGCTTTCCCATGGCAAGGTGACTAAGTTCAAAGGAACGCTACAAGCCCCCAAAAGCAGAAGCTGCAAATCTCTTTAAAGTCCAGCCTTAGAAATTACTCCGCACCACTTCGGCCAGGTTTGAGGGTTCAAAAAAGGTAACCAAGCTGGTCTAGATTTTTAAAGGGAAGGGAAACGGACTCCAGCTGGAAAAATCACGAAGTGTTTACCACCATCTTTAATTCATGATAGGAACTCAAGAACATTTAAGTAGTAGATAATGCCACAGAAATGAATTCGTTCTTTGAGAGAGAGAACTGAGTGAGTGAAGAACAGAATCTCTCCCCTGAATAATATATCCCATGAAGAAGGATTCTTAGACCAGGAAGAGCAAAGGGGGAGCAAGAAGCAGGCTCAGTGAGAAAGAAGCACAGTGTTTCTGGAACGGAAATCAGTTTCAAGGAAAGAGTATGACATCATGGTCAATATCACTGAGAAACCAAAGGAGAGAAGTGATGTGTAACTACCATTTAGCAGTTTCTTATCCAAAGCTGCACAACGGTAATGGGTTTCCAAAACAATCATAAATAATATTCTAAATATTAGGAAAATTTATCATCTGAAGCCCCAGAAGACCGTTACTGAGTACAACAATTAACACCACAGGAATAACTCTAGAAATTCCAATTAAATCTGAGTTGTTCTGAACTTTAAAAAAACTGCTTTACTTTTCCTTGTTTCTGACAGTTAGGGAACACATGATTTTTTAAATGTAGATGGTAATTGTCTTTTTTAGGAAAAGGCTTCTCAGTTCTTTGATGCGGTCAGTAAGCTACCGAATTATCTAGAATACATTTAAAATGAAAGAAGCTGCAGTCACATTATAATATTAACATTGGCACATAAGCCACTAGTGGTTATGTGATTCTTAGAATATGTAAGTAGAAGGAACCTTGGACCCTTCTCCACCATCTTCATTGTTTAATAAAATGTTTTTTTGACTCCCCCTCCCACCACCCCCAATAAGTAAGCCATCAAGTAGATCCAGACTCAGTTCTTGTGTAGTCTCTTGTGGATCTACATGCTTTCCTTTTGAATGTCTGGCTGATAGCAGAGATCATTTGCTTCTCCTACTCCTCCCATAGGTGACCTTCCTTTCACAAGAGCAGAATCATATGGGCTAGCTAACCCAGGAAGAAACCATGGAAATTAGACTGTAACTCTACAAGTAAGGGAACTAAAGCATACAAATGTTTAAGTTACTTCTCCAGGGCCTGGAATTATGAACAAATTTCCTAATTTGTACAGAACTGGGAAGTTGATAGAATTGATAATGGCTACCTAGCCTAGTTACTAATAGGCCTTCTTAATGAATTCATGAATGTAGTCCAGAACATTTTTATTTTACAATTTTAAACCATAAATCAAAATGAGATTTTTTTTTTAAGCTCTAGGACAAACCAGTGTATTCAAGAAATACTAAAAATATGGTTAAGCCACTCATCTTAACCCTTTCTCTAAAGTTAATATTTAAATGCACTCAATTAGGGAGGCTAGGACTCCAAAGGTGTACTAAGGCAATATGAGACCTTGTTTCTACTTTCATGGGATTTATAATCCCATGAGAAGACATGCATAGTTGGAAGCACCACCATGCCAAGCTGTCACCAGGCCAAATGGGTGGCATGATGGGTAAACCTAATAAGTACTACATTTGATTCTATACAAAGAAAATACCCCCAAGAGAATGAGTGGGACATCCCTGAACAGTAGCACTTCTCAAAGAGAGGTCAGGATTTTAGTTTGTAGGATACCTACTCCATGCCTGGTGGAGGCTGAAGCATTCAGGAAATATAGATGTGCAAGACAGAAAGATCCCTGCTTTCAGGGATCTTACTGAGGAAGAAGGGAAGAGAGACAACCAAATATGTAAACACAATAAATTCATAAGTGCCATGAAGAATGTAGGGCTCCTTTAGATTGGACAGTCAGGGAAGGCCTCTTTAGATCTGAAGAGAGCCAGCCATGCAATGATATTGGGGAAGCTCATTCCAAGTAGAAGGAGCAAGAAGCTTAGAATGGGTGCAGATCAGAAGGGAGGCCTCTCAGCTGGGATGTTAGGAACTAAATGGGAGGGCCTGCAGCCAACATATAGAGTTTGGATAATAAATAGTCCAGGAGGAATGCAAAAGCCACTGAAGAGCCATAAGTAGAGAAGCAGCTGACCTGATATAAGCTGTTTTGTTTTTTTTAAAGATGTTTTTTGAGAGGAGGGGAGATGGAGAGAGAGAGAGAGACTTAAGCAGACTCTGCACAGAGCACAGAGGTCAATGTGGGGCACATAGGCCCACATAGGGCTCGATCTCATAACCCTGAGATCACAACCTGAGCCAAAGGCAAGAGCTGGACACTTCACTGGTGCACTACCCAGGCACCCCTGATACTAGCTTTTAAAAATTCAGTTACTCAATGAATCAGCAGGGATATGTGAATATACTCAAGAAGTCAAAGGATCTATACTTTCATCTATAAAAGAAGGGTGTTCACGATACCCAGAGGACAGACCCAATGTCCTCACCACTGCTTCACCTGGATTACATATGTTCAGACCTGGGCAACACACTTTTCAAGACATTTGTCATATTCACAATACTAGAGAGTCATGCTACTTAATATAGTATACAAATTAATTGCTCATTATGTCAATGTCAAAAGTTCTGCCACAGAGCTAATTTAAGATTAATCTTCCACAAGTATTAAAGATAAATGATATTTGTAGAAAGCAACAGATATGGGACTTGTTTATTTCTGACTTCTGTAATCTGGGAAAGGGCGGCCATTGTTTATTTACGGAAGCATGGCAAATCAATTCCCTGCATAAAAAAGCACTACCTTAAGCAAAAATCAAAAAAATACAGACGTGGAATCATGGAGTCTAAGTCTGTCATAGACATTATATTTCTCAGATCTCTAAGGTTTAAAAAAATAACATCAACCTACATACACATATACTCTGCAATGTACAAGACCAACAAAGGACAGGAAGAGGACATTTTACCAAAACTTATACAGACTTAATTTTCTAGTTTATTAACTGGTTTAACTATATCAAAAGAATTTTATGCAAAAGATCTGTAAGGAATAACAGTCTCTTTTTACATATTAAGTATTCAGTATTTGCCCCAAGCTACCAATAATTATCTTTACCATGTGTTCACAATTCAAAATGTTAACCTTACCCGATGAATGTTGGTCAACTGGAAACTCTGCAATTAGTTTCTGTTTGAAAAATTCCTGAAGAGAAATCATAAACACATTATTACATTTTACTCAATGCAGCACTGCAAGACAAGTTATCTAAGATTATCTAAGATTCTAAGATTTCCAAGATATATAATAACTTTATGAGACATACAACTTAAAAAGTGAGTGTTATTATAGAAGTCAGCTTTCTGACCTCCTGCAAAAACACAAACCACTGTCACATGTTATACTTTCAGTGTCTTCACCACAGCAATTTATAAGGCATAAAATATGAACATTCAATTTTTATTTAAGAATGAGATAAACATTACATCTCAGGTTTAATTTATAACCTTATACATGTTTTTAAAAGCTTATAAATTAAATTTATATTTTTTATATGTTGTATGTAATTTATTTATATATAAAAATAAAAATATAAAAATATAAAATATATAACATATACAATTAAACAAAATAAATTATAAAATAAATATAAATGAATATTATTTACAAGTTTATAAATTAAACCTGAGATATGCTTATATCTTTATATTTTTAGTATATAAAGATATACATATTTATTAAATATGTATATAATATATATTTATATATTTTATATTAAAAGTTTATAAATATATTTATTTATAAGTATAAATAATAAAAAACCATTGAAAATATCTACATTTCTTTTTTTTTTTTTTTCTACATTTCTTATATAAAAAGAGGAAGGGGGTATTTGGGATAGTTTCTCTTTCAAGTTTTTACTGTTTTTGCTTTGGGGTTTGTTGTTATTGTTGCTTGCTGTTCTTTTATTTGACACAATTAAGCCATTGTAAAATTCAATGGCACAATATTTTTCCCTCTTATTTTTTATCATAGGCTTTCTCAATGTTGTTACAGTTTCTGTAAACAGCATCTTTTTTTAAAAGGATTGTATTTTTAAGTCATTTCCACACCCAACTCACAAGGCCAGGACCAAGAGTCGCATGTTCCACTGAATGAACCAGCCAGGTGCCCCTCTAAACATGTTTCGATGGAAGCATAATAGTTCACACATAGATATGTCATAGTTCACAAAATTATTTTTGTATAAAGTCCTACATCTTCCCTTTTTACTACTAATAATAGTGTAAACATCCCTGTACTCTATTCATATGATTTCCTTTGCATAGATCTCTAAAAGTGGGAGTGATGGGTCTGAGGGCGTAAATGTTTTAAGTTCTCTGATATATAACAACAAATTATTTCTCAAGAAGGTCATACTAATTTTCTTCTCCATAAACAGTATGAGTAGTACCCTTACGATATGTGGGAATCATCATTAAATAAACAAACAAACAAACAAACAAAACCTTGGCTAATTCCACCCCAAATTAGCTTATTGTTTATTTTGCATTTCTCTGACTCGGTTGAGTTGAATGCTTTTTAACATGTTTTACTAACAAATTTCATTCTTCTTTTTTCTTCTTAAAAAATATTTATTCATCTGGCAGAAAGTGAGAGAGAGAGAGAGTGTGCGCGCGCGCACAAGCAGGGGGAGCCGCAGAGGGAGAGGGAGAAGCAGGCTCCCTGCTCCATCCCAGGATGCTGAGCTCATTACCTAAGCCGAAGGCAGATGCTTAACCAACTGAGCCACCCAGGCGCCCCTCATTCTTCTTTTCTACTTCTTATTTACCTACACCAGAGGAATATTTTGCTGAGAAGATATAACTGTAATGAAAGCTTCCTCCTAACCACAACTTGTCATCTCAGAGTGAAGCCATTGTTGTCAAGTAAAAAAACAACAAAACGTAGTTCAGTTTCTTTATTCAGACTAAAACCAAATCACTCAAAACTAATTTTAGAAACTATAGCATAGGGGCACCTGGGTGGCTCAGTGGGTTAAGCCTCTGCCTTTGGCTCAGGTCATGATCCCTGTCCTGGGATAAAGCCCTGCATTGGGCTCTCTGCTCAAGAGGGAGCCTGCTTTCCCCTCTCTCTCTGCCTGCCTCTCTGCCTACTTGTGATCTCTGTCTGTCAAATAAATAAATAAAATCTTAAAAAAAAAAAAAAAAAAAGAAAGAAAGAAACTAGCATAAGATATCGGCTTTCTTTCTCCCTAGCAGCAAAAGAAACTACAAGCTGGAAAAAGGAAATGTGAAAATACTAAATGACAATGCTTGTTAGAATAGAATCAATAGTCCACACG
The DNA here is from genome assembly GCF_964662115.1 of Mustela nivalis. NCBI lineage: Eukaryota > Metazoa > Chordata > Mammalia > Carnivora > Mustelidae > Mustela > Mustela nivalis. The sequence continues at coordinate 73,427,928 of NC_139029.1, read as the reverse complement.
AGGCAGGAAAACCCAGGATTCGACTGTCAAGGGTAATGCTGATGGACCCAGCTGCTGACACAGGCTTCTCTGGTTTGCTCTGCTGCTATGGTAATGAGTGTTATGAAACTAGCATTACCTACTACCCCCTCAAAAACATTTTTTCTCCCCACTGGCACGACCCAAAGCACGTTCATTTTCACTTAAAAAGTCAATTCCAAGACAATCTGAAAATAAGTCTGTTTTGGAGATCTGGAGATGACAAACAGAACACCCAAAATTCCCTTTCTCAAAGAACAACTCCCTTCAAAAGGTTTCCAGTGAAATGACATACAAAGGACTACTTCCAAGTGACTGTGGATTAAAGAACAATAGGGGACAATCAACCGTGACAGAAAAACAAGAGGCCCCATGCCTTCTGCTTTGAAAACTGAGAAGTCTGGATGCTCTCATTTCCTTCTGGTCAGTAGAGATAGGGGAGATTGACAAAACGAACTCCTTTGTAGTTAAGCAAAGAACTGCTCTAAAACTCTGGAATCTGAGAATGGTTCTCCATTGGCATGAATCTGTGTCTTAGTGATGGTTAAATAAAATCTTCCCCTTTAAGGCTTAGCAAGAAGTCATGAATCTCTGCCTAGTAACTCGATCTCATTTTGTAAGTCAGATATGGCCAGAATCGTTGCAGTATCACACTTGCTCATCCTGCTCTCCAACAATTCCATAAGTTTAAGCCTTTAGTTTCTATACAATTAAAATATGATTTTAAAATCATATTTTTATTATTAAAATCATATTTTAATTGTATAATTTCAAACTAGAAATACCAGATGTACTTAAAAGAGGGACATTTCATTTCACCATCTGTCCTACCCTGCTATCACCTCCATGAGTCACCTCCATGATCCACCTTGACCTCCACAGCCTGAATTCCCTGTCCCTGCATCCATGTTCCTACTACATTAACAGTTCTCTCACACTGTGTTAGAGTATAGAATAAGCTATTGCCTCAAGTTCCTTGAGCATTGAGGCAGCATCTTATTTATCTACATGTCTGGGATCTATCCCAGTGTCTTTTCCCAGGCCTAGATTAAAAGTCTGATTGTGGGGGCCTGGGTGGCTCAGTGGGTTAAAGCCTCTGCTTTCGGCTCAGGTCGTGATCCCAGGGTCCTGGGATCGAGCCCTGCATTGGGTTCTCTGCTCAGCAGGGAGCCTGCTCCCCTCAACCTTCTCTCTCTGCCTGCTTGTGCTCTCTGTCAAATAAATAAATAAAATCTTAAAAAAAAAAACAAAAAACCTGGCTATTAGGGCAGTTTCCACATACAGACATATCCATGGGGTGCTGAAGACATCTCTGGAAACTTAACTAGATGAAATAAAAATAGTATCCACCAGGACTTTTCTCAGGGTCTGTATAAAGTAAGCTTGGAAGGAAAAAGAAGGGGTCTGTTATTTTTCTTCTGGTCTGTTGAGAACCTAGGAACTGGCAGGAGGGAGATTTGAGGGATTCTTTGGCTACCCCCTTCCCTCTCACCTGGAGCTTGGCTTTTCTTCTTAAAAATGTTGTGAAAAATATTCAAAGGACAACAGTCTGAAGTGGCATCAAATCATCAGCCTGCACAGAGTAACAAATTATTAGCTTATCTCTTGGACCCCCATATCTCAATCCTGGCCCCTATCCCTACCATGAATATTTGGTAAATAATTACCGAGTGAACCAATAATACCAGGTCAAGTTTCACCAACCAGTTAGGAACCAAGGGTACAGAGGAAGAAGGCCTGACTCTGAATGATCTATAACACAATTGGTGGGCACACACAATGGGTCTAGAAAGGTGGGAAAGCAGAACGGAGAGGACAGAACCTCAGGCATTTCCATCACCCCATGATCAGTGCAGAGATTCAGAAGCAGAGGCGAAGCTTTCACCCTTTGGAAGGAGAAAAATTCATACTTTTCAGCAAAGCCACCAAACATGACATTGCGGAGATCTGAGTGGAGAACTGCTGTCAAATTTAGCATAACTGGCTGCATTCTCATGGCAGTGAGTCATTTTGAATCAGTGATGGATCACTGGATAAATGCCACAGCATTCCTAAATGACCTTAATATCTTATCAAATTATGATTTCACAATTCTTTTGTACAAGCTAAAAGTACAATGCAGTAGTACAATGTGAGCGCTCTCTCTCTCCACCTTCCCTCAAGACCATGGGCTTGGAGAAGGAAAGGACATTTCTTGTCTCCTCAGGGTCTGTAAGTATTGTAATTCCACAATTCCTGTGAGCTATGATTAAGCTGAAAATATTACATGTCTCTGGATGTTCTCAGTCTCCTAAAATCAATAACTTCTGATAGCGATCATTATAAAGAATGCTATATCCAGTAGAACATTTTCTTAACCCAGTGTCAAATATCAAATTGCCATGCACTGAAAATCAGCCCAATGTTTAGGTTGAGTTAACTTCTGACCCTAAAATATAAAGGTTTAATGTTCACCAAGTATTAAATGACCATTAAACACAAAAGATGTTTAAAATGAATGCTGCTGGGGTGCCTGGGTGGCTCAGCCGTTAAGCGTCTGCCTTCAGCTCAGGTCATGATCCCGGGGTCCTGGGATCCAGCCCTGCATCAAGCTCCCTGCTCCTCGGGAAGACTGCTTCTCCCTCCCCTACTTGCCCTGCTTGTATTCCTGCTTTTGCTGTCCCTCTCCGTCAAATAAATAAAATCTTTAAAAAAATAAAATGAACGCTGCTACCCATTCTACCCACCAAATAAGTAGTTGTTCCATGCTTCTTTAGCATTTAGAGAATGCTGATGGTTCTGTTACACTGTCATTAATCTGCATCACAAAGAGATGGTTAGATGCCTTCCTGCCTTCTCGATTAGAGCTTTTAGAAGAATATAGTGTACTGGACAGGACCTAACATACAAGGCATCCTTAGTAATAACTATGCGCAGAATTTAAAAGGTAGAAGGAGATGGGAAAGGGAAGGCTAACATTTACTGTGTATTTAGCGAGGTAGGTATTATGATCTCAGCATTAAAGGTGAGAACATTGAGGACTGGAAAAATTAAGAAACTTGTTCAAGCTCACAAAGTGAACCCCAAATTCACACCAACCCATTCTACGAGCCATCTGCCACACCGCCTCTCCAGTGCACTATATAAAAAGGAGTTTTATATAGAACGTGCATCTTTCTTTTAAAAACCTACAATCTATCTTTTAGGGGAACTAAAAGACACAATCTGAAAATCAGCTTAATATAGTTTTCCCAGCTTGTTACTCAGTATTCCATCTTGTGAAACAGAATCAACAAATGCTCCTTCCATCCTGCCTGCCTCTATTATATAATTAAGATTGACATGCTAGATGGCCAGAGCAAGGGAGCATCCTACAGGCACAGCCTTTTACAGAAACATGCCTCCAGCAATATAATAACAAGAGGAATTACTGAGGCTTAATCTGTGTCTAAATGATATTTTACAAGGCTTTTCTTCTTGGCTTTCCTATTAAAATGTGGTCAAAACAAATTAATATCAGAGCCCCTACAAATGACATTCTTTCTGAAAGACTTACTAAAGAAGTATCACATGTGTTCAGTATATTAGTTACTTTTAATATGTTGGTTATGTTGTTAGGCCTAGTTCTTACTAGAAAACTTGTATGACTGTTAGAGAAGCCTGGAAGGGAGCACAGCAGAATGGCTAGATCCGATTGAACTCTAACTTTGTCATTTACCACCTGCCTAATGGTAGATAAGCTAAGTATCCATTTTTTTCATCTGTAAAACAGGGACCATACAGTTATTTTAAGAATTTAAAAAGGTGGAGGTACCTGGGTGGCCCAATGAGTTAGCATCTGCCTTCTGCTCAGGTCATGACCCTAGGGTCCTGGGATATAGCCCCACATCGGGCTCCTTGCTCAGTGGGGAGCCTGCTTCTGTCCCTCTTCCCTGCTCTTGCTCTCTCTCTCTTAAATAAATAAATAAAATCTTAAAAAAAAAGAGAGAGAGAGAGAATTAAATGAGGTAACCATAAATCAAATGCTTAGCACAAAAGCAGGTACAAAGTAAACACTCAAAAATGGTAATTTATTAACAGAGTAACAGCTTTATCTAAAATTAATCCTTTAAGGGTTGGGCTTTAAAGTATTAGCTTGTAAAAAAACAGATAAGACGTCAGGAAGTTCTGTTCTCCTAATGTTGTGTTCTCCTAAATGAGTGATTTCCATGCCAGATTTTGCAATATATCACAGGACTCCAGTTATTAGAAAGTGTTGTGAAATATAAATGTAACTTACCTCAATCATTTAATATATGGCCCAGAAGGAAGACAAAGTGCTGTGAGGCCAAAACAATACAAGATGATGCAAAAATAAGTTACCCCTCCTTCTCATGCAGTGCATGTCTTTTCAGTCAAGATTCACACTGTAGGCAAGCCTGGTATCACCAATGTCACCCAAGCAAAGGCCATGTTTTACAATCCACAGTTGCACATCAGCGTGCATGAACTTGATGTCACAGAACTGTACACTTAAAAATGGTTAAGATGCTACATTTTATGTTATGCGTATTTTATCACAAAAACCCTATAATCATACAAAACAAAAGCTGTTCTGACTGCTTTAAAATGAACATAAATGGATTACACAGATTTAATGTCCAGTGGGCCCCAATGTACTGGAAGGCATACTGACACATAAAAAGTATGTTTACTGTGTCAAATTTACTTTACCCATAATTCCTAGATTATAATAAATACTATTTAATTATCAGTTTTGTTTGTTACCTTGAATTAGAAGGATTTGGCTGTGTGAGAGAAAATGATCCTACTAATTTGCCTAGAAAAGGCACAGATCTTCTTCTCTACTACAGAAATAGCCATATATGAAGCTAACACATTCAAAAATCTTCTTGAGACTATCTAGGTAAGCACACACAGGAGGCCTTTCTTTTTTCTCCCAAATAACCATTGAGGCACCCACATGTTTACAAAAATCACCAATAACTTGAAAAGTATTTGAGCCTCTTATTAATCTTTTATTAAGAGGCCAATCTAGGGGCACCTGGGTGGCTCAGTGGGTTAAAGTCTCTGCCTCAGCTCAGGTCATGATTCCAGAGTCCTGGGATCAAACCCCAAATCCGGCTCTCTGCTCAGCAGGGAGCCTGCTTCCCCTCCTCTCTCTCTGCCTACTTGTGATCTCTGTCGAATAAATAAATGAAATCTTAAAAAAAAAAAAAAAAGAGGCCAATCTAGCAGAAGGCATCAAGGATAGCCTAATGTGAAGAAGGGCTGGGGAGAGGGTTAGATGGCAGGTGGGGTGGGTGGAGGGAGAGATGGCGTGTGTTTTGGGAAGCAATTAAAGAAGAGCAATCATAACCCTTTCCCTTGGGGATAGCAGACATTCTTACTGGGCACATAACACCCATCAGTCAATCAATCAATCAATCAATCAATCAATCATTTCCTGAGGCTCTCATAATTATGAACTCATTTTTGTAGGACTGCCTTGTTACTTCCTTGGGCTCTGGATATGTGGAGTGGAAATGACCATCCAAGGCACAAGAGGGTAGCAGTAATGACCCATATCAAATGAGAGCCAATTTAATAAGAGAAATCCTTGCTCTGCCTCTCCAGAGGGCTATACTGGATGAGGACGAGCGAATGCAGGAATGAGATTGGATGTTCAAATGAAGGAAAGTCACCATGACAGTGGCAGAGGGAAGAATCAAAACCACAAGGCAGCATGGCTTAACAGAAAGAACCCCTGACTAGGTGTCAGGAGACTCAATTTCTACTCCCTGCTTTCCAGTGATCTCACAGTATAACGTTGAATGAGTCACCTAGCCTCATTTGACCTGACTTTCCTTACTTGTCACATTGGAGGGAAAGCCAAATGATCGATAGACCCTCCACTTCCAACATCCCACTGTTCTCTGAGTTGATTAATTGCAGCTGGAGCTGGGGGACACTTAATCTGAAAAGACTCCTCTGGAGTGGCAAGAATTGAACAGGGATTTTAAAAAAAATGGTGACAGCACTAGGGAAAACATGGACTCAAAGACAAAGAGAGCAATGAATGGTCTATGATTGGCAACTAATAATCAATCTTGCTAAAAAGAGAGTAAAAGTGGGTCACAGCAAGAAAAGAAGGTCATTGGGTCAAGCATAGTAACAAGAGCACAAATTTTAATTGAAGGTGAAAAGGTAACTGGGAACCATGTAAGGGGCCTAATACAGATCCATCCCTGGGGCACTGGGGTTCACCAGGATTCAGTCCTTGGCCAGTAGCTTCTCTGTTCATGCACAGGTGTTCCTCTAGTGAAATCCCCTACCCTAAAAGATCATCCACCACCTCTACATAGGGGATCCCCAAAAAGACATGGTGAGCCCTGCTCTCTAACTCTGAGCCTCAAAATCGTCTCCTAAACAGCTTCCTGGCTATCCACTGATATGTGCGGAAGCACCTAACACTCAGCATGTCCCAAACTAAACCCACCACTTCTGCCCACACCCACACCAAATCAATCCACATTTCTTGGGTCCCTGAATGTTGATAGCAACACCAAGAGCTCCGGCACCTGCCCCAAACCTTCTTTCCTTTTATTCTCTCAAATCTACCTGTTTTTGTCTTAAACTAGCCCCTTCTGCAGCTCTGCCACCACTGTCTTGGGTGGAGCCTGCTGAATCTTTGTGGAAGACAAGAGAAATGTTTTCTTCTCTTGCCCTCCTTGGTCCCCTTTCCAAACTGCAGTCAGGGAGCCCTTTCTAAAACATATCAAACCTTCCTGATTTGGGGTTTTTTTTTTTTTTGGTTGTTGTTATTATAAAGTAAAAATAATATCACTGGGAGGGGTGGGGAGGTCTGGCAATGGAATGTGATGGGAACAAATGCTATCCAGCTTCTTCTGCCGTTTTATTGGTTCTTGCAACTTCCTTCCCAAGAATGTGAAGGCTTGACTCCAAAAGGCTAGGCTGACTGGGTCACATATTCTGTGATCATCACTCACTTGGGACTAGCCGGACTAGGAAGAAAGGATACTTCACCCTGTGGCTCACTGTGGGCACTCATCCAACCCAACAAGTCAGGTAGGCTCCCCCTCCCCCCAACTCCAGCTCACACTGCCTGTGTCATGGGACTAGCGCTGTGAGAAGGGATTTTTAAAGCCTTTAGCTCTGTTTCTACCTACATGTTACTGGTATCTATGCTCCCAGAGACTGGGCATTTTTACAGTTTTCTCCTCCTTGGGCAGCAGCAGTCATTGCTACAGCAGTCAGTTCTGGGATATAGAGTGATTGCTTCTGCTGATGTGTTGCCCTCTAAATGTTCTGGAATTGCATTAGGTAAGTGTAAACCACCCAATTTTTTATTTATTTTTATATTTCTTATTCCCTTACTGCTGGGGCCCTGTTGCTCATTAAGAGAAACCTCACTTCTTCATTCAGCGCACAAGCAAGGCAGGGGCTTTTTTTCCATGGCTGCAGTGTGGGAAACGTGTATTTGGAGTCCCCGGCCTGCCTCCACCACCATCTGCATGCCCTTAAGCAAATCAGCTTATCCAACCCAGGCCTGAGTCCTCACCTTTACAATGTGGACAATCATACAGGCCTCAAAGGTTGATATTGGTGGTAAAATAAATATTGCAGAAGTACTTCGGAATCATTAAAATGGCATATAAATATAAGGGTGGTCTCTTATAAAGAAAGTCTTTTTTATTTTTTTATTTTTATTTTTATTTTTTGCTGGTAAAGTAATTTTAAAAGAGGATACCTTTGGCCTTGGAATATTATCTTAAATCAAAACAAAACAATCCATGAAGTGAGCGTTATTTATACCACTTTGATTCCAAGGAAACAAAGCAGCAAGAGTCACAAGGTCACTGACACCTCCTAACATTTAAGTCTCACTAAAAAAGTCAAAAGGGATTTTTTTCCAAAAGGCCCAGGGGTCCAGGCAGATATATGTAGTCCAAACATACAACTGTGCAGTGAGAAGACAACAGCGAATGTAAAAAATTCTTTTCCAAACCAACCTTGCAATAATGCACTAATAATGGACCATTTATATTCTGTCTGTTGAAGAAAGAAAAGAAGAAAAGATGACATAACACCCACAACCTCCGGCTCTCCGTGCCCACAAAGTGCAGCCATGTCTATCTGCCCAGCCCAGAGAAGGCCTTCTGGAGCATTCCGATCAGCTGACATTGCTTATCTCTTCTCTGGAAGAAGGTATGGGAAGAGTGAAGCATCCAGCAAGAGCATGAGCAGAGAAACAGGTCAGTTTTGAAAGAGCAAGCTCTTCTGGCATCTGTGTTTCTGGTAAAGTCCAAGTTCATCTTGGGGTTAAAGCAGTGCTTCACATTTGCAGCTCAGCCATGGCTCCTGGTCAGAATCACTAATTTCCATTTGCTCCTCTGCTGGAGCAGAAAAATATCTGGTTTACATTTAATGTAACCATGGTGAGATGTCTTTTTTCTGACACCATGTGGGTGCCCTCCCACGCAGTCCTGTTCTGATACTACCTAGAGTCAGCCTAAGACTCCAACAGGTTTAAGGGCTCAGTCCCACAAGACTGACCCCATCTCAGACACTGGTCCTAAGTCCCAGGACCCTGACAACCTGCTTTTCTGTTTGACTTGGTTAGCAATCCAAGGGTTCCCATAATCCCCTCCTTAAGTTTGATAATTCCCTTGAATGACTCAGAGAATTCAGGAAAACATAAACCAGCAGGTTTATTGTAAAGGACACAACTCAGAAACAGCCAAATAGAAGAGATGTCTACCAAGGCCACCAAGGCATGGTACTTGGTGGTAGTCTTGGTAGGAGAGGGGGAGGGAGGGTAGAATTCAGATTCCATGCCCGGTCTAAATATGTCAACCTCCAAAGCACCAATTGGGAAGTTCCCCAAACCCTATCATTGACAGCGTTTATAGAAGTTTCATTACATAGGCATGGTTGGTTAAGTCACTGGCCATTGGCAATGAAAAATCTCCAGCCCTTCCCCCTCCCCCGCGGTCGGGGTTGGGGGTGGTAGTGGAAAGTTCCAACCCTCTAATCCCATTGTTGGTTCCTCTGGTGACTAGTCCCCAACCTGAAGTCCTCCGTAGGCCCATCCAGAGTCACCTCATTAGCAAAAACTCAGGTATGGCTGAGGGGGGATCATTATGAGTAACCAAGGATGCCCTATCGGGAGATTTCAAGGGTTTTAACACTGTGCCGGGAGCCAGGGGCAAAGACCAGATACAATATTGTACCATGTACAGTGTGTAGTATAGCACTGCATAAGAACAGTAACACCTGAGGGCTAATTGTCATTCAAAATTGTTGCAATTTGAAAGAGTGCAAAGCAGTTCACTTAGAAGATCAAACTCACCTTCAAGGACCCACCAGGACAGTCATTTTAAGCCACAGATTTCCAGAGTTAATGACTTACAGACATTCTTCCTAAGGAAAGCCTTCCCTGACCATTCTGACCAAGCCCATCACAATGAAATCCTTCAGTCTTCTATCTCTCATGTTCACCGTTCTTATCCCACACCTTCATGCAGTTCAATTAAAAGTTTATTTCTCTCCCACTAAACTATAAGGTCTAGGAGGTCTGATCGTGTGTCATGCTGTTATCTACCCCCCCCATGTTTTTACAGTCAGAAGCTGCTATTAAACATTAAATGAATGAATGAGAGAATTAAAATTAGACCTGTTGCCTGGGACAAAGATCACAGCAACTTCCTACAATCACCACATTATCGTGTCTTCAATTCTCCAAATACCACTTGACATGCAAAGGTCCCTGAGTCATTTAGCAGATTCAAGCCCTATCAGCAAAGAAGAAAGATTCAGCTCAGCCATGGTATTAAGAATAATTTCAGGTCATTCAGGGCATATTGAAGTGACAGAGGAAGGTCAGGTTTCTACAACAACCTACAAAGAACGAATAGGAATCCGGGAGAATGCTTACACAGCAAAGGTGATGGACTGTTTCTGCACACTGGCTTGGCTTTGGGCTTCAGAACTCAACAGGGCCCTGTAGCTTCATCTGGTGTTAGCAAAGCAGGGAAATCATGTTCCCTCTGGGAACTTTAGAGTTTTGATGGCTTCTCGGGAGACAAAAGTCACATTCCCCATCTGGAAGTGTAACACATGACTTCTAAATCAGGGTAGGGCTTTGTCTGGCTCAGTGACAAATTCAGCTGCCTAAGAAGCACAGTCTCTGGGTTAGTGACCTAAGTTTCTCCTTTGTACCCAGCAAATGAATCTACGGTTATTTCTTAGCAACCAAACTTGAAAGGCAGAAAGATTGTGCCAAGAAAGCTAATGGTGTGTTTTTTTTTTTCCTCTGTCCTTTTTTCTTTCCCTTACCACACACAAGAAATAATATTTTTCCATTCATATTTGACAACACCATCTGTTTTTGTTGTGGAAAGACTTACCCGTTCAGGGAAGGCCACAACTTAGCTGCTGCTAGCTGAAGGGATGTAGAAATAAAGAGGACCCTCCTCCACCAACTGTAACACAGCCAGAGACGGGACCCCAACAGAAAGCTGGGATAGGATACTTCATGCTTTAGTGAAATGAAGCATGAATACAAGAAAGCTCAAAAGGATTACAGTTGCGTTGTAGAGCAGTATACACCAAAGGCATAATAGTTACTGCATAGGAGTTATGAGTGGGCCAAGAAAGATGCCTAAGATTTATCGAGGTGGGAGGCAAAGGGACAAGAATTAAAAATAGGGCGCAAAATATTTTATGTGGAGGTGTGGAGGTATGGAGGAACAAATCACGAAGGTAGAAGGATGCCAAGGTGAATTTTAGGAGTTAGTGAAGAGGCATATACTGATGGAGACATATACTGATGGAGATAAGTAGATTAAGGGTAAATAGTAAAGAAAGTCTCCAATGTCAGGCTAAGAACTTTTCAAGACATAATTCAGGCCTTATTCGTGCATGATAGGCACCTGAGAAATAAATGACTGTTTTAGAGCCACTTTATGTCAGTTTAATATCACTTTTAGAATCAACAGCCAAATATTTTTATGAGAGCAGAAAGTAATTCAGATTTGATCATATAACCAGTAGGGAACACTTGATGGCATCTGAGCAGGGGAATGATGGAAAAAGACATTTAAAGGCATATTAGTGTGAATTAGGGAAATTAACTTGAAAGCAGCAAGAAGGATTCATTGTGGGGGGTTTGACAACAAGAACAGGAAGCCTACTTCTATATTAGGGTATATATCTGATCACCCCATAAAATAAAACATAAATGGACTGCACAATACAAATCTCAAGTAGAAAAACAGTTATGCTTAAAACAACTAAACTTTCAGGGGCACCTGGGTGGTTCAATCAGTTGAGCATAGGACTCTTGATCTTGTTCAGGTCTGATCTCAGGGTTAGGGGTTCAAGCCCCACGTCTGGCTCCACGCTGGGTGTAGAGCCAACCTAACAAAACATTTTAACTTTCTGATTAGTGGGTCACATGACATACCTGGACAAAACAGATTTTGAAGGAGTAGACTTTTCCTGTTTCACTGGTGTTTTCAAAAGAGAAATGGATTTGATCAGTCGTTTTTTTTTTTGTTTTGTTTTTTTGCTTCTTGTTTTTTTTTGTTTTGTTTTGTTTTTAACATTAGATAATACCTGAATACTTTGGTGAAATCAGATACTTTGGGGTAAAAACATCACTTTTAGAATTAATAACCAAATGCTTCATGCAATGCTGTCATACACAAGAAGAGTCATCTTAAAACATACACAAAATGGTGCCAGACAGACTAGGAACCATGTGAAACACACCATAAGTAAGCCATCATCTTAAGAGTATACTGGGCCCTTCTGAAAAAGTCCTTAGGCATTATGTCACTCACCATGCAATCAAGCCTCTGCTTAAAATCAAGTTACAATTACTCTAATTATGGGCCAACATTTCATTTGTTTCACAACCACAGCCTAATCAAACAGTTCTGTAGATGACTTTACCACAAGGTAACTTAATTAACTTCTGTGCCAAAGGTTTCTTTGTTTTTTTTGTTGTTGTTGTTGTTTTTAAAGTCTTCTTTGGGCAACTGATTGGCCAGTTCAGGCGTCAGAAATCTTACTATAAAAATGACTACAAGAACTTAATCAAAATCAAACCCAAATGCTTTCATCCATGACAAAACCATATTCTTCTTTCACAAATGCTTCATTTAAATATTTCCCAGCAACAACAGGCTTGTGTGGACACAACAGGAAGTGAAACCAAGTATGATCACATTGTGAAAGCCAAGTAAAATGAAAGAATGCATTGGAATTAGCTGAGGCACTGTTAAAATTTGCTTGAAAGTCCCTTCCTGTGGAAACTTCAATTTAATTAAAGCAGCAATAAGAGGAATTTAAAAGCATAAGTCTTTGTTGTTCCGCAATTTCCCCGCTATTCTATGCAGATGTATTGTGCTGCAGCGAGGCTGGGTCATCTGATATGTGAGCAGCCACCCAGCCCGCCTGGTGAGCCGAGAACACAGTTTTAAGCGAGCATTTTCCATGCCACTAAATCTACTCTGAAACAAAACAATCACAAATCCTTAATGATTTGGGGTGGGGAGCATAAGAGATACAGGGGCAGGAGAAGAAAGCAAGGTCCCCCTGGCTTCTAAGGTATGGAGAAAACCCCATTCTCCTAATTGTGTTGCTGGGGCTCCTAGAATTCCCTTATCCTCCACAAATGAGGAATTCCCTGAAAAGAGAAACCGTATTCTACTGTCTGATTGTTTTTTAACTGAGTACTGAGACTTGGTGGCACAGGCACTGGAAGAGTTATGAGTACCTAATGGTTATTCTTATAGTCTAAGAAGAGTGTAATCCAATAAGAGTTACCAGCTGATAGCTTTCTTCGAAGCTGGACACTAAGCTGAATCAGAAACTCCACCACTCCACCAGCCTCTCTCTTGTTTCCAGGAAATTACCAGTGGGAGAAGGGCCAGAAGATACTTGTGCAAAAATGAGCTCTTACGTGGTGATGATTCTTCTTTATTCTTATTAATTTTAAGTATGATTTGAATAAGTTTAATCTTATAATGCTGTATTTTTGGACACTTCTTAGCGATTTAAATAAATAGTTCCTGGAAGTACCTATGGCTTTATCAAGTGATCAGGGACTCCCATCATTGCACAAACACATTGCAAATGTGAGTGTCAGTGGCACCCTACAGATGAGGCAGACACACTCCTACTACTCATGCCAAGGAAATTGAAAAGAGAGGAGAAATGTGAGTAATTACAAGCAGGGATAGATAAATCCATTGGTATGTACACATGTGCACAGAAACATACTGTGTGTGCACATGGATGTGTGACAGTAGGAAAATTATATGGGTAGTGAATTCAACAAACATTTGAGAGCCTACTCTGTGTTAGAACTGTTACTCTTAGGAAATTGAGGCAGCCCTACTGCTTGGGTACAAAAAATTTGCAGAGACAGCCTAGGAGCTGAATCTTGAGCTTGTCCATGGATCCACAAAAGAAGTCAGAAAGAAGAGGCAGGCCAATTCCCTAGATGGGTTCTTTCTTTCCACTCACCTTATTTTCTTCCTGTTTCTTTCTGTCTCTCCCTGTATCAAATACTATTCTTTCCTACCGTGCCTGAAACTTCACACTTTTATTCATTGGATTCTCTTGATGGGAAAATTTATTAAATGTTTGCCAAGGTGTGGGATGGAAAGAAAAGAAGGAATAATGGTAAATGAGAATTCATTTCATTTTTGTATTTCGTCTTACATTTACCCTTAAAATACGCTTAAAAGTTAGGAGGATGGGAAATATACACTAAGTGATTAGGCAACAGGAAAATACATTATCAATATCAAACAATATCAAAATATATTACAAACGGTATATAGTTGAAACAACAATGAGGCATCTGCATGATGCTTTCAAGTTTATGGAGCATGTTTTCCCCCATCAATAATTTAAATTGTTTGCTCGACTATATGATAAGGATACCAGTTCAGAGAGGAAAGAACAAGCTGCTTAAGCCACATTTTGTGAACCTGAGCTTGATCCAATAACTGACACCAACCATTGTGCTCTTGCCACCATCCAAAGCTGCCATGTATAAAGGTCAACAAAGTTATGGCTGAGGGACTACAGAAAGCAGCCTGGGTGATTGGATCTGAACCTGCAGGGATAGGCAGGAGCTGGATGAGAAAGAACTTAAGTTGTAGAAGCAAGAACAGAGAGGTCTGGAGTTAAGAGCAATAGACAGCAAGCTCCACTGAGGAGAGAATATTCACAGTCAGAGGGAGATGACTTCACAAATAAGCGACTTAGTGAGGACCTTTAGGATGAAGGTTCCAGAATGAAGAGTATGGCTTGACTTGACTCACAGAAGAGAACCATGAGAGATTCTAAAACAGAATGCAAGCCATGTTTCAGGAAGACTAACCTGGGGATGGGGAGCACAGGAGGTACAGGGGCAGGAGAAGAAAGCGAGACAGAATGAAAGCAAAGGAACCAGGTAGGATCCTACTGCAGTAATTCAGTAACTAAGCAGCAAAGACTTAACAGGGGAGTGTCAGTGAAAATGACCAGGGATGAAGGAATTTATTAGTATTATGAGAGAAAACCTGACAAATACTGGCTGGTGGGAGAAATGGGGACAGGAAAGAGGAATCAAGCTGGGCTGATAAAAGGCTTTAATCATAAAGTGCTAGTTATTATTCCAATATTCACTAGAAGACCAATGAGCAAGCCCATGAATTTCACTTTCATTCTAAATCAAGGATAATTTATTAAACTACTTAAGGCTTCAGACCTTTATAAGGGGTCTGGCATAGATAAGTTTTGACTGAATATTGGTCTCAAGAGTGAAGACAGTTGGAAAGCTGAGGAAGGTAAGACAAAAGGACATTTGGGGTCAGGTCATAAAGAGACATGGGCACCATGTCATGGAGTCAATGAGGGGTTTTATGCAAGGGGGTGACATGATCTGGTGAGTGTCAAATTTTAAGTTTAGAAATCTAGAATTTGCTGCTTTGGTGGGAGCATGGGGGAAATCCTTAGAAGGGGAAATATACAGTGTGGGTAGAGTACCAGATCAATAGTTGAAGAGGTAAAACAAGAAAGAAGGTTTGAACTAAGATGTGCCTAGATGGGAAGAGGAGAGGGGATAAAAGGAAGCACGTTTAAGCACCTTCAGGCAGGTACTAAACAGCTTATGGACATGGATTCTAGGGTTACTCAGGTATTGCTCAGAAGGCCTTGGTGGCAGACTAGATGTTCAGGACTCCCAGGGCTCAAGGACAAGTGACCACCCTAGTCTTGGCCAAGGGTCAATTGTGAACATTTGTGGAGGAGACTGCTGAGTGTGGTTTTTAAAACCCTAAGTCTGTAGTACACTCTAGGGAGAAGAGGACACATAAATGAATTTGTTACACTGCACATTTTTGGCACTGACTCTGGCTAATACTGGGTTGAAAAGCTTGGTAACTTGGAAAAAAATATTTAAAATAAAAACTTAAGGTAGTCTGGTCCATCTCCTATAAAAAATTCACTTATACATTCCTTTCTAGATATTTCCATTTAAAGATGAGACTAAATTTCTAGGAAGGCAATCAACTGAACTAATATATAACACCTGTATTTTGTAATACACACATGCACCCACCCTCTTTGCTTTGAATGGCTTCTACTTGTCTGTCCAGCTGGAGGTAAACAAGATTGGAAGTAATCAAAGACACCTGACAGTAATCAAAGCCTCCTTATTGTAAGGGCTCCATTGCCTTCCTGATCATGAACTGCCAACTCTCTCACAAAATATGTAAGTGTATATATTTCATTTTACTTCAGTGTTTAAAAAAAAAAAAAAGCTGCTACCTCTCTCATGGTACTTCACCTTTCATTTGTGCTCTAAACTTACTGGTGGTAAAAACAGTGAGTATATTTAGTTTATCAACAGAGTTAATAGAAACACGAAGGAATTCCAGATGTGGTGTGGTTTGTACCTTTGTAACTATCAATCTTTGCTAGCTTTGATAGAGTTGAAAAATGTATCCTTGGGGAAATCTAATTCTGGAGAATATGTCCTGTTTTGCTTTTCTCTAATTTATCTCTATTTAATGTACTATAGAATTATTTAGTCTACTGTCTAGATCTACCCACTAGGCAGTAAGCTCCGAGAACACAGGGCTTTTACCTGGAGGGTGCACTGAGGTATGTCAGCACTTAGCCAGATAGCAGGGGCTTGGTAAATTATCATGGAGTGAATCAATCATAGTCCTGCAATTCTTATACTTGAAGAATTTAACATGTGTTTTCCTTTAGCATTCATGTCTCAATCTGCAAGCTTCAACTTAATCTTGAACCATGATTTCTATTTATAGACCCTGAAGAAATTCTTTCAGGACTTATGCCGTGGTGGGACCCCAGAGGGTACTGCAGGTTGTGGATGCAAAGGAGTTAACATGGGGAAAATTGCAGCCAGGTCTAAAAATGTCTCAGGTACCCCAGGTGACCCCTCTGTCCAGCTCTGTCTTAGGAGGATGAGTCATGGTTTCTGTCCTACCCATGCTGCACTCACTTCTGGTTTCCTGATCTTGATTCCTGTTTCAGTCTAGGCTTCCTTTTGGTATTCTGACCCGGATTACCTGAGTGTGACATTTGTTGTTTTCATTGCTTGACACTGTGATTCTACCCCTCCACCCCCCGCCGTGGTTAAACCTACAGAACAGTCTAGGTCTGTCTTTCCACATAGACCAGAGACTCACATAACTTAAAATAATGACACAGATATTCTAGACTAGTTTCTCTTCAAGGTTCTTACTGTCTTTCCCTATGCCCATTATAAAACATAGTAATTTCCTCACCAAGCCATTTGACGGGACAATCACAGTGACCACTTGTGTTCCCTCACTCATAGTAATTTTTTTTCTGGTCAACTGGAATGAGTTAGTATGAATTATTACACAATCAAAGACAAGAAGAAGTTATTAGCATAATCTAAGTTCTTATTAAGAATGAAGTGAGAGGGGCGCCTGGGTGGCTCAGAGAGTTAGGCCTCTGCTTTCAACTCGGGTCATGATCTCAGGGTCCTGGGATAGAGCCCCGCATCGGGCTCCCTGCTCCACAGGGAGACTGCTTTCCCCTCTCTCTGCCTGCCTCTCTGCTTACTTGTGATCTCTGTTTCTCTGTCAAGTAAATAAATAAAATCTTAAAAAAAAAAATGAAGTGAAAAGGACTTTAAACTTAGGGGAAAAGAGATATATTCTATGTAAGCTATGTTACACATTTTCCATTTGATGTCTAGGTATGTGCAAGGAAATACACTGTGTGTACTCTTTGTGAAATGCGGTCAGTAAGTAACCTATGCTACACTTCTGAAGCCACTGGCTTGGGTCTAATTGAATTTATAGGCCAACAATTCTAAACACATCATGTATATCAGCGAGGCAATGTTTAGAAAGGCTCTCGTCATCTGCACAGAAGACAATTCACTTGACAGCACTCCTTTCTTGAGCAATGACTCAAGCTAGCTAGACTGAAAATAAATCTGCAGGGTACACAGCTGTCATGTAATCTGAAGTAGCCCTCGGAGCAATAACTTGATTCATTTCCTCCTATTTGTACCACTGGTTCTGCAAACAGGATTGCAATCCAACAAATGCATTCCGCCCCCCATGAAAAGAGAGCTTTTCAGTGTCCTACAGAGGGTTCTCCTGGATTCCTCCATCCTCATGGGTATGGCAAATAGCACATCATGATTTCTTGATTTTATTTCATGAGAAACAGCCATTTAAACTCAGTGATCTAAGTGAACCAGTTACAAATAGGGTTCTACAATTAGAGAATAATGCTTTATCAAAGGAATGTTGCCATCAAAGTTCGAGGGGCCGACGGGTACCAGACTATCGACTGGGTACAAACAACTTATCTATTTTCATTGTAGCATTTCTTTTTTTTTTTTTTTTTTTAAAGATTTTATTTATTTATTTGACAGAGAGAAATCACAAGTAGTCAGAGAGGCAGGCAGAGATAGAGGAGGAAGCAGGCTCCCTGCTGAGCAGAGAGCCCCATGTGGGACTTGATCCCAGGACCCTGAGATCATGACCTGAGCCGAAGGCAGCGGCTTAACCCACTGAGCCACCCAGGCGCCCCTCATTGTAGCATTTCTTAATCGTTGTTTTTGACTTTTTATTATGGAGAATGTTAAACATACATACATGTCAAGAGAAGGGTAGAAGGAGGCCAATGTGCCCACCACTCTGATACAATAATCAAAACATCCACCCTCACTGGATTACTTGAAACAAATTCTAGAGATCGTAGTTTATCCTATTTCAGAATGTTATCTCTAAAAGGTAGAGAGTCTTTAAAACATCCAACTGGAACACCATAATCATACCCAGTGTGCTGGTACGTATTCAACAATCCGTTCTCCACGGGGGAAGAAGAGGCCTGATTCACAGTCTTTGCCACTTCGAAAGGCATAACTATTCCCACCACAGCCCCTTTCAAGCTATTAACATGACAGCACTGAAGGGGGGATTGAGAAGAAGTGCACAGACACCGTGAAATGGGACTTGTGCGATGCAGATACAGGAGACCTAAGTAATCTTAGGGGCGTGGATAATAGCACAGTATAGTAAAATCATTAGGAAGTGATGAGTTTGAATGTCACGTTCATTTTAATATCTTATGTTTCTACAATTGTTTCATGGTTGTGTTTAACAGCTGGCTTACAAAAGTTCCTGAAAATACAGCAGTGGGCTCTTGTCTGCTTAGCATCCCACTGAATCATATCCAAATGATTAATAATTCCTTAATGTTACCAACTCTCCAAATGGCTGACATGTCTTTCCTCTTTTCTTCTCAGTGGCAGAGAAACATTATAAACAGGAAGGAAGAAGGAACTTTGTTTCAGAAGCCACAGTAAAGCATCGGCCTTTCCAAATGGTTCAGAGCCACTGTGTACAGCTCCGTCTGCTGTTAAAATCTGTTTTCAGGAGATTAGACACCACCACACACACGTACCTTCAATTACTAGAGAGTCATAATAATGGTTTTATTTCCTTTTAACTGCCCACTATAGGCCCACGAGAGAGGAGGGGAGAGCGAGAGAGAAAAAGGGGAGGAGAGGGACTTGACAGAAGGGAAAATAAGTCCCTTCCAGGTAGACAAGCTTCAAGTTAATGAAGTGTTCCTCTAGCAAGATTCTCAACAAGATGTGAGACATTCCTCTGTCCCTGGGGGGTCCCACCATGGAAACTCGGGTTTGTAAAAAGCCCCCTTTAAATGTGCCTTTCAGAACTGAATATACCAGATGCGATGGAGTGGGGCCGACCCAGATTTAAGTGGGCTGCGGCCATCCTTCCATCCCTGATGAGGATGGCAGGATGTACTTCAACTCCACCTTGACCTCAGGCTAAGACTCAAGTCCAGTCAACGAAGTCTAGTGTCGATCAGTACTCACCCACACGCCACGGGGTAGAATCACAAATACCCTCTCCTACCAAATCTGATACCCAACTGCCTTCCCCACTATGCTTTTGAACAAACCCTTCATTCCAGGTAGGCCAGCCTACCCACTTTCTGTACGATTTTTGTATTTTGAACTTTTTATTAGGAACATAATTCTTAACACAAAAAGTATCAAAAATTGTTTAAGGGAGCCCCAATGTATCCTTCACTCAGCTTCAGCAATTATCAACTCCTATCACACCCATGCCCAGGATTATTTTGAGTCCTCGTGGATATATCATTTCATCCACAATTATTTCAGTATCGCAGCCATTCTTCCCTGCACACCTCTGCTTAGACAGTTCCTCTTCCCATCCCCATCTTTCCTAATTCTATGTCATCTTGCAAGGCTCAGCTCAGGTCTAAACTCCTACGTTGTTTCCACTGAACTTATCACTTAGTCCTGTCACGTTGAGACATCTCTTTTGTTGCTATTTTTTGTGTTCCTTACCCCTTAAATTGTTCACTTACAACAATGTCCTTAGCCTGGAAAGCAGGAAACCTCTCTCAGCATACATATACAGCAATAACAGATGCTTAGAAGGGACAGAACTAAATAAGAGCATTAAATTTGGTGGCGCAGTTTTACACAGTATATTGACATAATTCCTTTTACGAGAAATGTCTCATAGCACAGACCAGGGTATGTTGACACAGTATGACAAGGCAAAAATAACACTGGGTGTGGAGTTAAAAGGCCTGCGTTCTTGTCCCCACCCTTCTGTTCTGTCCATTATTTGGGGTCTGAGGGACTTACAAGCCCACCCATAAAATAGGAATTAACTGCAGCCATCCTTCCTCTTTCCCTTTCAGGACTGTCAGAACTGAATGCAGTTACACATGTAAAAGTAGGTTTGTAATTGATAGAGCATGTTGTTAATACACATCATTATCAGCAAATGAGGAATATTTGGTCATATGACTTGAAACCAAAGAAAATTACTGCTTTAGATCTGGAATGTAGGAGGGAACATTAAGTCCTTAACAGGAAAAATGGGAATGTGATAGATCAGGTGGGATCAGGTGGGATTCAGAATGAACAAAATTAACTCTGGGAGGAATAGAAAAGCATATCTTTCCTTCTGAGACTTGAAAAACCATGGCCTTGCAATTAAAACAAATTGACGGAGCCCTAAAAAGAAATTGCAAAGGAAGCAAGATATGTTGTCAGCTATTTAAAAAGAATCCTGTTACATGAAATAATTAAATGGAAAGGCAAAATTCATCTGATTCCCTCCAAAAAAACTACAAAATTATCCAACAAAGTCGTCATTCTAAGTTTATGCTCTTCTAGGACATTGTCAAAGCCTTTGGCCTCTCAATTTTGCAGTTTGCTTTGCCAAAAGGAATCATCGTTAATACCAAACTTCAAATATTTATCATATCACACCAAACACTGCTTAAATTACAGTGGAATGGAGGTCTCTCCTTCTCCCAGCAGAAAAGAGGATAGATGGCTTTTATCAAGGAAACACTGTTCTCTGTACCACACTATAAGCTGCACTAGTGTCCTGGGAGAGACGTTCAGCCTAGCTTTGCCATCCATTGCAATATTAAGTTTCCTTGCAAGAAAAGGAAAATTACTAGGGTTGGAGAAAAGGCTGACATTTTATAAAACTCTAAATAATCTTGGGGCACTTGGGTGGCTCAGTCAGTTAAGTGTCTTGCCTTCGGCTCAGGTCATGATCCTAGGGTCCTGGGATTGAGCCCAGAGTCATGGGCTCCCTGCTTAGTGGGGAGTTTGCTTCTCTCTCTCCCTCTCCTGTTACCCCTGCCTGCTTGTGCTCTCTCTCTCTCTGTCAAATAAAATCTTAAAAAAAACAAAACAAAAAAAAAAACAAAAAAAACAACCCCAAACCAAAACCCTGACGTAATTTTGGCCAAGGTAGAAAAAACAGTTTTTCAACTTTGGACATTAATGTAATTTAGCAATAGTCAGTGAAAACAACAGCTGCTAAACCTGGTAAATCCAAATAAGATTATTAGGTTAAAATCACAGAAATACGCAGAGGATGTTTCAAAATTCCCAGCACACTGACAACAAAGCACCAAAGCAGAATCTCATTAGCAAAGGAAACATTTTGTTTAAAAGTAAGTTTTTTTATAAGATTTCACCATGTGTAACTTCTCTAAGGACTTCCCTGGAGAGAAAAAACAAGAAGAATCCATCTCTCACATAGACCCACTTAAAATAAGAAAATTACCAGTCATTGCTTCTGTTACCTTCATGAACAACAACCCCACAAAGGAATTCTAGGACTTCTAACAAATATAAAGAATTTTATAATGTCTCAACTTGCATGACTTTAGGTACTGTACCCACTATGGTCAATTTGCATGAAAGATTTTTCAAGGTTAAAAAAATCTACCTATCTCCAAATATCCATTCAAAATGTGAAACCATAGTTTTGGGGGGTTTGGTTTTCTTTTTTACTTGTCCATCTGCTGAATAATTCAAAATTGAATTCTGGGGAATGGGAAGATAGAAAACTTTCAGGCTAAACAATAATTCAAAGGCTTTTCTGACCTGGTGCTGGGGCAGGTCTAATTTCTCCTAATTTGTCTATAGTGTGCTTATTTGATCCATAATTATACAAGTCTAATTTGTCAGCATTAAGCAATTTGACTGTACTTTAAAAATGACCAGGAGAAAGTCCATTTAAGTCTAGTTAACTGAAATGACAAATTATAAATTATCCAAAGAATCAGGTAGAACTTGCCCTACAAGTCCCTCCTAGGTAAGTAAGACAAAAACAAGCCCAGTTTGGGAATACTTCGGCCCCAAGTAGCTGAGGTGAGGCTGAAGGAGTTGAATAGGTGCGGTTTATTATAAGAATCTCGGAAGCTGGTGCTCGTCCCAAGGTAAACTTATGTTAAATATTCTCCTCAACCCTTTACGTCAATTAACTGATTTAATGCCTCCAACAACTCCATGGGGTTATCTTTGCAGATGAAGCAATGGAAGCAGACTTGATTTACCTAAGCCTGCACAACTAGTAAACTCGTAACTAACACTGGCATGAACGGGAATAATCTTCCAAGAGATCTTTGAGAAGGATAAAAAGTAGCTTACCTAGTGGAACCAACAAAAGATGAAATATGCAGTTGTTCATGTCCTCGTTCATTCAGTAATAAGCATAGCAGAAGTCTGAGCAAAGTGACTGAGCAGAATGAACTTGAATCCTACCTACCATCTGCCTTAACTTTAGCCAAGCTACACAGTCTGTCAGAATGCCAGCTTCTTAATTGCAGAAATAGAAATAATTCTACCTGGCCTACTTTCTACCTTCACATTGATGATACCATCAAAAGCAATGGAAACTCCCACGGCATAGGAGGGATCAGAGAACAGTTGCCCACAAAGGAGTAAACTCCTCACAAAGACAGGCTCTGTTCTCCTCTGGCTACAGAACATACCCCATGTGCCCACAGTTTTCAGGGCTTCTGGAAGATGAGGAGCTGTCCTGTGTGGAGTGATTACCTGGTGTCAGTGGACCTCTCCTGTGCAGAGAGTCCTTATTCTTGCCACAGAACAGATATTACTTCCTCCAAGTCTCTTCTCATTTCTAGTCACAGGATATCCATGCTTAGAAGCTGTATTAATCCATTCGGGCTGCCATAACAAACTACTATAGATTGGGGGGGGGATTCATCAAGAAACTAAGTTCTCACACTTCTGGAGGCTGAGAAGTCCAATATTAAGATGCCAGGAAGATTCAGTGTCTGATTAGAACTTCTTGGTTCACAGACAAATATCTTCTCCACCACATCCCCTCACACGGTAGGAGGAATAGGCAGTCTCTGGATTCTCTAAGGGTTCTCCCCCATGACCTCATCACCTCCCAAAGGCCCTACTTCTTAATACTATCACCTTGGGGATTAGGTTTCAACATATGAATTTGGGAGAAACAGTCTACAGCAAAATCAATGATTTTCTTAAAAGTTCTATTAAGGATAAATAGAATCTTAAAAAAAAAAAAATTCTATTAATACATGTATTCATCAGTACTCTGAAATTTGAGGCTTTGGGAGGGACCCAATATGTAACCAAGAGGGAACTTATTCTATTCCTTCTATGAATAATGATTCACAAGTTAGGAGCAACAATCAAACCAGTGAAACTTTGGCGAGCATAGTTTGTATTAAGTAATTGCCACAGGATCCTTGTGATGAAAGGAAATAGGACAATTTAACCTTACCACTTCTTTCTCAAGTTTCTTTTGTATTAGTCTCCTCTCTTCCAACCCCACAGCTCTACTTGGTCTCCCAAGATGACCTCTCTTACCTTAGCTGCTGGCATTACTTCCCAAAAAATCTGATGTCACCTTTGGCTTAAAATCTTCCTTGTGTCTCCTCCTGATGAGGTTGTATGCTTGCTGATAGGGTTAAAAATGTACCTCTAAGCTCACCCCAGGCGGAGACTGAGCCAGAATCGGCACTGAGTGTTCCAACTCCCACTCCCAGCTTGTCTTCATTCATTCCATGAAGGGGGAAAGCTGCCATTGGTGGTGAGGTGTACACTGTGTAGGTATTTAAGAAGTCATTGAGTGTGGGATTGACTCAAAGTATATTTTCACATCAGTGTGAAAGCCATTATAGCAGATAACAAAACTGGCAAAATGTAGGTTCATCAGGTAAAAAGAAGGGAGCCACATGGCCAAAGAAATAAGAAGTTACAGTTGGAAGGTATTTCAAGGTATTGCTCTCAAGACACAGGGCAATAGATGCCTGGAAGCTTCAGCTTCCTTTAGTTCCAAAAATGTGTCATGCTTGGGGACTTTATATCTAAAACACTGTGCTAAATTATTTTACCCTGTACATGTCCCTTAAATATATAGATAAAAGCAAAGCAAAACCTAAAAAGTAACAATAAACCAAAAAATAATTCTCCAGGCATGCCTGGGTGGCTTAGTCGGACTCCTGATTTTGGCTCAGGTCATATCAGGGTCGTAAGACTGAGCCCCATGTTGGGCTCTGTGCTAGGTGAGGAGCCTGCTTAAGATTCTCACTCTTGGGGCGCCTGGGTGGCTCAATCAGTTAAGCCTCTGACTTCAGCTCAGGTCATCATCTCAGGGTCCTGATATCAAACCCTGTGTCTGCTCAGCAGGGTGTCTGCTCGTCCCTCTCCCTCTGCTTTCTGCTCCTTTCCTTGCCTGTGTTCCCTGTCTCTCTCAAATAAAATCTTAAAAAAAAAAAAAAATTATCTCCCTTGCTCTCTAAAAAAATAAATAAAAAATAAAAATAATTGTCCAGAACATGGAGTAACTGAAATATTTTGTTTACTCTTTGGATGATTCATTAGGAGCTCTCAAGAATATGATACATGGAGATACAATATATGAAAGAATAAACATGCATGTGGAGGGATAAAAAAATACCTTTCGGGGGGCACCTGGCTGGCTCCAATCAGCAAAGCATGTGACCCTTGATCTCAGGGGTCTAAGTTCAAGCCCCAGGGTAGGTGTAAAGATTACTTTAAAAAATGTAAACAACAACAACAACAACAACAACAAAAAGACCTATGGGCATCTTCTCCCAGATCTTATGGAAAACACTTATTTCTACAGTATCTAGAAAATATTTCACTGTAATTCTAAAGAAAGTATACAATAAATGCACATTAGTAGTTTAACCGCTTATCTTAAACAAATTCAATGGATGGGAGCTAACACTACAAGCTGTTAGTAGTAATCAAGATAGTTATTTAATTTTGAAAAAGGTCTAAGTACCTTGAAGAAAAGAAAACCTAAACTGGCAAATCTCTATTGGAAGATTCAGTCGAACAATGCAAAATCAAGCAATAATGACTGGTAAACCTTAAAACCGGTCCAAGATTCCCTCTCATGTAATATGCTTTGGCAGAAATGCTTGTGCAGTGGGTTGACTCATAGGCCCTAACTTCTGTACTACATTCCCTCTGCAGGCTCCCATTTCTCTTCCTTCACCTTCATGACTCATGGGTAGAGAAGGGTCTGCTGAAGTGTGGAAAATGGGAAGAGTGAAGCTTAAATCAGCTTGTAACCATAGGTATTCCCCCCAAGTTGGGCTGGTCCAGTTCTGCCACCAATAAAGATCAAGCCATGCCTGAAAAACCCAGATCCCTTTTTAGCATTGTAAACCATGTAGGAGATGCTCATTACATCTGCTTTGTTCTCTATTTCTATGGTGCCCATCACCATAGTAACAAGGCACACAGATGGAAAAGTAGGCTAGAAATACCCAAATATGGGGGTGGGGATGGAGACTATGGGGGAAAGGGCCTTTCACTGATTGAGAGAAAAGGCTAAAGTTTCTTCTATCAGAGCTGTCAGTACATTAATGGGCAACCTAACTGAAAAAAGTAGGCTTTGTCTTTAAGTGGGCCACAGCAGAGAGCGGCCTAAAAATTCAATAAATATCAATATTTATAGGAAGTGGACTTGCTAGGTTTCTGAGGTTTTAAAGCCAGATATAAAATCTTGTATGCAAATTGAAATTTGTACAACAGCCTGTAATTTTGAAAATCAGGGACTCATCTCACAGTATGGATGATTACTATTAACATTTTTTTGGTTTCTTTGTAGTACTAAAAGTTGAGACATCTGTTAAGGAAGTGTGGCTGAGAAGATAAGTTAATACAATGACTATATTTTTGAAAGTGACAAGTTTATTTTCAAAGTTTTTGTATAAAATGTCCCAACAGGAAATCCCTAGGTGGTAATTGGGGGGTGACTGTTGTTTCATCCTAGGGAGTCACTGCCCCAGCTGAAACTGGGACAAGGCCATTCCCATCTGCAGCCCCTCTGCTCTCTGTAGGTGCAGAGGTCTTCCTATCAGTGCCTTTATGCTCTTTTTTTCTCTCTCTTCTTTTTTTCCTTTGTGCTCTTTAAAGTGACAATGGGCCAAAGATTCATCTGTAAGAAATCTTCCCATTCCAAGATTTTTTTTTTCTTTTTTCTTCCTTGCTGCCAGCCTGAGTCCTCCTTTCTAGGATGTCTGGAATACCTGGGTTGTTATTTACATTGTTACTGGTCAGGAAATAAGAAAAGCAGCCACATAAACTACTTGTTTCACTACACAGGCTTTTTACTACATAGGTTTTACTCTGTGTAAATAAAAACGTTGCAAAAAAAAAAAATACAGATGTTTTATAGGCTACAATTGTTTTAGAGAATTTAACATTAGCAACTAAGGCCCCTTCATGGCTCAAGTTGGTTAAGCATCCGACTCTTGATTTTGGCTCAGGTCATGATCTCAGGGTTGTGAGATCAAGCCCCATGTTGGGCTCCTCACGGGTCATGGGGTCTGCTTAAGATTCTCTCCCTCAGCATCTCTCGCTTCCCCTCTGCCTCTCAAAACAACAACAACAACAATACCCCCCCCACAACAAAACAAAACAAAACAAAAAACCACTCTAGCAACGTACAGATTTTAGTGGAAAAAGCAACAGAAAACTTTGTCAGAATCTTTGACTCAGCCACCAACCAGTTGTGACTCTGTGGACAATTTTTACTTTGCCTTTCTCAGTCTTAATTCTTACTAGAAAAAAGAAAGGACTGAAGTAGACCAGGCATATGAGTTCGAGGGTATCTAAAGATGATCTCAAGGCATGTTAAAATGTTAAGCATATGAGTAGATGTATATTACTTTGGAAAAGACCCTCAAGGATATGCATAACATAAAGTTAAAAATCAATAGATACTCTGTAAGTCTCTTCCTCATTGCTCTAAAATACCAGGACTTGAATCAAATAAAGCAAATGCACTGAACTCAGACTCAGGTGAGCATAATATTCAGGTCTTTTCAAGTTTCCACGCCAGGGATCCTGTCTCTGACCACGTTATCCAAATCTCACACCAACCACTCTCTAGCCCTTTACACTACTTTATTTTTCTTCATATCATTTAGCACATGACATTTTATCTTGCATTTGCTTATTATCTATATTCCCCCTGCTAGGATATATATTCCAAGCAAAAAGGTTTTTTTTTTTTTTTCTCTTTTCACTGTTGGATTTATTCCCAGTGCCTGGCATGACACTTAGCAAATATTAAGTGCTCAAAAAAAACCCCAAACAAACAAACAAACAAACAAACCAAAAAACAGAAAAAAAACCCCAAATGAATTAACTTTTTAAAAGCCATAAAATCAACAATGGCAAAACAAAAACTCAAATACATTCTTTTTTCTTTTTCTTTTTAAAAGTCTGGGGGACTGCTGACAGCCATGCATTTTACTAAGCATGTTGCAAGCCTATGTATTTTACCTCATATTTAAGGCATGTTTTCCAATATTTAGAGCCTTTTATAAACTAACACATCTGGGAAAAGGTTCCAGGCAATATACTGCAGAAAAAACTGCTTCATCAGTTATCAGAGCTGCCACTAACTTGTTGGGTTTGCTTAGAGAAGCCACAAGTCCCCACACAAACTCCATTTCCATGTTTATATCCTGCGGATAATATTTGCCCCACCTACTGCCAGTCATCTGGAGAATAAATGCTCTAGTATGTTAAAAGTGATGTACAAACATAAGTTCTGTGGTAGGGGTTCTTATAAAGTGCTTCAGGAGAGATTTGCTCTAAGATGTGGGGGAAGGTAAGAGAGCAGGGGACACCTGTACAGAGTTTTTTCCTACAGAGCCAGAGCATCCAGGAACTCAGAGGACCCCAGTAAAGCCTCCTTACTCAGCACGACGATAGCCAGGCTCAACTCCTCTCTCTCCAGGATGCATTACTCTATAAAGAAAAAAAAAAATGTTCCAAATCTAGCCTGGGACCAATCCTTTTGCATGCTCTAATTCACAGCCTCCTCCTGGGAAGAAATTAGCATTCTTGATAAAACTCTGAAAAACACTTTTATTTTTTCCTCCATAGGATTGGAAACTAGTCACCTACTGACCCAGCTCACCTTTAGTCACGTGTCTGGTCATCTTTACTCACTTTCTTCTTTCAGTGTTCTGTTTCCTTGTCTAACAATGGGTATAGTAAATCATTTTGGCATCAAATTTGCTTCTATCATATATATATATATATATACCTATATATATATATATATCTATCTATCTCCATTCTCTTTCCCTATTGAATGCTCTTTCCTCTCAGAAGGAAATCTTTAAATTGGCCTACTAGAGGCCCTTTCCCTTAGATCTGACAGCTGACAGTTTCTGTAGCTGCCAAACCACTTGATCTTCAAACAGGGTATGAGGTTTGGGGGTCTTTTTTTTTTTTTTTTTTTGAAGAGAGGGGTACTCTGGTGGAATCTATTTGTAGATTATCAATTAATTCATGTCTAAAAGTATCTGCCTCAAAACACCAGATGTCATCTTGATTTTTTCTAGCCATCTCCTTTTCTCTTTTCACATTTATCTTTTCCCCCTTTCTGGAAGGAAGGCATATACCTCACTTTTCAGGAGTCTGCTTATAGTGCTCTACCTTGGGATGTAAAAATCTTCAAGCCCCAAGCAGAGGGCCATTTTGAAATACCTGTAAAGGTTATAGATGCAATGAAAGTAAGTGGTTTTCATGACTGAGAAACAAATCTTTTTGGAGTCAGAGGAAAGTTTCCATTTTTTTGCTTCAAATGCTAGAGCAAGACCTAATCAACAGAGAATAGAAAACTGAATAGAATACAATAGAATAGGAAAACTGAAAATCATTTTTGGGATCAGACACTAGCTAACTTTTGATACGTAACTCAGGAATTTAAAAATAGAGTCGGGGGCCTGGCTCAGTCAGTCAAACATCCAATTTTTTATTTCGGCTTAGGTCATGATCTTGATTCGGCTTAGGGGTTGTGAGACCAAGCCCTGCATCCAGCTCCGTGCTGGGTGTGGGGCTTCCTTAAGATCTCCTCCTCCTCTTCTGCCCCTCTTCCCCTCTAAAAAAAATGGTAGAGTTACATTGCCTTCATCCCCATATACTTATTTATATAGCAAGATTTCTTGAACACTACATTAAATAAAGGAACACTTGGTTTGATAATAAAGGCTATTTTACTCTAGCAATAAGTACTATTTATGCATAAATAAATGATTTTTAAGCCCCATGAATTCTGAGGGGTGATTTTTCTCACAAACGTTTGCCTATATCTAAAAACAATTAATCAAAATTCTAATATACCTGTTGTTCCGATCAGTTGTGTACTAGTAAAAATCACAATTTAATCCGAAATAGATTTTATTAAACAGAGCCTTGTTGTCAAAAGAACTTTTAAAAAAAGATATATGTAAATGTGTGTGTCTCACAAGAGTTTGAAAAGGTAATCAATGGAAGATTTTTAAACATAAGAACATAACATTGGGCTTAAGTTTTATAGGAAAAGAGAGATGAAATGAGTTCCGTAAGGGAAATACTATACAAAATTCCTGACTTCTCAAAGAGCTTGTTCATATGTTTTTTAGAGGATGTTATAATAGGCATGAAATTACTTTGGTGTTTAATTTCGTTTCCATGAGGTACATCACAAAAAGTGTTTTCTAAAGAAATCAATATTTATAATATCAGAAATGTCATCTTCCAGAACTATTTAAAATCATGATAAAAAACTTTAGATATTCATTTTTATTTAGTTTTAAAGATTTTATTTATTTATTTGAAAGAGAGAGAGAGAGTGCGTGAGAGAGTGCACAGAGGCAGGGAGAGGGGCAGTGAGAGAGAGACAAGCCACTCCCTGCTGAGTCTGGGAAGCCAGTCTCAGGGCCTAATCTCAGGACCCTGAGATCATGACCTGAGCAAAGCCAGACGCTTAACCAACTGAACCAGCCAGGTGCTCCTAGATATTAACTTTTAAAGTGTATTGGGGAGACCTCACAGTTTTTCAAATTCTTTAAGGGGTACTAGAAGATAAAAATATATCAGAGATACTACTCTAAACTACCTCTAAGCCAAGAGCCTGTGTTGACTAAAGTTTTGACTTCTAATAGAGACACAAAACCAGGACTATTTCAGAAAAGTGCGGAATCTGTCAGAAGCACCCCCTGCAAAACCATAACTCTGAACACAGTAAATATTCAATAAACACCGTTCACTGACAAAATATTTTGGTCATTTAAGTGATATCTATTAATAGCATATATGCAATATCCCTTCGTATTTCTAACCTTCAAGGAGAGCTTTCAAATTTTGGTCAAATACCAGTCAAAAGTATGTTACCAGAACAAATCCATAATAAGTATGTAGAGTTTCATTCCTAATTCTTTTCCATTTATTCATGTACATTCCAAGTACAATGCCTGGCCCAGGAAACCCAGGAGAGAAATAAAATAATCCTTACAAGAGCATCTAGGAGGTGACAGAGGTGCTCCCTGGCATAGGTATTACGATAGGTGTGCCAAACTCAGAGCCAGCAAGAGTAGGGACTGTGGCACTCTCGTGGGTGGTAGGCAGAGGAAGTGTGTCTGCAATGGTCTTTGAACTGATCCTCGAAAGATGGGCAGATTGACAGAGGATACCAACGTCCCAGGTAGAGAGGGAAGGAACAACCCCAGGAGTACAGCCATCTGACTACCTCATGCCTTCCTCCTCTACTGCTAAGAGTCTAGGATGGCTGGTAGGGGGGTGTGACCATGCACACTCTCCACGGTGCATACACTGGTGATTTAGAAATGACGGGGTGGCAGGAGGTGAAGCTGAAAAGTTGTGGAAGCAGACAAAAGAGGATTTGATTATATGGTTCACCGAGGCGTTTGGATTTGATCCTGTGGCAAAGCAAGTCATTAAAGGATTATTGAACTGGGCAGTCATGGTAAGAGATTTGCCTTTCAGAATGATTACTTCCCTGCAGTGTGGACAACAAATTTGGGGGGGGGGGGGCGGTGGAGGGTACAGAAGACTACAAACTGAACTATGAGCTGGAAGACCATTAGCATTTATCCTGGAAAAGACTCTGGAGGAAGGGTGCAGATGGAAAAACCTGAAGGACGTGGTCCCTGGACAAATTGGTTACAAACTGTACAAGGAGTGGTTGGGGGGAATGAGGTAAGGAAAAGCCCAGAAGGGCAGGCAGCACAGGTATTATCTGCAATCTCTGCTCAAAAGGGTAAATTTTTTTGCCCAATCTCATATGCAACAGTTTGGGAAGGTTACTACATAGCCAGCTCAAGAGTCGGTAAACAAGGGAGACAAGACCCATACGTTCAACAGAACTTATATTCTGTTGGGTGCAAGGGGAGTAGAAGACAAATCAGCAAACAACCAATAAGCTAAGATCTGAAAGACCTATGATAGGGCAGGTGTGGGGGATATGGGTACTTCATCTGAGGTGGTCAGGGAAAGCATCTCTGAAGTCCCATTTAAGATGACCTTTCATTCAGGAGAAAACAGCATTTATGTAAATTAATAAGAGAAGAGCATTTCCAGACAGAGAACAGCAACTCAGAAGTCCCTGAGGTGGGAACAAGGTTGGTGTGCCACTGAGGGAGGAATTCCAAATAGTGGGGCAGTGGGGAGTGAAAGGCAATCCTGGTTCCAAGGGTATTCCTGGGAAGGTGAAGGTGAAAGACTTGTGGCCCCTTAGGGCAGCAGTGGCATAGCATAAACTCTCTTGGGGAAGCCTGCAAACCTCCATGCACAACACTGGCATCTGAGAAACTGCGTCATGACTCACAGATGCTTTTGGAAGACAAGCCATTGCTCAGTGAGGACTGCCTATTTTGGCACTGAAATAGGGCCAGAAACAAACTCATTTAGTCTTGCCTAGAGGGATGAGCTTTAAAATCTTAAAATGAACAGAATTCATGTTATATTTATCCACTCAGAGCAAGAACCAATCTGCAGTATAATGGCAGGGGGCTCTGCCCCAAGGCTTGGTCAAACCCTGTCACACTACATGGAAGCAGAGCCTCCTCGCCCACCCTCCAAGGTTCTCAATGGGATCAGAAAGGCAACATTTGCTCCAAAGGATCCCCCAGTAGCTCAGCTGGCGGGCAAGGAAAAATGGTACTCCACTGCCAATGTGCCGAGCAGGGTTCTTGCCTATGTACACCTGAGAGCCTTGGAGGGGTTGTTGGGGTTGCCTCCTGGCACTCACATAGGACACCCGGGCGCAGCAGCTCAGCCAGCTCTCTGCACTGGCCGTGCCTTCCATCCTGTAGTCCTTTTCCACTGCTGCTTTATGGGCTACCTGGTCTTGTGCCAGCAGTCTTTCATATGGCCCTCATTTGGCCAAATGGCTTTAAATTCCACTTGCCAAGGGTGATGCCGATCAACCCTATGACCCTCTCTGTAAAGAGCCTACTCTATAGCTTGAACTTGCTCAGACGCATCTGCTTGGTGTATCAAAAAAAGTATCTGTACTTAAAGTGTGCCAATGTGGCATGAATAAATTATAAAAGAATTAAGTTATTTCCGAATTATGTAGCTCCTTTCAGAGTATCACACTGAGAAGTTATAGATTATATGCACTTACTTTAAAGACGGCTGCAAGCATTATGAAACACCCTTTTTGGAATGGTGTTGGAAACCTGGGACACATTACAATCCATGCCAAGGGGCAGGCTCATTTCATGTCTGAGCTCATTTCAAGCTCCACTCCCATACCATCTACTTCAGCTCACTGCACAATTTTTTCTTCCTAAAGTCACCATTCAACCTGGGACCATAGGACATTTACTTGTGCTTCTATACCACCTGTACTACTACTACTACTTCTTCTTCTTCTTCTTCTTTTTTTTTTTTTAAGATTTTATTTATTTGAGAGAGAGAGTTTGAGTAGAGGGGGAAAAGAAGTGGTGGGAGAGGGAGAAGCAGACACCCTTCAGAGCAGGGAGCCCAATGCGGGGCGTGATCCCAGGATCCTGGGATCATGACCTGAGCTGAAAGCAGAGCCTTAACTGACTGAATCACCCAGGCACCCCTCTCCTTCTGAACAAATTTTTTAGTGGCAATTTTTCATTTAATTGCAGTAATTAATTCACCTGTCTCCCCCAGTAACCCGCAACCTCCATGGGGCAGGGACCATGTACATTTTTGTTTTTCTTCTGTCCCCAGAACCTGGCACAGTGTCAGTAGTTGTTACTAAATAGATGCTTAAAGAATACTATGACATACATTCACTGGTGGAAATGTTTCACCTTCTGAGAGCAGATCAGCCAAAAATCATTCAAATCAAGGTTGAAGGAGGTTAAGGCTAAACTGTTCTGCTTTTAATCAAAAAAATACAGTGAAAGACTCTACTGCTAGTTGGGTTTAAACTGGTTTGGGAGACGACTCTCAAAAAGTGTAATAATTTAACAATGCTTATTTACATATGTATGAAGATGAACAATTTTAAAACCTTTTGTTTAAAGGGATAAGAATAATTCTTGGAAAGATTCACTCAGATTAGCTCCCACTTTTAAACAAAGTTACCATTTACTTCATCGGGCAGTTTAGTAGGCACTCTACTTTAATCCTCCTATTTGATTCTTGCCCCCAGTTTGCAGATGAGGAAATGGAGGGTACAAGAGGGGAGGGGTGCATACTGAGTAAGCAGCAGAACCAGGATTCACATGCAGGTCTGTTCAATTACAAGAGCTAGGTTTTTAATCTAAGCCACACATTAAACTAGGAAGTAAATGCTGACATTTAGAAATAAAGCATTGCATCCTCCTGTGGAAAGATACAAGACTATGTAAGTCTGATACTACCAACTGGGGCAAATATTGAAGTATTAAAAAAAAAATAAAAAGGATCTGGAGGCCAATGACGTGGTAGCAGGGAAACCAGACAATTTATGACAAAGGAATAAGGAGAAACATGAACTGTCATCTACTGAAAGCTTGTTTTATGCCAGATACTGTATTAGATGCTTTAATGTTACTATTTCCTTCAATCCTAAGAATCTCGTAAAATGGGTAATAGGAATCAAGAAAACAGGGGTGTAGAATAACTGTGGATTTTGGCTACCACAGTGTTCCTTCCCTCCTTCCTAAGGATGTGAACCTTCAACATTTCAGTGGGGCACAAGGTTGTTGGGAATAAGGACAATAGTCTCCAGTCTCTATTCCAGCTAGGTGAGGTCACACGGCTAAGTTCTGGTTGATGAGATGGAGCACGGAGAGTATGACGCCCTCTGCGAAATTTCCATAAGAGACCATGGTCTCTTGCCTTTCTCCCTTTCCCCCTACCTTCCTTCTCTCCGCCTTTCTACTACTTGGAACCCACGCGTGATGGCTGAGCCCCATTGAGGACCGTGAGGTTGAGTCTCTTCTGATGTGTGGCAGATCTTTAAGGTGGAACCAGTCTAGGTCTCAGAATACT
Source organism: Mustela nivalis (assembly GCF_964662115.1). NCBI lineage: Eukaryota > Metazoa > Chordata > Mammalia > Carnivora > Mustelidae > Mustela > Mustela nivalis. The sequence goes on along the minus strand of NC_139029.1, from coordinate 73,393,244 downwards.
GTAAAACCATTATACCAGCCCTGGATGGTCTCTTTATAAACTTTCTTTTTTAGTGTGAAAGAGAAACAAACATCACTTTGTCTAAACCACTGTTTTTGCGGTGTGTGACTGGCAGCTAATCTTAATTAATCCAGCAACTGGTTCATCAGGCCCTTCGGCAAAGTCCACACTCTTAGGTAGAAGCTAAAGAACCCTTGTTTATAATTTGTGATAGACTGGGGGAAAGGGGGCAGTGTAAAAAGGCTGAAAAGGAATTTGACAGAAGAAAAGAAGGTTCAAATAGGCTCTCAAATCTGCACACCTGAGAAGAGATCAAAAGGAATATGCTACTCAACAATAAAGAATTCAGTTTCCATCAGAGCTGGGCAGGAGGAGAGTTCTGTCACCTGCACAGAAGTGGAAATAGAAGAGAAATAGAAGCAACATAGCTGGTAGTTTCTGAGAAAGATGCTGCTGGCTGAGGAGCTAAGCACTGGAGAATGGAGCCCTGGAAATGGCCACAGGAAGAGACAGACAAGAAGAATTACAAGGAACTCTGAAATTGAAGAAGCAGGAGATGAAGCTCACAGTCTGCAAAGTGACAAGCAGAATCATGTGACCCGTATCAAAGACAGCATAAAGGTCAAAAGGCAAAAGGAAAGGTCAAGAACGAAGCTCTGACAACTCATTTTTATTCATTTCCTTTACACAGGTTCACAACAGCATTGAAGAAGTGAATTTAAATTGTCGCAATTGAGTAGAATCCTAAATGAGAGGAAGTCACAGAACAGGGAGTTTATTATTACCCTTTGCTCAATTTCTAAATGAACAGCAGTGATAAGAACTTAGCAGAGAGATTCAGTGACTGGAGTTAGGCCTCATTTTGTTTGAAATCAATCTTCATGATTCAGAGGAGGAAAAATAATTTATGTCTGGCAAAGACACAACTTAAACATCAGGAAAAAACTAACTCACAATAAAGGTATGTAGGAAGTGTAGAAAATATAGATGGGAAATAAAATGAAAGCAGGTGATAATAAAACAAAAGACGGGAAAATGAAAACATACACAATAGAGATGAGAATGAATTTTACAACTGGTTAAAAAAAAATTCTGTGCTATAACTGGACCTTCCAGGTTTCTTTTGAGTGGCCACAGGTCTGAACTGTTTGTGGAACATCCAGTATTCTGGGAACAGGGAAGAACATGCTACGTGGAAGGCAAAGCAAATCATTCCACCAAGTCTGGAGTAACACGACAGCTTTAGCATACATTGATTTGATATTATCAGTGTATGCTAGAAGAGGGAAGGAAAGGAGAAACAAAAGTAAAACTTGAAAATTCAACTTGAGAGATACCAAAAGTAAACTGAGGATTAAATAAGCTATTTTTTGCATGGGCAGTAAAAGAAAAAACTAGAAAAGCACATAAAAATACGCAGATACCATTAAGAAGGATTTGAGATTTTTTTTTTCAGTTGTTTACAAATAAATTGGCTAAAGCAAGAATCTTTAAAATATTAAAATATTTGCCTGTATCAGCCTCAAGAAAACAATAAAAACATCACAAATTTCAGGCCACTGAAAGAAAATACCCACATAGTCTTAAAATACTTGGAGTGATAAGGAAATGTTATTCAGTGCTAAAAAGAAGTGAGCTACAAAGCCATGAAATGACCTGGAGACAAATGCATAATACTAAGTGTACGAAGCCAACGTGAAAAGGCTACAGATTGTATGATTCCAACTGTGATAGTCTGGAAAAGTCATAACTATGGAGACCATAAAAGGATCAGTTGTCATTAGTGGGAGAGGGAGGGATGAAAAGGTGGGGCACAGGGATTTTTAGAGCAGTGATACTGTGATATAGTATCATAGTCTATTATTACAGTGGTGGATACATGTTACTGTATATTTGAACACCACCAAGAGTGAACCCTAATGTAAACTATGGACTTTGGGTGATAACAATGCGTCAGTGGAAGCTCACTGATTATAACGAACGTACCACTCTGGCAGGGGTTGTCGATAATGGGGCAGGCTATACAGGGGTGGGGAGGGCAAGGGAGCTTTAAGAAAAACCTCTGCATTTTACTTTCAATTTTGCTATGAACCTAAAATTGCTCTAAAAAAAAAAATGAAGTCTATCTGGTATCTTCTTCAAGTTGTATTGATTAGGGCACTTTTCATTTTAATCAATGTTGGTGCTTTCATTCTGAGGATTATTAAGAATGAAGCAGCAATGGGGAATGGTCTTAGAAAAGCAAATCTGGACAGGCAGTCAAATGAAATCACTCCAAATCTGAAAATATACATGTCAGGATGGACATGTTGAAGAAAAAACAGAATAAGCTTTGAAGAACAGTAAATTTATTTATAACATGTAGAATTTTTTTTTTTTTTTTTGCTACCATAAAAACGTTTTAGGGGGTAGTAGGTGTAAGAAAAAAGTGCTATGACTCAACTGTACAACCAGTGACAAGCTTGACTCCTTCTTTACCTGAACTGAAAGTAATAGCAGACACGTTAAGGCTTATATTCTTAAAGCACACAGGCCCAATTACTTGGGGGATTAGCTGTCATTTTATATTCTCTTCAAGAGTGGAGCTTCGGACTAGAAAAGTCAGGGGCAAAAGAAAGTCACCTTGGCACCCACAACTCAAAGGAGTACTTTGGGTTCTCAGGAGGTGCATTCTGAACACATTAACGACATTGGAATCGTTAAATAATTATACTACATTTGACTTCTGTGCGCCTGTCAACTCTACACTTAGGTTTAAGAGACAGAACAGTCTGACAAAAACACATGCCATTTCATTTTCTTCTAGAAAGCAGGGAACAAATTGACTATTTCAAATTGGCTACATATTTGCAATTTAAAATTTTCATACTGCCATCTTTTTCGGAGTTTTAAAAACAGTTTTTAGGCAAGGCAAATGTATTCAAGAAAGTCCAGGCATAGGTTTTTGTTTTTAAATTTAGGTTTGTCCTTTTCTCAGGAAGGGAAAGGGGGTTGCAGAGCGCCTTTTTGACTACAAAGAAAAGTCTTCCACAAATGTCATCTGACTAAAGGCAACCTATGGACTTTGGGAAGTCAGTTGGGACACAAAGTAATGAGCCAACAACCGAGCCTCCTGCCTTCTGACCTCTCAGCACCTGCTCCTCTGTAACCTAGAAGGAAACTCTTGGGCTTCTCTACGTGGGTATGGTTGCCCCCACCCCCACGCCCAAGCAAACGAACACCAACACCATCAAACTGCAGGTGAACAAGGAGTACCTAAGGAGTTGGTCAAAGAACAGCGCAAGGGCAGGGGCCAAAGGAGAGCGACCAAAGGCGGACGCCCTCAGGAGAGGTCTGCTCACTCTAGCCTGGGAAACCAGAACCCTGCTCCCGCACCGCCGAGGGCTCACACTCAGGTGCAGCGCGGAGCCTCCTGCGGCGGAGACCGCCTTGTCGCGGCCGCCCGGTCTCCTTGCCCCGAACGACCCCAGCACGTAGGAGAGGTCCTCTCTGGGGCTTCGCTCCCTCTCTCCCGGAGACAAGACGGCAGAGAAGCTGCCACTCATCCGCGGCCGCGGCACCTGCCTGCAGGCCCGGCTCGCAGGTGTGGCGCGGGCAGGTAACCGCACCTGCTCGGCCAACCCCACCTGCTGCGTCCCCTCACCCCGTCCTCCGTCTCCACCCGCGAGGTCCGCGCGGCTCCTCCTCCGGGAGCTGGGGGCGCCCCGCTCCGACCTACCTGCGGGACCCCGGCCCCGGGCGCCCGCGCTCCCCGCCGCGTGCGCCCCGCGCCGCTCGGGGCGCGCCGGCGGCGGCCGTGCGCCGGCACTTTCTCGGCTGACGGCTGCTGCGGGCTCAGCGGGAAGCCCCAGCGCTGCCGGGCTCGCCGCCTCCGACCGGCTCCATTGTGACGCGGCGCGTTCCGGCGGCCAATCGCGGCGCGGCGGCGCGAACCGCTGACTAAGTTCGCGTGTGGAGGAGGCGGGGACTGGGCGGAGGCGGGAGGCGGAGGCGGCGGCCGCGGGGCGGCGGCGGCCGTGGCCGAGGCGGAGGACGAAGAGGAGGAAGAGGCTGCGGCTGCTTCGGTAGCTGCCCGTGCTGTGAAATTCGCAGCCGCCCGGGCCGGACTGTGTGCCCAGCTTCGGGCGCGCGGGGGCCGGTGACTCACCCCTCGCCGTTGGAAACAAAGCGCAGCTGCCGTCACCCGGAGCGCGCCATGTGGCCGCCCCGGCCCGCTCGCCACAGCCGGGGGTCGGCGGGCAGCGGTGCGCAGCTCCACCACTCGCGGGGGCCTGGGGAGCGCGGGGGCTGGATTCAAGAGAGGGGAGGGCCGGGGGCTTAGGGCCGTCCGCCAGCGCACCGGGCAAGAGACTCTGGAAGTACTGTATTTTTGCGTCCCCCCTCCCCCTTTCACGTGGGCACCGCTGAGTAACTCGTTATTTACATACTGTGTGCTGGGCCCCGAGGGAAGGCTCAGGTGCAGCACGTGGACACCTACCTCTCACACACACAAGTCCCCTTACCTTTCTTTGCCCAACGGGCTTAGGAAGGCCCCAGGGCCGAGTCCTTGTGCGGAAGAGTTTATAGTTGTGCCAAACCAAGCGGCTTCAGTTAGGATTCTGGGCCTCCAGTATCCTCCGTCTGTCTCAGAAGTCCTGATCCTCAGGACGGGGAGGCAACATGGTGGAGGGGCCACGCTTTACTCCTCACCAGCGTTTTACTCCTAGTAAACTGCAGGTCAGCCCCATCTACTAACCCACTCTACAGTTGGGACCCTGCCTTTGAAAAGTAACATGCACCTTACAGAATAAACACAAAATGCAAACCCAGGAATTCGGGCACTTAATATTGTCATCCTCAATTCAGTCCCCACTCTCATCCCCACCCCAGATTTATCTCGGGCTTTTGGCACAGACTGTCGTCTTCAACACAATGATTCAATTAGGCAACATTTATGTCTCCGAGTTGCTATGGCAATCACATGCCCATTAAAAAAAAATTGTTTGTAGAGGGAACTCCCAAAGGAATAAAATGAAGACGGTAAAACACACAGCTTTGGGGGGGTATATCTGATGGGTTTGCATAAATGGGAGTAAAGAAACCGGCATGACTGGGTTATATGAGACCAAATTGTGTCCTACAAAGCCTATTCAGATTAGAACTACAATTTGAGTCACTTTGAAAGGGGATAAGAAGAAGGCTGTCTTTCTCACCCTGCTCTATTCTCTCTTTGTCCATTCCATTCTGGGTTGGCAGCAGTCTTCTTCCTTAGCCTTGGAGGAAAGGTTGAAATCATTTCTGCTTTTGGTCATTCATAGAGTTTTTACTGAGTTTATATGCAAGACACTGTATGTACAGATCTATTAAGTCAATTTAGGTCTAGGTTTGCTCCTCAAATGGTTTACCACCTGGAGAAGATTAAAAAAATACAGAGAATTAAATATGAAACAAGGAAAAAAGTGAGTGCTATAAGCAATATTGATTATAAAGTCATGAGATTAAAAATTGAAAATACCTAATTTCCCATATGTATCTTTGAATGTTTAGAAAGGAATTCTCTCTTTCCTTCCAAATCCATGGTCAGATAATCCATCTTTTATCACAGCAATATCACTACCTGTGTGACTGGGAGTAGTTACTTAACCTCCTTGGGAATCTGTCCCTTCACCTATGAAAAGAGTATAAACCACATGAACTGTTAAGATTCCAATTCCAATGATGGTATGAATTAAAAGCTGACTTCCATGCTTGGTAACCCAAGCAAGGTACCATTCGCAAGAAGTTAAAGTCATGGAGTTCATTAAGACTCCATTAGCTCACCTTATGACCCAGCAATTGCACTACTGGGTATTCATCCTACAGATACGAATGTAGGGACCCAAAGGGGCACGTGCACCCGAATGTTTCTGACAGAAGTGTCCACAATAGCCAAACTATGGAAAGAACCTAGATGTCCATCAACAGATGAATGGATAAAGAAGAGATTGTATATGTATCTACAATGGAATACTATGCAGCCATCAAAAGAAATGAAATCTTGCCATTGCAATAATGTGGATGGAACTAGAGGGTATTATCCTGAGCGAAACAAGTTAATCAGAGAAAGACAGTTATCATATGATCTCCCTGATATGAAGAATTTGAGAGTCAATGGAAGGGGGGTTGGAGGGTAGGGAAGGAAAAAATGAAACAAGATAGGATCGGGAGGGAGACGGACCATAAGACTCTTAATCTCACAAAACAAACTGAGGGTTGCTGGGGGGCGGGGAGGGTGAAGGTGGTTGGGTTATGGACATTGGGAAGGGTATGTTCTATGGTGAGTGCTGTGAAGTGTGTAAACCTGGCAATTCATAGACCTGTATCCCTGGGGCTAATAATACATTATATGTTAATAAAAAATAAAAAATTCAAAATAAAAAAAGACTCCATTAGCTCTGGGTTAATCTCAGATATGTTGTTTATAAATATGTTTATTTTACTCCAGTTCTCATGAACAAAGTCACCCTCCATGATGACAACATTTATTATTGTCACTAGAGAATGTGGGCTTTTGAATTTGTGATATTGCTTCTGGGAGTCCTCCTCTGAAACATCCAATGGATGCTTCTCATTTCTTCTTCCTCCTGTGATGCTTCACATAAGCTCCTGCTTACATTATAGTGCGAGGAAGATGAATAACCTCTAATCCTAGTCCTGGAGAACTTTAATACTTTGCACATGGTATGGGACCATAACAAAGCGAAAGTATTTACTAACTGGAAACTATTGGCATCCCAGGGTAGATCTTATAATGAGAAAAATACTGTTTAGGTTTTTATGTCTGTACCAGGTTTTACCATTACATTGTAATCTCTTTGAAAACAGGACCTGTGGAGTCTTAGAATATGACTTAGAATATGTAAGTCCTTACAAGATTATAGGGATATCTGAAATTCTCTGAGGGACTTTCTGATTAACTCATTTTAGTAAAAAACAAAAATAAAACAAAACAAAATTCCCAAACTACAAAACTTAATCATTGTTTCCACAGCCAAATTAATTGAAGTCTAAAATGTTGGCAGGGTGTCTCTGAGCTGATTATCTGAAAGAAAAAAGTGAAAACAAACAAAAAACCCCACACATCTCTGAGTGGCATCAGCATGAGCTATGTTCCATGTGGCTGTTTTTTTTTTTTTTTTAAAGATTTATTTATTTATTTATTTTAACAGATAGATCACAAGTAGGCAGAGAGACAGGCAGAGAGAGAGAGAGGAGAAAGCAGGATCTGTGCTGAGCAGAGAGCCTGATGTGGGGCTCAATCCCAGGACCCCGGGATCATGCTGCCTGATGCGGGCCTCGATCCCAGGTCCCTGAGACCATGACCTGAGCTGAAGACAGAGGCTTTAACCCACTGAGCCACCCAGGCGCCCCTCCATGTGGCTGTCTTGATAAGAGTTTCATTTTTTCTGAATCTTGACAAAATTTTTATGATTAATGGAAGACAGAATATTACCCAATATTAACAGTTCTTTTCCAATTCTGTATTCAAAAATTATTTGTTATAATGAAAAATCCTCTTTCTTTAAATTAAACATTTGAGTGTCTACACAGTATAAAAGAAAGACTGAGGATCTGACAGAGGTGTGGGAAATATACAGATAAATATAGTAAATCATTTTCTTAGATATGTGAGTATCTTAGATATGTATGTATTTCTGGGTGCGGAAAGTATATCCACTTAGCATACAGAACCTTAAAGAGGAGTGTTGGTGGGCCCTGCAGGGTTAAAGGAGAATCATACATGGGTCTGAAAAAGTTCGACTATTTTTAAGATTCCAAACTGGGATATTACTTTTAAATATTGTCACAGCAAAATAAATAAATAAAGAAATAAATATTGTCTCAGCATCATAGTTTAAGTTTGTTAGTTTTACTGAGATGTCAGGTCAAAAGAGCAAAAATGAGAAGTTATTCACAGTTTTGCATTCTCAGAAAGCTTGCCTGGTTCAGCTGTATATGGCTGAACATGTTGATATTGATAAAGAATATTTACTTTGGGCCAACACTTCACCATGTTTTCCTGACATTTTTCAATCTACTCTTTTCAGAGGTTTAACATGAATTTTCCTGAGCTTGGAGAAAATTCTGAGAATAACCCCCGAGGATGAGCTCAGTGTTGGGAATTCTGAGGACGGGATGAGTAGGACATTACACGTGTGTTTGGAATAAAGTAGCTTGACCTAGAAATCCAGACTGCAATTGTGCAAGGCTGCTGTGCACTTCAGTGTGAGTTGATCCCTTATTGTGGTTCCAGTCTGAAATATTCATGACTGGTTACTCCGTGTTCTCAACACCCACCTTGCTGATTGTCCCCTCTGCCTGAATTGTATGCTGCCCCTTACTTATGGGAAAACTGCTGTAGAGGTGACCTCCCAGCCTCTTCTCTGAAGGAAAACCACCGACTCCTGCAGCAGGATGCCCGACATCCCCAGCTGATCTGTCTTCTGGGAAGTTGTCCAAATATTTCTTTGAAAGTTTCCCATGCATCCCATTTAAAGAATACATACTGTCATCTGGGTCACATATTGGAAGCCACCATACAGCAGCCAGCCAGTTACTGACTTTTGTCCCTTTCCTATCCATAAAAAGGAGGTGACTTCTAAGAAAGTATTTGCAAGTGAAGCCAGGCTGAAAGCCTCGCATTACAGCAGAGTTGCAGTGCCTGCAAAGTGGTTGAAAAAAGCCCTGATAAGCTCTGCTCATGACTGGACTGTGCTTGCTGGGACTCCTGCAAGGATTCACTCCGGGTTCCATGAACCATGCTGCAATCTGGGCAAGAGTGTTACACTGACTGGTTTCTGACGTTCCACATAGTAAACGCTTCCATTTATTTGGTTGAGGGTAACACAAGTCTAACACCAGACAGGCCTTAATTTCTCCCCTTTCTTACCCTTCGACAGCTGTGTATGTGTGTGTGTGTGTGTGTGTGTGTGTGTGCACGCATACATGCCTGCACATTTCTTGGCCTGATATTAGGTCATCTGTTAATTATAATATACGTTGAATACTGGACTTCAATTCTCATCTAAACTGATTTTTTTTTTTTTTTTTGAGAGAGAGAAAGAGAGAGGTTGGGGGGAGGGGCAGGGGGAAGGAGAGAATCTTAAGCAGGAGCCACACCCAGCATGTAGACCAAAGAGGGGCTTGATCTCACAACACTGAAAGTATGACATGAGCCAAAGATCGAGGCAAACACTTAACTGACTGAGCCAACCAGGTGCCCCTAAATTGACCGTTTAAGGGTAGGAGCTAATATAGTTCTGTGGTTTATTAAGAATAGAAAAATAACCATAAAAGAACAGGATTCAGAACATTTTAGAGCTGGAGAAGAAAGAGATATTTTCAAGAAAGAGCACTGAAATTGGAGCCTTGGGTTCTATTGATGGCTCTTCTGGCCGTGAGACCTAGGTCAAGCCATTAACAGTCTAGGGAGGAGTTTCTGTCTTACAAGGTGTATATAATATATCTATCGTGAACTATATAAGAAAAGAAGATGGATATAGTTCATTCATGTTTTAGAAGTGTCAGGCTTCTTTTCACTCATTTACCATCCAACAAGATTTATGTTGTGCAAAATACTGTACTGGTTTCTGGGGACACACCGGTCCATATGATGGATGTGGCCTGTGACTTCCTCAGGTCCACAGTCTCTCATCCTCCACAGAATGTTAGGCTGGATGTGATAAATCAATGAGGACCAACCAAACTCCAGTCTGTTCCCACAACTCCATCCTCTTGGGCTTGGTCTCCTGAATTCTCCATATCTAAATGCAGGCACACTTTCCAATCACCTACCTCTTCTTCTACTGACTTATCTCTGCAGACCTGTTTGCATCCAATTTACTGCCTCCACCAAACTATTCTTTTTGGAGCATATAAAAGCAAAAGGACACTTTCCCTCGAGAAGTATAAAGGTTTTAAGACTTGAAAAAATAGAGGCAAATTTGTAGCCAAATAAAAATCTCCTACCACAGGATACGGACATGGCTCAGAGCCTGTCACTCAAGTATGCTTTATAATAGCTTAATATAATCTAGTTACCTTATGAAAAAGGGCAGTAGGATAATAAAGCAGACGTTCTTTTTCATTACAAAACTGGTGGGCAGTGTAAGGCTTACACTAGAGGAGAGGGTGGGTTAAAGTAGGAAAAGCTCAGAGAAATTGAGACCTGATGAGTGAATTAAAGAACTCAGGGTTTCAAAGGAACCTATTGTTTTAGTGAGTAGAACAGCTAGCTTTTAGTAGCTGACAAAAGCCTTGTGTAGGTGGGGGAGTTATGGACAGCTTGATTACAAGTAAAGATGAGGGGGAAGCATTCTGAGGCTGAAAACAGGTATAGAGGTGGGTGGAAACTTTACACTTTTATCTTTGAGTGAACTTGAATGTCAAACAAAATTCCTGGATTTACTTAATCTACTTATCAATTCAATAAGAAGATATAATATTTTGCTCTTCAAGGTCCACAACAAAAAAGGATCTGTGCCTTCTGAGTAAATAACAATCAAAACACAAATAATTTCTGTTTATAAACTAAAGTTCACACAAATTACTCAATGTTTTATAGTCATTTCTGAACAATATTCTCTTACTCTCTTACTTCTATACTAAGAGTGCTATTAGCAGTCCCCAGCCTTGCTGAGTCACTCTGTGAAACCTCCTGCAGCCCAGCCATCACTTAGAGGTCCAGTGGGTTGAAAGATGACAGTCGCTTAATTGCAGATCCCTAACATCCTCTAGAGGATAAAGGCTACACCCATCACGTAGACTATGAATCCTCAGAAACTGGTACAGGGATTGGTACATACTGGCCATGGAATAAATATAGTTGCTGAAGATGAATGAGTAAATGAAGGAAAATGAAGTCTGGAATTTATGAAATGCACATATTCTCTATCCTGTATATTCCAGGGTCATCTCAGGATTTAACTAGCTCTGTCTACTTCAACTCCAGCAGTTTAACATGTTGTCACTTGACTGAAGAATCAACAAATTTATAAGACTGGGATTTGGAAGTGCAAAGGAGTACATAAGGATAATTTGAGAAAACAAGGGGATGGCACGCAAGTGGCAACATTTTTCAAAGTTAACTAAAAAAAATTTTTTTTTACATATTGAAAGATCACTTATTGTATTTTTCATGGCTGTGAATGCCTTCATCTCCTCTTTCTTGGTAACATTTACATCCACATTGGCATTGGACCATTTTTTTTTTCCCAACTTGAGTGTCTTGTAGCTTTGAAGTGTCATGATATCTTGAGGTTTCTTTGGGAATATTTGACCAGGGGATTGGCTTTGGAGATGTCAGAAACTGTGATGATCAGCATATAAGACAGCATACAGGACAGTGCAAAAACATGAGTCAGCAAATTATGACTACCTTTAGAAATAGCTACCTAAATATAGCATAGTGGCTAAAAGCACGGATTCTGGAGCAAGGCTACTTGGGTTCAAATGTTGGATTTGCCCTTATGAGCTGTTGGAGTTTTGTTATTTAATTTCTCTTAGCCTTAGTTTTCTACTTGAAAAATGGGTTTTGGTAAGGATTAAATGAATAATACAGTTAGAATAGTTCAGAAACATATTAATTTAGCTCCTATCATGATCTTTGGTAAGGAAACCACTCTGAACTAAGAGTTTCCATGCACAAAATGAGAGGTTTTGAGTAGATTATCTCTAAGGCCCTTCTGAATCTATTGTTTTCAAACAAGGACAGTTAGTCTATGCATCTTTCTACATATATGTGTGTGGTTAGAGACAAGAAAGTGGGTGATTAGTTAGTAAATGCTTTCCTTGACTGATGGAAGAAGGGATTATTGGGAGATTAGGTCAAGCTTCTTTACTAGACTCTAAATTCCTAGAGAGTGAAAAGCATATGGTTCTTCTCCGTGTCCCAAGGCCTAACGTGGTACCAGGAGATGGTGGGTGCTCAATAAACCAGTAATGAATGTGGAATAAATGTCCTTGTGTCTTAGGTTCCCAGATGTGTGGGAATCAGAAAGGGTACTAACTGCTTCCTAAGCCTTTTCTTGTTTTAATACTACTTACACAAAATATTCAAAAAACATCAGTGCTCTCTACTGGAGATATTCATAGTGCAGGAATTCAGTTAATTGGTTTTTCATGGCAGATTTGAGTTCAGAAGTCCTGGATTTTAGAAATAGGATATGGCAGATAGACATATTTTACTGTTTCAAGTACATATTTAGTGTTATGGTATCGAAGATGACATGATTTGCACTAAAATTTCTTTGCCTTCTATTTCTGACCTTCCTTCAGAGCATTTGTATCTATATAGTCATACAAATTTTGTATTCTTTCTCACTCATTGTAAATAAAAAGAGGACAGCATTAATTAAAATATCAATGTTGAGAAAGCAAAAAGACAACCCACAAATGGTAGAAAATATTTATAAATCATCTATCAAATAAGGGACTGGTATCCAGAATGTATAAGAATAGAACTCCATAATAATAAAAGACAAAAACACAATTTTAAAATGGGCAAAATATTTGTTGACATTTCTCAAGAAAAAAGATATGAAAGGACAATAAACATATGAAAAGATATCCTACATCATTAGTCGTTAGAAAGATGCACATCAAAACCACAAGGAGATATTACTTAGAACTCAGTAGGATGATTGAAATAAAAAGGACAAGTCTCAGCGAGGATGTGGAGATACTGGAATCCTTACAACACTGCTCATAAAATTGTAAAATGGTGTCTCCACCTTGAAAGGCAGCCTGACAGCTTCTTAAGATGTTAAACATGGAATAACTCTATGACCCAGAAATTCTACTCCTAGGAATATACTCAAGAGAAATGAAACATCACCACACAAAAGCCTATACATGAATGTTCACAGCAGCATTATTCATACTAACCAAAAGGTAGAAACAGCTAAAATATCCATCAACTGATGAATAGATTAATAAATTGCTGTATAGCAATATAATGGAACATTTTTTGGCCATAAAATGTAATGAAGTGGAGATAAATGCTACAATGTAGATGAACCTTGGAAAGATGCTAAGGGAAGAAGCCAGTCACAAAGACCACATATCATATGATTCCATTTACATGAAATATCCAGAAAAGACAAATCCACACACACACACAAATAGCGTGTTAAGGGTTGGGGGAGAAGGGGCAGAGAGTGACTACTAATGGGTACAGTGTTTATATTTGGGGTGACAAAATGTTCTAACATTAGACAGTGATGATGATTATACAACTGTGTGCATAATCCTAAAAGACAATGAATTGTGTACCTTAAAAAGGTGAATTTTTTGGTCAATTACATCTCAACATAACTGCTATTAAACAAAATCAACGTCCTCTAAATACACCCAGTTTCAATAACTATAGGACAAAACGTCAGGCTTTGGTGGATTTTTAAAACCTGTACTTTGCCATATAAAGATCTCCTGGAGAGCTAAGCCGGTCTAGTGATTTCTGTTTTGCGTTGTTTTCAACTAGAGAAATCATCTGAAGTTGTGTTTGTATGATGCCAAAATAACTAATTAGGAAGTAAGTGAGGCAATTTGGTTGTTTTAGTTTTTTTGAATTTAAACTTTTTACTTTCTGTTAGGCAAACCCTCAGGTATGTCAATTGTTTTTAATAAAAATATTAAAGAATGAATTCTGTAGCAAGTACTCCCAAATTGCGCATGTTATATTCGAGTATTGGCCAGGACTTAAAATGATATGGAATGTTATATATCTATATCTATATTTCTCTTTTCATTTCAACTTTGGTTTCCTATCTTTGGTGTTTTGTTGTTACATGCATATATTTATAATTGTTATATCTTAGGGATGGATTGATAGTTTCATCATTATAAAATGTCCCTCCAGCTCTCTTCTTGTTGTTTACATAGTGTATCTTTTTCTATCCTTTTACTTTCAATCTATGTGTAACTACTCCTGTAGACAGTATATAGTCAGATCCTGTTTTATTTTTAAACCTAGTTTAACAAATTCTGCCTTTTGATTGAATTATTTAGTCCATTTACTTTTGTTATGAGTACAGTTGGACTTCCACTTGCTGTACTGTTTTCATATGCTTCAAGTCTTTTTTGTTCATCTATTTCTCCTTTACTACTTACTTATTCATTACATGAATATTGCCTAGTATTGCATTTTAACTTTAATGATCTTATTGCTACATATTTTTAGTTATTTCCTTAGCAGTTGCTTTAGGGCTTAGTATATACATCTTAACTTGTCCAAAACAGCTCGGAATTATATTAACAATTCCAATGATGATGGAGAGACATCATTCTCATATAGCTCTAATCTCTTTTCTCTGTTATTGTGGTATTATTATGTATTACCTTTATACATGTTATAAACCCAATAATACATTGTTGTAATTATTATTACTTGTATGTCTTTTAAAGAAGCTGAGGGAAGAGGAAAGAACAGGTACATAACTTGTAGTTTCTATTGTATTAACCATCTTATTTATCATTTTAGGTTTTCTGCATTTTTTCCTGTGGATTCAAGTTAACATCTAGAATCAATTCTCGGCCCAGTATAGCATTGTCCCCACACACTTCCTTGTGCTGTTATGAGCAAATACATCACATTTCTCTATGTTACAGGGTCAAAAATACCATTACATACACATTGCCTTATGCTCTTTAAATCAGAAAAGAGAAGAATGGATAAGAGATACATATTTATATTCTTATAATTACGTAATTACCTTTACCAGTGCTCTTGATTGTGTGTGTGTTTGTGTGTTTGTGTATTTAGATTACTTTCTGGGTTACTTGCTTTAAGTCTGTTGAATTTGCTTAAGTATTTCTTCTAAGGCAGATCTGCTAGCAACAGATTCTTTCAGTTTTTATTTATTTATTTTGCCTTCATTTTTGAATGATAGTTTTACTAGTATAAGATTCTTGGTTGACAGTTTTCTAAGTTTGAAGGCTTTGAGTATGTTATCCCGTTGTCTTCAGACATCCAATATTTCTGATGAGAAGTTGACTGTTAATAGTACTTGATTTTCCTTGTAAGTGAGGAATCATTTTTCTCTTGCTGCTTTCAAGAGTTTCTTTGGCATTTTTACCATGATGCTTCTATTTATGGATCTCTTTGAGTTTATCATTATTTTTTTACTAATTATTTTTATTAACATATAATGTATTATTTGCCCCAGGGGTACAGGTCTGTGAATCATCAGGCTTACATACTTCATAGCATTCACCATAGCACATACTCTCCCCAATGTCCATTACCCAACCACCCTCTCCATTACTCCCCCACCAACCCTCAGTTTGTTTTGTGAGATTAAGAGTCTCTTATGGTTTGTCTCTCTCCCAACCGCATCTTGTTTCATGTTTTCCTTCCTGGCTCCCCAAACCCCCCCATGTTGCCTCTCAAATTCTTCATATCAGGGAGATCATATGATAATTGTCTTTCTCTGATTGACTTATTTTGCTCAGCATAATACCCTCTAGTTCCATTCATGTCATTGCAAAAGGCAAGATTTTGTTTCTTTTGATGGTTGCATAGTAATACATTGTATATATATACACCATTTTCTTTATCCATTCATCTGTTGATGGACATCTAGGTTCTTTCCATAGTTTGGCTATTGTGAACACTGCTGCTATAAACATTCGGGTACACGTGCCCTTCAGATCCCTACATTTGCATCTTTAGGGTAATACTCAATAGTGCAATTGCTGGGTAGTAAGATAGCTCTATTTTCAAGTTTTTGAGGAACCTCCATGCTGTTTTTCAAAGTGGCTGCACCAGCTTGCATTCCCACCAACAGTGGAGGAGGGTTCCCCTTTCTCCACATCTTCACCGGCATCTGTCATTTCCTGACTTGTTTAATTTAGCCATTCTGACTGGTGTGAGGTGATATCTCACAGTGGTTTTGATTTGTATTTCCTTGATGCCAGTGATGTTGAGCACTTTTTCACGCGTTTGTTGGCCGTCTGGATGTTCTCTTCACATAAATGTCTTCTCGTATCTTCTGCCCATTTCTTTCTTTCTTTTTTTTTAATATCTTAATTTTTTTCTTATTATTTTTTTCTCTTTTCATCTTGTACAAACCCTTGTGTCAAGGGCTGACTTTCAATAGATTGCAGAGAGGGAGCTGCTCTGTTATGTATGAAACCCTGACCCAGAAGCAGGTTGTCTACGAATGGTTTAGAGCCAGGTTCCCCACGAATGTGCGTTGTGTGATGGGCAAGGGGGCAGCCCCATTTTCAGCTGCGCCCTGTGCCCATTTCTTGATTGGATTATTTATTGGATGTTGGCTGGGTATTGAGTTTCTTAAGTTCTTTATAGATTGTGGATACTAGCCCTTTACCTGATTGATATGTCATTTGCAACTATCTTCTCCCATTCTGTCAGTTGCTTTTGGTTCTGTTGACTGTTTCCTTTGCTGTGCAAAAGCTTTTGATCTTGATGACTTCCCAGTAGTTCACTTTTGCTCTTGCTTCCCTTGCCTTTAGCGATGTGTCTAGGAAGAAGTTGGTGACCCTTTGTTCTCCTCTAGGATTTTGATGGATTCCTGTTTCACATTGAGGTCTTTCATCCATTTTGAGTCTATTTTGTGTGTGTGGTGTAAGGAAATGGTTCAGTTTCATTCTTCTGCATATGGCTGTCCAATTTTCCCAGTACCATTTGTTGAAGAGGCTGTCTTTTTTCCATTGGAGAGTCTTTCCTGCTTTGCCAAAGATTAGTTGACCATAGAGTTGAGGGTCTATTTCTGGGCTCTCTGTTCTGTTCCATTAATCTATGTGTCTGTTTTTGTGCCAGTACCATACTGTCTTGATGATGACAGCTTTGTAATAGAGCTTGTGTCTGGAATTGTGATGCCACCAACTTTGGCTTTCTTTTTCAATATTCCTCTGACTATTCGAGGTCTTTTCTGGTTCTTATATAGCTTCTAGGATTATTTGTTGCATTTCTTTGAAAAAACTGGATGGTATTTTGATAGGGATTGCATCAAATGTGTAGATTACTTTAGATAACATAAACATTTTCACAATATTTGTTCTTCCAATCCATGATCATGGAACATTTTTCCATTTCTTTGTGTCTTCCTCAATTTCTTTCATGAGTTTTCTGGGTACAGATTCTTTCCCTCTTTGGTCAGGTTCATTCCTAGGTATCTTATGGTTTTGGGTGCAATTGTAAATGGGATTGACTCCTTAATTTCTTTTTCTTCTGTCTTGTTGTTGGTATATAGAAACGCAACTGATTTCTGTGCATTGATTTTATATCCTGACACTACTGAATTCCTGTATGAGTTCTAGCAGTTTTGGAGTGGAGTCTTTTGGGTTTTCCATGTAAAGTATTATTTCATCTGCAAAGAGTGATAGTTTGACTTCTTCTTTGCCAATTTGAATGCCTTTGTTTTCTTTTTGTTGTCTGATTGCCAAGGCTAGGACTTCTAGTGCTATGTTGAATAGCAGTGGTGATAATGGACATCTGTACTGTACTCCTGACCTTAGCAGAAAAGCTCTCAGTTTTTCCCCATTGAGAATGATATTCACGGTGGGTTTTTCATAGATGGCTTTGATGATATCGAGGTGTGTACCCTTTATCCCTACATTTTGAAGAGTTTTGATCAGGAAAGGAAGCTGTACTTTGTTAAATGCTTTTTCAGCATCTATTGAGAGTATCATATGATTCTTATTCTTTCCTTAATTAATGTATTGTATCATATTGATTGATTTGTGGATGTTGAACCAACCTTGCAGCCCTAGTATAAATCCCACTTGCTCATGATGAATAAACCTTTTAATGTACTGTTGGATCCTATTGACTAGTATTTTGTGAGAATTTTGCATCTGTGTTCATCACGGATATTGGTTTGTAATTCTCTTTTTTGATGGGATCCTTGTCTGGTTTTGAGATCAAAGTAATGCTGGCCTCATAAAATGAGTTTGGAAGTGTTTCTTCCATTTCTATTTTTTGGAATAGTTTCAGGAGACTAGGTATTAATTCTTCTTTAAATGTTTAGTAGAATTCCCCTGGGAAGCCATGTGGCCCTCAGCTCTTGTTTTTTTGGAGATTTTACTTCAATCTCCTTACTGGTTATGGGTCTGTTCAGGTTTTCTATGTATCCTGGTTCAGTTGTGGTAGTTTATATGTCTCTAGGAATGCATCCATTTCTTCCAGATTTTCCCAAATTTGCTGGCATATAGTTGCTCAAAATATATTCTTTTTTTTTTTTTTTAAAGATTTTATTTATTTATTTGACAGAGAGAGATCACAAGTAGGCAGAGAGGCAGGCAGAGAGAGAGAGAGGAGGAAGCAGGCTCCCTGCTGAGCAGAGAGCCCGATGTGGGACTCGATCCCAGGACCCTGAGATCATGACCTGAGCCGAAGGCAGCGGCTTAACCCACTGAGCCACCCAGGCGCCCTCAAAATATATTCTTAAAGTTGTTTATATTTCTTTGGTGTTGTGATCTCTCCTCTTTCATTCATGATTTGGGTCCTTTCTCTTTTCTTTTTGATAAGCCTGGCCAGGGGATTATCAATCATATTAATTCTTTCAAAGAACCAGCTCCTAGTTTCATTGATTCATTCTGTTTTTTTTTGTTTCTATTTCATTAATTTCTGCTCTGATCTTTATGATTTCTCTTCTCCTGCTGGGTTAAGCTTTCTTTGTTGTTCTTTCTCCAGTTCCCTTAGGTTTAGGGTTAGGTTGTGAATTTGAGACCTTTCTTGTTTCTTTAGAAAGGCTTGTATTGCTATATATTTTCCTCTCAGGACTGCCTTTGCTGTGTCCCACAGATTTTGAACAGTTGTGTTTTCATTATCATTTGTTTCCATGAATTTTTCAATTCATCCTTAATTTCCTGGTTGACCCACTCATTCTTTAGAAGGATGCTCTTTAGTCTCCAGGTATTAGGTGCTTTCTAGCTTTCCTCTTGTGATTGAGTTCTAGCTTCAGAGCATTGTGGTCTGAAAATATGCAGGAAATGATCCCAATATTTTGATACCAGTTGAGACCTGATTTGTGCCCCAGGATGTGATCTATTCTGGAGAATGTTCCATGTGCACTTGAGAAGAATGTGTATTCTGTAGCTTTGGGATGGAATGTTCTGAATATATCTGTAATGTTCATCTGTCCCAGTGTGTCATTTAAGGCCTTTATTTCCTTGTTGATCTTTTGCTTGGATGATCTGTCCATTTCAGTGAGGGGGGGTGTTAAAGTCCCCTACTAATTATTGTATTATTGTCAATGTGTTTCTTTGGTTTTGTTATTAATTGACTTATATAATTGGCTGCTCCCAAGTTAGGGGCATAGATATTTAAAATTGTTAGATCTTCTTGTGGACAGACTCTTTGATTATGATATAGTGTCCTTCCTCATCTCTTATTAGTCTTTGGCTTAAAAATCTATTGATCTGATATAAGGATTGCCACCCCAGCTGTCTTTTGATGTCCATTAGTGTGGTAAATTGTTTTCCACCCCCTCACTTTAAATCTGGAGGTGTCCGTGGGTCTAAAATGAGTTTCTTGTAGACAGCATATTGATGGGTTTTGTTTCTTTTATCCATTCTGATATCCTGTGTCTTTTGATTGGGACATTTAGCCCATTTACATTCAGGGTAACTATTGAGACATATGAATTTAGTGCCATTGTATTGCCTGTAAGGTGGCTATTACTGTATATTGTCTTTGTTCCTTTCTGTTCTACTACTTTTAGGCTCTCTCTTTGCTTAGAGGACCCCTTTCAGTATTTCCTGTAGAGTTGGTTTGGTGTTTACAAATTCTTTTAGTTTTTGTTTGTCCTGGAAGTTTTTATTTCTCCTTCTATTTTCAATGATAGCCTAGCTGGATATAGCATTTTTGGCTGCATGTTTTTCTCATTTAGTGCTCTGAATATATAATGCCAGTTCTTTCTGGCTTGCCAGGTCTCAGTGGATAAATCTGCTGCCAATCGAATATTTTTACCACTGTATGTTACAGACTTCTTGTTCCTAGCTGCTTTCAGGATTTTCTCTTTGTCATTAAGACTTGTAAATTTTATTAATAGATGACAGGGTATGGACCTATTCTTATTGATTTTAAGGGGGATTCTCTGCACCTCTTGGTTTTTGATGCTTGTTCCCTTTGCCATATTAGGGAAATTCTCTACAATAATTCTCTACAATATATCTTCTGCTCCCTTTCTCTTTCTTCTTCTTCTGGAATCCCAATTATTCTAATGTTGTTTCATCTTATGGTATCACTTATGTCTCAAATTCTCCCCTCATTATCCAGTAGTTTTTTGTCTCTCTTTTGCTCAACTTCTTTATTCTCTGTCATTTGGTCTTCTATATCACTAATTCTTTCTTCTGCCTCATTTAACCAAGCAGTAAGAGCCTTCATTTTAATTATACCTCATTAACAGTTTTTTAAAATTTCAACTTGGCTAGATTTTAGTTTTTTTATTTCTCTAGAAAGGGCTTTTATTTCTCCAGACAGGGTTTCTCTAATATCCTCCACGCCTTTTTCAACCCCAGCTAGCACCTTGAGAATTGTCATTCTAAAGTCTAGATATGACATATTACCAATGTCCATATTGATTAATTCCCTAGATGTCAGTACTGCCTCTTGTTCTTTTTTCTGTGTGGTGAGTTCTTCCACCTCGTCATTTTATCCAGATAAGAATATATGAATGAGAGAATAAAATACTAAAAGGGTGGCAAAGACCCCAGGAAAATGTGCTTTAACCAAATCAGAAGGAACCCCAAATCGTGGAGGGAAGAATGGGTTTAAAAAGAAATTCAGAAAGGGGCACCTGGGTGGTTCAGTGGGTTGAGCCTCTGCCTTCAGCTTGGGTCATGATCTCAGGGTCCTGGGATCAAGCCCCATGTCGAGCTCTCTGCTCAGTGGGGAGCCTGCTTCCCCCCTCCCTCTCTTTCTGCCTGCCTCTCTGCCTGCTTGTGATCTCTCTCTGTCAAATAAATAAAAAAAAAAGACATTCAGAAAAAAAATTTAAAAAAAAAAAAGAAAGAAAATATATATATTAGATTGGTGAATAGAACAGTGTCACCCATTTAATTTTGGGAGTATTTTGGTATCTTACAAGAAACTAGCTCCCCCAAATTTTCAAGAATGAAGGAAAAAAAATACACACACACACACACACACACACACACACACACAATAAGGGTTAACATGATGAAGGGATGGAATATGAATATAAGGATGAAATTTTAAAAAAAATTCTAAAAATAGTTGATAAGATAAGTTAGTTGGAAGAATAAAGAAAAAGAAATTGGAGAGAATTTTCTCAAGCTGAGACTAGAACAAAGACCTGTGCTAGATTTATGGTATATTTTGATCTATTAGAAGAAGTTGTATCCCAAATTATTTTAGAAGAAAAAACCCTATGTGAATACAAAAAATCAAGTTAGATTCAATGAAGGATAAAATATGACTATAATAATGAAGTTTCAAAAAATATATTTTTTCATGAAAAGTATTGTTAAGATAAACTAGTTAAAAAATGTTAAAAGCGGAACGAGTAAAAGTTTAAAAAATTTAGCTTAAGAAAAAAATAAAATTAAAAAAATTAATTAACTTTGCAAGACTAAAGAATCATGGGGAGAAAGCCATGAATTCCATGCTTTGCTTTCTCCTCCTCTGGAATTATGCTGTTCTCCTTGGTAAGGGAACTTGGTTTTGTCTGGATTTCTTGCTGATCTTCTGGCATGTTGTAGTGATTCTCAAGTGTTTTTGCCCCAGGCAGAATTGCACAGCCCTTACCAGGGGCCGGGCTACATTTTCTGCTTGGGTTGGCTTTCAGGAGTTTTTGTTCCCTGATGCTTTCTGTAGAGTTCTGGAGGATGGAATGAAAATGGCGGCCTCCCCATCTCAGGCCCAGAGAAGCCAAGAGCTCAGGGTCCCACTCCTCAGTGAGCCCTTGGAGAAAAGTGCTCAATCACTCCCGTCTCCCTGGCCTCTGGCTGTGCTCTGAGCTCACCCAGCCTGTAACCAAGCATCTCTGTCTCTGGCACACAGCCCTGCCTGGAGTCTGCAGATCCAGTAGATCCCTGCACTCTTCCAGGGGGGGGTCTCCCCGGATCTTGTGTGGTCCTTGCTCATAAAGCAGTGGTCTGACTGTCCCACGGGTCATGGTTTAAGGTAACCCTGAGTTTAGAGCTCACTCCTTGGCTCCGTCTCTGTAGCCGACTTCCCAGCTCTAATACCTGTGAGTTCAGTGACACTCAGACACCCCCAGTCCTCCTGTGACTCCGCAGGACCTGAGACCATGCTGTCCCCACATGGGCTTCTCCCTGGCTTAGCCTCTGGAGCGATGTCCCTCCACGGAGCAGCCTTTTAAAAGTTCTGATTTTGTGCTCCGTTGCTCCACTGCTTGCCAGGAGCCAACCCCTCCCCCCGTGGTCTATCTTCCCATCACTTTGGATTTACTTCTCCGCAGGTCCTACCTTTCAGAAAGTGGTCAATTTTCTGTTTCTAGAATTGCTGCTCTTCTTCTCTTCGATCTCCTTTTGAGTTTGTAGGTGTTCAGAATGGTTTGATAAACTAGCTGATCTCCTGCTACCTGCTATCATCTCATTCTGCTACTTCTCCAGCATCTTAACTCCTCCCTCAATTTTTTTTTCTTTTAAATCCATTCTGATATCCTGTGACTTTTGATTGGGACATTTAGACCATTGACTTCCGGGTATGAAGGTATGAAGTTAGTGCCATTGTATTGCCTGTATAAGGTGACTATTACTGTATATTGTCTCTTTCTGGTTCCTTTCTGGTCTACTACTTTCAGGCTTTCTCTTTGTTTCGAGGACCCCTTTCAACATTTTCTGTCAGTCTGGCTTGGTGTTTGAAAATTCTTTTAATTCTTGTTTTTCCTGGAAGATTTTTCTTTCTCCCTCTATTTTCAATGATAGCCTAGCTGGATATAGTATTCTTGGTTGCCTATTTTTCTCATTTAATGCTCGGAGTATATCATAGCCAGTTCTTTCTGGCCTGTTAGGTCTCTGTGGATAAATCTGCTGCCAGTCTAATATTTCTATCATTATATATTACAGAGTTCTTGACCTGAGCTGCTTTTGGGATTTTCCCTTCATCACTTAAGTTTTACTACTAGATGATGGGGTGTGTACCTGTTCTTATTGATTTTGAGGGGTGTTCTTGCGCCTTCTGGATTTTGATGCTTGTTCTCCTTGCCGTATTAGGGAAATTCTCTGCTATAATTTTCTTCTTCTGAGATACCAATTATTCTAATATTGATTTGTCTTATGTTATCACTTATCTCTCAAATTCTCCCCTCATGGTCCAGCAGTTGTTTGTCTCTCTTTTGCCCAGCTTCTTTTTCTCTGTCATTTGGTTTTCTATATCACTAATTCTCTCTTCTGCCTCATTTATCTGAGCAGTAAGAGCCTCCATTTTTGATTGCACCTCATTAATAGCTTTTTAAATTTCAACTTGGCTAGGTTGTAGTTCTTTTATTTCTCTAGAAAGGGCTTTTATTTCTCCAGACAGGGTTTCTCTAATATCCTCCACACCTTTTTCAACCCCAGCTAGCACCTTGAGAATCATCATTCTGAAGTCTAGACCTGACATATTACCAATGTCCATATTGATTAATTCCCTAGATGTCAGTACTGCCTCTTGTTCTTTTTTTGTGTGTGGTGAGTTTTTCCACCTCGTCATTTTATCCAGATAAGAATATATGAATGAGAGAATAAAATACTAAAAGGGTGGCAAAACCCCAGAAAAAATGTATGCTAACCAAATTGGAAGAGACCCCAAACTGGGGGGAGAAAAAAGGGGGTAAAAAGAAATTCAAAAATTATATATATATCTATATATAGATATATATATAACTGATGAATAGAATAGAGCCACCCACTTGATTTTGGGTGTATTTTGGTCTCTTAGAAGAAACTACCCCCCCAAATTTTAAAGCAAGAAAAACATATATATATATATATATATATATATATATATATATATATATACACACAAAAATAAGGGTAAATATGAGCAAGGAATGGAATATGAGTGTAAAGATTAAAAAAGAGTTCTAAAAAAGGAATTGATAAGTTGATTGGAAAAAGAAAGCAGAAAAAAAAATAACAGAAAAAAAAGGGAGAGCATGTGCTCAGGCTGGAGAGTAGAGCAAAGCCATGTGGCAGATTTAGGGTATATTTTGATCTATTAGAAGAAATTGTGTCCCAAAATTTTTTAGAAAAAAATAAAAGAAGAACCCTGTATTTATACAAAAAATAAGGTTAAATACAATGATGGATAAAATATGACTATGATAATGAAGGTTTAAAAAGATTTTTTTTAAAGAAATGTATTGTTAGGATAAACTAGTTAAAAACCATTAAATGATGAGAGAGGAAAAGTTAAAAAAATTAGCAGAAGAAAAAAATAAAATTAAAAAAATTAATTTAACTTTGCAAGACAAAAGAATCATGGGGAGAAAGCCATGAATTCCATGTTTTGCTTTTCCCTCCTCTGGATTTCTGTTCTCCTTGATCAGTGAGCTTGGTCTTGGCTGGACGTTCTTGCTAATCTCCTGGGGGCCAGTTGTAGTGACTCTCAAATGTCTTTGCCCTAGGCAGAATTGCACCACCCTTGCCAGGGGACAGGCCAGGAAATCTGCTCAAGTTTGCTCTCAGGAGTTTTTGTTCCCTGAATACTTTCCATAGAGCTTTGGAGGATGGGAATAAAAATGGTGACCTCCCAATCTCTGGCTCCTTAGGAGCTGAGGGCTCAGGGTCCTGCTCCTCAGTGAGACTCAGAGATAAGGGGTCAATCACTCCTGTCTCTGTGGTCTCCAGCTAAACTCTGGGCTCACCCAGCCCGTGACTAAGTGTTTCTGTCTCTGACGCACACCCCCATTTGGAGTTTCCAAAACCAGCGGATTCCTGCCTTCAGAGGGGGAAGGTGAATCTCCCTGGATCTGCCACTTGTGGGGTCCCTGCTCTAAAAGCAGTGGTTTGACTGTGCTGCAGATCACAGTTTTAAGTTACCCCGAGCTGAGAGCTCACCTCTTGGCTCTGTCTCTGTGGTCTTCTTCCCCACTCTGATACCTGGGAGCTCCACTACACTCAGACACCCCAAATTCTTCTGTGACCCCGTGGGACCTGAGAACATGATGTCCTTGTGAGGGATCCACCCCTGCTTAGCTTCTGTAGTGATGTCTCTTAGTGGAGCAGACTTCTAAAAGTTTGGATTTTATGCTGTGCTGCTCCACTGCTTACCAGGAGCTGGCCCCTCCCCACCGCAGTCTATCCCCCTATCGCTTTGGATTCACTTCTCCGCACAACCTACCTTTCAGAAAGTGGTCAATTTTCTGTTCTTAGAATTACTGCTCTTCTCTTCAATTTCTTAGTGAGTTTGTAGGTATTTGGAATGGTTTGGTAACTATCTAGCTGAACTCCTGTGACCTGATGTCATTTCAGTTCACTACTCCTCTGTCATCTTCGAGTTTATCCTTCTTATGGTTTTTTGAACTCCCTGGATGTGTGGATTTATGGTTTTCATCATGTGGGAAGTTTTCAGACATTAGTGTTTCAAATATTTTTTCTCTTTCATTCTCTCTCTGTTCTTCTGGTACTGATTATATGTGTTTTGGTTTACTTAATAGTGTCTCAAATTTCTCTGATGCTCTGTTCATTTTTCTTCATTCTTTTTTCTGTTTGTCCTATGGATTATGTAATTTCTATTGATGATTTTTGAGTTCTCTACTTCTTTCCTCTGCCAGTTCAAATTTCCTATTTAGCCTGTCTAGTGAATCTTAATATTTCAGTTAATTCATTTTTCAACTCCAGAATTTCCATTTGGTTCTTTTCATAACTGCTATCTCTTCATCAATTTTTTATCAATTACATTAATTGATGTAACATTGTCATCATAGTCTACTACTGAAATCCTGGTTTCCTTTAGTTCTTGAAACATATTCATAATGGCTTTGTTGAAGTCTGTCTGACAAGTCTGATATGTGGTCACTCTTCCAGGAAGTTCTGTTGTCTTTCTTCTGGTATGATGGTCACACTTTCCTGTTTATTTTATATGTCTCATTTTTTAAAAAACAGAATATTTTAGATCACATATTATAGCAAATTTGGGTATTGGTTTCATCTCTCCCCTCCTCGGGGGCTTGTTGTTATTAGCTTGTTTCCTTGTTTAGGGACTGGTTAGATTTCTTTAGGGAAGCCTGTGTTAGATTACCTTAGTGAAGTCTCTTTCCACCTCTTCCCTCAACCCTGCTAAACACGCACAGTGAAGCCTCTGATGTTGTTCCTCAGGGGTTCATCCTTGGATATGTTCACAGTCACTCTGGGAGGACAGCAGTTTTGATGTGGTTCTCTGTCTGGTTATGTGCCCACATCCATCTGTGTAGCTACACTAACTGCTGGTTGCTTGCTCTATTGTTTGTAATGATGCTATGGGCAGTAAGTTGCTACACACTAATCCAATCAAATTCAGGATCCTTTGGAGGGACAGTTTCTGACATCAGTTTTTGAGGTTTATTCAGACTCAAGGAAAGCTCTTCCACCTGTCTCTTTGCTTATTTTTCTCCAACAGCTCTTTGGTTCACTGTTTTGCCTATATCTTTCATAAAATTATCAATCTCCTCCCAATTGTCTTTCACCAAAACTTCTACTGTTGTTTTTTTGAAAGCATGCTTAGGCTTGAACTTCATATTCTGTTGCAAATGAAGTTGGTCCCTTTGGGGAAAGATCTTGAACTTTCTGTTCAATGGCCTGTTTTTTCTCCCTGCCAAAATTTCTGAGCCACAGCTCTGGTGCTGAGGGAATGAGCAATACCTCACTTCTCCCTAAGTGAAACCCCTGCTTAAAGAACTTGAACTCCGTGAATGTGGGGGCAGTAGCCCAGGTGTCCTTGGCTTGTCTCCCTTGGCGTGGTATCTCTGCCCTATGAGCTGAGGCAAGGGCAGTTGGGACCTCAGTGTTCTACTGTGTCAAAGGTAGAGACTTTGTCCCCTGAGTGGGAGTGAGTGGAAGAATGGAGTCCCCTCCTCTTGACTGCACTTTCCCAGAAGTTTGCCTCAGCAAAGTTAGGTGTGGCGTGAGAAATGTTAATGTCTTGTCCCTCCCAGGAAAATGGCCTTAAGTGGTAAGCCAAGGGACTTCAGAACGTTTTATTCGAGACTGTACTATTCTGGAGCAGAGTTTCCATCTCACTGAACTGGAACTAAGGAGGGAGGCTATGGATGTTGGTTCAAATACCACAGGCTCTTGCAGTTTTATGGAGTTTTAGTAAATATTCTTGAATAAATGTTTCCTCACATTTGCTGTATGCCCATAGAGCCATTTCCATTTATTTGGTATGCCCCTAGGGTTAAGCATTTCATTTCATTTATTAACTTGTTTGTTTATTTTTAAATTTTATTTTTTCAGTGTTCCAAGATTCATTGTTTATGCATCACACCCAGTGCTCCATGCAATATTGTCTGCCTTAATACCCACCACCAGGTTCACCTAACCCCCCACTTCCCTCCCCTCCAAAACCCTCAATCTGTTTCTTTGAGTCCACAGTCTCTAGAGAGGTTAAGCATATTTAAAGTTACTTTAGAAATAATTTCATTAGTTTTGCTGAGGAGTGACTCTGAGTTGCACACTGTCATGCCAGAAGTGGAAACAGGAAAGGGAAACTTTGATCCAATATAGATCAGCATTGTCTTTAGCAGAGTGCTTTAGGTGTCTATGGTTGCTAATGGAAGGCCCAAGATCTATTTGTAAAATAATAATAATAATAATAATAATAATAATTAATAATAATTTCTTAGGCAAGTATTCCAGAAGCAAGGCCAACACGGAAATTTCTGTAGGTGGTTTGTTGAGGGAGTTCTCTTAGAACCAAGCATTTAGAGAAGTTGTGACACAGGGATACATAAGTACCCAGGCATCTCTTGGGGGAGGTGGCACGGGCCTATAGCAACCAATACTCATTGCATCTAGGGATGGATACTCTGTCCTCATAAGGAGATCAGAAGTGGAGTTCAACAGGTCAAGAGTTCAAGAAGTAAAGAAGAGACAAATGAAAGGAGAATAAAAGAAAGAAAATAGAGAAAAGAATAAAAAAAAAGCAAAAAGCAGGGGAGGGCATGGGACTGCCAGGGCAGGACTAGCAATGTTCCTAGTGGTCATTCAGGAATACAAAGGTACTTGGCTTTGGCTTAAGCCTTCTGAGGTCAGCCTTGTCAGAGCCCAACAATGTTGCCATCTTTTAGTTAATGTCATCCAAGGGATGAGAATTTGGGGAGCATTGTCCAGGGACCCATTTCCTACTCAAAATGCTTAAATTATTTGGTTTAGCAAGGAGCAGAGCTATTTCCCTAAAGCAAGAGTCTCTCACAGCAAATATTTTCCTTGAGGTTAATTGGCAACAGAGAGACTTCACGTGGTACTACCTGCCCCCGAAGTCCCTTTATGGTTCAAGTGCTACATAGTTAGGTACTATATGAACATCAACTCAAATAGCACATGGCAGTAACCTCTTCAGAAGGAGCTATAATTTTGTAAATAGAGTATGCATGCCCCTGGTCTCTCTTTGATAAGTGACAGTGTGATATTCTTAAGAACAAAGTGGAGGAGGATTTGCATAATGAACCTACTCATTGTTAGGTGTGATAAAAGCTTTCTTTTTTCACTGAAGATGCTTAATGAAGTAGATTATAGAGACTATTTCAAAACCTTCTCTTTATGGTTAGGTTAAAGAGAAATTCCCACCCAGTAAGAAATTCCACTGTAATGTTAAGTTAGGTACCTAACTAAACCCCATATATTCCAGGGAACATGGAATGGGGAGCTAGATATCACTTTTTTAAAAAATCACTCATTAATTTAAAATACATTAACAGATAAATAACCCTCTCAACAGCACTCATGACTCCAAATGGTGTGCCATTCCAACACCACAGACATAATTAAAAGTGGTGATTTTATCCCCAAACCGTACCTCTCCTATTCTCCTAAAGCAGAAGTTATAATTTCAGACCCAGAGAAACCAGTGCAATCTGACAAGTTAATAACTTCAACAACAAAATGATGAAGACCTCAGTGACATACGTATTTTGGGGGAAGTTATAACAAAGACATTTGGGAGAAATTTAGTTATATTTAAAAGGACTTCTTTCTAAAGTTTCCTCTAACGTCTTCTTTTTCAATGCCAGCCAAGATTGGTAGTGTAATTGAATCAGATTTTTAATCTCTTGGGTTTCACATTGTTTAAATTTGTCATGCCAGAATATTTGCTTAGCAGATGGTATTTCAATTTTTTTTTAACGTTTCTTACAGCAGTTTCTAGGAGAATTTAAAATAAAATTGTTCTTAGGAAATGATTCTTTATCTCTTCTCATTGGAAATAAATTCAGAACTCACAGCTGGATTAAGCAGAACACGTGAAGCAATAGAAATAATGACTGGTATCTGTTGCTAGATGACCAATACTGATGTTTAATTCCTTACAAAATCAGACTGATCTGTAATTCACTATTATTTTTGTTATCATTTTAATTTTATGATGCAACAATAGAACAGCACTTTAAGACAATGACAATGTATTAAAACAATAATCTACACATCAGTTTTTAGTATTTCTCTGTTTTCTCTCAGATGTATTCCATTTGCACTGGATTTTTATCTTTGATGGTCCTCTGTTCCCCTCAATGCATAACTTCAAAGTCAACTGCAAATGGAGGGGATAAGACTATCTCCATTCTTTCAATCTTATCTCTCCTCTTGATAACTAACTCTTGAGATTTTGTCCTTTTAAGTCAATTCTAAAAGTGTAAGTGGTTGATAATAGCTTAATATTTGTTAAAATCAACAAAGTCATTAAACATCTACTATGTCCTGGATGGAGTATATGCTTATGTTTTATGTTATCTACACACACACACACACACACACACCCCAGGTAGTCCCTTTCCATGGAAGACTGAGATGTAACAAAGACCCTGTGATTTTGAATAAATCAAATATTATCATTCTGATGACAGTATGTTTTTGGATAGGAAACATAATAGACATTATATAATACTTTTTTTCAAAGTCAACTGACACTGATGAATCAATAAATATGCAATTATTGCCTTACAGAGAACTGAAAAGGAATAGATCCCATTGTAGACAAAGTATTCACAGAGGGGACAGAAACCCAGGATTAGAAAACAGATTGATTATGGGTGGGTATTCATTGTAAGCAGGGATACTTTACAGGATTCTTTTAAAGTGTAAACTCTGATTTAAGCATTATTTTTAACAAGATTTTTAAAAATTCAGTTTGTACACTAGCCTTAGGGGTATACCTGTTACTGTTACAGCTACATAGATTTTAAAATAGATTTAGAAGCACTGTATTTGATTTTCTTGGAACATTGGGTAGAGAAGAAGAAAGCAGAGGTAACTAATATTTATTTGCTATTCAATTTTTTTCAGGTTTTTTTTTGCTAAATGTTCTCTATCCCATTCAGTATCAGAACAGTTTTTGAAGTGAATGCTCCTATCCTTATTTTGTGGATTAGGAACAGAGTCCTACATATTACTGTGATTATGCAGCTAACAATAACTGGAAAGAAGTTTACAATCTAGTTCCATTGGACTCCAAAGTGCGAGCTTCCTTTTTTTTTTTTTTTTAAACCATTTTATAAACCATTAAAAAAAGACAAAACAAAACCAAAAAACCCCCTTGATTTTGAAAGGATGTAGTAAGTATTTTTTGAGTACAAAGACCCAGACTGTTACTCTCCAACTACACGTAAAATAACTTTTCTAGTTAGCTAGCTGTAAGCCCTTGCAAATTGTAGGTTTAGCCTCTTGAAAAATACTGAAAATTTACCATGCATGAAGAAAACAATACATTGGACCAATTATAGCCTATTGGCATATTAAACGCTCAGTTTTTATGAGTAAGCCATGCCAAATATAGGATCATTTTAGCTGTTGAAATCTGTCTTTATGTAAATAGATATCTGCTCTCATTGGTGCCATCTCCAGCAATACAGATGGGCTATTTGCTGCCTGGTGCCAGTCTGTAGAAAGATCTCAGAGTACCACAGACTGGTCTGCTGTTTGAGTTGGAACTGAACCAACCAGCATATGATGACTCCAGTCATCTCTTATGACAGTCCGTTCTCTCCATTAGCATTTATTTTTGCTCTGGGGATTCAGCCCTTACACAAAGGGTGGGTCCCTGACAGCATCTGGTTTCTCCTTTCCATGTCGCCAGCTTTGGGTATTTTAGTAATTGCAGTGCAAGCTGGCATAATTTACAAGTTTTAACTACTCTTCAATGCTATCAGTGTCCATAACTCTTTGTTCCTTCTTTATCAAGAGATCCCAGGATTAAAAATCTTTAGGTCATTATGATGTTGTAGTTTGTCTCATTCTTGGTACGGAGTAAGCCCTGCCAATCTCTCAGAATGTGATAAAAACTACTGTGTGATGAAGTATTTCTCTTGTATGATTTTATTCTATGGTGTCTTTCCTTTAATCCACCCTGCATTCCTGGAACTCCCTCTATTGCTTCTCTCTAACTTGCAATTCTTCTTTTTTCTTTTTTTTTTTTTTTAAGATTTTATTTATTTGACAGACAGAGATCACAAGTAGGCAGAAAGGCAGGCAGGGGGTGGGGAAGCAGGCTCCCTGCTGAGCAGAGAGCCCATGCAGGGCTCAATTTCAGGACCCTGAGATCATGACCTGAGCCAAAAGCAGAGGCATAACCCACTGAGCCACCCAGGTGCCCCGTGATTCTTTTTCAAAGTAATAGATGTCACATCAGTGCCACTTCAGAGTTTTCATACGTCCATATTCAAGTAATGCTCCTTGCTCCCCTTTTACCACAATGTGAATATGGACCACGGGTTTAGTCAGGCAACTCAGGAAACTAGCCTCTGAAATGACCAGTTGATCCTTTCCCCACCTGTTTGACTTCCAGGGAAAAGCCTGGAAAAATTCTCATGAGACGTATGAAAGTTCTGAAATGGAACAGGCATGACATGACTTACTGTGAATGAATCCTACACGTTAAAGAAAAGCAGCAGAGCATCCAGGGCCATCCTGGTGTGGCAGCAGGACAGAGCCCCGCCTCAGAGCCTGTGGAATCTGGAAGCCCTGGGAGACACAGAGGGTGACAGAACTTTGGGAGACACCTCAGATCCTAGCACATATGCGGCCCTCTCTCCTGTAAGCAACTGTATTCTGGGTGGTGAGGTGCAGTCACTAGGATGTATCTATTCCTTGTGTGACTCCTTTGTTCATTCAACAAATATTTATCACTTGCCCACTGTGTGCCCGGAGCTAGGCATACAGCTTAGACTCTTTTTCTTGGCATCATGGTGGTCTTTCCCCTTCTCTCTCCACCCGTCACCATGGTAACATTAAATGTTTGCCAAGCATTTGTGTTGTGCTCAGCACTGTGGTGGTTATTGACATACGTATCTCTCATCAACATCTTACTCTTGAATGGTAAATGCTAATATTCCCATTTTATAACTGAAGAAACTGAGACTCAGAAAAAAAACTAGTTGATCTTTCAAAGTCCAAGATGGAGCTCGGATGCTGTGGACCCCAGTTCTGTTGGGCGCCAATTCAGCTATGTTACACGTTATTTCTCCTTAGGTGGTGGAAAACCCTCCTGAGAGAGAATTAAAGTGCCCGACATGCCAGACCAACGGCTTCCCACAGCGCTTTGGAGCACTTCCAGCTGTTGTCTAAGCAGGGCTAAGGTTGGGCTTCTTTCCCTCTCCAGGGTTTTAGTGACAGAAGGTTCTTTTTCTCTTGTGTCTCTTGACAAATGCTATCTAGTTGTCTAGAAGCAGATTCAACTTTTTTTTTTCTCTTTGTAGTTTTTTTCTCCTATGTGAGAAAATTTGCTCTCACTTGTCTTTCCTTTCCCTAAAATGCACTTAACCTTCTTTAATATGAGGTTTAAGTTTTTCTGTGTCATTGCCTAGATCCATGGAATGCCTTTTTTCCCTGTTCAATGTGCATGCATTTAATTATCAATTTTCCTAGAAATTTCCACATGGTTGAATCAAGTCTGGCCTTTTCACTTAAGAGCAATTAATATTGGGCAAGTTACCTAACTGAGTATGGCCCTCAATTTCCTCATTTTTAAAAGGCAATAGTGCCTAGCTCATAGGATTGTTGTAAGACCAAATAAAAAATACAATACTTTGTACGGTGACTAGAACTTAAGATATTAACAGATGTTAACTCATCAGTATTGAGATTTAGTAGACCATGTCAATTACTTCCATTGGAATAGGTTCATATGAGGGGATAGGATGTGGAATGGACCCACCCACAGGAGAGCTGGGCTTTGACGCTTATGCTCAGCTGGAGGTTTAGGTTATCAGGTTAAGTACGCTTTCCAAAGACTACAGTTAAGTTCAACTAGGCTAATATTTGGCAACAGAATTGACAGTGAAGTAGCAGGGAGTTCTGGCAATGGAGCCAGGGACAGCAATGAAGACTTGAGGAAGATTTGTCAAGGGCTATGAAAGCTCAACTGCCTTTGTTGATTGCTAGGACAGGCCTTCAGACCTTCAGACAAGACCTTCAGAAGAAGTCCTGGAAAGGAAAAGGAATCTAGGCAAGGAATGAAGACGGGCTGAAGCCAGCTGCAAGTGAAGGCGGTAGATGCCCAAACTGGGAATTCGGTGAAGGCCCAGATATCGGAAGCGGGGCCCAGGGCCAGAGTTAGATTCAGAACAAAGGGAGCAATGTGCAGCTCTGGGATGTGGGGCCTGAGTGGTCGTGGGGCAGGCCGAGGGATCCAGGCAGCCAGGGAGAACCTGGATTCAGATCTGGTCATTCTGGGTGGGGAGAAATATAGAGCTGAGGAACCAAGATGAGCCGGATCCTTCATACATTTATTTTATTAGTCTTCATTAGATTTATAAACTCTGAGAGTTTAGATAGCTCTGGGTAGGTTTGTGGACGTGGCACTTAATTAATACCTTATTCTCCTACACCATGAAGGGTTGTAGAGAAAATGAAATATAGACCTGAAGGTGATTTTTACATTTTTTAAAAGCTTTTAAAATGTAAGGTATTGTAGCCATTATTTATAATCATACATTTTCATGATAGCAATGCAGTTTTCCATTAACATTTTTTTTCATGATTTAGCCTGAATAATATTTCCATTAAAGTAAGTACAGCCAGTATATTGAATAAGCATGGTTTGAGGAATGGAATAAGAAAAGCAATTTTATTTTTGCCTCCTACTGTTACTATGAAGTGTATTCAGTAAGAGAAATGCTTTTCCTGATGCTGGGTAAAAGCTCGAGGGGGCTTAATGACAGAAAGTCCCATGGTTGCTTTAACTTTCAAAACAGAGCTTGATTCAGAAATTAGCATGTCTAGTCCAAATTTTAGTTTTCACTTAAAGGTAAGACTTCCAAGCAGGGAAAGTCAGTTATCATATGGTTTCATTATTTGTGGAACATAAGCAATAGCACAGAGAACATTAGAAGAGGGAAGCGAAAAATGAAGGGGGAGAGAGGAGAGGGGGAGAGGAACCATGAGAGACTGTGGACTCCTGGGAAACAAACTGAGGGGCTTAGAGGGGATGGGGCTTGTGGGAGGGTTAGCCCAGTGATGGGTATTAAGGAGGGCATGGATTGCATGGAGCACTGGGTGTTATACACAAACAATGAGTCATGGAACACCACCTCAAAAACTAATGATGTCCTGTATGGTGACTAACATAACACAGTTAAAAAAAAAAAAGAAAGAAAGAAAGAAAGAAAGAAAGAAAGAAAGAAAGAAAGAAAGAAAGAAAAGTTTTTCTTCTCCTCTTCTTCCCCCTCCTACCCTGAGCAGCTTCCTAGAAGCCTCAACAGGGAGAGAGTAGGCAGGCGACTTCTTCCACAGAAGCAGCCTCAGATCTCTCCTGAACATTACACTATAAAGCAGAGCTCAGGGAGGGACAAGGGAAAGACATTTCATTCTACCTTTTCCCTTCCTGGGTGGCTGATGTTTAAAGCTGACTTTTTGTCTCTGAGACCAGGCTGAATTTCTTGGACAGCTCACCTGAAGGGCCCCTCTGACCTCAACTCATACAGGGAGCAAGTCTCCTCATTCTGCTGGTGACAGGCACTCCTCCTTAGCTTCCAGATTTCCAGCAGTTCAGCCCTAGCCCAGACTCTGTGTGGACCTCTTGCTCTCTGGCCTAAGCTGTCAATGAGCAGGTAAGATCCCCTTAAAAGCGATTCAAAGATGAGCTCTCATTCTCTGTTAATGACTCAACAGTCACTGGCATCCCACCATAGTGCTCAGACTTGGGTCACACCCTAGCCCAGAGGACATGGGTTAGGTCTCTCAGGGACTTCACAAAGATTTCCTCACCTCATTTGAAGAAGGACAAAATTCTTTTCAGTAGGTGAAATTTATTTATGAAACCACATTCCCAGGCTACTCTCAAATGTTTTATATCATCCAATTAGGTGAGGGGTATTTATTTATTTATTTAAAATATGTATTTATTTATTTTAGAGAGAGAGAGAGAGCGCGCACAAGCCGGGGAAGGGGCAGAGGGAAACAGAGAATCCTTAGACAGACTCTCCTCTGAGTGGGGAGCTGGACACAAGGCTTGATCCTAGGACCCTGAGATCATGAACTGAGCTGAAATCAAGAATTGGATGCTTAACTGGCTCAGCTACCCAGGAGCCCCTAGGTGAAGTGTTTTAAAAGTACCGGTTCTTATAATTTTATTTGCAAATGAATATAGGGTCTGATATCTCATTTTGGGGTAAATATCGATTGAAACAGACGTTTAAGTAACAATTACTTCACCTTCCTGCCAGCCCTCACTCACTGCCTTGTTAAAGAATCTGTGGCATCCATTAATAGCTACTTCAAGGTACTTTGGGCTTTCATCTGTGTTCTTGGTGCCCACTGCCCAGTTCCTAAGCCATGCCCACATTTTAAGATTTTTGTTGTGGCAGAACCCCCCCCTTCCAGATACCAAGATTGACAGTAGTTGTCTACTTCGTAGGAAATTACCCCCAAACACAATAGCGTTAAACAGCAAATATTGATTATCTCTCAGTTTCTGAGGAAAGCCTAGAGCTTAGCTGGTAGTTCTGTTCTAAGATGTCTCATATGGTCGTAGTGGACTGTCAGCTGGGCTACAGGCTCCCGAGGCTTGGCTGGGGTTCCATTGCGAAGCTCATGCACCTGGCTGTTGCTCCCCACGTGGGCTTCTTTCCCCAGGGCTGTTTTGACATGGTTTCTTCCTGAGTCAGTGATCCAGGACAGAAGCAGCACATTTTCAATGAAGAAGCTGTAGACTTTTTAACCCTCTCATCTCAGAACTGGAGACCATCGCATACCTGGATACCATCACATCTGTTCTTTCCCAATCATTGGCAATTAGTCATTAAAACTAAACTACACTCAAGGGGAAGGGAATTAAGCTTTACCTCTTGAAGGGAGGAGATTCAACGAACTTGTGGGTATACATTCAAAACCATGCAGGCACATGCTGACTGAGGAAGATAGATTTAACCTCTGTTTCCCAGTTATTTGAGTTTAAGATATAAAATATCTTAACCCCACCCTTAAAAAAGACTAAACTAATATTAGTTATATGAAGGCATTAAAGGAATAGGTCATTAAATTTCACAATCTAGATTAGACAAAGAGTAAAGGAAAAAGAAATCTTGCATGCATGGCTAATTTATAAAGCACTGACATCAATGGATTGAGCATATTCTTGCATCAGAAATGAAAATGGTCAATTCCTACTTCTGGCTTTATCTTGCGGCTTCTTTCTTTCAGATTTGTGGTTAAACAATATGTGGTCAAAGGGCTTTCATCACTTACCTTGTCATTATAAATACTTCCTCTTTGTTGACTTCCAGTTAGCTTTGAACAATATATTAAACTTGAATAAGACTTATATAGAGAAAGTCCATGAATTTGAAGATATAAAAAAGTCACTTGAAAGCTGCAGTTAAATATTACAGACATGGTGTAAACATGGCATATTTGTTCGCTCCTTATAGAGGTACAGAATTGTTACAGAACTTTGCCAGATGTAATTTTCATTCATATTTTTTATTTTTCTACATAGGTGCCAGGCAAGGTAGTGTTAATTCAGTAAGTAGGTAATGTCTAATGGTCATAAAAGGTTGGAATAGTTCTAGAACAGTTCTTCTGTCATCCACTGCTCTAGTAGGAGCTGGAGCTCACTAGGAGAATTGAGGGTCTTCTCTAATATATCTATGTGGGCTGCTTAAATTGAGTAGTTAACATCAGGTCCTAAAAAAAGGAAGAGGTCCATTTATTAAGTAGTGTTGACAGACAGGAAAAGTAGTCACTGATAACCCATTTTTATTAATTTTTACCTCAGTGCAAAAAGTGTACAGGATTTGAAATGGTTGCAGCTAATGATGAAGGTGAAGTGAATATTTCTCTTATTTAGGGTGCTTGATGGCCATAGATCTCAATGCCTTGGAATCAGCGAGTCCGCTCTTCACAGCGCACTCTTGTGGCCAGAGTTTTGAACTTCTCTTACAGAATTTCTTCCCAGCTCCTCACGGATCTTTCTTCCAATTACGTCAGAAGTAAAAGATTTTTTCCCACTGATTACTGACTCCTAGAACCAACTCATTAGAAGTGGGAGCTTAATTATTATGAATTCGCATACTTTATTTGTTTCAGTACTTACAGGAATCAAGACACTGTTGTTATGTACTGACTGGTTGAATTGTTATTTTTGGTTTTTTTTGTACAAGGAGCCCATAAAAGAATTCAAGGTTTATTCCCCTTTCTTTTTTCTCCTCAATGCATGATAATTATAGGCAGGAATTTAAGAAATCACTATATATGTATGTTGACAAAAATAATAATCTTATAGAAAATAATAACATTAACAAAAATCTCAATAATTTTCATGAATCATTCCACTATCATTATATTTGGGAGTATACAGGACAACCTACAGCTATCAGGAGTAAATAATGTCATTAGAAAAGTAAAGCTCTCTGATGATGATTTGTAATAGTAATGAAAGAGGAATCTCTTAAGCATCAAACTTAAAAGTGTGTAATGCCCTCATTTACCAATGTTTCTGTGATTATCATAGCAGATGTTGCATATCATCATTGATATTTTGTCAAATAAAAATCTTTATCACCTCACAAGTTCCACTGAAGAACTATAATAAATAAAAATACAGGAATACTTTTTTCAATATTTCCCCATATTTTTCCATATTTCCAGTTTTTTAATTAAAAAAAAAACTAGAATTAAGTATGACTTAACTCAGAAAAATGAACAAAGTATAAATGTTCAGTTGAATAAACCATCACAAAGTCAACTCAGCTGTGTAATTACCACCCAGGCCAAAAGACAAGGTATTATCTTCATTTGTCTCTCAACCAATGCCTCCTTCCTTCTTTTCCAGGAATATACTTCTAGCACGATTTTGGTGGTTTGACAACTTTGTATGAAAGGAATCACAAAGCATGTGCTCTTTTAAAATTTTATTTTATTTGTTTGTCAGAGAGAGAGAGAGAGAGAGAGAGAGAGAGAATGAGAGAGAGAGTGCACAAGCAGGGGGAGCAGCAGGCAGACAGAGAACCAGGCTCCTCACTGAGCAGGTAGCCTGATGTGGGACTGGATCCTAGGACCCTGGGATCATGACCTGAGCCGAAGGCAGCCACTTAAGCAACTTAGCCACCCAGACATTCATCACAGCATGTATTCTTTAGTGTTTGGCTTCTTGTGCTCAACATTGTATTTGTGGGAGTCATCTATATTGGGATAAGCTACTGTTCTTCTATTTTATTTATTTATTTTTAATTTATTTTTTAAAAGATTTTATTTGTTTATTTGAGAGTGAGTGAGTGAGCAAGAGAGAGAGAACACAAGCTGGGGGATGGGGGTGGGGGAGAGGCAGAGGGAGAGAGATAAGCAGACTCCTTGCTGAGCCAACTCAGGGAGCCAACTCTGGACTCAAACCCAAGACCCTGGGATCATGACCTGAGCAAGTGGCAGATGACTAACTGACTGAGCCACCCAGGCACCCCTAGCTCTTCCATTTTAATTTTATATAGTAGCTCATTTTATGAAAAAAAAAATATATACTATACAGTTATTAATTTCATATTAGTAGACATTTTAGTTATTTCCAGTTTAGGTTCGTAGAAACAAGGGTGTGATGAATGCTCTTGAGCATTCTGGAGCCCATATGTATGCATTTCCATTGGCTATGAAGCTGGGGGCATATCGCTGGGCAGGGCTCACTTTATGGGCATGCAATTTGTCCAGTCTCAGTGGGCCCCATGCTCACAAGGATGCTGCACTAGGTTTAAGGCTCCGCTGTTACTGTCCTGAAATTCTTAATCATTTGATCTCGAAACTTGGGTTTTGTAATTGCAGTCTATTGCAATAAGCCAAGGAGAAAGGCACAATGTGCGCATTCCCAGCTTGTTGTGGCTTCATTTGCATATGGCCCAAATCCCACAAACCCAGGATTCAGGGGAGTGACTCTTCATGGGGCTCAACATGACTCAAAACAAGTCTAAGGTAAGTCTGTTGCAGCTACAGAGTGAATGGGGCACTGCCAGCCTTGCGAGGCTCTTCCAATGCAAACTTGCTTCAGAATGCTTAAAGGAGGGTCTTCTGAGAAACACAACTTCCCTTTATTAGCCAGCTGCTTTACTCTGCAAATGCTGACAGGGCGGGGAAGGAAAGATGGGACAAAGTCTAGTTGCTTTTCCTGTTAGTCTTTCCTTAGTCATCAGTGGGCCAAAGGTAGAGAACAAGCATATGGAGAAATGAATAGAAACAGCAGTTAGTTTTGTGCAGTTTCCACTGTTTTGGAGAATAAAATACATGTGCTGGAGTGGGTTATAAAATACAAGTTGTGAAAGTTTGGTGATTACATGTGAGTCAAATGCCCTTGTATTTGTGCCTAAAACTGGCACTGCAGGGGCTGCTTGGGTGGCTCAGTTGGTGAAGCATCTGACTCTTGATTTCGGCTCAGGTCATGGTATCAGGGTCATGGGATCAAGCCCAGCCTCGGGCTCCAAGCTGAGCATGGAGCCAGCTTGGGATTCTCTCTCTCCCTCCCCCCCTCCTGCCTCTAATAAACAAAACTGAAAAAATTCTCATTGCACAATACAGAGATCAATGGTATCATTCATGTTAATAATTTTAAAGTTTAATTCTTCCTCATTTAGAAGAGCATCAAAGAGAAAATAAACAACATTATGACAAAGTTACCAAAGAGGATGAGGAAGAAAGGAAACATTTTTATGTTTCATTAACTTTTTAAAAAAAGATTTTATTTATTTATTTGACACAGAGAAAGAGAGAGAGATCACAAGTAGGCAGAGAGGCAGGCACAGAGAAAGGGAAGGGAAGCAGGCTCCCTGCTGAGCATAGAGCCCAGACTAGGGGCTCAATCCCAGGGCCCTGGGATCATGACCTGAACCGAAAGCAAAGAGGCTTTAACCCACTGAGTTACCCAGGCACCCCCTTATTAACTTTAACAGCACTTTTTTCCCTGAAATTTGAACAACTGCTTATACAAATTACATAGCTGGCCTTGCTACATAAGGTCATAGACTATACATGACTGTTTTAGTAATGGTATTTCAAGGTGGTTGTATTAATTTACACCACATTAGAAGGGGACAAAGTTCCCATTGTATTAGCTTGTAGGCACTTGATATTATCAGAATTTAATTTTAGATATTCTGATGGGTGTTTTACATTTCCTAGGCGATCAGTGAGATTGAGAACCTTTTCATATGTACATTGACCAATGGATATTTTCTTTTGTGAACAGTCTATTTAAGAGAACCATTTTTGATTGATTTGTTTGTATTTTCTTATCAGTTAGTAGGCTTCTTCATATATTCTCGATGTGTACTCTTACTGCTTCTGGGTTGAAAATATCTCCTCTCACTTTTTTATTACCTTAATAGAGTCTTTTTATGAACTTAAATTCATAATTTTAATCTGGTCCAATTCATTAATCTTTTCCTTTATATATAGTTTTTGCTTTTTGGGGCCTCCTTAAGATATTTTTCCCTATCTCGAAATCATGATATTCTCCCATGATTTCTTCTAAAAGCCTTTTATTTTTCCTTTCACATATAAGTTTACAACCCACCTAGGATTGGTTTTTGTTTATAGTGTGAGGCAGAGGTAATGTTCCATTTTTTTTTTTCCACATCACTATCTAATTAATCCTGCACTAGCCTTTCCCTCATGCCACCTTTAAAAAAATGTTTTATTGGGGTGCCTGGGTGGCTCAGTGGGTTAAGCCTCTGCCTTTGGCTCAGGTCATGATCTCAGGGTCCTGGGATTGAGCCCTGCATTGGGCTCTCTGCTCAGCAGGGAGTCTGTTTCCCCCACCCCCCTGCCTGCCTCTCTGCCTGCTTGTGATCTCTCTGTGTCCAGTATAAATAAAATCTCTCTAAAAACGAACAAACAAACAAACAAACAAACAAAAAACAAGCGTGCCTGGGTGGCTCAGTGGGTTAAGCTGCTGCCTTCAGCTCAGGCTATGATCTCAGGGTCCTGGGATTGAGTCCTGCATTGGGCTCCCTGCTCAACAGGGAGCCTGCTTCCCTCTCTCTCTCTCTCTCTGCCTGCCTCTCCATCTCCTGTGATCTTTCTCTGTCAAATAAATAAATAAAATCTTAAAAAAAAAGTTTTATTAAAGAGTAACTGACATATAATATTGTATTAGTTTCAGGTGTACAGCTTAGTTTATTGATGTTTATATACATTACAAAATGTTGGCCACAAGGAGTATAGTTACCATTTGTCACCATAGAAAGTTGTTACAATATTATTAACTCTATTCCCTATGTTCTACACAACATCCTCAAGTCTTAATTCATTTTGTAAGTGAAAGTTTTGCCTTTGAATCCCCTTCAGTTATTTTGTCCAAATGGGTGGTATTACTTTTTTTTTTTTAACAAAACGAGGGTCCATGTATATGTGAGTCTGCTTTCTGTGCACTCTGATTTGGTCCATTGTTCTATTTGTCTCTTCTTGTTTCAATAGCACCTTACTAAGATGTCTTAGTTATATCTGTAGCTCTATATCTGATAAAGCAGGTCCTCCTGGCTCTTCTTCCAAAGTGTCTCAGCTACTCTTAGCCTTTTGTATTCTTTGTTTTTAAAGTTTATTTGTTTACTTGTTTATATATAAAAAAGTCTATTTATTATTTCTTTGACAGAGAGAAAGAGAGAGACAGAGCAAGCATAAGCAGGAGGAGCAGCAGACAGAGGGAGAGGGAGAAGCAGACTCCCCTTGAGCAGGAAGCCCAATGTGGGTCTCAATTCCGGGACCCTGAGATCATGACCTGAGTGGAAGGCAGACGCTTAACCAACTGAGCCACCAAGGTGACCCTATTTATTTATTTTTAGTAATCTCTACATCCAATGTGAGACTCAAACTCATGATCCTGAGATCAAGAGTTGTATGCCTATCTGAGTGAAACAGCCAGGCACCCTGGCCCTTTATGTTCTGATCTAAATCTTAGAATCTGTGTGAAAATTAACATACATATACAAATCTGCTGTGATTTTTGTTGAGATTGTAATTACTACATAGAACACTGTGAGGCTATGATTTTTACAATTTTGAAGCTTTCAATTTCTGAATATACTATATATGATATTAATTGGTTTCTCTCTGTTTTATAATTTTCTATGTAGATATCTTGAACATCAAAAAAAAAAAATTAAGTTTGGGGCGCCTGGGTGGCTCAGTGGGTTAAAGCCTCTGCCTTCGGCTCAGGTCATGATCCCAGGGTCCTGGGATCGATCCCCACATCAGGCTCTCTGCTTAGCAGGGAGCCTGCTTCCTCTTCCCTCTCTCTCTGCGTGCCTCTCTGCTTGTGATCTCTATCTGTCAAATAAAATAAATAAAATCTTTAAAAAAATCTTTAAAAAAATTAAGTTTATTCCTAGATATATGATGTTAGTATCAATATAAGTAACATCTTCTTAACTTTTAGCTTTCACAGCTATATATCTATCACATAGTATAAATAGAAATATAATTAATTTTTGTAATATTGACTTCATGTATGTGACCTATAATTTTTAAATTTTATGTATATTTTTATGCCATTTGCAAATAATGACAGATTCCCAATTATTTTGCTTCTTTTCCTTCATTTATTTTACTGCCTAGAATCTCCAAATATGTGGAATAGAAATGGTTATATTGGAGGATCCCCTACTGGCATTGTATTATTTCTGTTCTTGAAAGATCCACTAATGGCATTGAATCACTAGGTATGGTGTTTTCTGTAGTTGTTTTATATGTACTCTTCAGAAATTAAAAGACCTTCTCCTTACAGTTTGCTAAATTAGTTATGAGGGAGTATTGAAATTGCTGCATTTTTGAGATAATCATATGACTTTCTGATTTTGTTAATGTGAAAGATTATATCAATTGATTTAAAAATTAATTGAAAAAAGATTTTTTCTTTCTTTGAATAATTTCAAGTTAGTTGTGAATCTTTATTCCTTTTATATATCGTTGTATTCATTTTGCTCTTGTTTTGTTTGGGACATTTGCATCAATGATCATCATCAATAAGAAAGATTCACACTTTTATTTTCCTGTAGTGGATTTGGTAGAATTTATTTTTTTATTTTTTTATTTTTTTTGCAATCCTTTGGGCCTAGAGATTTTCTTATGGTAAGTATTTTAATTATTCAGTTCCTTTAATTGTTATGGTACCATTTAGGTTTTACTATTTCTTCTCTTGTAAGTTCTAGAAAGTTTTATTTTTCTGAAGAAATGAAGTTATTTACATCTAAATTTTCAAATTTATTTGAATACTATTATTTTTCATAATATTCTCTTACGATATTTCTAATGTCTTTCTTTTTTAAAAAAGATTTATTTATTTACTTGACAGAGAGAGGGACATGCCTTTCTGACCCATACTGATTTCATCTTGTAAATAACCAATATTATTTATTTTATACTTTCTCCCTTTTTCCTG
Source organism: Mustela nivalis (assembly GCF_964662115.1). Classification (NCBI taxonomy): domain Eukaryota; kingdom Metazoa; phylum Chordata; class Mammalia; order Carnivora; family Mustelidae; genus Mustela; species Mustela nivalis. The sequence continues at coordinate 73,349,254 of NC_139029.1, read as the reverse complement.
GTCAGGCTTACCAGGGATTAATCAATACTTTCATACATTTCAAATAATAAGTTTTAGGCATTGTTTATCTTCTTTGCTAATTGCTTATTTTTCTGTTTTTGTCAGTTGCTCTTATATTTTTTCCCCTGTAATGTTTTTAAATTTAATTTGCTATTCTTTTTCTGAGTTTTGTAATTAAGCTTAACTCACTGTTTTTTTTTTACCTTTTTCTCTTTATAACATATGAATTTTAAAAAATTTTTATTTGTTTATTTATTTGTCAGAGAAAGAGAGAGGGAAAGAGGGACCTCATAAGCAGGGGGAGCAGAAGGCAAAGGGAGAAGCAGACTCCCCACTGAGCAGGGAGCCCAATGCAGGATTTGGTCCCAGGACCCTGGGATCATGGCCTGAGCTGAAGACAGATGCTCAATGGACTGAGCCCCTAGTTGTCCCAAGAATTTGCATCTTAAGGCAAAGGTGTTTGGCTTTAGTTATATCCTAAAAGTTTTCATATTGACTGTTTTTGTTATTATTCTGTTCAAAATATTTTGTAATTTTCATTTCATTTTCCTTATTGGCTTACACGTTATTTATAGAGTATATTTTTAAATTTCCAAATTTTCACTTTATCTTTGCAATATTGATTTCCAGCTTAATTCCACTGTGATGGGATAATATGCTCTGTATGATTGCAACTTTTTAAATTTGTGATGTGTTTTATGGCCCAGCGAGTGTTCAAAAAAAGGATATCTGTAGCTGTTTGGTGCAGGGCTTCACAATAATAATGACTTATCAGCTAAGTCATTATTATTGTGCTGTTCAAAGCTTCTCTAGACTTACTAATATTTTTGTCTGATTGTTCTAATAATGAGAGAGGCATGGTAAAATTTCCCACTACACTTACAGAATTATGTATTTCTCTTTGAAATTTGATTTTTTGTTTTATATCGTTTGAAGCTGTGTTATTATTAGATGCATACAGATTTAGAATTATTGTAATTTCTCTACCATTAAATGGCTCTCTTTATCTATAGAAATTTTGTTTCTCTTGAAGCCTAATTTCTGATATTAATATAGCTATACTGGCTTTATTTTAGATAGAGTTTCTATGACATATCATTTTTCCATCATTTTAATTTCAACTCTTTATTCTTATATTTTTAAATGTATCAGAAGAACAGAACATTTGAACTCCATTTATAGTCTCTCACTATTTAAATGTCATTTTGTTGTGATTTGAATTTTCTATATAATTTAAACCAGAGATAATATTTCAAATTTTTACATTTTTAATTGTGCTAAAACATACATAACATAAAATTTACTATCTCACTTTTAAAAGATTTATTTATTTTATTATTTTTATTTTTTAAAAGATGTTATTTGTTCATTTGAAAGAGAGAGGGAGAGAGAGCACAAGCAGGGGGAGAGGCTGAGGAAGAGGGAGAAGCAGGCTCCCCACTGAGCAGGCAGCCCGACATGGGGATTGATCCCAGGACCTGGAGATCATGACCAGAGCTGAAGGCAGATGCTTAAACATTTGAGCCACCCAGGTGCCCTATTTTTTTTTTAAGATTTTTGTATTTATTTGAGAGAGAAAGTATGGGGGGGATGATGAGGGAGAAAAAAATCTCGAGCAGATGCAGTGGGGCTTCATCTCACCACTGTGAAATCAGGACTTGAGCTGACACCAAGACATAGTTGCTCAACCAGCTAAGTCATCCAGGTGCCCCTCATCTCACTCACTTTTAAGCATACAGGTTTGTGGTATCGAGTGGGAATTTTTCATTCATTATCTCTCACATATTACTTCTGCCTCATTCTCTCATGTTATTTTTTCCCCTGAAAATCAAGAACATGTTAAATGTCACTGTATCCTCTCTATCCCTTATATAATTTACTATATTTTTCATCTTTTGTCTCTCTGTGATTTATTCTGGCTTTTTTCTTTTCTTTTTAAATTACTTTTATTAACATATAATGTATTATTTGCCCCAGGGTTACAGGTCTGTGAATCATCAAGCTTACACATTTCACAGCACTCACCATAGCACATACTCTCCCCAATGTCCATAACCCAACCATCCTCTCCACCCCCACCAACCCTCAGTTTGTTTTGTGAGATTGAGTCTCTTTTGATTTGTCTCCCTCCTGATCCCATCTTGTTTCATTTTTTTCCTTCCCAACCCCCCACACTTCCCACCCTGTCTCTCAAATTCCTCATATCAGAGAGATCATATAATTGTCTTTCTCTGATTGACATATTTTACTCAGCATAATAAATACCCTCTAGTTCCATCCATGTGATTGCAAAAGGCAAGATTTCATTTCTTTTGATGGCTGCATAGTACTCCATTGTGTGTGTGTGTGTGTGTGTGTGTGTGTGTGTGTGTGTACCACCTCTTCTTTATCCATTCATCTGTTGATGGACATCTAGGTTCTTTCCATAGTTTGGCTATTGTGGACATTGCTGCTATAAACATTCGGGTGCACGTGCCCCTTCGGATCATTACGTTTGTATCTTTAGGGTAAATACCCAGTAGTGCAATTGCTGGGTTATAGGGAAGCTCTATTTTCAACTTTTTGAGGAACCTCCATGCTGTTTTCCAGATTGGCTGCACCAGCTTGCATTCCCACTAACAGTGTAGGAGGCTTCCCCTTTCTCTGCATCTTCTCCAGTGTCTGTCGTTTCCTGACTTGTTAATTTTAGCCATTCTGACTGATGTGAGGTGGTATCTCATTGTGGTTTTGATTTGTATTTCCCTGATGCCAAATGATGTGGAGCATATTTTCATGTGTCTGTTGGCCATCTGGAGGTCTTCTTTGCAGAAATGTCTGTTCATGTCCTCTGCCTATTTCTTGATTGGATTATTTGTTCTTTGGGTATTGAGTTTGTTAAGTTCTTTATAGATTTTGGATACTAGCCCTTTATCTGATATGTTGTTTGCAAATATCTTCTCCCATTTTGTCAATTGTCTTTTGGTTTTGTTGACTGTTTCCTTTGCTGTGCAAAAGCTTTTGATCTTGATGATGTTCCACTAGTTCATTTTTGCCCTTGCTTCCCTTGCCTTTGGCGATGTGTCTAGGAAGAAGTGGGTGTGCTTTTGTTCTCCTCAAGGATTTTGATGGATTCCTATCTCATATTGAGTTCTTTTAATTATTTTGAGTCTATTTTTAGGTGTGGTGTAAGGAAATGGTCCAGTTTCATTCTTCTGCATGTGGCTGTCCAGTTTTCCCAACACCATTTGTTGAAGAGACTTTTTTCCATTGGACATTTTTCCTGCTTTGTGGGAGATTATTTGACCATAGAGTTGAGGGACTATTTCTGGGCTTTCTGTTCTGTTCCATTGATGTATGTGTCTGTTTAGTGCCAGTACCATACTGTCTTGATGATGACAGTTTTGTAATAGAGCTTGAAGTCTGGAATTGTGATGCCACCAACTTTGGCTTTCTTTTTCAACATTCCTCTGGTTATTCGAGGTCTTTTCTGGTTCCATATAAATTTTAGGATTATTTGTTGCATTTCTTTGAAAAAACTGGATGGTATTTTGATAGGGATTGCATCGAATGTGTAGGCTGCATAGACATTTTCACAATATTTTTTCTTCCAATCTATGAGCATGGAACGGTTTCTCATTTCTTTTCTTTTCTTTTTTTTTTTTCTTAAAGATTTTATTTATTTGACAGACAGAAATCACAAGTAGGCAGAGAGGCAAGTAGAGAGAGAGGGGGTAAGCAGGCTCCCTGCCAAGCAGAGAACCCGATGTGGAGCTCGATCCCAGGACCCTGGGATCATGACCTGAGCCGAAGGCAGAGGCACAGTTTCTCATTTCTTTGTACCTTCCTCAATTTCTTTCATCAGTACTTTATAGTTTTCCGAGTACAGATTCTTTGGTTATGTTTATTCCTAGTTATCTTATTGTTTTGAGTGCAATTGTAAATGGTATCAACTCCTTAATTTCTCTTTCTTCTGTCTTGCTGTTGGTGCATAGAAATGCAACTGATTTCTGCACAGTGATTTTATACCCTGATACTTTACTGAATTCCTATACAAGTTCTAGCAGATTTGGAGTGGAGTCTTTTGGGTGTTCCACATAAAGTATCATATCATCTGCAAAGAGTGATAATTTGACTTCTTTGCTGACTTGGATGCCTTTTATTTCTTTTTGTTGTCTGATTGCCAGGGCTAGGACTTCTAGTACTATGTTGAATAGCAGTGGTGACAGTGGACATCCCTGCTGTGCTCCTGACCTTATCGGTAAAGCTCTCAGTTTTTCCCCATTGAGAATGATATTGTCTGTGGGTTTTTCACAAATGGCTTTGATGATATTGAGGAATGTATCCTCTATCCCTACATTTTGAAGACTTTTAATCAGGAAAGGAAGCTGTACTTTGTCAAATGCTTTTTCAACATCTATTGAGAGTATCATATGGTTCTTGTTCTTTTCCTTAATTAATGTATTGTATCACATTGATTGATTTGTGATTGTTGAACCAACCTTGCAGCCCAGGAATAAATCCCACTTGGTCATGGTGAAAAATCCTTTTAATGTACTGTTGGATCCTATTGGCTAGTATTTTGGTGAGAATTTTCACATCTGTGTTCATCAAGGATATTGGTCTGCAATTCTCTCTTTTGATGGTATCTTTGTCTGGTTTTGGGATCAAGATCATGCTGGACTCATAAAATGAGTTTGGCAGTTTTCCTTCCACTTCTATTTTTTGGGAACAATTTCCAGAAACTAGGTATTAATTATTCTTTAAATGTTTGATAGAATTCCCCTGGGAAGCTGTCTGGCCCTTGGCTCTTGTTTGTTTGGAGATATTTGATGTCTGCTTTATTCTCCTTACTGGTTATGGGTCTGTTTAGGTTTTCTATTTCTTCCTGGTTCAGTTGTGATAGTTTATATCTCTTTAAGAATGCATCCATTTCTTCCAGATTTTCAAATTTGCTGGTGTATAGTTGCTCATAATATGTTCTTATAATTGTTTATATTTCTTTGGTGTTAGTTGTGATACCTCTATCATTCATGATTTTATTTTTTGAATCCTTTCTCTTTTCTTTTTGATAAGTCTGGCCAGGTGCTTATCAATCTTATTAATTCTTTCAAAGAACCAGCTCCTAGTTTTGTTGATTTGTTCTACTGTTCTTTGGTTTCTATTTCATTGATTTCTGCTCTGATCTTTATGATTTCTCTGCTCTTTTGGGTTTAGGCTTCTTTTGCTGTTCTTTCTCCAGCTCCTTTAGATATAAGGTTAGGGTGTGCACTTGAGAACTTTCTTGTTTCTTGAGAAAGGCTTGCATGGCTATATACTTTCCTCTCAGAACTACCTTTGTTGTGTCCCAAAGATTTGGAACAGTGTTTTTTTTTTTTTTTTTTTTTTTTTTTTTTTGTGTGTGTGTGTGTGTGTGTGTGTTTTTTTTTTTTATCTTTTATTTTTCTTTTTAATTTTTTATAAACATATATTTTTATCCCCAGGGGTACAGGTCTGTGAAACACCAGGTTTACACACTTCAAAGCACTCACCAAATCACATACCCTCCCCAATGTCCATAATCCCACCCCCTTCTCCCAAACCCCCTCCCCCCAGAAACCCTCAGTTTGTTTTGTGAGATTAAGAGTCACTTATGGTTTGTCTCCCTCCCAATCCCATCTTGTTTCATTTATTCTTCTTCTACCCACTTAAGCCTCCATGTTGCATCACCACTTCCTCATATCAGGGAGATCATATGATAGTTGTCTTTCTCTGCTTGACTTATTTCGCTAAGCATGATGCGCTATAGTTCCATCCATGTTGTTGCAAATGGCAAGATTTCATTTCTTTTGATGGCTGCATAGTATTCCATTGTGTATATATACCACATCTTCTTGATCCATTCATCTGTTGATGGACATCTAGGTTCTTTCCATAGTTTGGCTATTGTGGACATTGCTGCTATAAACATTCGGGTGCATGTGCCCCTTTGGATCACTACATTTGTATCTTTAGGTTAAATACCCAATAGTGCAATTGCTGGGTCATAGGGAAGTTCTATTTTCAACATTTTGAGGAACCTCCATGCTGTTTTCCAGAGTGGCTGCACCAGCTTGCATTCCCACCAACAGTGTAGGAGGGTTCCCCTTTCTCCGCATCCTCGCCAGCATCTGTCATTTCCTGACTTGTTGATTTTAGCCATTCTGACTGGTGTGAGGTGATATCTCATTGTGGTTTTGATTTGTATTTCCCTGTGCCGAGTGATATGGAGCACTTTTTCATGTGTCTGTTGGCCATCTGGATGTCTTCTTTGCAGAAATGTCTGTTCATGTCCTCTGCCCATTTCTTGATTGGATTATTTGTTCTTTGGGTGTTGAGTTTGCTAAGTTCTTTATAGATTCTGGACACTAGTCCTTTATCTGATATGTCGTTTGCAAATATCTTCTCCCATTCTGTCAGTTGTCTTTTGATTTTGTTAACTGTTTCCTTTGCTGTGCAAAAGCTTTTGATCTTGATGAAATCCCAATAGTTCATTTTTGCCCTTGCTTCCCTTGCCTTTTGCGTTGTTCCTAGGAAGATGTTGCTGCGGCAGAGGTCGAAGAGGTTGCTGCCCGTGTTCTCCTCAAGGATTTTGATGGATTCCTTTCGTACATTGAGGTCCTTCATCCATTTTGAGTCTATTTTTGTGTGTGGTGTAAGGAAATGGTCCAATTTCATTTTTCTGCATGTGGCTGTCCAATTTTCCCAGCACCATTTATTGAAGAGGCTGTCTTTTTTCCATTGGACATTCTTTCCTGCTTTGTCAAAGATTAGTTGACCATAGATTTGAGGGTCTATTTCTGGGCTCTCTATTCTGTTCCATTGATCTATGTGTCTGTTTTTGTGCCAGTACCATGCTGTCTTGATGATGACAGCTTTGTAATAGAGCTTGAAGTCTGGAATTGTGATGCCACCAACGTTGGCTTTCTTTTTCAATATCCCTTTGGCTATTCGAGGTCTTTTCTGGTTCCATATAAATTTTAGCATTATTTGTTCCATTTCTTTGAAAAAGATGGATGGTACTTTGATAGGAATTGCATTAAATGTGTAGATTGCTTTAGGTAGCATAGACATTTTCACAATATTTATTCTTCCAATCCAGGAGCATGGAACATTTTTCCATTTCTTTGTGTCTTCCTCAATTTCTTTCATGAGTACTTTATAGTTTTCTGAGTATAGATTCTGTGTCTCTTTGGTTAGGTTTATTCCTAGGTATCTTATGGTTTTGGATGCAATTGTAAATGGGATTGACTCCTTAATTTCTCTTTCTTCTGTCTTGCTGTTGGTGTAGAGAAATGCAACTGATTTCTGTGCATTGATTTTATATCCTGACACTTTACTGAATTCCTGTATAAGTTCTAGCAGTTTTGGAGTGGAGTCTTTTGGGTTTTCCACATATAGTATCATATCATCTGCGAAGAGTGATAATTTGACTTCTTCTTTGCCGATTTGGATGCCTTTAATTTCCTTTTGTTGTCTGATTGCTGAGGCTAGGACCTCTAGTACTATGTTGAATAGCAGTGGTGATAATGGACATCCCTGCCGTGTTCCTGACCTTAGCGGAAAAGCTTTCAGTTTTTCTCCATTGAGAATGATATTTGCGGTGGGTTTTTCATAGATGGCTTTGATGATATTGAGGTATGTGCCCTCTATCCCTACACTTTGAAGAGTTTTGATCAGGAAGGGATGCTGTACTTTGTCAAATGCTTTTTCAGCATCTATTGAGAGTATCATATGGTTCTTGTTCTTTCTTTTATTGATGTGTTGTATCACATTGACTGATTTGCGGATGTTGAACCAACCTTGCAGCCCTGGAATAAATCCCACTTGGTCGTGGTGAATAATCTTTTTAATGTACTGTTGAATCCTATTGGCTAGTATTTTGTTGAGTATTTTCGCATCTGTGTTCATCAAGGATATCGGTCTATAGCTCTCTTTTTTGGTGGGATCCTTGTCTGGTTTTGGGTCAAGGTGTTGCTGGCCTCATAAAATGAGTTTGGAAGTTTTCCTTCCATTTCTATTTTTTGGAACAGTTTCAGGAGAATAGGAATTAGTTCTTCTTTAAATGTTTGGTAGAATTCCCCCGGGAAGCCATCTGGCCCTGGGCTTTTGTTTGTTTGGAGATTTTTAATGACTGTTTCAATCTCCTTACTGGTTATGGGTCTATTCAGGCTTTCTATTTCTTCCTGGTTCAGTTGTGGTAGTTTATATGTTTCTAGGAATGCATCCATTTCTTCCAGATTGTCAAATTTATTGCCGTAGAGTTGCTCATAGTATGTTCTTATAATAGTTTGTATTTCTTTGGTGTTAGTTGTGATCTCTCCTCTTTCATTCATGATTTTATTTATTTGGGTCCTTTCTCTTTTCTTTTTGATAAGTCGGGCCAGGGGTTTATCAATTTCATTAATTCTTTCAAAGAACCAGCTCCTAGTTTCGTTGATTTGTTCTATTGTTTTTTTTGGTTTCTATTTCATTGATTTCTGCTCTGATCTTTATGATTTCTCTTCTCCTGCTGGGCTTAGGGTTTCTTTCTTGTTCTTTCTCCAGCTCCTTTAGGTGTAGGGTTAGGTTGTGTACCTGAGACCTTTCTTGTTTCTTGAGAAAGGCTTGTACCGCTATATATTTTCCTTTCAGGACTGCCTTTGTTGTGTCCCACAGATTTTGAACCGTTGTATTTTCATTATCATTTGTTTCCATGATTTTTTTCAATTCTTCTTTAATTTCCCGGTTGACCCATTCATTCTTTAGAAGGATACTGTTTAGTCTCCATGTATTTGGGTTCTTTCCAAACTTCCTTTTGTGGTTGAGTTCTAGCTTTAGAGCATTGTGGTCTGAAAATATGCAGGGAATGATCCCAATCTTTTGATACCGGTTGAGTCCTGATTTAGGACCGAGGATGTGATCTATTCTGGAGAATGTTCCATGTGCACTAGAGAAGAATGTGTATTCTGTTGCTTTGGGATGAAATATTCTGAATATATCTGTGATGTCCATCTGGTCCAGTGTGTAGTTTAAGGCCTTTATTTCCTTGCTGATCTTTTGCTTGGATGACCTGTCCATTTCAGTGAGGGGAGTGTTAAAGTCCCCTACTATTATTGTATTATTGTTGATGTGTTTCTTTGATTTTGTTATTAATTGGTTTATATAGTTGGCTGCTCCCACATTGGGGGCATAGATATTTAAGATTGTTAAATCTTCTTGTTGGACAGACCCTTTGAGTATGATATAGTGTCCTTCCTCATCTCTTATTATAGTCTTTGGCTTAAAATATAATTGATCTGATATAAGGATTGCCACTCCTGCTTTCTTCTGATGTCCATTAGCATGGTAAATTCTTTTCCACCCCCTCACTTTAAATCTGGAGGTGTCTTCGGGCTTAAAATGTGTTTCTTGGAGGCAACATATAGATGGGTTTTGTTTTTTTATCCATTCTGATACCCTGTGTCTTTTGACAGGGGCATTTATCCCATTCACATTCAGGGTAACTATTGAGAGATATGAATTTAGTGCCATTGTATTGCCTGTAAGGTGACTGTTACTGTATATGGTCTCTGTTCCTTTCTGATCTACCACTTGTAGGCTCTCTCTTTGCTTAGAGGACCCCTTTCAATATTTCCTGTAGAGCTGGTTTGATATTTGCAAATTCTTTCAGTTGTTGTTTGTCCTGGAAGTTTTTAATCTCTCCTTCTATTTTCAATGATAGCGTAGCTGGATATAGTATTCTTGGCTGCATGTTTTTCTCGTTTAGTGCTCTGAAAATATCATGCCAGCTCTTTCTGGCCTGCCAGGTCTCTGTGGATAAGTCAGCTGCCAATCTACTATTTTTACCATTGTATGTTACAGATTTCTTTTCCCGGGCTGCTTTCAGGATTTTCTCTTTGTCACTGAGACTTGTAAATTTTACTATTAGGTGACGGGGTGTGGGCCTATTCTTATTGATTTTGAGGGGCGTTCTCTGAAACTCCTGAATTTTGATGCTCGTTCCCTTTGCCATATTGGGGAAATTCTCCCCAATAATTCTCTCCAGTATACCTTCTGCTCCCCTCTCTCTTTCTTCTTCTTCTGGAATCCCAATTATTCTAATGTTGTTTCGTCTTATGGTGTCACTTATCTCTCGAATTCTCCCCTCGTGGTCCAGTAGCTGTTTGTCCCTCTTTTGCTCAGCTTCTTTATTCTCTGTCATTTGGTCTTCTATATCACTAATTCTTTCTTCTGCCTCATTTATCCTAGCAGTTAGAGCCTCCATTTTTGATTGCACATCATTAATAGCTTTTTTGATTTCAACTTGGTTAGATTTTAGTTCCTTTATTTCTCCAGAAAGGGCTTTTATATCTCTCGAGAGGGTTTCTCTAATATCTTCCATGCCTTTTTCGAGCCCAGCTAGAACCTTGAGAATTGTCATTCTGAACTCTAGATCTGACATATTACCGATGTCTGTATTGATTAAGTCCCTAGCCTTCGGTACTGCCTCTTGTTCTTTTTTTTGTGTTGAATTTTTACGTCTTGTCATTTTGTCCAGATAAGAGTAAATGAAGGGGCAAGTAAAATACTAAAAGGGTGGCAACAACCCCAGGAAAATATGCTTTAACCAAATTAGAAGAGATCCAAAATTGTGAGTGGGGATAAAGGGGATAAAAAGAGGTTCAAAAAGGAAGAAAGAAAAAAAAAGAGCAAAAAGAAAAGAAAAAAAAAAAAAAAGAAAAGAATTTTTTAAAAAAGAAAACACCTTTCAGAAAGTGGTTGTTTTTCTGTTTCCAGAATTGCTGTTCTTCTTCTCTTCGATCTGCCGATGGATTTTCAGGTGTTTGCAATCTTTAGATAAGCTATCTAGCTGATCTCCGGCTAGCTGAAGCGGTCTCAGCTTGCTACTTCTCCGCCATCTTGACTCCTCCCCCTGAACAGTGTGTTTTTATTTTCATTTGTTTCCATGAATTTTTTCAATTCTTCTTTGATTTCTTGGTTGACCCATTCATTCTTTAGAAGGATGCTCTTTAGCTTCCATGTTTGAGTTCTTTCCAACTTTCTTCTTGTGATTGAGTTCTAACTTCAGAGCATTGTGATCTGAAAATATGCAGGGAATGATCCCAATCTTTTGGTACCAGTTGAGACCTGATTTGTGACCCAAGACGTGATCTATTCTGGAGAATGTTCCATGTGCACTTGAGAATGTGCACTATTGCTTTGGAATGGCATGTTCTGAATATATCTGTGATGTCCATTTGGTACAGTGTGTCATTTAAGGCCTTTATTTCCTTGTTGATCTTTTGCTTGGATGATCTGTCCATTTCAGTAAGGGTGGTGTTAAAGTGTCCCCCACTATTATTGTATTATTGTTGATGCGTTTCTTTGATTTTGTTATTAATTGACTTATATAATTGGGTTCTCCCAAGTTAGGGGCATAGATATTTAAAATTGTTAGATCTTTATTGTTGGACAGACTCTTTGAGTATGATATAATGTCGTTCCTCATCTCTTATTATAGTCTTTGGCTTAAAATATAATTTATATGTTATAAGGATTGCCACTCCAGCTTTCTTTAGATGTCCATTCACATGGTATATTTTTTCCACCCCCTCACTTAAAATCTGGAGTTGTCTTTGGGTCTAAGACGAGTTTCTTGCAGAGAGCATATTGATTCCCCCCCCCCCCCCCCCATTCTGATATCTTGTGTCTTTTGATTGAAGCATTTAGCCTATTTATATTCAGGGTAACTATTGAAAGGTATGAAGTTAGTGCAATTGTATTACCTGTAAGGTGACTGTTACTGTATATTTTCTTTCTGGTTCCTTTCTGGTCTACTTCTTTTAGGCTCTCTATTTCTTAGAAGACCCCTTTCAATATTTCCTGTAGGGGTGGTTTGGTGTTTGCAAATTCTTTCAGTTGTTGTTTGTCCTGGAAGCTTTTTATCTCTCCTTCTATTTTCAATGATAGCCTAGCTGGATATAGTATTCTTGGCTGCATGTTTTTCTCGTTTAGTGCTCTGGATATATCATGCCAGTTCTTTCTGGCCTGCTGGGTCTCTGTGGATAAGTCTGCTTCCAATCTAATATTTATACCATTGTATGTTAAAGACTTCTTGTCCTGAGTTGCTTCCAGGATTTCAATCTTTGTCACTAAGGTTTGTATGTTTTTCTATTAGATGATGGGGTGTTGACCTATTTTTATTGATTTTGAGGGGTATTCTCTGTGTCTCCTGGATTTTGATGCTTGCTCCCTTTGCTGTATTAGGGAAATTGTCTGGTATAATTCATATACCTTCTGCTCCTCTCTCTGTTTCTTCTTCTTCTGGGATCCCAATTATTCTAATATTGTTTCATCTTATGGTATTACTTATCTCTTGAATTCCCCCCTCATGGTTCAGTAGTTGTTTGTCTCTCTTTTGCTCAGCTTCTCTATTCACCATCATTTGGTCTTCCATATCACTAATTCACTCTTCTGCCTCATTTATCCTAGTAGTAAGAGCCTTCATTTTTTATTGCACCTCATTAATAGCTTTTCTGATTTCAAATTGGTTAGATTTTAGTTCTTTTATTTCTTCAAAAAGGGATTTTATTTCTCCAGAAAGGGATTCTCTAATATCTTCTATGCGTTTTTCGAGCCCAGTTAGCACCTTGATAATCATCATTCTGAACTCTAGTTCTGACATATTACCAATGTCTGTATTGATTAGATCCCTAGCTGTTGGTACTGCCTCTTGTTCTTTTTTTTCTGGTGAGTTTTTCCACCTTGTCATTTTCTCTAGATATGAATATAGGAATGAGAGAATAAAACACTAAAAAGTTGGCAAAGACCCCAGAAAAATATATGTTAACCAAATCAGAAGGGACCCAAAACCACGGGGAGAAGAAAGAGGGGAGAAATAAAAATAAAAATAAAAATAAATAAAAAAACTATATCTATATTAGACTGGTGGATAGAACAGAGCCACCCACTTTGTTTTGGGTGTATTCTGGTCTCTTAGAAGAAACTATCTCCCAAAATTTTAAAGAAAGAGAAAGTTACATATATACAAAAATAAGGGAAAACATGATGAAGGGATGGAATATGACTGTAAAGATGAAACTTTTTAAAAGTTTCTAAAAAAGGAATTGATAAGATAAATTGGTTGAAAAAAGGAAAAACAAACAAACAAACAAACACAAAAGACTAAAGAATGTGACCAGACTGGAAACTAGCACAAAGCCATATGCTAGATTTAGGGTGTATTTTGATCTATTAGAAGAAACTGTATCCCAAAATTATAAGGGGAAAAAAACCTACATGTATACAAAAAATAAAGTTAAATACAAAGAAGGGATAAAATATTAGTCATATTTTAAAAAGATTAAAAAAAAAGGTATTGTTGGGATAAAATAGAAAAATGTTAAAAGAGGAAAGAGGAAAAGTTAAAAATAGAATAAGAAAAAAATAAAGTAAAAATAATTTCACTTTGCAAGACTAAAGGATCATGGGGGAAAATGCCATGAATTCTATGTGTTGCTTTCCCCTAGCTCTGGAGTTTGCAGTTCTCCTTGATCAGTGAACTTGGTCTTGGCTGGATGTTCTTGCTGATCTTCTGGGGGAGGGGCCCATTGCAGTGATTTTCAAGTGTCTTTGCCTGAGGCAGAATTGCACCACCCTTTCCAGGGGCCAGGCTAAGTCATCTGCTCAGGTTCACTCCCAGGAACTTTTGTTCCCTGAACACTCTCTGTACAGCTTTGGAGGATGGGAATAGAAATGGTAGCCTCCCAAACTCTTGCCCAGAGGAGCCAAGTGCTCAGGCCCCACTCCTCAGTGCACCCTCAGAGAAAAGCAGTCAATCTCTCCCGTCTCCCTGGTCTCTGGCTGTGCTCTGTGTTCACCTGGCCTGTGACCAAGCATTTCTATCTCTGGTGCATGGCACCATGTGGAGTCTCCAAACCCAGCTGATTCCTGCTGTGCACTCCCATGCTGCTCCTCCTTGAGGAGGAAGGAGGGGGTCTCTCTGGATCTGCCACTTGTTTGGTCCCTGCTTGAAGAACAGTTGGCCCAATTTTGCCTTGGATCACAGCTTAAGGTAACCCCGAGCTAAGAGCCCCTCCTCAGCTCCAGCTCCATCTCTGTAGCCAGTTTCCATACTTTGATACCTGGGAGCTCTGCCATATTCAGACACCCCTGGTCTTTCTGTGACCCTGTGGGTCCTGAGACCACACTGTCCCTGTGAGGGTTCCACCCCCACTTAGCCTCTGGAGCAAAGTCCCTCAGTAAAGTGGACTTCTAAAAGTTCTGATTTTGTGCTCCACTGCTCCACCACTTGCCAGGATCTGGCCCCTCCCCTCCCAGTCTATCTTCCCATCATTTCGGATTCACTTCTCTGCATGTCCTATCTTCCAGAAAATGGTCGATTTTCTGTTCCTAGAATTGCTGCTCTTCTTCTCTTCTATCTCCTGTTGAGATTATAGGTGTTTGGAATGATTTGATAACTATTTAGCTGAACTTCTGGGACCTAGTGCTGTTTCAGTCTGCTACTCTTCTGCCATCTTGCTTCCTCCTTCCTATTCTGGCCTTTTTCTAATGATCTATTGTCATTACTACAAATCTGTCATCAGCAGTAACATAGGGCATTCTAATATTTCCCCAATTCATCCACTGAGTTCTTAATTTCAGTGATTTTATTTTTTTTAAATTCTATAATTTCCATGTGATTCTTTTTTCCCCTCATAATAGTTTTTTATTGTGGCCAACTATACACAACATACAATTTACCATTTTAATCATTATTCATGCATACAGCTCATTGGCATGAAGTGCATTCACACTGCTGTGCTATGATCACCACCATCCACTTCTAGGACTTTGACAAATTCCCAAACTGAAACTCATACCCACTAAAAAATGACTTCTTATTCTGCCTTTCGGTGGCCCCGGGTAACCACCATTCCACTTCCTGTCTCTGGCTTTGACTACTATAGTTAGCTCATATAAGTGGAATCCCACAATCTTTGTCCTTTTGTGACTGGTTTATTTCATTCAGCATGATGTCTTCAGGGTTCACCCCTGTTGTATCATCTGGCAGAATTTCCTCCCTCTTTCAAGATTCATTAAAAAAAAAAAAAAAGCTTTCTAGTCTTTGGAAAACTCAATATTTTAAGAAAATCTTTTAACCATGTTAACCATAACTCATAAAAAGTACATATCTGGTCATTCATTATTTGTATTGCCTGTGGACTTATTTTTCTTGTTTGGTGTTTCTTTGACTTGCCTTGTCATATGGCTTGTAACTTTTGATTGAGTATTGGACATTGAAAATTGTGTTATAAGATTATAGAGATTGTTAGATGTTTAGGATGATGTCATAGTCTTCTAGAGAGGATTAATGTTTGCAAACCCAGATATGTAATCAAAATTCATGTATTTGGAGTTGAACATCCATCCTGGAAGGGCCTGCCCTTATTTGCAGGGCAGCATCTTTTGAGATTCCAGTAAAAAGCTAATGGGTTATCAGGATCTTCAATGCTTGGCAGGTCCCAAACCCTAATTCCTGCTAACCATGTGAATTTGTTTACATCCTGGCCCAGTTTCTCAGCCTCTTACTTGTCACAGTTGGAGTTGGCAGGTATCCCTAGGAGAAAAGCAGCTCCAATTGCTTGGTTCAACCATCTGGGTTTCTTCTTCCAGAATTTGGCCACCTAGGTTTTCTTTACTTTTTATGCTTTGATGCCCTGAGACACATTTGGATATTTTTTTCTCACTTCTTTTAGCTGTTCTATGGCAAAGGGTGGATCTGATTCCTTTGTCATTGTAAGAAGTGGAAGATAAGTCTAGTGTGCTTTACTCTTTCACTAAATGTCCACGATATGCTATACTCTACATAAAGTAACACATTTTTTTAAAAGATTTTATTTATTTATTTGACAGAGACCACAAGTAGGCAGAGAGGCAGGCAGAGAGAGAAGGGGAAGTGGGCTACCTAGAAGCAGAGAGCCTGATGTGGGGCTTGATCCCAGGACCCCAAGACCACAACCCAAGCTGAAGGCAGAGGCCCAGCCACTAATCCACCCAGGTACCTCTAAAGTAACACATCTTTATAATTAAACACACAATTCCGATCTTGAATAAAAGAAGATGAGGTGAACACATTAATGAGGTTTCACATTTTGCTCCTATGGAAAATATTTTATTTATGTAGCTAAAGGCCTCTGGCATGCTTAGAACACTTTGTATATACATGCAGTTTATTTGTACAGGTATGTTTATGTTGTTTCTGTTCTACTTGTAGTTGAAAGCTTGACACAAATGCCATTTCTACCATGAAACCTTTTTTGATATCTCAAGGCAAAGTAGTGGCTTCCTCTTTAGGACTTTCATATTAATTTGTATAGCTGTAAAACTACACTGTAACACTCTATCTTTTATTGTCACTGTACAATTTAAGCTCTTAGGAAGTAGAAATAGTCTTACCCAAATATATACATCTAAGATAATATTTTATATGTAATGGGAACTTAATATATATTTGCTGAGTGGCAAATATATATTATTTGTGGACTGGCTCTGTTGGTAGAGCTTGGGACTCTTGATCTCAGGGTCATGAGTTCAAGCCCTATGTTGGGCAGGGAGCCTACTAAATTAATTAATTAATTAATTAATAAGTAAATGGAGCAATGAATGAATTAATAAGGATGTGAGAGTGCCATGAAAAGAATGTTGATTGGAATAGGAAGAACTATGTTTATGTGCCATCTCTGCCTTGGGTAAGTGTTTTAAATGTTTTCTCAGGATCTATACTTGTGTAGAATGAATGTCTATCTCAGGGAGTTTTGAGGGTTAAAGAAGTAAATTTATCTTGATGTGCAGTGCGAAACAATATACAAATATAAAGTGGCCATTTATAGTTATAAAACATGTGTGAAGGGGAAAACATATGCCTATAAAGCCATTAAATGTCTTTGGAAGACATACAAGACACTCGAGGCAAGGGAACAGGGTGCTGGGGAGACAGGATAGGAATTTGACTTTGGACACTACACCTATTTGAATTTTGAATCCTATGGATATTTTAACTATTAAAAATAAAATAAATAGGATTTAGGAAAAATATAATGTACTGTAACTCTGTTTTGTGTCAGAGTATTTGGTCAGCAACAACACTTCTCGTGCTGATTACAGTGATTGAGAGTCTTAATAAAAAACCAGTTTTATAGCTAGAAGTTTAAACAATTTGTGAATTAGTTACTTTGATTTACTCATTTATTAGAGAGTTCTTTCTCTTAATATGTGTACTCTAGCTCAGAGCCTGGACCATCCGCTGATTATTTCTTAAATTCATGATATAGTTTAAGTTTGTTAGATTACTCTGTAACTAGATTTTCTGGCATGTAAACTTCCTTGTCACTTAATATAATTTAGAAAGGTTTCCTGAATACCCTTCTACCAATGGAGACATCTCTTTTGGGGCATCCAGCAGGGAAGGGCAGCTACTCAGTCCTTGGTCAGGGGTCCTGTCTTCTGGGCTGGCCTCGCAGCATTGATAGGGATGCATGTGACTTACTGAGAGAGGACAGGGCCTTCAGTCCCCTTTATTAACCATCAAATCTGGTGATAAATGTAATGACACAAGTGCCAGACAGAGGGTCTTTACCTCCAGAATTTCCAGAGAGCTGTTCAGAGTCCACTTTTTGGTCATTCACAGTATTTCCTAATACCCAGAAACCTTGCCTAGCCTTTGGTTTTGTCTGGGTTCTGGCCATCTCCAATGTCATGAGATGACCAATGAAGACAGATTGGGATCTGAAATCCCATCCGAGAAAATACTGCTCTCGTTACACAGTTCTTGTTGAGCTTCAGTGGAGGAGGGACTGAAACTAGGGCCTACTTTGAGGATGAGCTCTGGAGCTCATTCATCTATATCTTTCCTAGCTTGGCAGGAATTTAAAAAAAAAAAAATAGGCTTTGTCTCCAGCTATTGTAAAATGATTTCTGACATCTTTTAAACTTCTTTTATTCCCCTTTTCAAACTCTGTAGCTTCATTAAATTTAATTTATGCTGTTTTAAACTAAATAAACTGAAAAAGTCTTTGGGAAGAATACTTTCTATTTATAATTTGTTTGGACATCCCAGTTTCTTAATGATATCTCTCAAAATACTCAGGATTTTTGTCTTAACCTTTCAAATTTTGTTATATTTCCCTTAAGAAATAAATGGGATGTTTGCCTGGGGCCCTGTTATTTCCAAATTTGAACATAAAAAATAAGTCAGTAGAGGCATTATTAACAAAAGATTCACAATCTCCACTAAGCTGCAAGGAAGAAGAATTTGTTATTTAGCTTCAGCTTGATTAAAAAACAGAACAAGTCATTCACATTCATAACTTTTGGTTCTGTTGCTCAATGTAAAATATAATATGAACCAATTTTCTAGGTATTTCAGTTACATATTGCTTATAATTTGGGGTGGTTTGTTACACAGCAAGAAGTAACTAAAACAACAGGAGTAACAACTATTCATTTTCTAATGATTCTGCATTTGGGGCAGGGTTCAGTGGGGATGGCTTCTCTTTGTTCATATGGGGTTGGCTGGGGTGGTTCAATTGAAAATGGAACATTTACAAGCTTTACCTGCAAGTCTGTTGCCGTACCTGGGGAGGCTGGATCAGCTGGAGATTGGCTGGGTTTCTATTTTTTCTTCAAAATCTATTACCCAGGGTTTCTCTCTATATACATGGGTCTATGTATCTATTTATTGGTCTATCAATCATCTATTTACCTATTCATCAACCCATTCTTCCATGCACCCACCTATCCACCCAGTGCCTCTCTAATATGGTGGTTGAACTTTTTTATATGGCTGCTAACTTCCAAGAGAATAAACTCATGTAATTAGGCATATAGAAATTCACATTAGAGATCTTTTTCCACTTTGGGGATCGTCACACATGATACAAAACTAGAATAAAGTGATTTGATCTATTTTTTCTTTCATTGTTATTTAAAAATATAAACCTAGGGTCACATGGGTGGCTCAGTCAGGTGACTGACTCAACTTTGGCTCAGGTCATGATCTCAGAGTTGTGAGATCGAAGCACCCATGCCGCCATATCCCAGCAAGAAGCCTGCTTGAGATTTTTTGCCCGTCTGCTCCTACCCCTGCACGTGCGTGCTCTCTCCCCCTCCCTCAAACAAAATATATTTATATATGTATATGTATATGTATATGTATATGTATATGTATATGTATATGTATATGTATATATATACATATATATACACATAACATTTAAACACCTAGCTTCTAGCCAACAAGAAATAACTTGAGACATTATGGGATGTTATTAACATTAAGCACATGAAGATTCAATCCTGATTCTCAGGATTGTTTCACTAAAGCAGGGAATTATACTCGATCTGAAAATACCATGCTGTATTTTCCCAAATGAACAGAAATATTCCCTGCATTTCAGATAGCAAAAAATAACCCCAGAGACTGTCACTCAAATTAAGAATGTATACACCATTTGTCATTATAAAGAAGTGTCCAAAACAATTTCTCATTCTCAGTTACTTCTTTTTGACCTTCAGGTTACTTAAAATACATGAATATTTTTCTAGTTACTTTTTTTTTTTATTACTAGCTTAATTTCTTGTGGCCAAATATATAGTCTGTGATTTCAATAACTTGACATTTGTTTGAGGATTGATTTTGATGCTCTATTATTCATAAAATCATGGAAATATTAGAGCTTTGCCATGAAATAAACATTTATCATTGTGAAGAACCCTCTTTATATCCTTTCTTTTCTCTGGCCCACCTTCTTCTCCTTTTGTAGACTATACATCCATTGCTTAAGACAAAGCAAAAGAAGGTGCCTTTTTACTTACAAAAAAATTAACACAATTATTCTGAAAGAAAATGTAATGGTTAACAAGAACCAAGTCAATCTCATCAAAGAATCCAGATATGTCTCAAGTGAGTCCATATGATGAGTACGGTCATGTTGTAGGAACTTGCAGATAGGACTGGTTTGCCATGACAACATGGCTCTTTGTGGTTGATGATGTGTCTGCTAATCACACAGTATCTTCATTTACCAAGATGGTAGGAAAAACTACTTTGTGTGATTTGTCCTACAAAACTATTTTCTGTTACTTTGGTTTTGGTTTTACCATCTCATGCAGGTTCAGTATTATACTGGACTTCATTCTTGGAGAATGGATTCTTCCTTGGCACTGAAATGCGGTGACATGAAATTGTGTTTTCAATACCAGTTAATGGATCATGACCCTAGATGCTGTTATTGATGATCTGAGCATTGGCTAGGATTGTCTTTCTGGACAGCTACTGATTAACGGCTCTTCTCTTAGCAAACACATATTTAGTAAGCCTGCAGCCTGTGCTAGGCATTACAGAATGATATTTTATAGAGGTATTTAGTTCCTGATGTGTCATGATCATTCTCTCTAAACTTTCAAGAAAGAAGGGCTAAACCAAATGACAGAAATGAACACTACTCAGGGGAAGCTGAAACACTCCTGTTGTTTGTATATTCTTAAGAGCTTGTAAAATACTTTCTCAGACTTCTGTAATCCTCAGGATGGCTTTGGGGGCAGGTATTATAACTGAGATCTTACAGTAGTAGGAACTGAAGTTCAGAGACATTAAGTGACTTACTCAAAGCCCCTTTAGTGGGGCATCATGAAAGGAGCAACATGTAAGAGAAACTCAGATCCAAGGCCTGCTATGTCTGCCATTTCCTAGCTCTGTGACATCAGACAGGTTTCTTAAAACCATCTGAGCTGGGGCACCTGGGTGGCTCAGTGCGTTAAGCCTCTGCCTTCTGCTCAGGTCATGATCTCGGGGTCTTGGGATTGAGCCCCGCATCTGGCTCTCTGCTAGCAGGGAGTTTGCCTTCTCCTCTCCTCTGCCTGCCTCTCTGCCTACTTGTGATCTCTCTCTATCAAATAAATAAATAAAATCTTAAAAAAAAAACCCCACCTGAGCTGGTTTCCTCATCTTCTCTGGTTCTGTCACAGAATTGCAGTTAGGATTGAATGAACAGATGGGTGTGGAAATGTCTATTTACATCCTGAAAAATGTGTGAGTGTTAGTTTCACTATATACCTTTGGGGAGGAGATGGGAGATAGTATGGTGTGGTGGACTACCGCACTGGAGGTCAGACACAATTGGTTCTAACTAACATTGCTGCATGAATTGGAGTATGTTACTTGAACTCTCTGGGTCTCTGTTTCCTTTGTTGTGAAATGCGTATCATACCATGACGGTGTGGAGCTGTAAATATGGACCAAGAGGTCCAAGGTGAAGTGCAGAGAACAGCTCCAGGCTCTTAGGAGGAACCAGCTTAACATGTGGGCTCCTCTCTCTGGCCCCAGCCTGGCTCAGTTTTCTGAGAAAGCATTGAATACTCTAGCGTGGAAAAGCTGTAACAGACTGTGTGGATCCTTGCATGGAGAAGGAATCTGAGACCCAGAGAGGTGAACTGATTTACCCAAGTCACAGAGCTAATGGCAGAGTTGGAAGTTGAACCTAATTCTGATTTCAACTCCAACCACCTTTTTCTTTTCTTTTTACAATATTATAGTAATCTCCACAATAGTATTATTTGTACCTCTCCTCACCTTGTGGAAGTGATTTTTATTAAGAATCTACATATATGCTCAGATAGCATTGCTGGAGCACTTGAATCCAACCTGAACTGCTCGACTTCACGTATAACCAAGTTTGGACTTTAAGCACAGAAACATTTCTTATTGTATCTTGGGCTAGTCTCTGTAACAAAACCATGGGCAATATTTTGTCTCTGAGCCTGATGTTTAAACTTGTGCTCTCTTGGAAACAAGTCACACACTTTTAAGGTCTATATTTAATTTGACTCCATGTTCCATGTTGCTATTACTCCAGACATGTAGGCACGTCAACTGAAAGATGTAGTGGAAATAGCCTAGCACTGAAGCACCAGGAGATCCAGCTACTGGTTCCAGTATTAACTAGTTGCTCAACCCTGTTGGAAACATATCTACTACTTGGCTGACAGCTCTAAAGATCTTAAAGTGAGCCTGAAATATTTCTAACTGAATTAGTTGCCTTTTGCTGCTATAACAAATCACCATAAAGTTGGTGGTTTTACATTTATTTTACACGAATTTATTTTCTTATAATTCTGCAAGTCAGAAGTCTGAAATGGGTCCTTTGGGGCTAAAATCTGGGTGTTGGTTCCCTCTGGAGGGTCACAGGAGAATCCATTTCCCTGATAGTTTCCCTTGACCCTGGGATCATAACCTGAACCAAAGGGAGACACTTAACTGACTGAACCACCCAGGTGTCCCACTACCATTTATTTCTGAATTTCATTGAGCACTAGTGGAGTTGAATGTAAGTTTATACACTTGCTGGTTTTCAGGTTTCTCCTGTCTATAGATGATAATTATAAATTATATACATATAATACACATATTCATATGGACATAAATTCTTTGCTCATTTCTTTCTTTTTTATTTTTGGCTTAACTAGATTTTTATTGTTACTTGCTAATATACTGGTGTCCCTTGAATGTTCTAAATGCTATTTCTTTGTTGGGGTTAGATATTTCAAATTCCTTGTCCAAATCTGTATCCTTTTCTTAACTTTAACTTATGTGCTAGAAATACTCAGATATATATAGGTTGGTTACTGATGCTATAACTACCTTTGCCCAATCACTTGTATTTTAATAAGTTCTTTTGATGACAATAAACTCAATAATTTTCCTCTTTATGGCATATGACTTTGGGGTCTTATTAAAAATTTCCTCCCCACCCCAAGATAACAAAGATGCTCTCCTATGTTTTCTTCTATTATCTTTATACATTCCTTTCTACTCTTAGTTCCTGAGAGCTTTCAAGCTCAACTTTGTGTATGTTATGAGGTAGAGATCCAACTTAGTTATTTCCCATCCAATGACTAGTTTTCTTAATACCATCTCACAAGCCACATATCCTTTCTCTACTTATTTGTGGGCATATCCATCACAAGGCAAGTTTCCATAGGCACAGGGACCCATTTCTGAACTTGATATTCAGGTCCGTTAGTCTATTTGTTCCTATAGGAGTACCGTGTGATTTAAAAAAAAATTTTTTTTATTATGTTATGTTAGTCAACATACAGTACATCATTAGTTTTTGATATGAGTATGATGTGTTTTAAAAATATATGGTACATCTTAATTTCTAACAGGCAGAATCCTCTCTTCTATACATAAAGAAAGAATTTTTGGCACTTGCAAACTTTTATTCTTCCATATGCTAAATTTGCTGAGGTCCCCTATCTTTGTGTTATAATTTTTATTGGAATTTAATGAAAGTGAAAGATCAAATCTTTGATTCTTGGCACTGGATAAGACATGAAGACTAAGGTTTGTAGGTGCTAGAGAACTATTTCTATAGAGAACTACTAATTATTAAGGGATGAATAGTGCTTTTCTGCATAGAGACTGGGAATTATCTTTGGAATATAAACAGGATTTTGCCTGGCCTACAATTACAGCAAAGGTATATTGTTATGAGAATATTTCTATCATCATAAAATTAAAGCATTAGAATACTTTATGAAATCCTTTCACGTACAGACATGATTGCAAACAGGATCTCCCAATTTTGGAGACTCTGTGGCCACCAATCATTTCTACATACTGGGAGCCCTATGGGCTATCAAGTACTTTCTGGTATGTCCAAAGCCTTAATTCTGAAGCAAGAGATTAAATATACACTTTTAGGGTTGTGTTTCTACAGTTATCTAAGCATTTATTTTACTATAGAGGCACAGTTAAAGATGACCAGGTCTACAAGCTCTCTGTCTCACAAAGGCAGATTTCTATCTCAAAGAATAAATATTCTGAAAAATGTGCCCATGGAGAGGTATCAGCCAGGAGATACTTTGCTCTGACTTGAGTTGGCCTGGCAGAAAGTTTTGCAGCAATCACATATGCCCTGGGGACTTCTGTATAGATCTGTGTCCATTTCCTGTGCAGGTGCTCCCTCTCACACCCCTCATGTTCTTGATCTCCCCTGCCCTGGTCATTTGTGTCTCAGGAAATAATCCGAAATTCATCCAGATCAAGGTGTAAAGGATCCATAAAGTGTAATGGCTGCCTCTCCCAGCGATATTTGCATTGAAACAGAAATCTCAGTCTCCAGCTAAAGATGGCTCTGCAAAGTGGGCAGGCGGTGATCTCTTCTGAAGGCCCTAAAATTGTAATTCACATTCTGTCTATGCAGTCTCAGTTTCAGAACTAAGGAAAGGATGCCAGCAAAAACAAACCCTCAGCTGGCTAGACTTGCCATTAATTTAAAAAGCGTACTGTTACCAGGTTGCCCATAGTGACTATAAACTCAGTGCAATCGCCCTGCCTTTCTGCCAGCCACAACAGGCGAGCTTTGCTGTGAGATTATGAGTCTTTCAGTGAATGGTGTGGAAGCTGTCACTCCTTTCCCCTTCCCCTTCTTCAGGTACCTTGTGTGGGAGAGTGAGGAAGGGTCTGAGCACAGAGTTCAAGGAAGGCTGTGTGACCCACCAGACCACATCCTGGCCTTCCTGGCTCAAAGACCATTTAACACATGGGAACTCCAGGGGTTATACTCTTGGATTGTCCTAGGTAATTACAACTATCTATAAAAATACTTTATCTGGGGGCACCTGGGTGGCTCAGTGGGTTAAACCTCTGCCTTCGGCTCGGGTCATGATCCCAGGGTCTTGGGATCGAGCCCCGCATCGGGCTCTCTGCTCAGCAGGGAGCCTGCTTCCCTTCCTCTCTCTGCCTGCCTCTCTGCCTACTTGTGATCTGTCAAATAAATAAATAAATCTTAAAAAAAAAAAAAAAAACTTTATCTGGAAGGTATCTGGCATTCCCAAAGGAAAATTTGGTTTTAGTCAGCCTTTCTAAAAAGGAACCAATCGCAGGAGAGTCTCCTTCCAGTGAAATTTGTTAATTTGGAAGAAATATCACTTTACTACTATAGCAGTTCAACTGTAAGGAATATGATGACTGTTTTGGTTGAATTTCACTCAATATGATTCAACTTAAGCCTTGAGAAAAGGCTTAGGTCAACAATTAGTCAGCACCTTGGTTTCTGCCAAGTGTGGACTGAACTTTTCAAAGCCAAGTTGGGGTTGGAAAGAGCCAATGAGAGAAAGGAAGCAAGGGGTCACTCTGAGTTCAGCTCAGGATTTGGGACATGCTTTCCCAAACTCTGCCATTCCATGCTGCCCACAGATTAAGCAGGGCAAAATGATTAACAAAAGTGTTGGTGTATGTGTGCATTGGAGACACAGTCAACCATTTCAAAAATGCCCTGACCGACAAGAATGCATTTCTCAACCATGGATCAAGAGGAAAATGACCACACTTCGTAGCAGATTTTGGACATGCCCTGCTTGCTTTTGGTGAAAGTCCCAGAAAATTAACTGTGGAGCTGAATAACTCGACTCTGTTCTCTTCCTAGTTACCTATAAACCCTTAAAGATAAAGACAATGGCTTATTTGTTTGCATTCCCTAATGCAGCACAGTATGCACACAATACCCAGCATATAATAAATGCTTAATTAATAGTTGTCAAATGATGGGATAGTGTCAACAGACTAATGCAGGGGAGCCAGTTCATCTGGCTATGCTCTGAGGCTCCTCAATATAGAAGATATGCAGATGAAAGTCCACTGAAAGACAAAGTGTGAGAACTTAGAGTCAATTCCATCTGTGCTTAGAAGCCAGAATGCAAACCACACAGAGCTACATATTAGTTTATCAGACAAGATAGCTATCACCTAGCATTGTATCCAAAGGAATGCCATTATTTAGGACAGCATGGAGAGCAGAGATCAGCCAAGGGAAAGTGTCTGGGTCCTAAAGGCAGAGAAAAGAGAAGACAGCAGTTCAAAGGAAGAAGGAATTAGAATGTGTAAGAGGTCTGAAGAGATGGTTCTACTCCAGTGGATATTCAGACTTCTGGACCTGTTCGACTATGAGAACAGGTTTCAAAGACTTACAACAGTCCAGAAAGTAGTAAGCAAATGGTCTTGTTTGTATTCAAACATTTAATACAAACCAGACAGATTTTCAGTACTTTATTGGCATTAAGCAAGAAGAATGGTATGGAAAGAAAAAAAAAAATGAAACCCACAGACAACACAGCAAATTTACTTTCAACATCATAATACTTCACCCTTTTTCTCACTAGATGTTCGTAAGGAAGGTCTTGTCTTGAGTGTTCCTGCCCTACTTGTCTACTACCTCTGTTTCTGTGATCAGGGAAATGGATGAAAGGGGTTTTAAGTGGAAATCCAAGGGTCTAGGAGGCTTATACTTAAATAATAAACCTCTGGGGGGGGGATCAGAAATCACACATGATTGGGGAAAGATGGGATTCTCTATCCCCTTCACCCTTTGTTCTTCCCATCTCCAGTTGGTGAGGGTCTATAAGACTACACCATGTGTTTATGTGACAAGGGCTGGTCATGACCAGTTGATGGAATTGTGCTGTGGATGAGCACCTCCCCCCCTCCCCCCCAGCAGCATAAGGACTCAACTTGGCCTTTGCATATCTCCAACAGGAATGGCAGTCCTGGGCCTCACATTGACCTATGTGGATCTTTCCAGGCTGTACCCACCGTAAGAACCTTTGCAACTCTGTGCTTGATCTTCTTTGTCTAAAATGGCACAGTCAGGGGTGCCTGGGTGGCTCAGTGAGTTAAGCATCTGCCTTCAGCTCAGGTCATGATCTCAGGCTCCTGGGATACCTGCCCAGTGGGAGCCTACTTCTCCCCCTGCCCCTCTCCCCCACTCACGCTCTTGTGCACACTCTCAAATAAATAGATAAAATCTTTAAAGAACATAAATAAAATGACACAGTCATTGCTTTCTAGCGTCTTGGCTCTCCCGTGGTCCCTAGGGCCCCATATTTTTTCTTGTGCTTCCTCCGCCGCTCCCAGGAAAATCCTTTTGTGGGCTGGGAAAAGCCCCTCAATCCTGCTTCATCCAAGATACTCTGCCTATAAATTCTCTTTCCTATTTTCTCTCCTCCACACGTCTAAATTTTCCCATGGGTTTCGGTTTTGTGAAATAGAACCTGGAGATTGTTGCTTTGGGCTCTGCTACAGACTTCTCTGAAAACAATGAAACAGCCAGTTACTTGTCTGAAAGAGAGGAAAGGAAAAAATACAGGGAGAAAAAAAAAAAAAACCTTCATAAATTAAAGGCTTAAAATATATTTTTTCAAGTATGTATGTATTTGTCGGTGCTCTAATCCCAAATAACCATAAAAACCATAAAGGCATAAAGCTTTAGGTATTTGAAGGGAAGGTATTTATGGATAGATAGGACTTTTGGACCCCTCAGATGCTACTATGTGTGAAGATAAAACTAGCTCTGTGTACAATAACCCGGAATATTTGGTTTGCTGACGAATATTCCCTGCCATCTCCGAAAAGCTGATCCTTCTTTATTCTTGATTTCCTTCCATCCCTTTTATCTTTTACTAATAGCAGGTTCTGGTGAATCAGATTTCCTTACCCCTTTCTTCTACCATCTTGGGCTTGCTTGCCCTCAATCTCTCCTTACAAACTTTTACAAACCTTACAAAGTTTGTAAATTTCTTACACACTTGCTTGTTTATAAAATTTATTTAAAAATCTCTCCC
Source organism: Mustela nivalis (assembly GCF_964662115.1). Classification (NCBI taxonomy): domain Eukaryota; kingdom Metazoa; phylum Chordata; class Mammalia; order Carnivora; family Mustelidae; genus Mustela; species Mustela nivalis. The sequence goes on along the minus strand of NC_139029.1, from coordinate 73,321,618 downwards.
TCTCCCCTCTGCCTTCCTCTCTCAAGCTCTACAGAGGACTCCAGCTCTTAAAAGACAAAACCAAAGCAAAACAAAAAACAAAACAAAAACACCGGAACGCAAATCACCCTCTGCTGCCCTCTTGTGGACATCTTACTGATAAGCAGGCATGCGCCTCAAAATCAATGAAACTCCTTTGCGAATTCGTTGGGGAGATCGGTTGGATGATCACTTGGCTCCCACTGATGGGAGTTGCTTCCCTCTCTGGCGGCAGTCAGGACACTGATGCCTGACTACACTACTACACAACTACACTAGTTCTTCCTTTTAGTTTGAGAGACTCAGCCAGTTTTCTGTTGCAGGTAGCATATTTGTAGTTTCCATTTTCTTCATTAAAAATGTCTGAAGTCACTGGTGGACAGTAGCTGCCTCCTTTCCAACAGGGCAGGCTGCTCCTTGGTGGACGGTTACCAGGTAGGTCAGAATGGTCATTCCCCGGTGTCCAGACTGACCTTTGTTCTGAGCACCCAGGAGCTCCTGTGGGCTACTTTCGCTGCAGCTTTTTGTCTATACCTCTAGGATGGGGCATACATCCTCCTTTGAATTATTATAAAATAACACACTTATTTGTATATGCTTTATGAAAAGCAGACAGTGAAAGAGAGACAATACAAATCACCTCTGAAGACTGTCTGTTGTTGACAGTTTGTGCTACATTATCCTATACGCATACATATCTCCCCAAAATTGTATCCTATTTCAGAAGTGGTTTTGTATCACTCTATTCACACACCCCTTTCTATGCTATGATACATAATTTCCACCATCCTTTCCAAGTTGTGGAGACTGTTGTCTTCACATTAGTGTCTTCGCACTTGGCTTTCCTTTGTGAGGACAGGAAGATGAAGCAGGTGTCCCCCCGGTCGGTTCCTTGTTGTCATTCAAGCCTCTGCTCCAATAGGGCCACAGCCATGGGGCCTCCCTGAACCCCTCAATCTGGGGAGCCTCCTTTGACATCTGGCATTTCCTTCATGCCATGCATCCTTACTGTCTGAAATGATCTTGTTCACTTGTTGGTTTGTTTCAAGGGTTCCCCTAGTAGAATGTAGGCTCACTGGGAGTTGAGATTTTCTCTTCCTACTTTATCACTGTGTCCTCGGGGCTTTGGGTAGTAGAGGATGCAAAGAATTTGTTGAGATAATATTTATTGACTGACTGAGCTCATTCTATGGCTGGACAGACTGTAGGTACCAAATGCACTTAAGCAATTTCTTATTGTAGAACATTTAGACTGTACCCAGTGTTTAAATATTTTTAACAGCATTGTAAGAACATCATTGTTCACTTGGACAGTTCTTTTCTCCCTTCCGATATTAAATCAAAACACTTTAAACATATAGAAAAGCAGAAAGAATAGTGTAATGAACACCCATATACTTTCATCAAGATTACATTTTTGTTAATATTTTTCCACTTGCTCTATTTGCACTTCTTTTGGATGAACCACGTAAAACTAAGTTGCATACATCAATGTACTTTACCCCTGAATGTTTCAGCATGCATCTCCCGAGAATAAGTACATTCTCCTAAATAAACACATCACTATTAGCACACTTTGTAAAATTAAAAATAATTAGTAGTTCTCCAATACAACCTGATAACCTATGTTCAAATTTCCCCAACTCTTTTTCAAAACACATTTATAGCTCTTTTATTTATTTATATTTTTAAAGCAGGATCAAACAAACTTTATATTTATATATGTCTATGGTTTATCTAGAAGAGTCATTCTATGTTTTTATTATTCCTTTTTAAAACACCATTGACTTTTTGAGGAAACTAGGGTAAGTTTTCTTGTAGAATATCCCATAGAATCTGGCTGCTCATTCCCTCATGGTGTCGTTTACCTTGTTTTTCTTTCCCATCAGTCCTTTCACCAGAAGTTAGATCTAGATACTTGCTTAGGCAATATGATTATAATCATGATAGTCACATTTCTTTTTGATGTTATAATTGTCCCAAATTTGTCAATAGGATGCTAGTTACATTAGCTTCTCTATCCTTTTTGATATGATCCAGTTAATCTTTAAGTGTGCTTTTGCTCTCTGGCACAGAAATATGTCCTAGCCACAACTTGTATTTTTCCCCTCACCTAGAATATGTGATTTCACCAAAGGAGTACTGTTTGCTTGTATTGTTGTTGTTGTTGTTGTTGTTTTGTCTTTTTTTTTTAAATGAAAAAAATTATTTGAAAACAAAAATCTGGGAGATGAATTTTTCCATTATTATGAATGCTATTGGAACAAGGAGATCTTAGTGGGCTAAATTATTTTATATGTATATATTTAAATTTTTTCAATTCCAGGGGCACCTGGGTGGCTCAGTCATTAAGTGTCTGACTCTTAATTTCGGCTCAGGTCATAATCTTGGAGTTGTGGGATCGAGCCGCATGTTGTGCTCCTTGCTGGGGGCATGGAGCCTGCTTGGGATTCTCCCTCTGCTTCTCCCTCTGCCTCTCTCTTTAAAATAAATAATTTTTTTCAATTCCAATTTATATTACAAAATTTTTTCTTAACTGATTTTATATTTTTATTTTAAGCACCCACCAACCAAAATATACCAAGGGAAAGGTTAGATTTATCTAGGTTATTATAGCAAAGAAAAATGCACACCATAGAACATATGGGGGCATCTCCAAAGTGGGGCATTAGGAAGGGTGGGAGGCATTTGGAGGTTAACACAAGATAGACTCAGCAGGGATTACTTAGAATTCATGAAGTGAGTGTGTTGCTAATATAGTTGTAGTTTTATCTTCAGAACACATGGACTCCTGATAAGTTGTTAGATCAGAAAGATTAAGGTCTCTTCCAAAAACTATGGCCTGAAATGAGCCAGTGTGAAAAGAGTTTGAGCTTAATTTGTCTTGCTTAGTTAATTTATCTATTTGGTAAATCATAGTACAGTTATGTAAGTTGTAGTTTCTGTTTCAGTGATCAATTGCTTCAATGATCAGTTCTCCCCTCTTGACATAGCTGTCATCAGGATTATTATGATTTTTTTAAACAGCTTTATTGAGGGGCACCTGGATGGATCGCTTGGTTAGGTGACCAACTCTTGATATCAGCTCAGGTCTTGATCTCAGGGTTGTGGGTTCAAGTCCCCATTGAGCTCTGTGTGGGGTCTACTTAAAAAAAGTAAAAAAAATAAAAAATAAAAATAGCTTTGCTGAGGTATAATTGATATACCAAAAACCATATCTATTTAATGTATACAATTGATGAGTCTGGACATAAGCATACAACCTTGAAACTGTCACCACAATCAAGGTTATAAACATCCATCACCTGTGAAAGTTTCCTTGTGCTTTAAAATTCTTTTTTGAATTTGAGGTTTTCTTCTCAGGAACATTTAACAAGAGATCCACTTCTTTTAACAAAATTCTAAGTGCATAATACACTATAATAATAACTCTAGGATGTATGTTGTACAGCTGTTTTCTAGAACTTACTCCTCTTTCAAAGCTTAATCTTAAAAGCCACTGAACACAACTCTTCATTTCCCCCCTTTTTCTAGCCCCTGTCAACCACCGTTTTATTCACTGCTGTGAGTCTGACAATTTTGGATACCTCATACAAGTGGAACCATGAAGTATTTGTTCTTTTGTGATTGCCTTATTTCATTTACATAACACTTTCCAGATTTATCCATGTTGATGCAAATGGCAGGATATCCTTCTTTTTTTTAAAAGGCTGAATGATATTCCATTGTATGAATACATCACATTTTCTTTATTTATCTGTTGATGGCCATGTGGGCTGCTTCCATAGCTTAGCTATTGGGAATAATGCTATCATTCCAATAAAGCTATTATTCCATAGCTTGGCTATTGAGAATAACATGGGAGTGCAGATAACTCTTTGAGATCTTGATTTCAGTTCTTTTGGGTATAAGAACAAAACATGGGATTGGTAGATCATAAGGTATTTTAAATTAATTTTTATATTTATGTAAATTTATAATATAAATATATATAACTATACATAATTATATAAATATGCAAATATTTATATAAATTTATAATTTCACAATTAATTTATGATTATTTTAATTAACAATCTATTTTTAATTTTTTGAGAAAATTCCCCACTGCTTTTCAGAGCAGTCACTCTATTTCACATTCCCACTATCAGCAAATTCTAAAATTCTAATTTTTCCACATCAAGACTTATCTTTTTTTTGGTAATAGCCATCTAATAGGTGTGAGGTGATATCTCAGTGTGATTCTGATTTGTGTTTCTCTGATTAGTGATGTTAAACATTTTTTCCATAGACTTGTTGCCATTTGTTTGTCTTCATTGGAGAAATGTTCATTTGAGTCTTAAGCCCATTTTAAAAAACTGGTTTATTAGTATTTTTACTATTGAGTTGTAGGATTTCCTTATATATTTTGGAGATTAACTCCTTATCAGATATGTGGTTTGCAAATATTTTCTCCCATTCTGTAGGATGCCTTTTCATCTTGTGGGGTTTTTTTCTGTGTAGATTTTTAGTTTGATGTAGTTTTGTGTTTATTTTTGCTTTTGTTCCTTGTGCTTTTGGTGTCCTATTGGAGAAATGAAATCATTGCTAAAACCAATGTCAAGAAGCTATCCCCTGTGTTTCCTTCAAGGAGTTTTACTTGGTTTTACATTTAAATCTTTATTCCATTTTGAATTGATTTTTTAGTAAGGTGTCAGACAGAGATCCAGTTTCATTCTTTTGCATGTGAATATCCAGTTTTCCCAACACCATTTGTTGAAAAGATCATCTTTTCCATTATGTATTCTTCTTGTTGAAGATCATTAGACAATATATGTGTAGTTTGATTTCTGAACTTGTCTATTCTGTTTCATTGGTTCATATGTCTGTCTTTATGCCAGTACTAGACTGTTTTAATTACTGTGGTTTTATAATATATTTTGAAATTAGGAAGTGTGCTATGGCCAGCTTTGTTCTGTCTTCTCAAGATTGCTTTGGCTATTGTGGGTTTTTTGTAGTTGTATGTGAATTTTAGGATTTTTTTTCTGTTTCTGTAAATAATGCATTGGAGATTTTGATGAGAATAGCATTTAATCTGTAGATTGATTTGGGTAGTATGGACATGTTACAAATAGTATGTCTTTCACTCCATGGGCACAGAATGTCTTTCCATTTATTTGTGTCTTTTAAAATTCTTTCATCTATATTTTGTATGTTTCATTATATAGTCTTTCACCTCCTTGGTAAAGTATAATTCTAAGTATGTCATTCTTTTTGATGTTATTGAAAATAGGGTTATTTTCTTAATTTCCTTTCTGTATAGCTCACTGTTAGTGTATACAAATGCGACTGATTTTTGTATGTTGATTTTCATATGTTGTATACAACTTTAGTGAATTTATGAATTTGTTCTTATAATTTTTGTGGAGTATTTAGTTCTTTTTTTTACAATAATATAAGTTTTCTACAAATTGAGATAATTTCACATGTTCCTTTCTTATTTGGAAGTCTTTTATTTCTTTTTCTGCCCTAATTGCTCTGGGTAGGACTTCCAGCACTATGTTAAATAGAAGCGGGGAGAGTGGGCATCCTTGTTTCATTTCTGATTTTAGGGGTTTCGTACATTGTGGTTGAAGAAGATACTTGGTATGATATCAGTCTTCCTCAGTTTGTTAAGAGTTGTTTTATGGCCTAATATGTGATTTAAATTTCACTCTAAATTCTACCTTTGCTGAATCCATCCATTTTGGTATTTGGTATGTCATGTGTTTTTGCTTTAATTCATCACAGAGTATGTTTTATTTTCTCTTATGACTTCTTCCTTGACATTCATTATTTAGGAGCATGTTATTTAATTTCTACATATTTGTAGATCTCTAAATTTCTTTCTATTGTTGATTTTGAATTTAATTCCACCGTAGTTGGGGAATATAAACCACATGGTCTAAGTCCTTTTTACTGAGGACTGTTTTATGGCCCAGCATACAGTCTACCTTGGAGAATGTTACATGTGCATTTCAGAAGAGAGTATATTCACTCCATTGCTGTTGGGAAGAGTGATCTCCAGACGTCTGTTTGGTCTAGTGGGTTGATAGTGATGTCAAGTCCTCTGTATCCTTTGATTTATGTCAATTGTTCTATCTTACCAACTAATGTTGAGATTTCCCTTCGTCTTTGTGGTTCTGCCACTGCACTGTGGTGTGTCTATGTGGGGATTTTTGGAAAATATTCTGTTTGATTAATTGGTCTTGAAGCTTTCAACGTTTCTGGAAAATATCAGCCAATACTTATTTCAGATTGTATTAGCCTCTCTTTTGTTCTGGAAACCTCCTTCAACATAGTTCATGTCTTCTTGCCTTATCCTCCCTGACTCCTCACTTCTCTTCCTTCTTCCTTCTTTCTTTTTCTCTTCTTCCTTCTCCCCCTCACTTCCCCCTCCCCCAACCACTCTGCCTTCTTCTCCTGCTGTTGCTGCTACACTCAGGATATTTTATTCTGAACTATCTTCCAGCACATCAGTTTTTTCCTCAGATGTCTCTAATCAGCTTATAATAACATATTTTGGTTATTCCACTTTCATTTAAAGAAATTTTCATTCCTTTTGGAATGCTATGTCACTTTATATAGTTTGCTATTACAAATATTTTAAAGTTTGGGTTTTTTTGTTTTTTTGTTTAAGCAGGGAAAGCCCATGGTAACTATTGTAATCTGTATTATAATTTCTCATATTTCAACTTTGTTAATCTCGTGTGTGTGTGTGTGTGTGTGTGTGTGTGTGTGTGCTTATTGGTTCCTTTAAGCTTGGTTACTTTTCTCTTTATTTCTATTTAATTTCTTAGAAAATTTTCCTATTTCCCATTGTGGAGAATTTGCATTTAATTCTTCCAGCTGCTTGGATATTAGTCCAGAAAAACCTTAAACCAAGATCTTGGCTTGAGTTGCTGGACCATCCAAGAGATGTACTCCTGTAAGAACTACCTTCCCTAACTTATGTGCTTAGTGCTTTGGCATCGTGGAGCTTTTCTGACACTGGAGAGACTGACCATTCCAGGGCTAGCCAATTCTTAGAGATAGGAAGGAACTCCCCTGTAAGTGTGTCTTTCAAATACAAACCAACCAACCTATAGTCCATACCCAACCATCCCCTCTATCAACTCTTACACTCTGGGCCACCATCTACATGCCCTAATCACCTGAGGGTCAGATATCAAGCAATTACAGTCATTTCATATATACCAGTGGCCACTGAAATTATTCAAGTTAGCTCATCCTAAGACTGCTTACCATGCCTCACCTGTTCCTTCTTGCAAAAACTCACAATAAAGGCTCTCCCCCATGTTTTACCTTGCTTCTTTTGCCTCCTGATTGGCTCTCTTGCTTCCCTGTGTGGCTTTGCATGTGTGGCATGGCCTGTCTGCTTGGGAACTGTGAATAACAACTATCTTTTCAATGGCAATCATCTTGCTTCATCATATTTGAATAATAATAATAATAATAAACCTGTATTTAAAACAAACCCCAAGCTGCAAATATATGTGATAGCTAGTTTGTCATCATAGTTCCCCAGGGACCTTTGTTTTCCTTTTTATTTTTCTCTTTTTCATATGGCACCAAATCAAATTTGTGCATAATCTATTAGGAATGTGGGATAGCAGATCTACTTCTAGTTCACACTTTCTTCAAAATTCTACTCCAGTTGCTTTCATCTTGACTGCAATTAGAATCATATGGGGAGGCATCTTTAAAAAACATTCATGCTGAGGCACCTGGGTGGCTCAGTTGGTTGAGTATCAACTCTTGATTTTGGCTCAGGCCATGATCCCAGGGTGGTGGGATGGGGCCCCAGGTGGGGCTCTGTGCTCAGCAGGAGTCAGCTTGAGTTTATCTCCCTCTGTCCCTCCCCCCACTGCTTGCTTTCTCTCATGTGCATGCTTTCTCTCAAATAAAATAAATAAATCTTAAAAAACAAAAATTCAAAAAAAAAACAACCACTCGTGATCTGCTCCAAGTCCAGTCTTATAAATAAATATCTTTTAAGAGCATTCCAGTTGATATTCACATGTAGCAAATGTTAAGCATTACTGAGTTAGTAGTTAGTTAGTAGTTAGTAGTTAGATGTTAGTCTTAACATCTACAGGTCTCCTACTAGACACTTTTTTTTTTGGGTCTTCCCAACATGCTCAACTGACAAAGCTTAACCTTGTGCCCTTTTGCAAAGGGATAATTTTTAAGATTTTATTTATTTATTTATTTTTTTATTTATTTACTTGAGAGAGAGACAGTGAGAGAGAGCATGAACAAGGAGAAGGTCAGAGAGAGAAGCAGACTTCCCATGGAGCTGGGAGTCCGATGCGGGACTCGATCCCGGGACTCCAGGATCATGACCTGAGCCGAAGGCAGTCGTCCAACCAACTGAGCCACCCAGGCGTCCCGCAAAGGGATAATTTTTAAAGGGTTCAGCTCTATTTTGTCAGAATAAGGAATGGAAGATAGATTTGGAGTTGGAGTCAATGAATTAATAAGTAGCACAATCACATTGGCAATTACATGAAGTACAGTAGTGACACGCTTAATATATTAACATTGAACATGTTTAGTACAGTGCCTGGAACATGGTAGATTATTTATATATACTATTCTATTATTATATTTTCCATATATCCCATTCTAATTTTATTTTTAAATGAGGCTGCAGTTCTAATTAATAACTCTAACAGATGTGAAACAATGGATAATGTTCAGAAGGATGGGACAGTAACTATTTTCTGTAAATCCAAAAAAAAAAAAAAGACAATTAGACAATTACTTATTTACCACATACAGGATAGAGAGCATCCTGATCTGTCATTATTTTTTGAAACAGAACTCTAAGTACCTAAAATAACAAGACTACTTTGCTAGGACTCTAGTATGGGAAATTCCAAACTTAAAATTTGTAATTTTCTAGCAAAACATACTTCCTCATAATAACGATAGTTTTCTGTTGAAGCTTCATTGCCTTCCTTTTGTTTTGGATGGAACTGTGTTGTCTTCCCATTAATCCTCAATGCTCTTGAGAGACAAGAATATAGAGTTATCCATTTCATTTTCATATCCATATCCATTCCATTCCATTGCCTTTACTTCTCATAATTGGTTTAGTTCCATTTTATTAAAACCAGCTTCTCTACCTTTTATTTTTCTTTAAAAAAATTATTTTTTAAATTTCGTTTCAGTGTTCCAGAATTCATTGTTTATGCACCACACCCAGAGCTCCATGCAATATGTACCCTCCTACCTTTTACTTTTCTTATTGATAGCAACAGACTAGCAAGTTTTGATCCTGAATCATAATATTTTGTTAATTTGTTGCATGGCTTTTTATGTTACTTTAAAAAATTGAGATATCATTATATTTACATATATATATTCACAAATGATATATAACATTAAATTCATTTTGGGTGTACATTGTAACAATTTGATATACATATATCATATGTATACCCTATGTATATCATATTTGATATAAATATATACTGCAAAATGGTCATCACAATTAGTCTAGTCAACATCTATTCTCACACATAGTTATAGTTGATGGGAACCTTTAAGATATATCATCCTAGCAATTTCAAATACACCAAACTACTGTTGACTATAGTCATCATGCTTACATTATGTCACCATAGACTCTTTGCTTTAAGCAAGACCTAGTTTTTGAATGCTGGCCCCGCCATCTCCTAATGCCTTCAAAACTGATGGTACATTTCCTCACTTGGCAAGGGACACCAAGAAAAAGCAGCTTCAAAGCTCCACCCAACTCTGTAAGTTCCCACTTTTCCTGGGAATTTGGCCTTGTAACATCATTAGCTACCCATTTGCCAAATTTTTAATTGTTTTTAAAAAGATGAAACTTTTTCTTAGTCTAGAATTTCAAATTGCTTTTAGCACAAGGCTTTGTCTGAAAAGATTTTTCAAGTCATGTTGCCAATTTCCCAATTCCTGGGCTTCAGTTATTTCCAATATTTATTGACTGTTCATTCTGTCTCCTGGCTCTATTCTCACACTCAAGGTAGCAGTGCAGTCACGGTACCTGTCAGCATTCTGCAATGTCCTACCTCAAGCATCTTTCTTTTCTCTCTCAGGCTTTTCTTCAAGCTGTGAAAGGCAGCCCATTTTGTGCAAGGATGGCCTGTAAGTTTAGGTAGGGTGGTTAAGACCCCTACAGCAGGGCCCAGTCAATGGGGAACATGGGTTGTTGGATAAAACGTTACAGTGCCCTTCAAAAGGACAATTCTGAAATGCATTCTACGTGGTTCTTCAGAATATTCACATAGGGGTTGATCTCTAGTCTCCTACCCCTGGGACTCAGCTTGATAATTCACCTTTTTGACTTTCTCAATTTCCCATCTTACTCTCCTTTTTCTCCTTCTCTCTGGCTTCTTGACATCACTTCCCAAATAAACTTCATGCATCCAAGTCTTTTTCCAGGAGGGAGAACCCAAGCAGAAACAATCTTTTCATAAGTGCTTAGGACCTTGGCACTTGGCTCATTTCAATTAACCTTCTAAGAATCTACATTATAGCCAATGTTTACATTAAGAAACATACAGAGGCAGTATTATCATTGCATACATATATCTGTACATGAAAATTTCTACTTTATCATGATAAAATTTCTATAAATTTTATTATTGATATCAATAAAGCAATTTTCATAGGAAAATTCACTCATTCATATATTACTGGATAAATTATGATTATGGGTAACCACATGATGGCACTACCAGCAAGCCTTTATATCTTAGGTGTGATTTTGTGCTGCTCTCACGGAACTCTGATGCTTAATCTGTGCTTGGAATGAGCAGACCGTGTCCGGCAAATGTGGGCAGAAAACCCCCTGAAATGTCTGTATAACCTTTACTGATGCCCAGCCCTCTTCGGCTAGCTGAAGTCACCTTGATATACACCCAAATGTTAGGCTCTTCCCTCACTCACAGAGGACTGTAGACCTGGGCAGATCTCCCCACTTTATCCACCAAACCAGCCTCTTCCTTATTACCAGAGACTATAATCCACACCACTTCTTTCTCTTTGGCCTAACTAGGAGCTACTGATAATGCTGTTTTTTGGAATAAGACAATTAGGTATGCAGACATGTGGATGCATGGTCTATGTACCCAAGCAGTCACTCCCTTGGATATGCTCAGACAGATGGAGTAAACACACTCTTTTTCTGTATCTCTGTTCCAAAATAATAAAAAAAAATTTATATGCCATTTGACCCAAATGTCCATAGAAGGAATACTCAGATTGAGATTCTGAAACTGGAACTTCTTTATAAAACAAAGATCCATAAGGTGATAACTCCACGAAAATCCCCAGTGTGTAGAAGCACCACATTTATCTAAACCAAGGACGAGCAAGCCATGCCCATAGGCCAAACATGCACCATTGCCTACTTTTGTAAATAAAGTCTATGTTCTTTTTCTAAGACCACTCATTTGAGAGAGAGAGAGAGATAAAGCAAGCAGAGGAAGGGGCAAAGGGAGAGTAAAAGAATCCCAAGTAGACTCCCCACTGAGTTGGAAGCCTGACATGGGGCTCAATTCCATAACCCCAAGATCATGATCCATGCTGAAATCAAGTCAGTTGCTCAATATACTGAGCCATGCAGGTGCCCCTGAAGCTTTTTCTTTTTTTTATTTGAGAGTGAGAGAGACCATAGAGGGAGAATGGGAGGAAGAAGCAGACTTCCCACTGAGTGGAGAGCCAGATTGGGGCTTGATCCCAGGACTCCAAGATCTTGACCTGAGCCAAACGCAGACATTTAACCGACTGAGCCACCCAGGCATCCTGTGTGCCCCTAAAGTCTTAATAGAATATAACCACACCCATTTGATTATCTACTGTCTGTGGGTGCTCTCACTGAACAGTTGTGACACCCAATGGCTGGGAAATTCTAAAATATTTACCAGCTGGCTCCTTACGAGAAAGTCTCCATAGACAAGGAGGATGGTGAGGCAAATGGAGGAGGAAGGCTAAGGGCTCCCCTGAACTCACACAGCCTGGCTTCCCCAGAAACTTCCCCATTGGCTCTCATTTTCCTATTATACACTTGTTCCATTTCTTTCCTTATCTATTGATAAAGTAATTTTCAACTTTAATATTTGTGGAGCCTATGCCATGGCTCCAGTGAAGCTGTACTTAACACTTACCAAGGTCAAAATGACTGGGCAAAACCTCCAAGCATGGGCTCTATTCTGCACCAAGCACACAGTATACATCTGCTTCATTAAAGAAAATAACCAAGAAGGAGCATTCTAAGACCAAAAGATAAGAAAAAGTAAAAAAACTTTCCCCAATTCCCACTAGATTTGAGTCATACACCCCTGCATATACTAGAAACCTGAGATCAGGCCTGCAGCTTCCTGAAATGTCTTCTGTTTAACAATTTGTAACTTTCTATGTAAAAAATGTATATAGCACTGCACTAAATATCCCTTTGCCAGCACAGTGTTCTTTATAAAGACTGTGTATCCCAGGCAGCTGTCCTAATTGGGCTCAAATTAAACTTCCTTCCTTTTAAAAAGAAAATCTAGGGTTTGCTGGGAAAATAGCAGAGGAGAAGGACTCTAAGCTCACCTTGTCCCATGGATCAACTAGATAACAGCCACATCAGTGTAAACAACCCTGAAAACCACCTGAAGACTGGCAGAACAAACTCCCCAACTAAATGTAGAGAAGAGGCCACACTGAAGATGTAGGAAAGATGAACACAGTCAGGAGTTAAGTGACTGCAGGTCTATCTGTGGGAGAGAGGGACATGGCAGGCACAGGGAGGGTAGAGAAACAAACTATCATACTGGGAAGCCCACAAGGAACACAAATCCTCATAACATTTGGTTTTGAAAGCCAGAGGGGCTGAATTTCTTAAGTTCTTACAACCAGCAGGACTTAAAAGTCTGTAGGCTCAACTCTGAGAGAGCCAGGAGGGCCAGAGGAAACTAAGCCCTTAAAGATTCAGCACAACAAACAACGTAACTGAGGTACAGCACACAAACAGCTGTTTGAAAAATGCCTAGGGCATACAGGAGGAGGGGTGTTTACTAATCTCAGAGCCTGGGAAATTCCTGGGGTCACTGCAAACTCCTTCAGGAACAAAGGAGCAGACAGGCACCATTTCACTCCCCCAGCACCCGACATTAATACCCCACAACCACAGGGCTACCTGTATGAACCAGCACAGTCCTGTATGCCTGCCTAACTTGATAACAGTACACCCAGGTCTTCACCCTCCTGCCCCACCCTGTGTGTTGGCATATCTGCCCCTTACAAGCAGGCCTTCCTCAGTCAGGTTGCTGCAAGTCCCCTCCCCAAAATGACTGTCAATCTTGACAACACGTTATCTACCCACCCATCTAGTGCTTTGCTAGGTGTTGGTCCCAGTGGTGGCTGTTCCCCTCTCATGAAGATAACTGTGCATGACCTGCCATTGTGCATTTTGTAGATTTTCCCCCTTCTAATGTATTCTTGACCAAAGCCCATCCAAACCAGGGCCATAAGCCTGCGAGTGTGCAAACTTCCCCAACAATGGCCAGCACTACTCCAAGGTGACTCCTGCCCTGGGGAGAGGGAAGGATAACCACAACACCCATCAGACTGAGGACCCAGTAGTGGGCTGGAGGCAGACAGGTGGTCTGATGGAAGGCTCCACCCACCAGTGGAAATTTCTCAGTGTATATAACACAGGGAAAGCACCCTACAGTTTGGTGCCACTGCATTTCTGGCAAATACCTGGTATGACTCAACTCAAGACCAAGGTGTCCCCAGACTAGCCCACTAACACAACAGGTATCAAAGATTGCCCGCAATAGGCAAAGAGACCCAATGCAGATGACTGGACTGAAAAAAAAGTGACTCAGCCACAATAGCAGTGCCCATAAGAGACATCCCTGAAGTGCCAGGTTCTGATGAACAGAGATATTGCATTTCAGAGTACTATAGAACCTTTTCTTCATAAGGCCACTACTTTCAAATATAGGAGATGTAGCTGACTTTCCTAACACAGAGAAACAGACACAGAGAGTTAGACTAAATGAGGAGACAGAGCTGTATGTCCCAAATGAAAGAACAGAATGGAATCACAGCAAGAGATCTAAGCAAAACAGAGATAAATGATATTCCTGATAGAGAAATTAAAATATCATAAAGATCATAAAGATACTAACTTGAGAAAAGCATAGAAGACATCAGTAAGACCTTTAACAAAGAGATAAAAAAGAACAAACTGGATGAAGAATGCAATAAATGAAATTAAAAATATGCTAGATGAAATAAATAGTAGATGGGAGGAAGTAGAAGAACCAATCACCCACCTGGAGGACAGAGTAATAGAAAGTAATCAAGCTGAGCAGGTGAGAAAAAAAATATGCAAAATAAGAATAGAATTGGGGAACTCAATGACTCCATCAAATGCAATAACATTTGCATTATAGGATCCCTGAAACAGAAGAGGCAGAAAAGGGGGCAGGGAATTTATTCAAAGAAATAATACCTAAAAACTTCCCGAATCTGGGAAGAAAACAGAAATCCAGATCCAGGAGGCACAGAAGTCCCCTAACAAAATAAACTCAGGGAATTCTACACCAAGACACATTGTAATAAAAATGGCACTAAGTAGTACCAAAGAAAGAAAGAAAGAAAGCAGCACGATAAAAGAAAACAATTACATCCAAGGGATTCCATAAGGCTATCAGCAGATTTTTCAGTAGAAACTTTGATGGCCAGAGGGGATGGTTTGATATATGTGAAGGGCTGAAAGGAAAAATCTACAACCCAGAAAACTCTATCTAGCAGGATATCGTGCAGAATAGGAGAAATAAGGAATTTCCCAGGCAAAATTAAAGCATTTCATGACCACGAAATAAGCCCTACAATATGTTAAAGGGGACTCTTTGAATGGAAAGGAAAGATCATAAATAAGAGTAAAAAACAGTGGGAAACACAAAAGCAATAAAAATAAGAATATCTGTAAAAATCAGTCAAGGGACTCATAAAATAAAAGGATACAAAGTATGATACCATAAACCTAAGGTATGGGTGGAGAGGACAGAGGAGTAGAGAATGGGTTCAAACTTAAGCAACCATCAACTTAATGTACAGTCTATATGCAGAAGATGTTATACACAAACGTAATGGTAACCAAAAATGAAAACCAAGTAAAAGATATACAAAAAATAAGGAGAAAGGAATCTAAGTATCTCAGTAAAGAAAGCCAATGTATCATGAGAGAAGAGAGCAAAAATATAGGAACAGAAAAGACCTACAAAAACAACCATAAGATAAGTAACAAAATACCTATCAAAAATTACTTTGAATGGGGAGTTAGAGAGGAGAAGGGAGTTGGGGGAAATTGGAAGGGGAGGTAAACCATGAGAGACTATGGACTCTGAAAAACAATCTGAGGGTTTTGAAGGGGCAGGGGATGGGAGGTTGGGGTACCAGGTGGTGGGTATTATAGAGGGCACGGATTGCATGGAGCACTGGGTGTGGTGCAAAAACAATGAATACTGTTATGCTAAAAATAAAAAATAAATAAAAAAAAAAAGAAAAAAATTACTTTGAATGTAAATGGACTAAACTTTCCAATCAAAAGACAGAATATATAAAAAAACCAAGACTCATCTACAGGCTGCCAGCAAGGCTCTTTTCACATCTAAAGGTACATAACAGATCAAAAGTGAGGGCATGGGGAAACACTTATCATGAAAATGGATATGAAAAGAAAGCAGAGAAAGCAATACCTATATCGGACAAAACAGACTTTAAAACAGAGACTGTAACAAGAGAAGAAAGAAGGACATTATATAACAATAAAGGGGACAATCCAACAAGAAGATATAACAATTGTAATTATTTATGCACCCGACATGAGAGCACCAAATACATACAGCGTTTAATAAAAAACATCAAAAACTAATTAATAATAGTAGGACACTTCAACATCCCACTTACAGCAATGGACAGATCATCCAAATGGAAAATCAACAAGAAAATATTTCCTTTAAATAACAACGTGGACCAGATGGATTTAACAGGTATATTCAGAATATTCCATCCTAAAACACCAGAATACATTTTCTTTTTAAATGCACACAGAACATTCTCCAGAATAGATCACATAATAGGCCACAAAAGAAATCTCAACAAATTAAAAAAAAAAAATCAAAGTCAGACCATGCACCACCTTTTCTGACCACAACACTATGAAATTAGAAGTCAAACACATACATACACACACATACACAAGACCCAGAGAGAGTACAAATCCATGGAGTTAAATAACATGCCACTAATCCAAGAAATCAAAGAGGAAATTAAAAAAATACATGGAAACAAATGAAAATGAAAACACAACAGACCAAAACCTTTGGGATATGGCAAAAGTGGTTTTAAGAGGGAAATTCATAGCAATACATGCCTACCTCAAGAAGCAAGAAAAATCTCAAAAAGAAAACCTAACCTTACCCCTAAAGGAGATAGAAAAAGAACAACAAACAAATCCTCAAACCAGCAGAAGAAAGGATATAACAAAGAGCAGAGCAGAAATAAACAAAATAGAGACTTAAAAAACCAGTAGAATAGATCAATGAAACTGAGAGCTGATTCTTTGAAAGGATCAACAAAATTGATAAATCTCTCTAAACTCTTCCAAAGTGGGGAGGAAGGGACTCAAGTGAACAGAATCTGAAATAAGAGGACAAACAACCAAGACCACAGAAATACAAAGAATTATGCCAGAATATTATGAAACATTACATGCTAAAAACTTGGACAATCTTGAAGAAATGGTTAAATTACTAGAAATATATAACCTCCCAAAACTGAAACAGGAAGAAATAGAAAATTTAAACAGACAGATTACCAGCAATGCGATGTTGAATCAGTAATCAAAAAACTCCCAACAAACAAAAGTCCATGACCAGATGGCTTCACAGGTGAATTCTTCCAAATATGTAAAGAATAGTTAATAACAATTCCTCCCAAACTATTACAAAGAATATAAGAGGAAGGCAAACTTCCAAATTCATTTTATGAGGCCATTATTACCTGGATACCAAATCTAGATAAAGACAACACACAAAAAGAGAGTTACATGACAATATCTGTGATGCACACAGATGCAAAAATCCTTAACATAATACTAGCAAACTGGTAAATAAAATTATTCACCATGATCAAATGGGATTTATTCCTGCGTTGCAAGAGTGCTTCAATATTCACAAATCAACTATGATGATACATCACAACAACAAAAGAAAGGGTAAGAATCACAGGATCATTTCAATAGAAGCAGTAAAAGCATCTGACAAAATACAGCATCCATTCATGATAAAAACCCTTGGCAAAGTAGGTTTAGAGGAAACACACTTCAACATAATAAAGGTCTTGTATGAAAAACCCACAGCTAACATCATCCTCAGTGGTGAAAAACCGAGGGCTTTCCCTAAGCTCAGGAACTAGACAAGGAGGTCCACACTTGCCACTTCTATTTAACACAGTACTGAAAGTCTCAGCCACAGTAATTGGGCAAGAGGAAGGAATAAAAGCCACCCAAATTTGTAAGGAAGAAGTAAAACTTCCACTTTTTATGATGACATGATACTATATATAGAAAACCTGAACGACTCCCCGCCAAAACTACTAGAACTGATAAATGAGTTCAGTAATGTTTAGGATACAAAATCAATCTACATAATTCTGTTACATTTCTATACACTTATAATGAAGCCACAAAAAAATAAGTTAAGAAAAAAATCCCATTTACAATTGCACTAAAAAGAATACAATACCTAGGAATAAATTTAACCAAGGTGGTAAAAGACCTGTACTCTGAAAACTACAAAGCATTGGTGAAAGAAATTGCAGATAATATAAACAAATGGATAGACATTTCATGATCATGGATCGGAATAAGAAATATTGTTAAAATGTCCATTCTACCCAAAGCAATCCACGCATTTAATGCAATAGCATTTTTGCAGAACTAGAACAAACAATCCCAAAATTTGTATGGAACTGCAGAAGACCCTAAAAATCCAAACCAATCTTGAAAAAGAAAAACAAAGCTGGAGACCTCACAATCCTGGACTTCAAATTATATTACAAAGCTGGAATAATCAAAACAGTATGGCACTGGCACAAAAACAGACACATATCAATAGAACAGAATAGAGAGCCCAGAAATAAATGCAGTATTATATGGTCAATCAATCTTCAACAGAAGAGGTAAGAATATGGAATGGGAGAAAGACAGTCTCTTCAACAAATGATGCTGGGAAAACTGGACAGCAACATACGAAATAAAGAAACTGGACCACTTTCTTACACCTTACACAAAAATGGATTAAGGACCTAAATGTGAGACCTTAAGCCATAAAAATCCTAGAAGAGAGCACAGGCAGTAATCTTTCTGACAATGGCTATAACAGGATCTTTCTAGAAGTCTCTTCTAATGCAAGAAAAATAAAGCAAAAAGATTGTTAAAATAAAAAGCTTCTGCACAGCAAACAACCAACAGAACTAACAGGCAACCTACTGCAAGGGACAAAATACTTGCAAATGACATATCTAATAAAGGGTTGGCATAAAAAATATATAAAGAACAGATATAACTCAACACCCCCCAAAATAAATGATCCAATTAAAAAATGGGCAGAAGACATGAATAGACATTTCTCCAAAAGAAATAGAGATGGCCAACAGACACATGAAAAGATACTCATCATCACTCATCATCAGGGAAATGCAAATAAAAACTCCAAGGAAATATTACCTCCCATCTATCAGAATGGCTAAAATAGAAAACACAAGTGTTTCTTAATGTTGATGAAGATATGGAGAAACAGCAACTCTTGTTCACTGTTAGTGGGAATGCAGACTGGTGCAGCTTACTGTGTAAGACAGTATGAATGTTCCTTGAAAAGTTAAAAATAGAATTATGGATCCAGCAATTATACTACTAGGTATTTACCCAAAGAAAACAAAAAACACTAATTTGATAAGATATATGCACCCCTATGTTTACTGCAGCATTATTTACATAGTCAAATTATGGAAGCGGACCAAATGTCCATCAATAGATGAATGGATAAAGAATATGGTGGACTATTTTATATATGTATATTTATTTTATATATAGATGGAATATATATATATATATATATATATATATATATATATATATGATGGAATATAAGTCATGAAAAGAATGAAATCTTGGTATTTGTAACAATATGTATGCATCTAGAGAGTATAATATTAAGTGAAATAAGCCAGAGAATGACAGATATCATATGATTTCATTAATATATGGAATTTAAGAAACAAAACAAATGAACAAAGAAAAAAAAAAGAGACAAACCAAAAAACAGACCATTAATTATACAGAACAAACTAATGGTTAGCAGAGGGGTAGTGGGTGGGGAATTAAGAGTACCCTTATTTGGTGAGCACTAAGTAATATATAGAATTGTTGAATAACTATATTGTACACCTGACACTAACACAACACTGTATGTTTACTACACTGGAATTAACATAAAAATATAAGTAAAAATAAAAATATATTAGTCAAGAAAAAAAAAACAAATGCTAAAAGGTTTGTTCATTCTGCATCAACACCATATATTAGAGAACATGTTTAAAAATGTTAAAAGTTGGGGCATCTGCTAGGTGGCTCAGTCAGTTATATTAACGACTATTGATTCCAGATCAGGTTGTCATCTGGGGTTGTGGGACTGAGTCCCGCTTCAGGCTCTGTGCTAAGCTGGGAGTCTGAGGTTCTCTCTCCTTCTCCCTCAGCCCTTTCCCCAGCTCACACACACACTCTCTCAAGAAATGAATAAATAAAATCTTTAAAAAAAAGTTGGAGCAGCTGGGTTGCTCAGTTAGTTAAGCTTCTCTTTTTTTCCTTTTTTAAAAAGATTTTATTTATTCATTTAAGGCACATACAGAGAGAGAGACAGAGTGAGCATGAGCAGGGGGGCAGGCAGAGGGAGAGGGAGAAGCAGATTCCCAACTGCACAGAGAGCCCAAGGTGGGGTTTGATCCTAGGACCTGGAGATCATGACCTGAGGTGAAGGCAGATGTGTAACCATCTAAGCCAGCCAGGTACCCTTCCTTTTTTTTTTTTTTTTTTTTTTCTTTTAAAGATTTTATTTATTTATTTGAGAAAGAGAGAGAGCAAGCCAGAGAGTATGAATGGGGGAAGGGACAGAGGGAAAAGAAGAAGACTCCCCGCTGAGCAGGGGTCTGACTCAGGGCTCAATCCCAGAACCCCTGGGATCATGACCAGAGCTGAAGGTGGATGCTAAATCGAGTGAGCCACCCAGGTGCCCCAGAGCCCAACTCTTGATTTTGGCTCAAGTCATGATCTCAGGGCCATGAGAGTAGGTCCTGGCTCAGGCTTTGTGTTCAGTGTTGAGTTCGCTTGAGATTCTCTTTCTCCCTCTCCCTCTACCCCTTCCCTTACTTGTACATGTACACTCTCTAAAAATTACATAAAACAAAATCTTTTAAAAAAATGTTGAAAGCTCTCTACTAAGGAAAGCATCCAGGAATTCCTACTCAGAAAAATAGCTGAAATATTCTTGTTTTATACTGCTTTGCTTACATTTGTCCCAAGAATTTTCCATTTTTCTTGTGTGTCAAGGAAACTTCAGTGAAATGAGAAAGACCCAGGAATAAGGGAAGCCAGGAAAGCCCTCCAAGGTGGGGAAGATGAAAGAAAGCTGATGGAGTGTGTTTACTAAAGTCTGTTGAGTAACTGTGGGGTTTCTCTAACCTCACCTTATACTGAATGTCCATATTCATGTTTTAGTCTTGTGATTCAGGGTGACTGAACTATTTTTACTTTCAATTTCAGGTTTTTTTTTTTAAATTTGTTTGCCTGTTTTAAAAAATAGGCTCCATGCCCAGAGTGGAGCCCAACACTTCGTCTGAACTCATAACCCTGATATCCATACCTGAGCTGAGATCAGAGTTGGCTGCTCAATGATGGAACCACCCAAGTGCTCCTACAATTTCAGTTTTAATGCAAGATTTAGATGGTAGAAATTTCTAACTTCCTCAGTTTTTTAAGGCTTTTATGAAGGAGGGACAGAGTGGAAGAAGCAAGTGAGCAGCAGTGAGAGGCTGAGAACTGTTCTTGGACCCATGGTGCTGTAGGGAAGGTACATACATCTTTTCCCAGCAACGTTGTCTTGAATTCAAGACTTGGTTTCTTTCTTTCTTTTTTTTTTTTTTTAATATTTCTTTCCAGTGTTCCAGAATTCATTGTTTATGCACCACACCCAGTGCTCCATGCAATACGTTCCCTCCATAATACCCACCACCAGGCTCACCCAACCTCCCACCCCTCTCCCCTCTAAAACCCTCAGTTTGTTTCTCAGCATCCACAGTCTCTCATGGTTTGTCTCCTCCTCTGATTTCCCCCAACTCACTTCTCTCCATCTCCCCATGTCCTCTGTGTTATTCCTTATGCTCCACAAATAAGCAAAACCATATGATACTGAGTCTCTCTGCTTGACTTATTTCACTCAGCATAATCTCTTCCAGTCCCATCCATGTTGCTACAAAAGTTGGGTATTCATCCTTTCTGATGAAGGCATAATACTCCACTGTATATATGGACCATATCTTCTTTATCCATTCATCCATTGAAGGGCATCTTGGTTCTTTCCACAGTTTGCCAACTGTGGCCATTGCTGCTATGAACATTGGAGTATAGATAGCCCTTCTTTTCACTACATCAGTGTCTTTGGGGGTAAATACCCAGTAGTCCAATCGCAGGGTCATAGGGAAGCTCTATTTTTAATTTCTTAAGGAATCTCCACACAGTTTTCCAAAGTGGCTGCACCAACTTGTATTCCCACCAACAGTGTAAGAGGGTTTTCCTTTCTTTGCATCCTCTCCAACACTTCTTGTTTACTGTCTTGTTAATTTTGGCCATTTTACCTAGTGTAAGGTGGTATCTCAATGTGGTTTTGATTTGAATCTCCCTGATGGCTAGTGATGATGAACATTTTTTTTTGTTCAAAAATAGTTTATCAATGAATATATAAGGTGACATATGACATTAGTGTAAATGGTACCTTATATACATTAATGATAATATAACCATTAGCCTTTAACAAGTCCATTACAGCTATAATGGTCTATGTTATAGAATTTAGTCCCTAAGTATTTACAGCTTCTTGAAGACATAAAACTAGATCAAGGTCTACAAAGATGAGTGTCAATATCGCACTAAGAAATTCATTAAAAAATAAACTAATTTCTTCCTTAAACTATAGAATGAAATATTTTAAAACCTCAAGATGGGGGACGCCTGTGTGGCTCAGTGGGTTAAGCCTCTGCCTTTGGCTCAGGTCATGATCCCAGGGTGCTGGGATCGAGCCCCACATCGGGCTTTCTGCTCAGTGGGGAGCCTGCTTCCTCCTCTCTCTCTGCCTGCCTCTCTGCCTATTTGTGATCTCTCTCTCTGTCCAATAAATAAATAAAATCTTAAAAAAAAAAGAAAGGAAACCTCAAGATGGACTTGTTCAATGCAATTCAATTGGCTAGAGATAACTGATCTGATATTTTTATTACAATCAAAATTGAACAAATTATTGAAATGACCAAAGATTCATACTCTTTCATCAAGACTGTCTTAAAACTTAAAAGTGGGTAGTAGATTTTCACTTCTGAGGAAAAGTTAAGAGAACACTTGCTTTTTACTCTAAGTCTTTTGAATCTTTTGAAATAATTATTTTTAAGTCTTGTTTATGAATTACTGTGAAAAATAATTTTTGAAATGTCCTCAGACCTCCCTCTAACTCAAGATTCATTATGTATATATTTGGCTTTACATATAAATATATGTGTGCATATGTATGTATCATATTATTTAGAGATTCTGTAACAGCTGGTTTGCGGATAGACCTTTAAGAACTGTAGTTCTATAACATAGCTGGAGTTCTGGGACCTGAGAGAAACTTAAGTACTTGCTGTACTATGGTTTACAATGGGGTTTGCCTGATTAGGAGATGATGAACATTTTTGTCTGTTAACCATTTGTATGTCTTCTTTGGAGAAGTGTCTGTACATGTCTTCTGCCCATTTTTTGATGTGATTATCTGTTTTGTGTGAGTTGAGATTGAAGAGTTCTTTATAGATCTTAGATATCAGCTCTTTGTCTGTAGTGTCATTTGCGAATATCTTCTCCCATTCTGTGGGTGCCTCTTTGTTTTGTTGACTGTTTCCTTTGCTGTGCAGAAGCTTTTGATCTTGACGAAGTCTCAAAAGTTCATTTTCACTTTTGTTTCCTTTACCTTTGGAGACATGTCTTGAAAGAGTTGCTGTGGATGATGTCAAAGAGATTACTCCCTATGTTCTCCTCTAGGATTCTGATGGATTCCTGCCTTACGTCGAGGTCTTTTATAAGACTTGATTTTTTGATTTCCTCTTTTTTCTTTCCTTCCCTTTTCTTTTTTTCTTTTCTTTTTTTTTCTCTTTTTCCTTCCTTCCTTCCTTCCTTTTTCCCTCCTTTCTTTCTTTCTTTCTCTTTTCTCTTTGTCTCTTTCTTTTCCTTCCTTCCTTTCTTCAATTTTATTTATCTATTTGAAAGAGAGAGAGCACAAGTAGGGGGAGAGGCAGAGGGACAAGCAGACTTCCCACTGAATGCAGAGCTGGATGGAAGGTTTGATCCCAGGACCTCTGAGATTGTGACCTGAGCTGAAGTCAGAAACTTAACCAGCGGAGCCACCCAAGCACCCCTCAAGACTTGATCTCTGATTCAAAGTGACATTTGGGGAATGAGAAGGTTGCCTTTTGTCTGGCCCATGAAGGTCTTGGCTGGCTTTACTTTTAGGGAAGCTCAGCTTTGTCATTTAATACAGCAGCAGCTGCAAAGGGACAGCCAAGCACACCATGTCTCCCTGGATGCACTGCTTCGGGAACAATGTCAGCTCAGGACAATAGCAAGTAGAGTGGAAGGAGTCCCCATGGGAGCCTTCCTAATTTACTCTTACCAGGCTCTGTAGCAGGCATTAGAATTCATAGAACAAGAGAGTGTCCATCAAGGAGCTTACAGGCAATGATAATCTAAAGAGACGGATTCTTTCTAATCTTTCTACTAGTCAAACTTAAGAAAGCTTCAGCTTGAGAGTTCTGTAAATCTCCATGTAGAAATAAATTTAGTTCCCACAACACTGATCTTTATTAGTTAAAAATAACTATGTTGTCAAGGCTGTCTTTCTCTGTCTCCTCGCCCCTCCTCTGGTGTTTTCTGGTTTGTTTTTCATAGGAATATCAGAGTCACCTGTACCATTTGTTAATTGTGTAGAATTTGGGTTTAACAATTTCTTTGGATAATTCTTGGGCAGTTAAAATTTTGAAAGCCAGTCCTGAACAGTATTGCATCAGTACACTTTGTTAATTTGAAGTTAAAGTCTCTGTGGCACATTCACAACTAGGAAACCAAGGACCTATTTTCTTAAAGTTGTTCAGCTGTTTCTGCCACATCTCCCTCAGCTTCCTCTAATCTTCTCTGTAAGGAGGGGACCATGCACTTTCAGGCATTACAACATAGCTGTTTGAGGCTTCTCTTTTACCTGCACGTTCTTTGCTCCCCACACTGAAGAATCAGACAGAAGGAGGTGGGACAGGAGCATGTGTCGGAACTTGCTTACTGTTCTGATCTGACGAAGAATTTATTTGTAGACCTTGTTTTTTAGAAATCTATAGTTTGTGGAGTGGGTTGAAATGCAGAGCCCAATGGACCAAATTGCTCAATGCAATTGTTGGTAGATAAATCTCCATTTATTCAACAAACATATACTGAAATCCTATTTTGTGTTGCATGCTATGCTAAGACAAAAGTTTATTGTATCTAATTTAATTATCAAAATATGCTCCAGGCTGGACCTATAATTTTATCCACACTACCCCTATAATTATCTTTAAAATCTTAGGTTTAGCTAGGTAAGTCTCCTTGGTTAAGGGGCCATAAGCGGTAAATGATAGAGCTGGTGTTTGATGCCTTTTGAATATGTGACATATAAATATAAAACTGGATATTGAGACATTTGAATATAATAGCATGTTTTCATATTCTGATTATGAAAAATACATATTTTTAATGGAGAAAAGGAGGTAGAACTGAAAAAGAACAAAAGCCTTTATTGGGGTCTCAGAATTGTAATTTGGGGAGCATAGATTCTAAAGTGACCAGAAAAGTGTCCTGCTCATGTGGGAAAAGTACTGGGATTTTATGAGAAAGAAGGAAGGGGAAATTAGATGATTTAGATAAAGAAAAGAAAAAGTACTAATCTGGCACTGCCTGGTTGAGCTGTTTCTGATTACCATCTTACTGGTGCTATCAAATGAGGCTGTCCTTAGTATGCATTACCTTTACTGTCCTCATATGATCCAAATGCCAGTTGCTCTGCTAAAATTTTATGAAGAAATTTTCAATTTATTGAAAATTGTTGGCACTCTGGCCCAGTTAAGGAGTTCACTATTTGGAAAAGAAAATGGAGCTTCAAAATGGAGTCTCTTATATCCAAAAACTATATAACTCCTCAATATTATAGAAAACCATCTGAATATAAAGTAATAAAAAATATGTCAGGAGACCAAAACTGTACTTTTAAGACAATTCTTTTTTAAATTCAGTTTAGTTAACACATATTGTATTATTAGTTTCAGGAATAGAATGTAGTGATTCATCAGTTGCTTATAACACTCATTACATCAAATATCCTCCTTAATGCCCATTACCCAGTTTCCCCTTCCTCTCACAACCCTGTCTGTTTTCTAGAATTCAGCATTTCTTATAGCTTGCCTCCTTCTCTATTTTCATTTAATTTTATTTTCCCTTCCCTTCCCCATTGTCATTTCTTTCTTAAATTCCACATATAAGTGAGATCATGTTGTATTTCTTTCTCTCACTAACTCATTTTGTTTAGCATAATACCCTCTCATGCCACATCATTGCAAATGGCAAAATTTCATTCTTTATGAGGGTTAATAATGTTCCATTGTATATATGCACCACATCTTCTTTATCTGTTCATCTGTTAATGCACATCCAGGCTCTTTTAGCTATTGTGGACATTGCTGCTATAAACATTGGGGTGCAGGTGCCCCTTCAGATCACTACATTTGTATTCTTTGGATAAGTATCTAATAGTGCAATTTCTAGGCTGTAGGATAGGTCTATTTTTAACTTTTTGAGGAACCTCCAGATGATTTTCCAGAGTGGCTGCACCAGTTTGCATTCCCACCTACACTGTAAGAGGGTTCCCCTTTCTCTGCATCCTTGCCAACATCTGTCATTTCCTGACTTACTAATTTTAGCCATTCTGAGCAGTGTGAGGCGGTATCTCATTGTGGTTTTGATTTGTATTTCCCTGATAGCTAGTGATGTGGAGCATTTTTTCATGTGTCTGTTGGCCATCTGTATGACTTCTTTGGAGAAATGTCTGTTAATGTTGTTGGGTCCGTTATCAAAGGAACGAGACTGAGACAAAGTAACACAAAGCCTTATTATATGCCAAGCATTAGAAGTTAGACTGACTGGCCAGGGAAATGAGGCTGAGACAAAGTGAAAGTTATCTAAAGCTTTATTCTATGCCAAGCATTAGAAGTCAGACTGACCGGCCAGGGCCGCCTCCGAAGAAAGCAATGCCCCTTGGTCTTACAGGCTAGTTTTTATAGGGCACAATTGCAGACATCTGCATATGTGGCTTTGGCTGATTGGATGTCTCCTACCTGTGTGTTTTAGTAACGGTTACTTGGAACTGATACTAGTAACTGTTGAGGCATTTATTAAACAACAAAATGGTCTTGTTTTAGGTATGTGTTTTAGTAATAGTTACCTGGAACCGATATAAACAAAATGGCCTTGTCTTAGGTGTGTGTTTTAGTTATTGATATCAGTTCCAGGTACTGGAACTGATATCAATAACTGTTAAGGCATTTATTAAACAACAAAATGTCTACCTAGGCAACATGGAGTCACTATGGCTAAGTAAGCCC
Organism: Mustela nivalis; assembly: GCF_964662115.1. NCBI lineage: Eukaryota > Metazoa > Chordata > Mammalia > Carnivora > Mustelidae > Mustela > Mustela nivalis. The sequence continues at coordinate 73,294,552 of NC_139029.1, read as the reverse complement.
AGGCAGGCCTTAAGGGTTTAACCTGTTTTAACGTGGAATCAACCCCAACAAATGCCTTCTGCCCACTTTCTGGATTAGTTGTTTTTCGGGGGGGGGGGTTGTTGAGTTTGATAAGTTCTTCATAGATTTTGGATACTAACCCTTTATCTGATAAGACATCTGTAAATAACTTTTCCCATTCCATGAGTTGGCTTTTAGTTTTGTCGACTGTTTCCTTCACTGTGCAAAATCTTTTTATCCCGGTGAAGTCCAAACAGTTAATTTTTGCTTTTTTTCCTCTTGCCTTTGTAGATGAATCTAGTAAGAAGGTGCTGAGGCCAAGGTCACAGAGGTTGTTTCCTGTGTTCTCTAGGATTTTGATGGATTCCTGTCTCACATTTAGGTCGTTCATCCATTTTGAGTTTATTTTTGTGTATAGTGTAAGAAAGTGGTCCAGTTTCATTCTTCTGCTTGTGGCTGTCCAATTTTCCCAACAACATTTGTTGAAGATACTGCCTTCTTCCCACTGGATATTCTTTCCTGCTTTGTCAAAGATTAGTTGACCATAGCACTGGGTTCTCTATTCTGTTGCATTGATCTATGGGTCTGTTTTTGTGCCAGTATCATACTGTCTTTATGATTACAGCTTCGTAATACAGCTTGAAGTCCAGAACTGTGATCCCTCCAGCTTTGCTTTTCTTTTTCAACATTATTTTGGCTATTTAGGGTCTTTTCTGGTTCCATACAAATTTTAGGATTGTTTATTCCAGCTCTGTGAAAAAATTGTTGATGGTATTTTGATAGGAATTTCCCTGAATGTGTAGATTGCTTAGGGTAGCATAGATATTAACAATATTTGTTCTTCCATCTGTGAGTGTGAAATGTTTTTCCATCTTTTTGTGTCTTCCTCCATTTCTTTCATAAGTGTTCTGTAGTTTCTAGAGTACAGAACCTTTACTCTTTGGTTAGGTTTATTTCTAGGTATCTTATGGTTTTTGATGCTAATAGAAATGGAATCAATTCCTTCATTTCTCTTTCTTCTGATTCATTTTTAGTGTATAGAAATGCAACTGACTTCTGTGCATTGATTTCATATCCTGCAACTTTGCTGAATTGCTGTACAAGTTTTAACAATTTTCTGCTGGGGTCTTTTGGGTTTTCTATAGAGAGATCATGTAATCTGTGAAAACTGAAAGTTTGTCTTATTCTTTGTCAATTTAGATACCTTTTATTTCTTTTTGTTGTCTGATTGCTGGGTCTAGGACTTCCCACATCATGTTAGGCACAATGGTAAAAGTGGACATCACTGCTATATTCCTCACCTTAGGGGAAAAACAGTTTTTCCCCACTGAGCATGATATTAGCTATGGGTTGTTAATATATGGCTTTTATATTGAGGTATGTTATCGCCCTCGGCCTGCAAGGACGACAAAAAGCCCCAGTTCGGATACATCTTCTCTCTCTTTATTTCTGCAAGTCTACACACTTATATACGCTTACACGACCAATCAGCGAGCAGGGTACAGGAGGGAGCGAATCAGGCTGTGCACCTACACGAACAACTTCGCTAGCAACCAATGCTGTTTACTTCCTCTTTGGGCTCACGAGGCAATCCTAACCTGGCAACTAGCCAGGCGCCATCTTTTAATGGCAGAGGTCGCCCTGGCCAGGGGCCTGCCTCCGACATCTCCCCCTTTTTACTTTTATGGCAGGGATCATGCCTGTCTTAGGTTGTCAGTGGCGGGGAATATCCTTACCTGTCATCAGACGGCAGATATCAATGATCTGCGTCCTGTCTTAGATTGGTATATTTCCCCTACCAATCTTACCCGTCGTTGACTACCGATCCAGCATACTTAGCCACACTTGGGGGGATGTTCCAACCTCGATGGCTAACAAGGCTTGCACCATGGCTTGCTGTTGCCTATGTTGCTGTCGCCTCCAAATTTGCAGTTTCCTTACTAGCAGAATCAAGTCCACTACGAGGATTATCATCAGACCAATTACGCTAGCTCATTGTTTCGTAAAGGTTAACACATCTTGCAATGTTTTGATTATCTCTGGGAGGGTTGCAAGCTCAACTCTGGTGTTATTTATCCTTGTTATGCCTAGTAGCAGGTGCTGAGTATAGTTTTGGAATTCTGCGGACTAATTCCCCCGCAAGTATTGGGAGAGCTGTCGGGAGACATTCTGTAAGTCACTCATATTAGTATAGGCTATGGGAGTTACACAAATTGCCGGGAAGGGTGCTATACATCCCAGTCCCAATAGGGCCCCCCATATGTCTACTTGTTCTTGAACCAAATCCACTCTCTGGTTGACTATCAGGATTTCTGCTTGCAGATGTGCATTGATCTGAGTCTATGTTTGAAGGGCACCCGCCGTTCCTTCTGCAAGGGTGTTCACAGCTTCCGCAGTGGGTATAGTTGCAGCAAGCAAGACTGCTGCTGCCGTGGCAGCTGCTGTAGATATAGCCAATGCTGTCACAACGGCGGCTGTGATACCAAAATCTCTCTTCTTCCTACAGGTGTCCTGGCTTCTTGCAGTAATAGCAAACTCCAGGAGTGCCCCTATGTTTATATTGTTGAGCTCCCTGTAATCCTTGTAAACCTTGAGTGATAGCTGCAGCCATAACCTGCCCTTGAATAACACTGTCGTTGATATCCCTGCAAACTTTAATATATGTACTCAAGTCTTTGCTTTTCCAAGGTCTGATGGCTTCTTTACACCATTATTAGCCTGCTCATAAGCCAGCTGTTTTATCAATGGCATGGCTGTCTCTACCTCCCAAATATTCAACCAGCTGTTTGCATCAGCCTCGCTACAAAATCAGCATTTGTTTCAAGAGGCTGATGATACCGCTGGTTGTTTTGGTCCTCTAAAACTGGAAAGGCAGAGGCCAGGTCATGATCTCTCCAGCTCGAAACCCTGCCACTACCACATGTGGTGCAGCAGCTACAAGCTCCTTGGCACGCCATAGGATTATACGGCGGAGGGGCACTATGCGTCGCTGGAGTCGACTGTTTCAACTGTTCAAACTTGGAGTGCATTTTACGGTCTAACTCCTCCCCTGACATTTCTTCTTCCTCTTCACTAGAACTACCCCCCTCTGAGGCACGAGAAGACCGCTCCTCTTTCACTTCCTCCAATGCCTCTGCTCCCTCTTGTAGAGCTGATTCACATTTGGGTTTAGGCCCCACCAGGCATCCCTGGATTAAGGTCCATATTGCCAGGGTCCCGGGTGGCAAAGGCGTTTTATTCCTAAGTGGTCCCATTGAGGTATGTTTAGCAAGCCTTCATTTAGGAACCATGGAGCCGCCTTTTCCACTGTATTCAAAAAGGCCCGAGCAGTTTTTGCTTTTAGTGGAGTTCCATTGGCTTTCAGCAGGTCTTCTAAAGACCCTTCCAACCACACTTTAGATACTTCAGATCCCATTATGAACACACAGACAACAGACGCGGATGTTAAAGACTCGCCGCTAAATCCCGGCTCTAAGGCCGCCCCGCTTCTTATTGCGGACTTGTACAAGATTCCCACCACTTTGATTGTGTTCCCTTCCCCGCTTACCTGCGGTTTCGATAAGAAAATCCTGGCTCTATGGCCACCCCGCTTCTTGTTGTGGTCTTGTACAAGTTTCCCACCACCTTTGTCATGGTTTTACCCCGCTTATCTGTGGACTTCTCCCTTGCAAGGTTTTTCTATTTTTACTCCCCGCTTTACCGCGGAATTCCCATTTTGAACGTGGCTAATGTCCCCGCTTACCTGCGGACCTTTACTCCCTGCTTTTTGGCGGATTACCTTGCAAGATTCCTTTATTTAGTTCCCGGGTGCCGGCGCCATTTATCGCCCTCGGCCCGCAAGGACGATAAGAAGCCCCTGTTCGGATGCATCTTCTCTCTCTTTATTTCTGCAAGTCTACACACTTATATACGCTTACATGACCAATCAGCGAGCAGGGTACAGGAGGGAGCGAATCAGGCTGTGCACCTACAGGAACAACTTCGCTAGTAACCAATGCTGTTTACTTCTTCTTTGGGCGATCCGCTTAGTCTCACGAGGCAATCCTAACCTGGCAACTAGCCAGGCGCCATCTTTTAATGGCGGAGGCCGCCCTGGCCAGGGGCCTGCCTCCGACAGTATGTTCCCTCTATCTAAAAAACAGCACAGGGTTTTTAATCAAGAAATGATGCTCTATTTTGTCAAATGCTTTTGAGAGAATCTGTTAAGAGAATCCTATGGTTCATATTCTTTCTTTTATTAATGTAGTGTATCACATTGTTTGATTTGCAGACATTGAGCCATCCTTATAGACTAGGAATAAACCCACTTGGTTGTGGCAAAAAATCCTTTAAATGTATTGTTGGATCCTACTAATGATTATATCTTATTGAGAATCTTATTGAGAATTTCAGTGTCCACATTCATCAGGGATATTGGTTTGTAATTCTCCATTTTGAGGGGGGGTCTTGTCTAGTTTGGGGATCAAGGTAATGTTAGCCTCATAGAAGGGGTTTGGAACTCTTCCCTCCATTTCTATTTTTTGAAACAGTTTCAGAGGAAAAGGTAATAATTCTTTAAATGTTTGGTAGAATTCCCCTGGGAGGTCGTCTTGTCCTGGACTCTCCTTTGTGGGAGATCGTGTACTAGTGATTTAATTTCTTTGCTGGTTATGGGTCTGTTCAGGTTTTCTATTTCTTCTTATTTCAGTTTTGGTAGTTTGTATGCTTTTAGAAATGCATACATTTCTTCCTGCTTGCCTAATTTATTGGCTCATAATATTACCATTTAATTGTATTTCTTTGGTGTTGGTTTTGATCGCTCCACTTTCATTCATGGTTTTATTTATTTGGATCCTCTCTCTTTTTGGTAAGTTTGGCTAGGGCTTAGCAATATTATTCATTCTTTCAAAGACCCAGTTCCTAGTTTCATTGATCAGTTCTACTGTTTTTTTGTTTTTGTTTTTTAAAATTTCTATATCATTGCTTTGTGCTCTGATCTTTATGTTTCTCTTCTCCTGCTGGGTTTAGGCTTTGTTAGTTATTCTTTTTCCAGATCTTTTAGGTGTAATGTTAGGCAGGGTACTTGAGACTTTTCATGCTTCTTGAGGTCGACCTGTACTACAATATACTTCCCTCTAAGGACTGCATTTGTTGCATCCCAAAGTTTCTGAAACATTGTTTTTTTTTTTGAAACATTGTGTTTTGATTATCCTTTGTTTGCATGTATTTTTTTAATTCTTCAATTTCCCCCATTGACCCATTCTTTCTTTCTTTCTTTCTTTTTTTGGCCCATTCATTCTTTAGTAAAATGTTCTTTAACCTCCATGTATTTTTAGTCCTTCCAAATTTTTTCTTGTAGTTGACTTCAAGTGTCACAGCATTGTGGTCTAAAAATATGCATGGTATAATCTGAATCTTTTTATACCAGTTGAGACATGATTTGTGACCCAGTACATGGTCTATGCTGGAGAATATTCCATGTGTACTCGAGAAGAGTGTGTATTCTGCCACCTTAGAATGAAACACTCTGAATATCAGTTAAGTCTATCTAGTCCAGTATGTCAGGCAAAGCCCTTCTTTCCTTGCTGATTTGCTTAGATGATGAATCCATTGCTCTAAGCAGGGTTTTAAAGTTCCCTACTATTATTGTATTATTATCAATGATTTCTTAAGTTCTGTTATTAATTGGTTTATATTTATGGGTGCTCCCAATTTGGGGGCATATATATTTATAAACTGTTAGTTAGATCTTCTTGATGATAGAACATTTTTATTATGATATAGTGTCTTTCTTCATCTCCTATTACAGACTTTCGTTAAATATTTAGCTTGTCTGACATAAGCTTTGCTACTCAAGCATTCTTTAGATGTCCACTGGCATTACAAATGTTTCTCCACGCTCTCACTTTCAATCAAGAGGTGTCTTTGGGTCTAAAATAGTCTCTTGTAAACAGCATATTAATGGGTCTTTTTTTTTTTTTAAGATTTCATTTATCTATCTGACAGAGAGATAGAGATCCCAAGTAGGCAGAGAAACAGGTGGAGGGTGGGTGGGAAGCAGGCTCCCCGCCGAGCAGAGAGCCTTATGTGGGGCTCGATCCCAGGACCCTGAGACCACGACCCGAGCCAAAGGCAGAGGCTCAACCCACTGAGCCACCCAGGCACGCCTAATGGTTTGTTTTTTTTTTTTTTTTTTTTTTTTTTTTAAATACATCCTTATACCCTCTGTTTTTTGTTTGGAGCATTTAGTCCATTTATATTCAGAGTAACTATTGAAAAGATATGAATTTGGTGCTGCTGTATTACTTGTAAGTCGCTGTTCCTGTAGATTGTCTCTGTTTCTTTATGGCCTTTGTTAGTTTTTGGCTCTCTCTCTGTTCAAAGGATCTCCTTTAGTATTTCCATTTATTTTGGGCATCTGTTAGGATGTTGTGTCCTGAGGCCAAAGAGAAGGAACTTTTGGTGTCTGAACATGCTCACTCATTTTTCTGTAGAAAAGAATGGTAATTCCTTTTTCTGTTTATGCCATATCTGCTGTGAAAGGTTTCCTAGGAACACCGCTCTTTCAAGTAGCAGGGGAGCCTGTACACCATCCTGTAGGGTTAGATTTTGTCTCCATGCTGCACAGAATATTTCAAGATTTGCGTGAATCTTTATCACGCAAACATGGCACCTTTGGTTACCTTCACCCATTTCCCCCCACCATCCCCAAATCTGGCAATCACCCATCTGTTCTCATTATCTATGTGTTCAGTATTTTTTGTTTTCCCATGTGGAATGTTCTTGAGACCCTCTGTGTTTGTCTTTCTGTGTCTGAGTTACTTAGCATAATGCTCCCAAAGTCGATGTTTCCATGTCTGGTTATTGTGAATAATGCTGCCATGAACATGGGAGTGCATCTCTCTTTTAGAGGGAGTGTTTTTGTGTTTGCCAAAGAAATACTCAGTAGAGCAATTACCGGGTCATGTGGTAGTTGTATAATTTTTCCTGGAACTTTCACAGCATTCGTCACAGTGACTGCACCAATTTCCATTCCCACCAACAGTGCACAGGGTTCCCTTGTCTACACACCTGGTATGGTTATTCCCACAGTTGTTAGGTGATAGCTGTTGCAGTTTGACTTATGTTTCCCTGACAAAAATTAGTTATGTTGAACAACTTTCTCTGTGTCTGTTGGCAACCTGTATGCCATCTTTGGAAAGTGTCTCTTCACATATTCTCCCCAATTTTTTTTTCAGTTTTTGTTTGGATTTGAAGAAGTGTTTTGTATATTTTGGATATTAGCCTCTTCTCACACATATGATATGCAGATATTTTTTCTCATTAGGGTGGTTGCCTTTTAAGGGTTTGAGGGTTTCTTTTGTCATGCAGAAATTTCAGTTTGATGTTCTTCCACTTGTTTATTTTTGCTTTTAGTGTCTGATGTAAAAGTCCCTTCCCAAAACCAATATCCAGAAACTTACTACCTGTGTTTTCTTCTTGGAGGTTTATGGATTCAGTTCTTATGCCCAAGTCATTCACCTTTCATAATTTGCATGTGCAGTGTATGAAAGTGATCCAGTCCCATTCTTTTGCATTTAGTGTCCAGTTTTCCCAGTACTGTTCACAGAAGAGACAGTTCTTTCTCCATTGTATATTTTCTGCTGCTGTGTCATGGATTAAGACCATACATGTGTATACATGTGTGGGTTAGTTTCTGAGCTTGCTTTCTTTCTTTCTTTCTTTCTTTCTTTCTTTCTTTCTTTCTTCCTTTCCTTTCTTTTCCTTTTCCTTCTTTTTCTTTTTCCTTCCCTATGGTCTTACAGTGTATTTCTTGAGAATATTTTTCCTGTCACAATATATGTGTTGTGGACTTCATTGGTGATGTCTTCATACTCTTTGTTAACACTTTTCTCTGACATCTGTGTTATTATAAATGAGTCGCTGGATCTATAGCTTTCAACAGGTTGAACATTTGGGCAGACTATTTACATAGTATTATATTCTTCCATCAGACACCAGATTGTGTCTGATTGCCTTCTTTTGTGATGTTCTCAGTTGTGATGATGAATACTATATTTCATTTTCCGTGGTAGGTTTATTAAAGTGAATTTAACTTTTCCTAAAAGTGTGGATTCTAAATTGTCCATATTTTATGATATATATGTATATAAAACAGCATGTTTAAAAATGCATTTATTGGAAGCAAGTGTTGGAACAGGACATCAATATTATAAATTCCCTTTCAGAGTTAATAATTCTATCAGAGCTAAGTTTAAATATACTTTTGATATACGACTGAATATACTTTGCCAAAAGTACTATGATTATCAGTTTCTGAGCTTCCTGTTGTGTTTCATTGTCCTGTGTGTCTGTTTTTATGCCAGTACCGTACTGTTTTTAATGACAATAGTGTTGTAATCTAGCTTGAAATTGGAGTGTGGTGACTCCAAGTCATTTAGTCACTTTCTTTCTTTCTATCAATGACATTATTTATTTTTATGTAGTTTACATTTGTATTCTAAATGTTTTTCTTTCACTTCTTTTTTATTATGATCATATAATGTGTTATTTGTTTCTGGGGTACAGGTTTGAGATCCTTCCGTTTTACACAGCACACAGTGTTCATCACAGCACATACCTTCCCCATGCCCATCGCCCAGCCACCCCATTCCCCCACCCCCCTCCCCTTCAGAAACCCTCAGTTTGGTCCCTGAGATTAAGTGTCTCTTTGTTTTGACTCCCTCTCTGGTTTCATCTTGCTTTCTTTTTTTTTTTTTCCTCTTCTCCTATGATCCTCTGTCTTATTTCTTTAATTCCACATACCAGTGAAATCACATGATAGTTGTCCTTCTCTAGTTGACTTATTTCACTCAGCCTAATACCCTCTAGTTCCATCCATGTCATTGCAAATGACAAGATTGCACTTTTTGATGGCTGCATAATATTCAATGGTATATATATCCATTCATCTGCTGGTGGGCGTCTGAGCTCATTGTATACTTTGGCTCTTGTGGGCATTGCTGCTAAAGACATTGGAGTGCAAGTGCCCCTTCAGAACACTACATTTGTATATTTGGGGGTTAATACCCAGTAGTGTAGTTGCAGGGTTTTAGGGTAGCTCTATTTTCAACTTCTTGGGGAACCTCTACACTATTTTCCAGGATGACTTCACCAGCTTGCATTCCCACCAACAATATAAAGGGTTACCTTTTTTCCACAACCTCACCAACACCTGTCATTTCCTGACTTGTTCATTTTAGCCATCCTGACTGATATAAGGTAGTATCTCATTATGGATTCGATTTGTATTTTCCTAATGTCCAGGGATGTTTAACACTTTTTTATGTGTCTGTTGGCCATTTGGATGTCTTGTTTGGAGAAATGTCTGTTTATGTCTTTGGCCTATTTCTTGATTGAATTATTTGTTCTGTGGGTGTTGAGTTTGAAAAGATTTTTCTAGATTTTGGATACAAGCCCTTTATTTGATGTGTCAATTGAAAATATCTTCTCTCATTCTGTTTGTTGTCTTTTGGCTTTGTTGACTGTTTCCTTTGCTGTGTAAAAGCTTGCTATCTTCATGAAATCCCGAGTTCATTTTTGTTTTTGTTTCCATCACCTTTGGAGATGTGTCTAGCAAGAAGTTGCTGTGGCGGAGGTCAAAGAGGTTGCTGCCTCTATTCTCCTCAAGGATTTGGATGAATTCTTTTCTCACATTGAGGTCTTTCATCCATTTGGAGTCTATTTTTTGTGTGTGGTATAAGGAAATGGTCCATTTTCATTATTCTGTATATGGTTATCCCGTGTTCCCAACATCATTTATTGAAGACACTTTTTCCCCCATTGGATATTCTTTCTTGTTTTGAGGAAGATTAGTTGACCCTAGAGTTGCATGTATTTTTAAAATGTATGTTGATCCATGCATTTTTTTAGTAGGATGCTCTCTAGCCTCCATGTGTTTGAGTCCTTTCTTCCTTTCCTCTTGTGATTGAGTTTCATTTTCAAAGCATTGTGGTCTGAAAATATGCAAGGTGTGATCCCAGTCTTTTGGGATGAGAATAAACATGGCAGCCTCCCTATCTCTGGCCCTAGAGCTGAGAGCTCGGACCCCACTCCTCAGTGTGCCATCCACAGAAAAGCGGTATATCTTTCATGTCTCCCTAGTCTCTGTCTGTACTCTGTGCTCACCATAACTGAAACCAAACATTTCTGTCTTTGGCACATGACTGTGTCTCCAAACCCAGCAGCCTCCTGCAGTGTGCTCAGACACCATTCTTCCAGGGAAGGAAGGGGGCTCTCCCCAGTTATGCTGCTTCTTGGGCCTCTTCTCAAAGAGCATTGGCCAGATGGTGCTGTGGATCACAGTTTATGGCAACCTCCAGCTTAGAGCCCACTCCTGGGCTCACTCTTTGCAGCTGGCTTCCCTGCTCTGATACCTGGGAGCTCTGCTGCTCTTAAGTGCCCCTGGTCTTCCAGAAACAGAGAATCCTGAGACCACACTGTCGCATGGAGGGTACCAACCCTGCTCAGCCGCCAAAGCGACATCCCTCACCAGAGCAGACTTCCAAAAGTTCTGATTTTGTGCTCTGCTGCCCCTAGCACTTGGCAGTAGCCAGCTGACAGAGGTTCCCTCCACCCATGGTTTATCTTTCTGCCTATCAGCTTAGACTCACCCCTACCTTGTGGAAAGGGGTCACTTTTCTATTTGTAGAGTCGCTGCTGTTCTTTTCTTGGATCTATGTTTGAATTTGTCAGAATGGTTTGATAGCTACCTAGCTAAATTCTTTGTGCCAGATGAAATAAAGGTCTCCTTCTCCTCTGTCATTTTGTACTTTCTCTCTCTTCTTCTTTCTCCAGATTGCTTTGTGTATTTGGGGTCTTTTGTGATTTCACACAAATGCTAGGACTTTCTTTTATTTCTTTTAATAATGCCATTGGAATTCAGATAGGGATTTCATCCCATCTGTAGATTGCTTTGGGTACGGTGGACGTGTTGACATTATTAACTCTTCCAGTTAATGAGCATGGCATGTGCTTCCTTTTATTCGTGTCATCTTTCAAATCTTTGGCCCATACATTCACCTGCCAACATGCACATTTTTATACTTTCTTTTCCACCATGTGTTCAGTATACCAGGTCTGTCTCATTCTTGGTTACTTTTATTCCTAGATTTTTTTTTTTTTTTTTTTTTTTTTGCTTGATGCAATTGTCAATGGCATTGCTTTCTTAATGTCTCTTTGTGAAACTTGGTCATCAGTATATAGAAAGTTGGGGCACTTGGGTGGCTCAGTCAGTTAAGTGTCTGCCTACAGGTCAGGCCATGATCCTGGAGTTCTGGGAATGAGTCCAGCATTGGGCTCCCTGCTCAGCAGGGAGTCTACTTATCACTCACTCTCTGATGCTCTCTCTGTTTATGCTCTCTCTCTCTCTCTGTGTGTGTTTGTGTCAAATAAATACATTCTTTAAAAAAAGGAAATGCAACACGCCTCTATATATTGACTTTGTATCTTGCAGCTTTACTGAATTTGTTTATTCCAATTTATTTTAATTTGTTAATAAATTTACTTTTTATGGACTCTTTAGGGATTTCTACACATAATGTCATGTCATTAGCAAATAGTGATCATTTTCTTTTCCTATTTAGTTTTTTGTTTGTTTGTTTGGTTTTGTTTTTGGTCTAAATGGTCTGTCTAGGGCTTTCAATATGATGATGAATGAAAGTGGTAAGAGTTGGCATCTTTATCTTGTTCTCGCTGGTAGTGGGAAAGTTTTCAGCATTTTACCCTCGAGTAAAATGTCAACTGTGTGCTTTTCATATAAGGCATTTGTTTGGTTGATGTATGTTCCCTCAATACCCAGATGGTTTAGAGTCTTTATCATAAATGCATATTGAATCTTATTAAGTGTTCTTTCTACATCTATTGTAACCATCCTAGGATTTTTATCTTTTATTTGTTAAAGTACTGTTTGCTATTGGTGGATGTGCAGATGTGGAATCATCCTTGAATCTTGGAAGAAATCCCACTGGATCATGTTGTGTGATTCTCTTGACAGATTGTTGAATTAATGTTGCCGATAATTTGTTGAGGATTTTTGCATCTCTGTTCATGTGGGATATTGGCTTTTCCTTTTCTTGTAGTATCCTTGTCTTGTTTTGGCAGCAGGGTACTGCTGCCTTCATACAATGAGTTTGGATGTATGTCCTTCCTTTTCTCCTTTTTTTTTAAAGATTTTATTTATTTGACAGACAGAGATCACAAGTAGGCAGAGAGGCAGGCAGAGAGAGAGAGAGAGAGAGAGAGAGAGAGAAGCAGGCTTCCTGTGGAGCAGGGAGCTCGATGCGGGGCTCTATCCCAGGACCCTGAGATCATGACCCGAGCCGAAGGCAGCAGCCCAAACCACTGAGCCACCCAGGCGCCCCCCTTCTCTCCTTTTTAAAAAACAATTTGGGAAGTGTTGGTATTAATTCTTCTTCTGCCATCTGGTTGAACTCCTCAGTGAAACTGTCTGGTCTTGGGCATTTGTTTCGTAGAAGGATTTGATTATTGAATCAATCTTTTTACTAGTGATCAGTCTGTTCAGTTTTTTTTTTTCCCCCTTCATGGTTCATTCTAGGTAGTTGTTAGGAACTTATCCATTTCTTCTAGGTTGTCCAAGGTGTTGGCCTCCACTTGCTCGTAGTACTCTCTAATGATTTTTTGTATTTTTGTGATATTCATTGTAATAGTGAATGCTTCTTTCTTTTGTTTTACAGTTTTTCACATTTTTAATTTAAATTCTGTTAGCCAAGGTATAGTTTTTGATGTAATGGTCAATGATTCATTAGTTGCATGTAACACCCAGGGCTCACCCCTACATGTCCTCTCCTTAATTCCCATCACCCAATAACTCTGTCGCCCAACCTAGCTCTCCTCCAATTTGTTAACTATGATTAAGAGTCTCTCCTGGTTTGTCTCCCTCTCTGATTTCTACCCATTCAGTTTTCCTTCCCTTCACCTGCTCCTCCACACTATTCCTTGTGTTTCACATATGAGTGACACCATATGTTTATTGTCATTTCTTGCTTGATTAATTTCATTTAGCATAACCTCTTCCAGTTCCATCCATGTCAATACAAATGGTGGGAATTCATCCCTTCTGATGGCTGAATACTATTCTATGGTATGTATGTACCACATATTCTGTATCCATTCCTCTGTTGAAAAACATCTTAGCTCCTTCCACATTTTGGCTCTGTGGACATTACTGCTATAAACATTGGGGAGCATGTGCTCCTTCATTTCACTGCATCTGCATCTTTGGGGGAAATACCCAGGAGTACAAGTGCTGGGTCGTAGGGCAGCTCTACTTTTGACTTTTTTTTTTTTTTTAAATTTTTATTTTTTATAAACATATATTTTTATCCCCAACTACTTTTGACTTTTTGAGGAACCTCCATGCTGTTTTCCAGAGTGACAGCAACAGCATGCATTCCCACCAACAGTGTAAGAGGGTTTCCCTTTCTCCACATCCTTGCCAACATCTGTTGTTTCCTGTTTTGTTAATTTTAGCCATTCTAACTGCTGGAAAGTGGTATCTTATTGTGGTTTCGAATTCCCTGATGACATTTGATGTGAAGCATTTTTTCATGGACGGTTGGCCATTTGTGTGTCTTCTTTGGAGAAGTGTTTCTTCCTGTCTTCTGCCCATTTTGTGAGTGGTTTCATTGTTTCTTGGGTGTTGAGTTTGAGAAGTTCTTTGTGGACCTTGGATAACAAACCTTTACTTGTCATGCCATTTGCAAATATCTTCTCCCATTCTGTAGGTTGCCTTTTAGTTTTGGTAATTGTTTCCTTTGCTGTGCAGAAGCTTTTTACCTTGATGAATTCCCAATAGTTGCTTTTTTCTCTTGTTTCCCTGGCCTTTAGAGACATGCCTTGCAAGAAGTTTCAGTGCCCAAGGTTGAAGAGGTTGTTGTCTGTGTTCTCCTCTAGGATTTTGATGTGGACAGGAATCAATGGTCTTTTTTTCCTCATTGTATTTGAGCCTCTCTTTTTCTTTGTGAGTCTAGATAAAAGTTTGTCAGTTTTGTTTAGCTTTCCAAAAAAGGCAGCTCGTATTTTCATTGATCTTTTGTCTTTTTAGTCTCCATTGGACTTATTTCCACTTTCCTTTTTGTTATTTTCTTCTATCTACTGATTTAGGACTTTGCTTGTTTTTTATTTTCCCACTTCTTTCCCATGTATATTAGGTTGGATATTGCAGAGCTTTCAGATGGATTGATGAGGACCTGAATTTCTCTGAACTTCACCCTTAGAGCTACTTTAGCTACTTCTCATAACTTTTCATAGGTTCCCTTTTTAATTTGTCTCAAGGTACATTTAAATTTTCTTTTGATATCTTAATTTATGATTGTTTACTAGCATGTTGTTAAATTTCCACATATTTGTGACTGTCCCATTTTCTTCTTTTTACTGATTTCTACTTTCATACTATTGTGGTTGGACAAGATTTGAACCAGATCATGAAGGGAGCATTCAGTTTAAAGGTTAGTTCCCTGAGATATTTTCTGAGGGCAGTGTTAGGGTCTGTAATCAAAGGAGTGAGACTGATACAAAGCGAAGGTCAAGCAAAGATTTATTTTGCGCCAAGCATGGAGAATCAAACTGATTGGTCGGGGCCATCTCTTACAAAAAGGCAACCCTTCCCAGCCTCACAGACTATCTAGGCTTTGCAAGTAAGTTCCTTTGAGAGGGGCCGGGTCAATCTAAGTTCACTGCATAAACACAAAATGACTCCCTCTGGCTAACCAGGCCCTTACATTCCCCCCTTTTCTTTGAAGATTAGTCAAATCTTGACTTTTCAGCCAGTTCTATATTTTCCTGTTGTAAGGGGTTATATTGAGCATGTAAGTCTAACATTTTTATCGCTCTAGTTTTCTTTTGTACAAATGACACTAGTGCACAGTCGGCTGATGAGTTAGCCTTTTGCCACTTTGTAAAACCTTTTCCATTTTTCCTAATTCCGTTCTTCTAATTTCCCACCTATACTTTACATAAACAGGTAACAATAGGAGCAACAATACACTCATAGTCTTTTGAGTCTTAGCTTTAGTCCACAGTCAGTGGGGTCCATTGGCTGCGGCTTCCATCTCTGGGTTGCGTCCTTGTCTTTGCCTCATTTGATGTGACCTGCGTGAATCCAGGCCCTGATGCCTTCTATTTTTATTGCTGTGGATGACAGTAAATGGTCCCTTCCAGCGAGGCTCCAAGTTTCCCACTCGGTGGTGACGTATCCAAACCAAGTCCCTGGGTGGGTAAGGATGTGGTTCCACCTTCGTCTCTGTCTCAGTGTGGGCAGTTCAGATCCCTGCGTGGGTTTTTTTTTTTTTTTAAAGACAGACTGTAATGCCTGCAGTGACTGGAGTACAGACTGATCAGTCATTTCTGCTAGGGCAACCTCTTGTAGCTGGGGGCAGAGCAGGGGGGGGTGTCTCCCGAACATTATTTCAAATAGGGTCACCTTGTTTAAGTAGGGTGTACATCGCATCCTGAGGAGGGTGAAAGGAAGGAGATCTACCCATCCACCGTCAGAATTAGCTTTGTCAAGGTCTCTTTAAGAGTCCAGTTCAATCTCTCTACTTGCCCAGAACTCTGAGGCTGGTAGGCACAATGTAGTTTCCAATTAGTGCCCACAGCCTTGGCCAAAGCCTGTGAGACTGAACTCACAAATGCAGGGCCATTGTCTGACCTGATCGTGAGAGGCAGCCCAAACCTAGGAATTATTTCTTATAATAGCTTTTTGGCTACCACTCCTGCCATCTCATGTTTGGTGGAAAAAGCCTCTAACCAGCCTGAAAATGTATCTGCAAAAACTAACACATACTTGTTCCCATATTTTCCGGGTTTTATTTCTGTAAAATCTATTTTCCAATAAATTCCTGGTTCCTTACCTCTTTCTCTTTTCCCTCTTCCCATTCTGGTTCCTCCCACATTTACGGCCTGGCATAGAGCACATCTATTAACTATATCCTGAACCATACGCCCTAATTCATAGACCTGGAACGGCTTGCCTATAAGTTCCTTGAGTTTTTGTGTCCCCAAATGAGTACCCTGATGTATCTGGTCTACTAACTTCTTACCTAGTCTTTGAGGAAGAATTAACTTTCCTGTTTTAGTCTTAGCCCAATCCCCTTCATGGTCTAATTTAACCCATTTTTGTAAATACTTTAAATCTTCTTCTGAATAATTCGGTTTTTCTGGTAGGGCTGGAGCTGGAAGTGTAACTAGCTCTTGCACTATTTTTCGGGCTGCTTGCTTTGTGGCTTAATCTGCTAATTGCTTTCCTTTTGAAATCAGATTAGTCTTCTTTTGGTGTCCTGGGCAATGCATAATGGCCACCTCTTTTGGGTCCCAGATAGCCTGAAGGAGAGCCAATATTTCTCCTCTGTTTTTAATTCCTTTTCCCTCTGCTGTTAATAGACCCTGTTCTTTATAAATAGCCCCATGTATATGGAGAGTAGCAAAGGCATACCTGCTGTCCTTATAGATGTTGGCGGTTTTAACTTTGGCCATCTGTAGTGCCTTGGTGAGTGCAATTAGCTCCGCTTTTTGCGCTGAGGCTCCATGTGGCAGGGCTGCCATCCAGAGTTCCTGATCAGGGGAAACCAACCACCGCAGCCCCTGCATACCCCTTTACATCGACCATGTAGCTACTCCTATCTGTGAACAGAGTCATCTTCGCATCCGGGAGGGGAATGTCTCTGAGGTCTGGCCTTATTCCTGTGACTTGGGTTAGGACCTCCCTGCATTCATGTGGGTGTTCAACCAGCTCCTCTGGCAGCAGCATGACTGGGTTTAGCACCGCCGAGGGCCAGAAGGTCACTCTTGGTTCGTTGAGGAGGAGGGCCTGATACCCTGTCACTCAGACGTTCTTCATCCATCGGTCTGATGGAGTACAGAGAAGGCCCTCGATAGTGTGAGTGGTGGTCAAGATGAGATTTTGACCCAAAATCAATTTACTTGCATCCTTGACCAGGAGGGCCATGGCAGCAATTATGTGGAGGCACGGGGGAAACCCAGCCGCTACTGGATCTAGTTTCTTGCTAAGATAGACTACTGGCCTTTGCCAAGGTCCCAGAGTCTGAGTCAAAACTCCTTTGACCACTTCTGCTTCTTCATCCACATACAAGTGGTAACATCTGGAATGGCCAATGCTGGGGCACTCAGTAAGGCTGTTTGTAATTCCTGAAATGCTCCTTCTGCCTCAGCTGTCCACTCTATCATAGTGAGCCCCCCTTTTGCCAGTTCATAGGGAGGTCAGGCAATCTCTGTAAACTGTGGTATACACAGTCTACAGTAGCCCACATACAGTAGCCCACCATCCCAAGAAACTTCCTCACTTGTTGGGACATGGTGGGGTGGGGGTATCTGTTTCCTGGACTCAGACAGTGAATGCACTCCCTCGTGGAGATCAAAGCCTAGATAAGTGGTGTGGCTCTGACAGAGCTGTGCTTTTCTTGCTGCCACCCATTACCCTTTCTTTGCAGAGTCTGTAAGAGAGCTCTCCTCCCTGCAAACATGACTCATAGTCCTCAGTGGCTATTAGCAAGTCATCAACATACTGTAACAGAGTGACTCCCAGATTGGAGGTTCTGTACTCACGCAAATCCTTGTGTAGGGCCTATCAAAGATCGTGGGTGAATTCTTGAACCATTGGGAAAGTCTTGTCCAGGTGAGCTGGTGTTGGAATCCTTCCTGTGGGTCAGACCCAGCAAAGTGGGGCTGAGACTCCCTTGCTAAAGATATGCAGAAAAATGCATCTTTGAGATCTAAGACGGTATACACAGTTGTTTTGGGGCCCAGGAGGGAGAGTAAGGTATAGGGGTTAGACACGTTGGGTTGATATCTTCAACCCATTTATTAATTTCCCGCAAGTTCTGAATGGGTCGGTGTTCTCCAGTCTCGGCCTTTTTGGTGGGCAGCAAAGGTGTGTTCCATGGAGATTTGCAAGGAACTAGGATCCCGTCTCCTCAGAGGCAGTTAATGTGCTCTCCGATCCCTTCCTTTGCTTCAATTTACCCTAGTAGATATATGTGCGTCACACTGATTGGATGTCTTCACCTGGCCTGACCCGCCCTTGTATCTAGGCTTTGCAAGTAAGTTCCTCTGGGAGGGGCGAGGTCAATCTAAGTTCACTGCATAAACACAAAATGACTCCCTCTGGTAACCAGGCCCTTACAGGCAGACCATGACTTCTGTAGGGACAGAGGAAGGTTTTGTGAGACTTGGGGGGGGGTGGTCAACCCTTGTTAGATTACTGATTATGACCATGCAGGCTGTGTACCATTGTTCACACTGTAGCCCTGATGGACTTGTACTTCCTTAGAAACATTTTCCAGGAGGTGCAGGGTGGTCTTCTCTAATGGAAAGTTGCCATGTGGGTTCATGGCATGGTCCCAAGTCAGCAATCAGGATGTATGGTAAATTGAGGGATCAGAACCTGACTTTCTGTAGGAAGTGACAGAAACGGGGCATATGAGTTTCATGAGAATAGCCGAGGTTCCAAGTGACCCATGCGTGTTGGTGGTGGGTGGGGTAGTGGGGCCTGTGGATCTGTCCCCAGAACCTGTGGAATTCAGAGACACTCTCCTGTCTGTTGAGTTGTGTGAAGACAGGTAGGCAGCAGTCTCTGGCCAGGCAGGGAGGTCACACTAGACCACCAGTGTGTGGTAGAAGCCAGTGCTGACTTTCCATGAAAACCAATCAGGATCTGGTGACTGTGATTCCTAGCAGCAGCATGGGGAGAGGAGGGTGATAGTGGTGCACACTTCTAGGGTTATGTTCAGCACTAGTCTGGAGTCCACTGAAGTAAACTGTGCCTTGCACAGAAGGTGCCCCATCACTGTAGCTGTAGGCACTATGCCCATGGCACATTCATGCCAACCAACTCCCATGTGGCTGTCCCCTACTTTTTATCATCTTCATGGTCATGAGCCTCTGCTCTTGCCCCATGGCCCCCTGGGGTATTGTCCTCCCTCCATCTGGCCCTCATCCTCTGCCTTGTGCAACCAGAAGCCAAGGTAGCCTTCTCAAGAGGCAGCTCTGTCAGTGCCCTGATGGAACACTTCCATGGATCCCTTGAGAGGTGAGGATGATGTCCTGCCCTACAAGGGGGCTCCAGGTCCCCAATCAGGAAAGCCACGTGTCCCTTTTCAACCTGGCTTGCCCTCCTCCTTGGTCCTCATCAGGGAACCAGTCCCCATTTCCAAGCTGAGAGCTCTGACCTTAATAACCAATATTTCTGTTTTTCCATGCCTTATTTCACTCATGGCATGTCTTTCCATACTCTCAGTGGGTTTTCAGTTCTGTAGGGCTGTCTCCTTAAAGAAGCAATGGCCTAGGAGGGGAGACTTCCCTGCCACCTCCCTCAGCATGTCCCTGAGCCCTGGAGCCAGCTGTCCCACTGAGGGTGGAGGGACATGAGCCAGCCCATATGGAGCTGAGGCTGTGTCAGTTCTGTAGACTGATGTGTGCCAGAAGCAGTGGGGAGCTGGCATGAATGAGGTGCAAGCAGTTTTGCTTTCTCATTCCTTCCCAACTCTTCCTCCCAGAGGTAACTCAGAGTAGCCGCCATGCCCCACATCACAAGATCCCTTGACCTGTCCCTCCAGCATTCAGCTGGTGAGCTTGGTGGTTTCCCATTGCTTCTGTCTCCCATAATTGCACCCATGGCAGCTCCTGGATCAGGGGAGGGATCGTACCCTTGTCTGTACTTGAACCTCTTTGTATCCCACATTGAGCCCACCCACCTTTGTGTCTTCCATGGATGTGCTTGGAAGAAAGCTCACCCACAGGGAACCTATTAGCCAAATGGATCCAGGGAATGGCCACTGAATTAGTGATCCAGGATAGAGAACAAACTCACTCTGAAACCTGTCGCACACTCTGTGAGCATCTCATACAAATACAGAAACAGAAATAGCTTTCTGGATTATGACATGGCATCTATCTCTACTTACACTTTCTTGATCCTGGATGAAAAGGGACCATGGATCCTGTGGGCTAGGATTAACAGGTGAAATATAAGAATTCAATGAAATTTGAATTCGAGGCATAGAATGAATAAATATTGATGAGGAAATATTCCCAAGTAGAGCATATGAACATGGTGTACTAAAGCTTTTTCGAATAGGTTAGTGAAATAAAATTCTTTTTATTGTTTATTTTAATTCCAGTCAAGCTAACATACAGTGTTGTATTAGTTTCAGGTATACAGTTATACACTGTATAACTATATAATATACAGAATAGCACTAGTCAGTAATTCTGTATATTACTCCCTGCTCATCTAGAAAAGTGTACTCTTAGTCCCTTCACCTATTTCACTCATTCCTCCATCCACCTCCCCTTTGGTAACTGTCAGTTTGACCTCTGTTGTTAAGAATCTGTATTTTGGTGTCTCTTTTTTTCTCCTTTATTTATGTATGTTTGCTTCTTCAATTCTCCACAAGAATGACATCATATGGTATTATCTTTCTCTGACTGGCTGATTTTACTTAGGATAATTCTCTCTAGGTCCATTCCTGTGGCTGCAAATGGCAAGATTTCATTTTTTATGGCTGATTAATATTCCACTGTGTGTGTGTATGTTTGTGTATGTACACATCTCTCATCTCATTTTTCACTTTATCAATAGACACTTGGGTTGCTTCCGTTTTGTGATCTTGTAAATAATGCTGCAAGAAACACAGGGGTGCATGTATCTTTTTGGGTTATTGTTTTCATATGCTTTGGGTAAATACCCAGTAGTGTGGTTGCTGGATCCTAGGGTAGCTCTATTTTTAACGTCTTGAGGACCCTCCATACTGTTTTCCAGAGTGGTTGCAACAGGTTGCTTTTCTGCCAACAGTGCACGAGGGTCCCCTTTTCCACATCCTCGCAGCACGTGGTTTTCCTTGTGTTGTTGATGGGAGCCATTCTGACAGTATGTGATAATATCTCATACTTTTGAATTGCATTTTCCTGAGGTTAGGTGATAGTGAATATCTTTTCATGCAACTGTTGGCCATCTGTATTTCTTCTTTGGAGAAATGTCTGTTCATGTCTTTGGACTATTTTTTAACTGGAGTGTTTGTCTTTTGGTGTTGAGTTGTATCCATTCCACCTATTTTGGACACTATCCCTTTACTGCATAGGATATTTGCAAATATCTCCTCCCTTTTAGTAGGTTGTCTTCTTATTATTAGTTCTTCTTAGTTCTTCTGCTGTGTGGAAACTTTTTGCTTTTATATGGTCCCGATTGTTTATTTTTTCTTTTATTTCCTTTGCCTCAGGAGACAATCTAGAAAAACGTTGCTTTGGTCCTTGTCAAGAAGTTACTATCTGTGCCCTCTTGTAGGATTTTTATGGTTTCAGGTTTCCACTGAGGTCTTGAAACTGTTTTTGAATTTATGTGTCTGTATAGTGTAAGGAAGCAGAGTAATTGCATTCTTCTGTGAGTAGATGTCCAGTTTTCCCAACACCGTTGTTGTAGAGACTGTCCTTTTCCTTTTCAATATTCTTGCCTGCTTTGGGGAAGATTAACTGGCCACACAATTGTGGGTTTATCTGAGCTTCTATCCTGTTCCCTAGATTGCTGTGTGTATTTTTGGACCAGTACTATACTGTTAAGGTGACTACAGCTTTGTAGTATAACTTGAAATCTGGAATTGTGACTCCTCCAGCTTTGTTTTTCTTTCTTAACATTATGTTGGCTGTTTAGTATCTTTGGTGGTTTCATACAAATTTTTAGGAGTGTTTGCTTGTGTTCTTTTTGGTTAACTTAATGTCAATGAGCCAACTTATAGTACATCATTAGTTTCAGATGTAGTGTTTAATAATAGAGCAGGTGTGTATAACCCCCAGTGCCCATTGCATCACATGCCCTCCTTAATGCCCAACATCCCCTATCCACCTCCCCTCCAGCAACCCTCAGTTTGTTTCTGTCATGAAGAGTCTCTTGTGGTTTTTCTCCCTCTCTGATGACTTCCTTCAGTTTTCCTTCCCTTCTCATTGGATCCTCTGTGGTGTTTCTTCTGCTTCACATATGAGTGAATCTGTGTGCTGATTGTCTTTCTCTGATAGACTTATTTCGCTGAGCATAATACCCTCCAGTTTCAGCCAGGTGGATGTGATGTTAAGTCTTCATCCTCTCTGATGGCTGAATGATATTCTGTTGTAGATATGAACCACATGTTCTTTATCCATTCATCTGTCTGTGGACATATTGCTGCAATGGACATTGGTAGGCTGGTGTCACTACTTTTCACTCAATCTGTATCTTTGGGGTAAATACATAGTTGTGCAATTACTGGGTCATAGGTAGCTCTACTTTTAAGCTCTTAGAGGAAACTCAATAACATTTGGCAGAGTGGCTATACAAGCTGCATTCCCACCAGCAGTGTAAGAGTGTTCCCTTTTCACCACATCCTCGTCAATGTAAGGTTTTACAGGCTCGATCTCCTGGGTTTTGGCACTAAATGTAAGGTTTTACAGGCGAGATACACACGACACCAGGTGAGATAGGTGCAAGGCAAGGTTTATTAAAGGCACCCTCGGTTGAGGTTCTGCGACTCTGGAGAGGTGTCTTGTGTATCTAGACTGCTCTGGGGACAGACCATTCTGAGCTTAACTGAGGGTCAGGGTCAGGTCAGGTTTAGCATCAGAATTTAGGGTTGCAGGTTAGGGTCAGGGGTTCTGGTTACAGTTTAGGTGTAGGGGTAGGGATAAGTTTAGGGGTTGGTAGGTTTAATTTACTTGCCTTTTAAAATTTTTTTTAAAAGATTTTATTTATTTATTTGACACAGAGAGAGATCACAAGTAGGCAGAGAGCCAGACAGAGAGAGGAGAAAGCATGTTCCCTGCTGAGCAGAGAGCCTGATGCAGGGCTCAATTCCAGAACCCTGGGATTATGACCCGAGTTGAAGGCAGAGGCTTAACCCACTGAGCCACCCAGGCGCCCCTACTTGCCTTTTAATACAAGTTGTCCATGCTTAAATGAGACATTTTCTTAGAGTATCTTACAGTGAGTAAAGGTTAGCATGTAACCCAAATAGTTACAAAGAAGAACCAAATGTTCCAAAGCAACACTTAAGACAATATTTCTTGACATTTATGTTTTATGTTCAAAATAATTAAAAATCAAGTTGCTCTGTCAATCTTCTCACAGATGGATTTGCTGGTCCTGTCTTTCTGGTTTGCTGAAAATCATCTTCTTAGTGGGTTTCCTTAATGGGTCTCTCTGAATAGGATGGCTATCTTAGCCCTTAGCCTGCGTTCCTTCCTATCGTTGGTCCATTGATTATATCCCATGCACTTTGCAAGCTCACAGATGGGACTAGAGCTATACATTTGCACTAAATAGATACTCCATAAATATTTATTAATTGAAAAGTATGAATTTCTTTTTAATAAAAAAATCCATGTTTTATCAGTGAATTTTTTTTTTTTTTTTTTTTTTACCATTTCACAATATATTTGGAGAAATCTATTGCTCCATGAACTTACATCTGTTAAAGCTGTGGCTTTACTATGTCCTGTATCATGCTTCCCTGAGCTAGCTGCAGTTTTCATGACCCATATATGAAGCTCAGCTTCAGACCTTAGGGGTGTGTTCTGTAAAGGCACTGGGGGAGCACTTGGGGGGCTTGCCCTGCTGGGGCCACATGTCATCTGGGGCCAGATGTGATATGAGCACCCCCTCTTTACCTAGATTTTTCCATCTCCCTCTACCCTCTGTCAGCATCTGGGTTTCCTAACAGCCATATCTTTGCAGACAAACTCTAAGATAGCCTATGGCTTGGGACTCCAATGACATCACAAAGTCTCATTACAACTAGTGTCAGAGGTTTCTGTGGCACTGACATGACCTTTATTTCCAGAATATGCCCCATGAAGAGTCCTAGGAAAGTCTGGAGGCCCAGGAAAGGGTGATTGAAGCTCTAGCTAAAGCCACTCTGGGGGATCATGCTAGAAGCCATCTCCCTTGCTGAGTTTCAATACAACATAGGGGAGTCACTTCATCAGAGCTTGAGACTCATCTTTTCTAGAAAAAGGAAATGTTTTTAGATGAATTGATTCATTCAAGACTATGGAATGAACTGCTAGGAAGTTCTGGACAGTCTCAAAGCTGGATTCTACCTCTGGAGTTCTGACTTCCATCCTCCCTGCTCCTACACAGTTCCCCCATTGGACACAGTGGCTGCTCCATGGAAATTCCCCAGGGCAACCCTGGGTGTGCCCCCATGCCATCTGATGTGGCTGAGGGGCCATGAGCAATTCTGAACCCAAAGCAAGATTTTGGCTGTGCTGCCTTACTTGCACCCAAATAGCAGTGCCAGGCTCAGGCCTTCATCACAACAGCTAAGCCGCCTTTGTGAGGACCTAGTCCAGGACGCTAGCCCCATGACACTGTGAGGGCACTCAGAGTCCACGGGGAAGTCACACAATGGGACAAGGGATTCTATGTCAGGGTAGATGATGCAAGTTGTCATTTCCCAGCAAACATGACAAAAAGCATTTAAATGACAGAATATTAAGTAGTTCAACATATTCTACATGATGACGGTGATGGGAAAAGTGAACGATGGGGTCAGAAAGGGGAATGGGAGTTCCAAGAAGCAGGGTAGTGTCCTCACAGGGTAGGGGATGTCTCGTGGAGGAAGGGACCAGGAGATTTATCACAGATTCCAACAGAGCAGCATCAGGGTGTGCACTTGGCCTGACCCATGACCCCTGGGGGCACTGGGGGCATTCTAGCTACAGAGCTTCTACAGAAATGCAAATCAGCCTGAGCAGAATCTTCCTGGTCTGTCTTACTGTTTCAGGGTGTGGCTTTCTCTGCTTCTGGAGGCTGTTGATTTTCCTTTGTTTTCCTCTGAGCTACACTATTTTGTGTGGATTCAGTGCTATTAGCTGACACAAATTCTTCCTGCAAAGAAGTGGAGTAGAAGTCATCCTTGTTTCCTAAGTAGACCTGAATAGATTCCATAGTGATAGCTCTTTCCCAGGCCCCTGGGCCTTCATGTGCTCTCCAAGACCAAGATTTTAGAAAACATCTTGTATACCTCTGTAGCTAGAATGCCCCCAGTGCCCCCAGGGGTCATGGGTCAGGCCAAGTGCACACCCTGATGCTTTAACAGGTTGAAAGAATTAGTTTGGTTTTTAAATAATTCAACAATGTCACACTTTTCATCATCTATACGATGACCTGTAAACATTGAATGAACAAGTCTTGACAGGATGAAGAATGGTCTTTGCTGTGGGGTTTGGGGCACTGTTTCCTCACTGCTGCCCCCATGTGGCCACTCTCCAGATGGCATGTGGCTGAATGGGTTCTGATTTATGGGATCCAAGGAAGAATAAGACGGAAGAAGGCTGGTCCCTGAATTCCTTAGCTCCTAAAAACCATCCTTTAATTTACCAGTATTATTCTAAATTTAATATATCTTCACTAGATGTTAGGGTTAGGGTCAGGTTCAAATTACATACATTAACTATGGACAGCTTTTTGTAGGTCAATCCTGCCTAAGTTGTTTTAAAAAAATACAATGGAATAGGATATAGTCACCAAACACTGAACACATGACCTATCCCCAGTAATAGGTCACTAAACATAATGATTGTTTCATCGTAGTGGAGGACCAGGAGATGGTCTTCTAGGTACTTGGCAGGAAGCATCTGTGGCCAGCTGGCCATCTCCCTCCAACAGCCACATCCAGTTCAGCACATCCTCTGCTTTGCTCAAGGGCAGCAAACAGGTGGACCAGGTGCAGGTGGGACTCCTTCCTGTCAGGCATGTCTTGCCTCCCACAGGTAGAGAAGTGGGCCAGTTCACATGTATATGACGTGTTCCTTTGGTTCCTTGTATTGGCCTCCCCTTTCTGTCAGCCTGGTCCTGAACCTTTAGCTCCTGTGAGAACTTGGTTTTGCAGATTTCTGTTGACATTTCAAAGTGGACATCTGTGTTGCTTTTGTGCCCCGTTCCTGTGTCGGAGATGAAGGCAGGAAAAGTCATCCTACTCTGAAAGCAGCCAAAAGAAGTATCAAGTGTGCTCTGCCCCCAGAACCCCAGGTTTGAAAGCTATGGCCAACTACGTACTTCCTGTTCTATACAATCGGCTTTAGGGACTCACAGATTCATGGGACCTGAAATCGTACTGAAAGAAATCTCATCACCGAAACTTCACCTCGTAGGAGACAGTTTAGGGACACCACCCATAGCCCCCGGTGTCATTTCCGGTCTGGCCACTGCCCAGTCACACTGACATGAGTTGCCACCCAAGGGCACTGCTGTGACATATTCCTGGAGCACCCTTGGTCCCCCTGCCTCCCAGTCTGACCAATCCTGCACACCCCCATTCCTCCTGAGCGTTCCCCATTGTGAAACAACTGTGATCACCCTCCTGGAGCATTCCCTGTTCCCCTACCTCTAATTCTGGCCAACCTTGCACACCTCCAGTCCTCCTGAGTGTCCCCTGTCATGGCACTTGTCACACAAGGCTGTCATTTGTTTTCTCTCTGTATGTCCTTTTTGCTTGGACTAGATCTCTTTCACATATGCCTGGCTGGATGACAGATGAATGAATGGTTTCAGGATCTTTTGTCCTAGAACAGCAGGCATCCTTCAAAAATCTGATGAGCAGGGAAAGTCTCTGTCCCTCTGTGTGCCCCCTGCCTCGGTAGAACATCTTGTCCAGGACAAGGGACTTGGGAGTCCTCCCAGATGATGTTTGTTCTATGAAGGTGACTTCTTTCTGAGGTCACTATGCAACCATTTTGCATGGCCGTTCCTGTGGGACAGAAAACACACTACTGTATTGTATTCTTCTTGTACACAGTGGCTACCAAAGAGGAAACATACACTCACCCTCACAAGTTCACATGTACACCTCAATTTCCGATCATCATTACCATGTAAACGACAGGGAATTCTCCCTGAGAGTGTAGAGCTGTAGATGTGCCATTCAAGGTGTCGATAGAGGAGGATGGAGATAGCGTTCTGGCTAGAGGGATGGAAGTCCTTTTCTCTGGGGTTGAAGAAATTAGATTTTACTCAGAAGGCCTTACATTCTATTCAAAGAAGGGAGATGATCCTAGGTTCTTTGAGAACAGGGATTGGCACAGACTTTTCTGGAAAGTGTTCTGTAAATATGTTCTGTGAGGTGTTGCGGTCCATGTGGTATCTCTGACAATGATTCCACTCTTGCACTGTGGCTTGAAAGCAGCCACAGACCATCCATAACTAATGATCAAGACACGCTGGAATGAAAGAATATGGGGGGAGGTCCTGTTTGGCCCATGGGTGGTAGATTCCCACACTCTAGATCTGCAACATGATGGATGATGGGGGAGAGGGCTCTTTTTTTCCCTTGTCAGAGTGGGAATACACTTGAATCTATACTGTATGATCCTGGCTCTTCCAGTTGAAAAGAAATAAAAGATGATAGTGAGATTGGCCAACAATTAAGGCCTCAGGAATTCTCCCACCTTTCTCTGTTGGCCTTGAGCTTGCCACAAGATGTTTGTCTGTGTTTGAATTCCATGTAGGTATAGTTTGGCTTAGTCAGTCCCCATTGCCTGGCAGGTATATCTTGTGTGTTATATACCACACAGATGGTCATCTTGTTCAGGCCAATATCATGAGCACACTTAGGATTCCCCTGAGTTAGCAGAGGATCCAGCATGTGTGTGCTTCAGGACGAATCTGACAGCCTTCGGTAATATTATGGAGTGCCTGGCTTCCTGGGCCCTCTGTGGCACTGGCACGAACCAGGCCTAGGCCACTTTTGCAGTCACGATAGAAAAGGCCCTGGCCTGGGTGGTCCATCCCACGCATTGGCTCTGCAGGCTGAGACCCAAGATTCCTTCCACCTCATTGGCTGGGACCAGGTCACATGCCCATGGATGAGCCAATCCCTGTAGCCAGGGAGTGCTGGCTTAGCACCTAGCACCTCAGTTCCAGCACCTCAGTACCGTTGTACTACTCTTCAGAGACAATGTCTGAGAATGAACAAGGTGGATGGAAACTGGTCTGGAGTGCACAAGGCAAGGTTGTGTGACTCTGTGTGTGTGTGTGTAAGGGGTTGGAGATAATAGCTCTGGCCAAGCTCTATCTCCATATTATCTAGGTAATATGGGTAGTCCGTGACGGGGGTAATCCGTGACGTTTCACTGCCAATTATTTGCAGATGGAGAATATGCCTTTTGCACGGAGTGTGGCAAGACTTGTTTCAAGTCTTGTCTCAAGACTTGTTTCAAGTGTTGTCTAGTTGGTATGGAAGCTGGGGAGAGCAGCACCCTCCATCTGTTAGGATAGACGTGAGAGGCTGAGTGCTCTCAAGAAGGTGTCTGGCTTTCACAGGGCTCACTGTGAGCCTGCATACAGGACTAACTAGGACAATTCACGGTTTTGTTCTGAGGGTGGAGTGTCAGAAAAACAGGGTGCCCCATGTGATCCCGGGCAGGGGACAGACCTGGAGTCCACTGTAGAGTTACTTTGTGGGAGTGGTGGTGATCTGCAGCACCACTTCACGAGATGTCTGTTCTTTATTGAGTTCTGGGTGTGGTTTCTGTGACTTTGTCCTAATGGCTGGGATTTCCAAGGAGTGGGATTTTTTTGGCTTCACTGTAAGAATTGGTCCACCGGAAGTGGGCAAGTCTTGTTCTGCTGCTGAGAAGTGTGTCTCTAGTGGCTGGAGTGTGTATTATAAGCCTAGAGGTCAATGGTGAGGTGGTTACAGTGGTCAGCGGGCTATTGTTGATGATTTTTATGGGTGAATTCCAAGGATGAGATGTTAGATCTTATGGTTAGGGATCCTCATTAAGTGCCCATCAAGGGTGCTTTTTCTGAGTTTCATATATGATACCTTTTTTT
The DNA here is from genome assembly GCF_964662115.1 of Mustela nivalis. Lineage (NCBI taxonomy): Eukaryota > Metazoa > Chordata > Mammalia > Carnivora > Mustelidae > Mustela > Mustela nivalis. Next base: position 73,265,700 of record NC_139029.1, on the reverse strand, counting down.
TTTATTGCTTCTAATAGCTCTCCTTGTACTTGGTATTCCAATGAGCAGTGCATTATAACATTGCCTGCATTTTACCCCCATGTTGATGAGGATTTGGGAAAGAAAAATATTGTCAATGCTTCCACAAATTGTACGCTGGAGCAGTCAAATAATAAAATCTTATTTTTGACACAAAGTAGGAAGTATCCTGCTCTGATTCTTAGTTTAAAGCGAGGAAACATGCCCTCTTTCAGTACTGGTAATGAGTACCATAGGCCTTCCTAGGGAACATTATCAGATTCTATTGGAGACTTGGTCTCTGTTATTGTGGAGGAATCAGGAGTCAACCAATTATTTGTCTCCTGTTTCATCTTCCATGAACAGTTCCACAATATTTAGATTCACACTCTACCACTGTGAAGTCATCCCAGGTTTGGCACCAGCTCAGCCAAACCCTAAACCAGAATTCTGAGCCATGAACCCTGAACCCAAATCTCAGCATGAACCCAAACCCCAAATTTGACCTTGAACTTTATCTCTTTATCCCTGAGTCTTACACCCTAAATCATAAACCTAAAGCCCTAAACTCCAACTCTGTTTCTTGCCCCTCACTCTAAATCCTCACCCTGACCCTAAACTCAAAGCCCGATATAGAACTCTGGCTGAAACCTGAACCTGAACCCAAATTCAAATCCTTTACCACACTTTGCTTATGAATTCACCACTGGTGGATATTGGCAGTTTCTACCTTTTGATTCTTGTGAACACTGTTTGGGTTGGGTGCTAGGGTTAGGGTCTTGGATTGGAGTCAGGGTCAGGCTTGAGAACAAGCTGAGGTCAGAGTGTGGGTCTGTGTCAGGGCCAGGGTCATGTTTCGGAGCCACCGTTTAGGTCAGGGACTGTTGTCATTCCATATTGTTTCCAATTAATTGTTCCTTAGCTTTTTTGGGGAAGCTGGGGTTTTGGGCTCCATGCAGCTTGAATTTCCAGAATGAAATGGCTCCAGCTGGACCCTGGGAGGGAGCAGGTGCTGCCATTGAAGGGTGAACTCCCTTAGTCCTGCACTTCCCTCCCACGCCTGCAGAGGGCGCAGGATCCCAGCTCCTGCCCAGAGCCTGGCCTGCGCAGCCCCAGCTGGGACAGGAGTCAGGCCTCCTCAGGACACACTGTGGAGACTTCTGGAGGAACTGGGGTTCCTCCCATGCTGACAGCACGAGCTGGGGAGTATGTGGGTCCAGATCCATATGGACAGGACCCACTGTGGAGGATGTGGGTCCGTGTCCATGCTGACAGCAGCTTGCCCCCTCAGTACAGGCTGCTGGAGGAGAAGGTGAGAAGCTGCCTGAGTGGGGACTGGGGAGGGGTGTGCGTGGTCGCAGGACCCCACAGAGGAACGGCGTGCTGTGTAGACACTGGGGCTTCCATGGTTTTGTGCGTGGTGACGTGTCCTCCCGCAGTGCTGTTTGCTGGGCTGTGGGGTCCCCTCTTCTGGGCTCAGATGCACGCCCCGTGTCCCACGTCTGTGTTTGTGTGCATGCGGATTCGGTTCCTGGGGCTCCTCAGACTGCAGTCAGGGAGTGGCCGCCTGCCTTGGTGCTCATGCTCCCCCCCACCTTGGCCTGTAGTGTCCTTCCCATGTCCACACCCGCTTCAGGGTTGGTCTGGAGTCTGGCAGTTCTGGAGCGATAGTGCAGACTGTGTAGATGGCTTTGGGGAGAGTAGATATTTTCCCAGTGTTGGTTCTTCCCTGAGCACAGACTGTCTTCCCATCTCCGTGTGTCTCCCTCCCTATCTTTCATCAGTGTCCCATGGCTGTCAGAGGACAGACCTATAACCTCCTTGGTTCAGGGGACTTCTATCTTGTTCTTTTGCATGCAATATTAAATGAGATTTCTCTCCATAGTGTCTTTCTGATGGTTCCTTGGAGCACATTTGTGTGTATTGATTTTGTTCCTTGCAAGTTTCTTAAAGTTATTAGTTCTGTTCACCTTAAATGCAAACTGCCAGTTATTTGTCCAGGAAAATGGGTTTATTTGGAAATAGCAGAGAGTGGCAATCTGGGCTGAACAAGCTCCATCACATCACAGGCAAGTGCAAGAAACAAAGGAAAGGAACATTATTTCATGTAGAAGGAGGAAGAAGTTGGGAAGGTTGATTGGAAGGGAAGTCCACTGGAGAAAGGTAGGGGTTTGGGGGTGATGGAGGATTCTCACTGGCCAAGCTGTGGGGATGGTGAATTTCTTGTAGGAGATGAACCCTCTAGCTTCCCCTGTGGGGCCTGGAATGTATGAGTCTCTCCCATGGGGGATTGCAATGTGGGGTCTATAATTGAACACCAGGTGCCCCCTTCCAGCCTCCCCTTCTGGCATCCCCAGTCTACTTTACTGAAGCTTCCCTTCATGCTTTTCCACAGTTCTAACCAGGTTGTGGTGGAGTATTGTGGAGATTTGGAATTCCGAATCCCACAGCTTCTACTGCACCCAAGACCCCGATTTAATCTTCCCACGGATCTCTTGCTAACACGTGGCCTCCTCCAAGGGTGTGTGGTCTCTCCATGGTGGGGGAACTGGATCTGGCGAGACTTGGCCTTCATCCTGATGTCTGATGTCTTCTCTGCTTCTGCAACATGGTACTAATGTGGATGTCCGGAAGAGTCATTTACTCTGTGGTGATCTCAAATCTGCAGTAACTTGTTACAGCAGCACAAATGTGCTTTAGTTCCACACTCAGACTCCTCAGCTGTCATTTCTTTACCACGTTTGCCACTTCACACAGGCTACTTCCATGCATTTTACCCCAAACAGGGACATTGTCCCACACAACCACCACGTAACCCGAAGTGAGGAAATCATCATGGTTCCCACATTTGAACCCAGACCACAGGCCCACTTCAACTGTCACCACCTGCCTGATGGTCTGAAATGTATTCTCCATTTGGAAGTTTTCTTCTTCTGGTGCTTCTTCTGGTGCTTCTTCCAGGACTTTCCCTTATTTGGGTAACCTTGATGGACTTAAGGAGCACAGACGGCTCCCATCTAAGTTGTATTTATATATGGCTTATGTCACTGGGGCTGTTTTCAGTGTCCATCTACACTGTGACATCCATCAGTCCTTAATTCACTTTTTCACAGTGGCTAAACATAAGAACATTGACCCCTTAAAACATTCCAGGTACATAATTATCTGGCCTTAGCTGAGTTCCCACAGTCGTACATCATTCTCCAGAATTTTCTCATTCTCCCCAAGGGAGTCTATATGCATGAAACACCAACTCCCCATTGTCCTTTCCCCTCAGCCCCCTGCAGCCACATCCAGCTTTGTGTCCCAGACACCTCATCCAAGTCGATCATACAGTGTCTGTCCTTCTGTGACTTGGCTGATTTTACTCAGCATAATGACTTCCACGTTCAACCCATGTTGTAGCCTGTGTCAGAACTCCCTTCATTTTTAAGGCTAAATCATGTTCCATGGTGTATCAACCACATTTTGTTTATCCATTCATCTGTCAGTCGACACTTGGGTGGCTTCCACTTTTTGGCTGTTGTGAGAAATGCTGCTCTGAATATGGGTACTTCTACTTTCAAAATTAGGGGCCATATAGGCTACAGTGGAATTCTGTGTTTAATATTTTAAGGAACTACCATATTTTTTCCCCACAAATGAACCATTTTACTTCATTCCTTCATAGGTCAGAACAAGATAGCCCATTTATGGATCTACCTCATTTTGTTGATCCTTTTCCCCATGGAAGGACATTTGCATGTCATTTCCAAAAGGACATCCTTTCCTCATGGATGGACATTTCTGGTTTTGCCTATTGTGAACATGGCTGCTATGAATATTCCTGTACATTTTTGTTTGTTTGTTTGAACCAGTGTTTCCAATTTGGGGGTTATATTTCTAGGAGTACACTTGTTCAACCATTTTACTATGGTAATTCTGCTTTGACCTATTTGAGTAAATGCCAAACTATTTTATATGTAGACTGCACTATTTTTTACAAGGGAGGTTTAAGGTTTCAGTTTCTCAATATCCTATTGTTATTTTTTGTTTTCTTGATCATAGTGATTCTACTTGTATAAAAGAACATCTGACTGGCTTAAATCTTCATTCCCATAAAGACTAATGATTTTTAACATCTATTCATATGCTATTCACCATTTGTATGATTTCTCTGGAGAAGGGTTCAGCCAAGTCCTTTGTCCATTTAAAAAATGGGGTTGTCAAGTGCCTGGGTGGCTCAGTGGATTAAAGCCTCTGCCTTCGACTCAGGTCATGATCCCAGGGTCCTGGGATCAAGCCTTGCATTGGGCTCTCTGCTCAGCCGGGAGCCTGCCTCCTCCTCTCTCTCTCTGCCTGCATCTCTGCCTACTCGTGATCTCTGTCTGTCAAATAAATAAATAAAATCTTAAAAAAAAATGGGCTTGTCTTTTTGTTGAGTTGTAAAAGCTCTTTATAGATTCTGGGAAACAGACTCTTATTAGACACACAATGTACAAATATTTCCTTCCTTCCATTCTGGGGGCTGTCTTTTCACTTTTGGGATAATATCTTCTGATGTACAATTTTTTTTAAAATCTTTTTTTTACATTTCTTTTTAAAGAGTGAGTGAGAGAGAGTGTCCAAGTGGACAGGGTCAGAGGGAGAAGGGAAGAGAATCTTAAGCAGGCCCCACACTCAGTGTGGAACCTGACATGGGCTCAATCTCATGACCCTGATATCATGATCTGAACCAAAATTAAAAGTCAGATGGTTAACCAACTGAGCCACCCAGGTACCTGGGACAGATTTTTAATTTTGAGAATATTATTTTATCTATTTTTTTCTTTCCCTTCTTATGCTTTGGTATCAGATCTAAAAGCATTGCTAAATCCAAGGTTATGAAGATTTTTTAAAAAAGATTTCATTTATTTATTTGACACAGAGAGAGAGATCACAGGCAGGCAGAGAGGCAGGCAGAGAGAGGGGGAGAAGCAGGCTATCCACTGGGCAGAGAGCCTAATGCGGGGCTTGATCCCAGGACCCTGAGATCATGACCTGAACTGAAGGCAGAGGCAGAGGCTTAACCCACTGAGCCACCCAGAGGCCCAAAAGGTTATGATGATTTATCCCCATTTGTTTCTTCTAGGGTTTATAATTTTACCTCTTACATTTAAGCCTTTAACTTATATGGAATTAATGTTTATATGTGGTGTGAGGTAATGGTCCAGTTCCATTCCTCTGTACATGGATATCCGATTGTCTAACAACCTTTGTTGAAAAGACCATTCTGTCCCCCCAGTGTAATGTTGTCCACCCTTGTCAAAATTCAGTGGACCATAGATGAAGGGGTTTATTTCTGGGATCTCAGTTAAATCCCACTGGTTTCTATGCATACTTTTTTAAAAAAAAATTATTTTATTTATTAATTTTTTTTTAAATTTAAATTCAATTAATTAACCTATAGTGTATTTTTTGTTTCAGGGTGTAAGCATACCTTTATGACAGTATCACAATGTTTTATTTACTGTTGCTTTGTATTAAGATTTGAACTTTGGAAGTATGAACTTTCACCTTTGATTTTCTTTTTCAAGATAGTTTTGGCTATCTTGTGGTCCCTTAAAATTCCATATGTCTGTTAGGATTAGCTTATGCATTTCTTCCCAAAGGCCTTTGTTAAATTTCTTGGGAGCACATTGAATTTCCACAGTGCTTTATGTACTGTTGCCATCTTAACAATAGTATGTCTTTTCATCACCATGGGGTGTCCTCTGATTTATTTAAGTTTCCCTTACTTTCAGCAATGTTTTATAATTTTCAGTGTATAAGACATACACCTTGATTACATCTATTCTTACATATTTTGTCAATGTTCATAATCCCTAGAATGGAATTATTTTCTTAAATTCCTTTTTGGATGATTCATTGCTAGTATATACAAATAATAGAGATTTTTGTGTATTGATATTTTGTCCTGTAACTTTGTGGAATTAGGGAACTGGCTATGATCACTTTTTGTTGATTCTTTAGGAAGCTTTCTATATAAGATGATGCCATCTCTGGTCTCTGAATAGACCTTTTTCTACTTGCTTCCTCTCACATATGGATTCCTTATTTCTTGCCTTATTGTTCTGGGTAAAACTTTCAGTACAATACTGAACAAGCAGTGAAAGCCTGCATGAGGGACTTGTTTGTGATTTCAGAATAGAGCTGTCAGTCCTCAAAATTGAGCATGATGTTTGATTAGGGTTAGGTTAGGGTTTAGGTTAGGGTTAGGGTTAGGGCTTAGGGTTAGGGTCTTCCTGTTCTCCACTGTACAGAGCCCATTCTTTTCCAGTAACCAGCAGAGTGATCTTTTCAGAACATAACCTTTGAGCCTCTCTGTGATCCACTCCCCACCTGCCAGTCCTTTCCAGCCTTTCCTCTTCCACCATATTCCCTCCACCCTCATGGGCCTCCCAGGTGTGTGGTTGTCCCACATGTGCCTCAGGCCTGACTCTAGGCCTTTACACTCTCTCTGCCCTCTTCCTGGAGCACTCTTCTCTCTCCCAGCTTCATGTCTGGCTTGTCCTCCTGTTGGCTGGACCTGAGCTTGCCCCCCGGTGACCTGACTCATGTCCGCCAGCTGTGTGTGGCCTTGTCCCCTATTTAAATGTAGTGCCTACTTTGCCTGTGTGAGCAATTTACTAAGCTGCCAGGCATGGGACAGGCACTGGGAAGTAGCCTTATTGCCTGTGTGAAAAAAATCAGTCTCAGGGCACCTGGGTGACTCATTCATTAAGCATCTGCCTTCGGCCTAGATCATGATCCTGGGGTCCTGTGATTGAAGCCTGCCACATTGGGCCCCCTGCTCAGTGGGGAGCATGATTCTCCCTCTCCCACTCCCCCTGCTTCTGTTCCCTCTCTCCTTGTCAAATAAATAAATAAAACCTTAACAAAATCAGTCGCAGAGGGGCTTGCTACCCTTGCTGACAATGGGGGAGCTGCTCTCACCACAGGTAGTCCCCTTAGAGAGACAAGACTTCCAATTGCTTTAAGCCTGAGAAATGTATACCTGGACCTGGAAGCTTCCACTCTTGGATTCACAGCTGGGGTCCAAGCAAGCCCCCTGTATTTCTGGAGGTCCTCTTTCCCCTTTCCTGCCCATGTGCTATACCTGATTCCTGATCTGGGGAAGTTAGAGGGTGACCACTCCTAAGAATAGCAGTGGTTGGCTGATGGACCTTGTCAGCAAGAGGCCCAGTAGCCTTCTAGGGAGGACCCTATGGGGTGGAGACAACTTTGTGGGAGACAGCGACAGCCCACTCAAAGCAAAGTGGGGCAGGAGGCCAACCCTGCTGATTCTAGCCAGTCTGTAGGCCATAGAAAGGAAGGCTGTGCCCAAAAGTGGTCCACTCCTGGCAGGTGGGGACAGGACCTGCCGGGAGTCTGCCAGGGGAGGGCACCTGCAGGGTTTGTCTGGGAGCATTCCTGGCTCCAGCATGCTGACTGTGGGTTTGGTTTCCCACCTCTGAAGCCTCAGGCTCCCCTTTGTATGATGGGGTGCTGATAGCCCCCATCTCTGGGGGCAGAAGTTAGGGAGGCCCCACAAGCAGACTTGCTAAGAACAGGCTGGGAGAGTGGCTATTGCTTAAAGCAGCCCAGGGCATGCCCCTTGAAGAAGGTACACACATCCATGCCCCCGGCCCCCAGCTCTGGGGTCCTGCTGCCAGCCTTTGACAGTGACCCTCCTCCCACCTTGTCCCTTGTCCCTGTAGATATGTGGTCTGTTCCAGCAGAGGGTGGAGAAGCTTATCATGGTGGAACACAGGGTCACCTACTAGATCGTCACCGACCAGTGGGTTGCTGGGCCCATGTGCCCACCGGGAGGGCTGAAGGGTGGTGGACCTTGAGGACTCTGGCACCCCACTCTGGCAGGATGTGTCCATGAAGCACATGGCGATGGTCAGCCATTTCTGTGAGCAGCACTTCCTCTGTGAGTTGGATGACATGGTGGGTGCAGATATGGACACGAAGTTCTGTGACCCTGTGGTCATGGAGATCCTGTCCCCCTCTCTTTGACACCCTGCACCCCAGTTTCTACCACGTGTCCTGTGAAGACTTCAGCTACCAGTGCCAGTCACAGTCCCAGATCCACAACCCCAGGGATCAGGACGATGTTTACTACATGGGGGCCTTTTTGGGGAGGTTGGTGGTGGAGGTTCACTGACTGACCTTGGCCTGTCACCAGGTGATGGGGGTCGACCTGGCCAGTGGGATCGAGGTTGTGGGGGGTGATGAGAGCCACTTGAAGAGGTACCCACTGAACCACAAACCCACCAAAGTGCTATCCCTGAGGACCTGTGGGATCTGCGATGGCTGGGCTGTCCCCTGGAGGACCTGTGGTACTCATGGTGGCTGGACTGACCTCCACTCCCACTTCATGAAGAAGCTGAGATTCAGGCCACACCCAAGAATCACCAGGACTTCCAGGACTCATGAGGGGCTGTCCCTGGCTCCATCAGGGGGTGCTGTCCTGAGCAAAACTGTCAGAGTAGGTTACTACTTCTGTCCCCTCAAGGGATACCATGGAACCCAGCCCTGCCTACATGTCCAGGCATGTCCACAGCCCCAGCTGCACCCACACAGAGGAGGCTCCCTGGGGACACGATGTCCTCTCTTCGTGGTCACTACATTTTGATAACTTCTGGGTCATTTGAAGCTGTAAATGGTTCCAGTTTTATGTCGGATGATTTCTGTGTCAGTGCTGAGCAACCATCTTTAAAAAGAACAATCAAGAAAAAAGATCTTCTTCCTGGTTCTAGACAGATATGGCCTGGTGGGGCTGGGAGTGGTCTTGCAGCAGCCCTGGAGCCACGATGGCCTCTGGTAGGGTCTTCCCTCCCAGTCCCTGCACCTTGCCACAGCCATGGGGCTTCAGAGAAAGGGGTGTACCAAGCCACCTCTCAATCCTTCAGTACCCTGACTGCCAGAGGCCTTGGCTGTGCCCGCCAGCTCAGCCTCCAGGAGCATGGAGCTCTCTGAATTATGTATGGTTTCTGCCTTGGTTTTATTTTTTAATTTAATTTTTAAAATTTAAATTCATTAGCCAACATATAGTACATCAGTAGATTTTAATGTAGTGTGCAGTGATTCATTAGTTGCCTGTAACATGCAGTGCTCATCACAACATGTGCCATTCTTAATACCTGTCACCCAGCTACCCCATCCCCCTACCCCCTCCTTTCTGTAACCCTCAGTTTGGTTCCTGAAGTTTGGTTCATGGTTTATCTCCCTCTCTGATTTCTTCCCATTCAGTTTTCCCTCCCTCCCCCTGTGGTCCTCCACTCTGTTCCTTATGTTCCATGTGTGAGAGAAATCATATGATTAGTCTTTCTCTGCTTGGATTACACTCAGCATGATCCCCTACAGCTCCGTCCATGTCAAAGCAAATGTTGGGTATTCATCCTTTCTGATGGCTGAGGAATATTCCCTTGTATATATGAACCATATCTTCTTTATCCATTCATCTGCCAAAGGACATATAGGCTCTTTCCACAATTTGGCTATTGTAGATATTGCTATGATTATTGGGGTGCAGGTAGCCCTTTTTTTCACTACATCTGTATCATTCCGGTAAATACTCAGGGGCTCTATTGCTGGGTCATAGGGTAGTTCTATTTTCAACTTCTTGAGGAACTGCCATACTGTTTTCCAGAGTGCCTGCACCAGCTTGCATTCCCACCAACAGTGTAAAAATGTTTCTTTTTCTCCACAACCTCGCCAACACTTGTTTCCTGTCTTGTTAATTTTAGCCATTCTAACTGGTGTAAGGTGGTATCTCATTATAGTTTTGATTTGTGTTTTCCTCATATAGAGGGATGTTGAGCATTTTTTTATGTGTCTGTTATGAGCCTCCTCAGTCTCCTCTGTTTCCCTAATTTTCCTCCTCAGCCTGAAAATTGACCCCAACCAATTTGCAGCTTTGAAGACCAGTTCAGTCCAGATGCCAGGAACATACCCCGGGGGTCTTGGACTCACTTATGCCATCTGTTCTGTCCACATCAGGTGCCTGCACCTCCCTCCCACCCCCCACAGGCTGGCCACATTCTCTTCTCACAGATGTCCTCATCTCAGGAGAGGGAAACACCAAGTCCAGACTCTTGGATTCCTCCGTGACTTGTTGCTTTCCATCAACTCTCCCAGTAGTGAGGTGGCTACTGGGGGACATTCGATGTCCAAAGCATCTAAAGTCATATGTGAGTCTCTGCTGCCTAAAGCAATGGATAAGAGTTGGGCAAATAGAAACCAAGCAGAATCACCAGAAGAAAGGCTGAGTGATGAGGAGCTTTTTAGGAAGAATGGCCTGGAAGCTCTAACCTATTCCCGAGCCCCGGGGCACTGCATGCATGGGCTTGGTGCCTGCTCAGGGCCAACCTGAGAAGGCCCTAGGCTCTGCCCTCTGGTGATAGTAAGATTTGGCAAGTAGGAAGTGAAGGCCAAGGCAGAGTGCTAAGAGGCCTAGGTGGTGCTGCAGGTGTATCCCGACACCCACACACCCAGAACCCTCCTCCCCATCTGTGAGGACTAGAAGTTTTTTTGTTTTGTTTTGTTTTGTTTGTTGGTTTGTTTGTTTTTTCAGAAGGAGGGCAGTTTCCAGATGTTTAAGGAAATCTCACCCAGTCGGCGGTTGACCACTACTTTCACAGACCAGACACTTCTGTGGCCACACATGACAAGGAATACAGATTTGACAAAATCAGTTCAGAAATGTCACTAAGCCAACAGCAGAACTGCAGTGAGGAACAGCAGCAGTGAACCCTGGGGAGGGGAAGTACTGGCATTTGACTTGCTACACTATTCACAGTGTCCCTGATCCAAAGGCAGAGAGACGAGTGGTGGTGACACAGGGAAGGAATGTATTTCAGTGCAGCTGACACCAGAAGGCTGAGGACTGGCATGGTCTCAAGGTGTTGAAAACACTCCTGGACTTTTATATGAGGAAAATCTAGGACAAAGGTCGGTGGGCAGGTGCAGGGGGTCAGTAAAGTTCCGGTCAATCATTGTCTTGGGATCCATCACGTGGGGTCTTGCTGGTGTCAGGCACTGGTTATTGCTTGAGGGGTTGTTTTGGTGCCATCTGGGTCTTTGAGTTGAGTTAACAGATGAGACAGAAGGAGGGATGTCATCAGTTAGGAAGTACAGACAAAGGTCAGAATGGAGGTAGGTAAAGGCCTCTTTCACTCTGAGAATGGGGGAGCTCAGAGCCTCTGCTACACACCTTGCCCTGCTCATTGCTTCCAGCTGCCTGGTCTTGAGTTCTGTCCTTTTCATGAACTGGTCATCTAGTAAGTAACGTGTTTCTCTGAGTTCCATGAGCCACTCAAGCAGACTATTCTAACCTGAGGATAAGGCTGTGGGGCCCTCCCCTCTGTAGTCGTAGCTCAGAAACACGGGTGACCTTTCTGCCAAGCCACTGGCTGACCATTAAGTTAACAGCACAGGGATTCAGTGGCCACATACAGCAAAGAACACAGACTTGACAAAGTTAGTTCAGAAAAGTCACTAAGCCAACAGTAGCAATGATAATGAGCAGCAATGAGGAAGCCTGGGGTGGGGAGGGTCTGATATTCAAGATGCTTCCATTGTAATATTCATCATCACACACTGGACTTGTCAGTGGGGCCCAAGTCCCCCAGCTGGGGGTCAGGTAGCTTCCTATATGTTCCACCTGCCTCTCCCTGGCTCCCCCAGCCCTGCACAGCCCTGTGCTGCTTCCCAGCAGAGGGTCGTTTTAACCAAGGTCAGGAAGATGAGGTGGATTTTCCTGACTCCACCTGCCACTGCCCCCTGCCCAGGGCTGCAAGAGAGGAAAGTTTTCTTCAAGTCATCTTAAAGTCCCTGGCAGGTCTGGAAATTGACAAAGACAGATGAACAGGAGAAAACCTGGCAAAGTGTGTTGATTATTTTTACTGGGAGGCTCACAAGAATATGGAGACAAGCAGAGGCAATTGGAGCAGACAGTCCTACATTTTAGCCAAAGAAGAAATAAATGTATGAAGAATTGAGAGACACAGGGGTTTGAGCTAGGGCTGGTAAATGGTAAAAAAGTAACTAGGAAGATAAAGGTTAGTTTAACCAGGTTTGTTCCTCTAGCCTTTGTGGCCCTAAATTCCTTGACTCTGGTGATAAGCATGTCCTCCCTGCAGTCTGGGGAGAGAAAGTGTCCCATGGGAGTATTCTGACCTGCTTCAGGGAAGAAAGGCTGATGGCTGGGGGTCAGAGAGAACTTTCTGCTTCTGCTCTATGGAAAATTCTTTCAGTTTCTGTATTTAATTTGCCAAGGTGCCATATTTGGGGTAGTGTGTCCTGACCCTTACTGGACTGGTGCTGTACTCCATCTCATAGTATCCAGGACATTGAATGTGCTGCTGAGGAGACCTCCCAACCATGGGGCAGCCCCTTGTCCAGGGAGGCACCTGCCTCCAGGGGAGGGTTGCCTATGACTTCCCACATGGGTGCCCTGTTGCTAAGCGTGGCTACCCCTCCTAGGGGAGATTGGGTGAGAGTGTGCAGATCTTACTTCAAGAAACTGACTTAATTTCTTACAAATGTCCACCCAGTAGTGGGATTATAGAGGAGTTCTATTTTTAGTAATTGGGGGAAACTCCATACTTTTCCCAGCATGGCTATGCCAACCAAAGTCAATTCTGGATGATTTTATCTATAAAACAAAGATTCTTGAGGAACCTCTCCAGCAGAGAACAGGAAGAGAACATTTTCAAGGACTTGCAAAGTATACTAACCATAGGAACGAACTGGTAACTCAGAAACTATTGAAATGAAGAACTCATTCTCTTTCTTCTATTTCTGGCTAGCGCACTGGTCTGTGGCTCGAACCCACCTCAGGGAGCTGGAAGTTTGACCTCCCAGGTCGGTTGCCACTGAGATGGCTGCTGTTTCCAGAAATTCTTTGGGGTGTGGCCAGGTTTCCCCACCTATGCACAGGTGGAGTTGGTGACCTCTGACAGAGGAGCCACAGGTCCTCCAGGCATGGTAGCTCCCTCATCCCCCAGTGGAGCCATCACACCAAGGGTTTAGGGGGATGGGAGCTGCCCCTAGGCAAAGCCACCAGAGATTCTCACTGTCCCTACCTGACCTTCAGATGCTCCTCAGTTACTCCTGTTCCTCTGGTGTCTTCCTGGAACCCTGACCTGGCTGTTTTCAGACAGCTTGTCCAGCAGTAACCTCACTTTCTGGGAGGGAGATTTGCTGGAGTCTGCAAGGTGTCCTGCTGCCCCACCTGGATTGCTTTTTGAAGGCACATATTATGGGCTGCCTGAGGACCCAAGACTGTGGGTCTGTGGCCTGGAGGGGTTCTGAGCAGAGCTGGTGGGATGAGCTTCAGGGCACAGAGGCAGGTTTCCAGAAAGCTGTCTGGGGTCCCTGGTATTCTACCACCTTTGAATCAAAGCCCTGAGATCTTTAAAATGCCAGAAATGTTACAGCATGGGCCAGAAAATCATACAGCTCTGTGTGCCCAACACCACCTAAACTATTGGCCATTTCTTGCATGTGAGCTGAGTACAAAGGATTGGGAGTAAGATCTTGAGAGGATGTCCTGGGCCAGACTTTGTGTTTGGGGACATAGGCCATCTAGACAAGCTTGTGCTGAGCCTCAGGAGGGGGCCTGTGTGGAGACCCCAACTGCAGACACTGCTGTCCACTGATGCCCTCTCAGTCCACCCCAGTGCACGTGCTCCTGAGGGAGTGCCTGCCCCCTCCTCTCTACCTGAGGGCTCTCTCCTGTACCAGCTGTGCATCTCCCCTGCCAGTCACTGCCAGCCTGAGGCCTGGGAGGGTGGATACCCCAATGACCTCCAGCCTTGGGTACAGATCCAGTGCGGGTGGGAATTGGTCTCTTAGTAGGACTGAGCACCAGGCCCCCAGGGTGCTCACTGTCCTCCTGGGGGCTCACTGTGCCACGTCCTCCCTCAGGCTCTCTGGACCCAACTCATTCTCAACTCAGGCACCACTCTCAGTCCAGACTCCATATGCTGGGACTGGGAGTGGGTCGTCGGGACCTTCCATGCCTGTGACGTGGACATAGGCTGGCCTCAAAGGCTCATCAGAGGAGACACAGGGCAGGAAGATGCAGGCTGTTTCAATGGAGAAGCCAGGTGATCACAGAAGGAGCACACAGACCTTGCACAAAACATAGGGCTTATAGAGCCCAGTGTGGGATGTGGGCACCCATCCAAGGCACAAGGGTGAGGGAGGGGTGGAAGGGAGGAGAGGGGGCGTAATGCGTGAGACGGTGAATAAATGAGGTAGGGAAGGAGGGGATGAAAGAGCAGAAGTCAAGTCCATACCTCAGGAGCCATTGTTTGGGGTGAGGTCCAAGGGCATCACAGCCTGGCCCCTGGATGTTGGCTCAGGGCACATCCCTCTGTCCTCCCAGTGTTGACCTTCTTTCTCCTTGGCCCTGCTGTCACCCTGGATCCTCTCTAGCTCCTCAAAAAATTCTGAATATTCCCAGAAGCAAGGTGGCAGGAGCGGGGGGGGGGGTGTCTCAGGAGGGGCTTCCCGGATCCTGTGCCCAGACAACCCTGGGACAGGAGCTACAGGACATTCTATCATGAGGACTGGGGCCGTGGATCCCATCCATCCCCTTGAACATTAGTTCTGTTCCATTCCCTGCTCTCTCCACCACTGCTGTGCTGAACACTCCTAACAATACATCTGTGAAATATCGTGCCAGAGTTTTGGGGACCGAGTCTGAGGCTGAGCACTGCTAGGTGATGGATGTACCTGCAGCCTGGGAGGGGTGCTGCTCACTGTTTTCCCAGACAGGGGTGCCTGTCAAGCTTCTCTCCAGGGGACCTGCACTGAACCTCTGGCTCTTCACATTCTCCCCAGGTTGCCAGTCCCCAGACCAGACACCCGCCGCTCTAAGGGTGACCAGCGCTGCCTTCAGAGGGTTTCCTTTGCCAGAGCCCTTCCCCAGGAGCTCCCGCATCTCTGACACATACTCCCCAGGTGCCTGTCCTCCCCCCTGGATTTGCATGGATTTGGTCTCTGTCCCTGTGACTTGGAGCCTGGTTTGGAGCAGTCAGGTCAAACTTTTCTCTGGCCTTGGGTTGTGAGCAATGTGTTTGTCCTCTGTGGTGTATCTTCCAGCTTTCTGCATTTCCCTGGTTTCTGTGTGGGCCACAGGAGGAACCAGTTCAGTTCTGTCTGGGGTCAGGACACAGGATAAAACCTGGGGAGAATCTCACAGGGGTCTTGACCCCGAGATTGTGCTCATAATTCCTAAAGGGGCCTCTAAGATTACTTCTCATCTGTAATCCATCAGGGACTTCAATATCGAATAAGGGAAATTCTATGTCACATAAACACGGAAAAAAAAAAAAAAAAAAACCCGAGTCTCCTCTGAAAACAGGTGGGTGGACACAAAGGCACATATTGTGTGATTCTACATACAGAAACATCCAGAACAGATAAAGGAACAGAGAGAGAAAGCAGCTTAGGGGTTGTAAGAGGCCAGGCTGGAGAAGAAATGGGCAGGGAGGGCTTTGGGTTCAGGTCTCCTTTGGGGAAGGAGATATCTTGCAGTGATGTTCTGTGGTGTGGTGGCACAGGGTTGGGAATGTACTTAATGCTCATGAGGTGTTCAAGTGAAAACAAGTAATTTTTATTTAAAACAAATAATAAGAGTATGCAGACCATGGAAAGATAAAATAACAGTTAATATGTACAGAGAGAAAGAATATACAGGTAGGGGATGAAACATTCCTGTGGGTTGTCAGGGTCGGGGATAGAACAAGGGGTAATTGTACGAGGAGCAGGGCTGCGGGCTCTGGGTGTGGCTCTGGGAGCCCCACAGGAACAGGAGTAGGGGCAGAGGCTGAGGCAGGGCAGGGACAAGAACCAGGACAGATGCAAGAGCAGGAGCACAGGCTGGGGCAGGGGAAGGGGGAGCGGTACTGGCAGGGGCAGGGGCTAGAACAGGAGCAGGGGCTGAGGCAGGGGAAGGGGCAGGGACAGGAGTAGGAACTGTAGCAGGAGCAGGGGCTGGGGCAGGGGCAGGCACCAGCTCTTCTGGGACAGTGTCAGGCTCTCAGTGGGCAGGTACCTGATCACCTGCTGGCTCCTGGTCTCCTGATGAAGTCTCTCTAGACACCATCCCCCCTCCTCTTGAGCTGTGGATGAAGTTGGGGCCAGCTCTGGCTCTTCAGAGCTAGACCCAGGTCTTCAGGCCCCCACATTCCAGAGATAGCCCCCTGCCCAGCTCATTTCATTGAGGATCCTGGAATGAAGAACATGTTTGCGTGCCTTTGCAGAAATAGAGCTCAGCCCAGGGTGTCCCAGAGAAGCTACAGCCAGGAAGGAACCCTCGCTGGGACATCTCCCCAACTTGCAGTCCACCGCTGGGTGCTCTGAGCCCATTCATTGCTTCTGGCCCCACACCAGCCTGTGGTGTCTCCTGCCTGTGGGGCCTAGTACCGACCCATCCCCAGACACCCACATACACCCAGTCGTGGACTTGTCACACTAGCTCTCAGCATCTGTGGGATGGACTGCAGTCCAGTGTGGTCCCAGCAGGGACAGTGGCCTGGGCAGTGTC
Source organism: Mustela nivalis (assembly GCF_964662115.1). Lineage (NCBI taxonomy): Eukaryota > Metazoa > Chordata > Mammalia > Carnivora > Mustelidae > Mustela > Mustela nivalis. The sequence goes on along the minus strand of NC_139029.1, from coordinate 73,249,136 downwards.
AGAGGCCTTCCCAGGCAGTCCCTAGTCCCTGGGAGAGACCCCTATGGTCACTCCCTGTATAAGGGAGATGGAGCTGGTGTCTGCTAGCTTCCTCCCTGTTTCATCATCCCTGGTGTTATGCAAAGACAGGGACCAGTAGCCGGCCTAGGTGCATCACAGCCTTGCCCAGCAATCCTCACTGTCCTCCTGCCCAACCCCCTGCTGCTCCCAGATCACACACAGATCTGTGTGTGCACAGCCCCACACCTGGGACAGGGACCTATACCTGCAGGACACAGGATAAAACCTGGGGAGAATCTCACAGACCCCCACACCCTGTCCTCACACCCCAGCCTTGACCTGGGGTGTGAATATGACCTGCTCACCAGGCATCTGACCCCTGCTCTTGAATCTAGTGGGCACACCCCACGAGAGCCTTCTTTACAAACATACACACATATGGGGAGGGCACCTTGGGCTGCACAGGTTGGATCAGAGCCTGGGCTGGCTCTGGGCCTCATGGTGTCACTTTTCTGTACTTTTGGCCAAATGACTAGGGATGCCGGGGACCCCTGATATGACATCCCCAGTGAGGGAAAGTGTTTGCAGGGTGTGCTTTCCTCGGCCTGCAGCCTCTGGACTTTGGGATGTGACATGCAAACATGTTTTTTTTTTTAAATAATTTTAAAAATTAATTAATTTTTTTAATAAACATATAACATATTTTTATTCCCAGGGGTACAGGTCTGGGAATTGCCAGGTTTACACATTTCACAGCACTCACCATAGCACATACCCTCCCCAATGTTTATATCCCCACCACCCTCTCCCATCCCTCCTCCCCCCAGCAACGCACAGTCTGTTTTTTGAGATTGATTCTTTTATGGTTTGTCTCCCTCCCAATACCATCTTTCATTTTTTCTTTTCCTACCCCCAACCCCCCCACATTGCATCTTCACTTCCTCATATCAGGGAGATCATATGATAGTTGTCTTTCTCCAATGGACTTATTTCGCTAAGCATAATACGCTCTAGTTCCATCCACATTGTCGCAAATAGCAAGATTTCATTTCTTTTGATGACTGCATAGTATTCCATTGTGTATAATACCACATCTTCTTTATCCATTCATCTGTTGATGGACATCTAGGTTCTTTCCATAGTTTGGCTATTGTGGACATTGCTGCTAAAAACATTCAGGTGCACGTGCCCCTTCAGAGCACCACGTTTGTATCTTTAGTATATATACCCAGTAGTGCAATCGCTGGGTCATAGGGTAGCTCTATTTTCAATTTTTTGAGAAACCTCCACACTGTTTATCAGAGTGGTTGCACCAGCTTGCATTCCCACCAAAAGTGTAGGAGGATTCCCCTCTCTCCACATCCTCGCCAGCATCTGTCATTTCTTGACTTGTTAATTTTAGCCATTCTGACTGGTGTGAGGTGGTATCTCATTGTGGTTTGGATTTGTATTTCCCCGATGCCGAGTGATGTGGAACATTTTTTCATGTGTCTGTTGGCCATCTGGATGTCTTCTTTGCAGAAATGTCTGTTCATGTCCTCTGCCCATTTCTTGATTGGATTATTTGTTCTTTGGGTGTTGAGTTTGCTAAGTTCTTTATAGATTTTGGACACTGGTCCTTTATCTGATATGTCGTTTGCAAATATCTGCTCCCATTCTGTCAGTTGTCTTTTGGTTTTGTTAACTGTTTTCTTTGCTGTGCAAAAGCTTTTGATCTTGATGAAATCCCAATAGTTCATTTTTGCCCTTGCTTCTGTTGTCTTGGCGATGTTCCTAGGAAGACATTGCTGCGGTTGAGGTCAAAGAGGTTGCTGCCCGTGTTCTCAAGAATTTTGATGGATTCCTTTTTCACATTGAGGTCCTTCATCCATTTTAAGTCTCTTTTTGTGTGTGGTGTAAGGAAATAGTCCAATTTCATTTTTCTGCATGTGGCTGTCCAATTTTTCCAGCGCCATTTGTTGAAGAGACTGTCTTTTTTCCATTGGACATTCCTTCCTGCTTTGTTGAAGATTAGTTGACCATAGAGTTGAGGGTCTATTTATGGGCTCTCTATTCTGTTCCATTGATCTATGTGTCTGTTTTTGTGCCAGTACCATACTGTCTTGATGATGACAGCTTTGTAATAGAGCTTGAACTCTGGAATTGTGATGCCACCAACTTTGGCTTTCTTTTTCAATATTCCTTTGACTATTTGAGGTCTTTTCTGGTTCCATATAAATTTTAGGATTGTTTGTTCTATTTCTTTGAAAAAAATGTATGGGATTTTGATAGGGATTGCATTAAATGTGTAGATTGCTTTAGGTAGAACAGACATTTTCACAATATTTGTTCTTCCAATTCATGAGCATGGAACATTTTTCCATTTCTTTGTGTCTTCCTCAATTTCTTTCATGAGTACTTTATAGTTTTCTGAGTATAGATTCTTAGCCTCTTTCGTTAGGTTTATTCCTAGGTATCTTATTGTTTTGGGTGCAATTGTAAATGGGATTGACTCCTTAATTTCTCTTTCTTCTGTCTTGTTGTTAGTGTAAAGAAATGCAACTGATTTCTGTGCATTGACTTTATATCCTGACACTTTACTGAATTCCTGTACAAGTTCTAGCAGTTTTGGAGTGGAGCCTTTTGGGTTTTCCACATATGGTATCATATCATCTGTGAAGAGTGATAGTTTAACTTCTTCTTTGCTGATTTGGATGCCTTTAATTTCTTTTTGTTGTCTGATTGCTGAGGCTAGGACTTCTAGTACTCTGTTGAATAGCAGTGGTGATAATGGACATCCCTGCCATGTTCCTGACCTTAGCTGAAAAGCTTTCAGTTTTTCTCCATTGAGAATGATATTTGCAGTGGGTTTTTCATAGATGGCTTTGATAATGTTGAGGGATGTGCCCTCTATCCCTACACTTTGAAGAGTTTTAATCAGGAAAGGATGCTGCACTTTGTCCAATGCTTTTTCAGCATCTATTGAGAGTATCATATGGTTCTTGTTCTTTCTTTTATTAATGTATTGTTCACATTGATTTGCAGATGTTGAATCAACCTTGCAGCCCTGGAATAAATCCCACTTGGTCATGGTGAATAATCCTTTTAATGCAATGTTGGATCCTATTGGCCAGTATTTCAGTGAGAATTTTCGCATCTGTGTTCATCAAGGATATTGGTCTGTAATTCTCTTTTTTGATGGGATCCTTGTCTGGTTTTGGGATCAAGGTGATGCTGGCCTCATAAAATGAGTTTGGAAGTTTTCCTTCCATTTCTATTTTTTGGAATAGTTTCAGAATAGGAATTAATTCCTCTTTAAATGTTTGGTAGAATTCCCCTGGGAAGCCGTCTGGCCCTGGACTCTTGTTTGTTGGGAGATTTTTGATGGCTGTTTCAATCTCCTTACTGGTTATGGGTCTGTTCAGGTTTTCTATTTCTTCCTGGTTCACTTGTGTTAGTTTATATGTCCCTAGGAATACATCCATTTCTTCCAGATTGTCGAATTTGCTGGCATCGTGTTGCTCATAGTATGTTCTTATAATTGTTTGCATTTTTTTTGGTGTTGGTTGTGATCTCTCCCCTTTCATTCATGATTTTATTTATTTGGGTCCTTTCTCTTTTTGCTAAGTTTGGCCAGGGGGTTGTCAATCTTATTAATCCTTTCAAAGAACCAGCTCCTAGTTTCGTTGATTTGTTCTATTGTTTTTTTAGTTTCTATTTCATTGATTTCTGCTCCGATCTTTATGATTTCTCTTCTCCTGCTGGGTTTAGGCTTTCTTCGTTGTTCTTTCTCCAGTTCCTTTAGGTGTAGGGTTAGGTTGTGTACTTGAGACCTTTCTTGTTTCTTCAAAAAGGCTTGCACCACTTTATATTTTCCTCTGACTGCCTTTGTTGTGTCCCACAAATTTTGAACTGTTGTGTTTTCATTATCATTTGTTTCCATGAATTTTTAAAATTCTTCTTTAATTTCCTGGTTGACCCATTCATTTTTTTAGAAGGATGCTGTTTAATCTTCATGTATTTGGGTTCTTTCCAAATTTCCTCTTGTGATTGAGTTCTAGCTTCAGAGCACTGTGGTCTGAAAATATGCAGGGAACAATCCCAATCTTTTGATACCGGGTGAGACCTGATTTATGACCCACGATGTGGTCTATTCTGGAGAATGTTCCATGTGTACTAGAGAAGAATGTATTCTGTTGCTTTGGGGTGGAATGTTCTGAATATATCTGTGATGTTCATCTGGTCCAGTGTGTCATTTAAGGCCTTTATTTCCTTGTTAATCTTTTGCTTGGGTGATCTGTCCATTTCAGGGAGGGGAGTGTTAAAGTCCCCTACTATTATTGTATTATTGTCGATGTATTTCTTTGATTTTATTATTAATTGGTTTATATAGTTGGCTGCTCCCATGTTAGGGGCATAGATATTTAAAATTGTTAGGTCTTCTTGTTGGACAGACCCTTTGAGTATGATATAGTGTCTTTCCTCATCTCTTATTATAGTCTTTGGCTTAAAATCTAATTGTTCTGATATAAGGATTGCCACCCCAGCTTTCTTTTGATGTCCATTAGCGTGGTAAATTGTTTTCCACCCCCTCACTTTAAATCTGGAGGTGGCTTCGGGTCTAAAATGAGTTTCTTGTAGGCAGCATATTGATGGTTTTTTTTTTTTTTTAATACATTCTGATACCCTGTGTCTTTTGATTGGGGCATTTTGCCCATTAACATTTAAAATAACTATTGAGAGATATGAATTCAGTGCCATTGTATTGCTTGTAAGGTGACTGTTACTGTATATTGTCTCTGTTTTTTTCTGATCTACTACTTTTAGGCTCCCTCTTTGCTCAGAGGACTCCTTTCAATATTTCCTGTAGAGCTGGTTTGGTGTTTGCAAATTATTTTCATTTTTGTTTGTCCTGAAGCTTTTAATCTCTCCTTCTATTTTCAATGATAGCCTAGCTGGATATAGTATTCTTGGCTGCATGTTTTTCTCGTTTAGTGCTCTGAATATATCATGCCAGTTCTTTCTGGCCTGTCAGGTCTCTGTGGATAGGTCCACTGCCAATCTAATGTTTTTACCCTTGTGTGTTACAGACTTCTTTTCCTGGGCTGCTTTCAGGATTTTCTCTTTGTCGCTAAGACTTGTAAATTTTACTATCAGGTGACGTGGACCGATTTTTATTGATTTTGAGGGGTCTTCTTTTTTTTTAAATTTTTTCAATCTATTTATTTTCAGAAAAACAGTATTCATTATTTTTTCACCACACCCAGTGTTCCATGCAATCCGTGCCCTCTATAATACCTACCACCTGGTACCCCAACCTCCCACCCCCCCGCCACTTCAAACCCCTCAGATTGTTTTTCAGAGTCCATAGTCTCTCGTGATTCACCTCCCCTTCCAATTTACCCCAACTCCCTTCTCCTCTATAACACACCTTGCATGATATTTGTTATGCTCCACAAATAAGTGAAACCATATGATAATTGACTCTCTCTGCTTGACTTATTTCACTCAGCATAATCTCTTCCAGTCCCGTCCATGTTGCTACAAAAGTTGGGTATTCATCCTTTCTGATGGAGGCATAATACTCCATAGTGTATATGGACAACATCTTCCTTATCCATTCATCTGTTGAAGGGCATCTTGGTTCTTTCCATAGTTTGGCGACCATGGCCATTGCTGCTATAAACATTGGGGTACAGATGGTCCTTCTTTTCATGACATCTGTATCCTTGGGGTAAATACCCAGGAGTGCAATTGCAGGGTCATAGGGAAGCTCTATTTTTAATTTCTTGAGGAATCTCCACACTGTTCTCCAAAGAGGCTGCACCATCTTGCATTCCCACCAACAGTGTAAGAGGGTTCCCCTTTCTCCACATCCTTTCCAACACATGTTGTTTCCTGTTTTGTTAATTTTGGCCATTCTAACTGGTGTTAGGTGATATCTCAATGTGGTTTTAATTTGAATCTACCTGATGGCTAGTGATGATGAACATTTTTTCATGTGTCTGATAGCTATTTGTATGTCTTGATTGGAGAAGTGTCTGTTCATATCTTCTGCCCATTTTTTGATATGTTTTCCTGTTTCGTGTGTGTTGAGTTTGAGGAGTTCATTATAGATCCTGGATATAAACCTTTTGTCTGTACTGTCATTTGCAAATATCTTTTGAGGGGCCTTCTTAGCATCTCCTGGATTTTGATGTTTGTTCCCTTTGCCATATTAGGGAAATTCTCTATAATAATACTCTCCAATATACCCTCTTCTCCCCTCTGACTTTCTTCTTTTTCTGGAATCCCAATTATTCTAATGTTGTGTCGTCTTAGGGTGTCACTTATCTCTCGAATTCTCTCCTTATGGTCCAGTATTTGTTTGTCTCTCTTTTGCTCAGCTTCTTCATTCTCTGTCATTTGGTCTTCTATGTCACTAATTCTTTCTTCTGCCTCATTTATCCTAGCAGTAAGAGCTTACTTTTTTTGATTGCACCTCATTAATAGCTTTTTTGATTTCAACTTCATTAGATTTTAGTTCTTTAAATTTCTCCAGAAAGGGCTTTTATCTCTCTGGAGAGCATTTCTCTAATATCTCTATGCCTTTTTCGAGCCCGGCTAGAACCTTGGGTATCTTCATTCTGACCTCTAGATCTGTCATATTATCAATGTCAGTATTGATTAGGTCCCCAGCCTTCAGTACTGCCTTTTGCTCTTTTTTTGTGGTGGGTTTTTCCGCCTTGTCATTTTGTCCAGATAAGATTTGCTTTCTCCTCCTCTGGAATTCCGCTGTTTTCCTTGGTGAGTGAAGTTGGTCTTGGTTGGCTTTCTAGTTGATCTTCTGGGAAAGAGGCCTGTTGTAGTGATTCTCAAGTGTCTTTGCCCCAGGCGGAATTGCATCGCCCTTACCAGGGCCTGGACTAAGTAATCCGCTTGGGTTTTCTTTCAGGAGCTTTTGTTCCCTGAGCACTTTCTGTAGTTTTCCAGAGGATTGCAAGATGGTGGCCTCCCAGTCTCCGGCCTGGGGGAGCCAAGAGCTTGAGGTCCCGCTCCTCAGTGTGCCCTCAGAGAAAAGCACCCAGCTGTCCCCATCTCACTGGCCTCTGGCTGTGCTTGGAGGAAAGCGCTCAGTTGCTCGCACTTGGAGAAAAGCGCCCGGTAGCTTCTGTCTCTGTAGCCTCCGGCCGCACTCAGATCTCACCCAGCCTGCGATGGTTGAAGGTAAGCCCGAGTTGAGAGCTCACTCCTCATTCCAGATGGCTTCCCAGGGGAATTCTACCAAACATTTAAAGAATAACTAATTTCTATTCTTTTGAAACTGTTCCAAGAAATAGAAATGGAAGGAAAACTTACAAACTCATTTTGAGGCCAGCATCACCTTGATCCCAAAACCAGACAAGGATCCCATCAAAAAAGAAAATTACAGACCAATATCCTTGATGAACACAGATGCAAAAATTCTCACCAAAATACTAGCCAATAAGATTCAACAGTACATTAAAAGGATTATTCACCACAACCAAGTGGGATTTATTCCAGGGCTGCAAGGTTGGTTCAACATCCGCAAATCAGTCAATGTGATACAACACATCAATAAAAGAAAGAACAAGAACCATATGATACTCTCAATAGATGCTGAAAAAGCATTTGACAAAGTACAGCATCCCTTCCTGATCAAAACTCTTCAAAGTGTAGGGATAGAGGGCACATACCTCAATATCATCAAAGCCATGTATGAAAAACCCACCGCAAATATCATTCTCAATGGAGAAAAACTGAAAGCTTTTCCGCTAAGGTCAGGAACACGGCAGGGATGTCCATTATCACCAATGCTATTCAACATAGTACTAGAGGTCCTAGCCTCAGCAATCAGACAACAAAAGGAAACTAAAGGCATCCAAATCAGCAAAGAAGAAGTCAAACTATCACTATTCGCAGATGATATGATACTATATGTGGAAAACCCAAAAGGCTCCACTCCAAAACTGCTAGAACTTGTACAGGAATTCAGTAAAGTGTCAGGATATAAAATCAATGCACAGAAATCAGTTGCATTTCTCTACACCAACAACAAGACAGAAGAAAAAGAAATTAAGGACTCAATCCCATTTACAATTGCACCCAAAACTATAAGATACCTAGGAATAAAGCTAATCAAAGAGGCTAAGAATCTATACTCACAAAACTATAAAGAACAAATATTGTGAAAATAACTGTTCTACCTAAAGCAATCTACACATTTAATGCAATCCCTATCAAAATCCCACCCATTTTTTTCAATGAAATGGAACAAAGAATCATAAAATTTATATGGAACCAGAAAAGACCTCAAATAGCCAAAGGAATATTGAAAAAGAAAGCCAAAGTTGGTGGCATCATAATTCCAGACTCCAAGCTCTATTACAAAGCTGTCATCATCAATACAGTATGGTACTGGCACCAAAATAGACACATAGATCAGTGGAACAGAATAGAGATCCCCTAAATAGACCCTCAACTCAATGGTCAACTAATCTTTGACAAAGCAGGAAACAGTGTCCAATGGAAAAAACACAGCCTTTTCAATAAATGGTGTTGGGAAAATTGGATGGCCACACGCAGAAAAATGAAATTGGACCATTTCCTTACACCACACATGAAAAGAGACTCAAAATGGATGAAGGACCTCAATGTGGGAAAGGAATCCATCAAAATACTTGAGGAGAACACAAGCAGCAACCTCTTCAACCTCAGCTGCAGCAACGTCTTCCTAGGAACACTGCCAAAGGCAAGGGAAGCAAGGGCAAAAATGAACTATTGGGATTTCATCAAGATCAAAAGCTTTTGCACAGCAAAGAAAACAGTTAACAAAACCAAAAGACAACTGACAGAATGGGAGAAGATATTTGAAAACGACATATCAGATAAAGAGCTAGTGTCCAATAAAGAGCTTAGCAAACTCAACAGCCAAAGAGCAAATAATCCAATCAAGAAATGGGCAGAAAACATGAACAGACATTTCTGCAAAAAAGACATCCAGATGGCCAACAGACACATGAAAAAGTGCTTCACATCACTCAGCATCAGGGAAATACAAATCAAAACCACAATGAGATATCATCTCATACTAGTCAGAATGGCTAAAGTTAACAAGTCAGGAAATGACAGATGCTGGTGAGGATGCGGAGAAAGGGGAACCCTCCTACACTGTTGGTGGGAATGCAAGGTGGTGCCACTACTTTGGAAAACAGCATGGAGGTTCCTCAAAAAGTTGAAAAGCGAGCTACCGTATGACCCAGCAATTGCACTACTGGTATTTACCCTAAAGATACAAATGTAGTGATCTAAAGGGGCATGTGTACCCAAATGTTTATAGCAGCAATGTCCACAATAGCCAAACTATGGAAAGAACCTAAATGTCCATCAACAGATGAATGGATAAAGATGAAGTGGTATATATACACAATGGAATACTATGCAGCCATCAAAAGAAATGAAATCTTGCCATTTGCAATGATGTAGATGGAACTAGAGGGTATTATGCTTAGTGAAATAATTCAATTGGAAAAAGACAGCTATCATATGATCTCCCTGTTATGAGGAAGTGAAGATGCATCGTTGGGGGTTAGGGGGTTACGAGAAGAATATATGAAACAAGATGGGATGGGGAGGGAGACAAACCATAAGTGACTCTTAATCTCACAAAACAAACTGAGGGTTGCTGGGTGGAGGGGGTTTGGGAGAGGGGGTGGGGTTATGGACATTGGGAAGGGTATGTGGTATGGTGAGTGCTGTGAAGTATATAAACCTGGCGATTCACAGACCTGTACCCCTGGGGATAAAAACACATTATATGTTTATAAAAAATAAAAAATAAAATTTAAAAAAAGGTATTGTGTATGGATCATTTTTTTTTTTTTTTATGGTCTCTGGGGAGGAAAAAAAATTGGATTTCCTATATTTCCTGTAATAATTTTGGCTGTGAGATACTAATTATTATAGTTATAAATATGTATGATATTTCATACATACTTTCATACATACATTCAATAATTTTGGCTGTGAGATAAATAATTTATTATAGTTATAAATATGTATGATATTTCATTAACACATTTAACTTTATTAATGAAGATCGAGAATCAGACAACATTTTTAAATTGTTGAAGAATACAGAAAGTTGAACAAGATTTGGTCTGTGTCTTATCAGTTATTCAAGGTAAGACAGGCTGTAAGGCCAGGAACATAGGTTCTTTTCACCTCTCAACCCTTGAGCAAGTTGCTAAATATCGCAATCTCTTTTCAGTCCTGCACTAGTAATTCAAGGGAGAAGAGTATCTTTTTACTCCAGATAAAATGGGACTATCGGGAGTGACCTTAAGTGGAAGACATCTATGGCCGGTTGTTTGGCTACCTCAGTGAAGTCCACTGGCAGCAAAGACAATACTCTGGCAGAAACAGACAATATTGTTCCAAATGAATTATCAATAAATTGATATTTGCTTGAAGATGACTCACTAAAGACCAGGAAGGAGAGAAATAGGACAAAACCAAAATAATGTCTATTTCTATTTTATTTCCTTGAGTAAATAATAGTTGACAGTAAATTATTCTGCTAGAGCTTGAATCCTTCCAATGTTACATCAGGGTTTGATAATGTCAATCTGCAATCTTCCACATTTTCAACAGAGAAACTATATTGACATAATACTTGTAAGAAACAGAAGTTCTTGAATTTGTCTAAAAATAGCATATTGTGAATTAAAGAAATTTTTCAAGACTAGCAGAATGTTTTTACTTTGTTTAGAAATCTGTGACTAAATTACTTGGGTGACATCAGTGTTAAAATGAATGTCAAATAGTTAAAATGATAAGTCAAAAGGTTGGCTGTTTACTTGGGTATTAATGGAGTAAAGCCTTATAGTAGTGATGAGGGAACAGAAGGCTAGCTGAGGACAAAGGAGAAGCTGGCACCCTACATCACCCCCTCCAGCCTGCACTCCCTGACTTGTATGACATTCCTCAGGCACTCCTGGCTGCCCTCAAGAAAAAACAAATAGTTAACTTGTAGAGATCACAATCCTGCAAGGCCGGAGTCTCCCTCACATTACAAATGCCTTTGTGATTTACAAGGAAGAGGCTTTCTTACCAACAGCCTAACTTCCAAAGACTCATAACTCAGTTCCTAAAGCCCTAACACCATCTTCCCCTCCCTAAAATTGAGGGAGCCTGAGGCAGAGGGAAATGTAAGTAAAGTTAAATTTCTTCTAAACCTAAAGTTCACTGATAAGGACAGATGATAGCAGGAGTGTGACATTCCATTGGGAAGCTCTCAACTATCTTACCATTAATGCCTTACTAAAAGGAAAAACCACCTTAACTTGACAAACAGCCAAGCCTCTGGTATCCTGTGTGTCTCCTTTAAAACATGTAAGTTCTTTGAAACCCTCCCTTTTCTTCACCTCCCCTAATCCCATAGTCAATCATCACCACTCCTCACAACCTCTGGGCAGCAGCTCTTTCTGCCCATGGGTCCTGCTGTGTGCTGTAATAAATCATCATTTTGCACCAAAGATGTCTCAAGAATTCCTTCTTGGTCATCAGCTCCAGGCTTCACCCCAATGAACCTCACTTGAATTCTAGAATTTCATCAGCATGACAGGAATAGAGAAGACTGTGGTGGTCACTTGGATTAGTAGTACTCAAAACTTTTTAATTCAAATTGTAAGAAGTCCAAATATTAAAAAAAAAAAAAAAAAAAAAGCTAAAAGCAAATCTGCTCTATAAGATAGAAGACCCACCAGCCCTTAAAGTTCCCCTTGTCCCTGTTAAAAGCACATCATTAGAGGCACTTCCAAGAAATCTCAAAGAATCCTTGCGGGTTTGAAAACCTGTGATTTGATACAAAGTTGTCTTTTAGACACGGGGACAAGTCCTCAGGCTGCTGAGAGGAAAGGCAGGCTGGAAAATCATTGAGTTCCTCTGGGCTCTGTTCCTCTGCCACCCAGGGGACTCTACAGCTGCCCTAATCCCTGCTGCTCCCACAGCTTTTCCAAAGTCTTTCAGTGTAAGTGTTCTGGCTCTGCTGAGATAAGGGAACTCAGGCAAAAATCAAAGGGAAAGACTTTCCCTCTGAGCAGCTGAGAGTGAACAGGGAGGGAGAAATTGGAGCAGTTATTTCTCAGTACAGTCTAAGGCAGTCTGGTTCATCACAGGATGGCTATTCTGGTAAATTCAGCACCCTACTGACAGTGTTGTTGTCTTAAGTACCTGAATACATGAGACAGTTACTGGTAGAGCCCACACAGAATTTTTCTTTCTGTGAATCTGTTAGATTGGAAAAAGGACTTATGTCTTCAAACATGTATGCTCATCTGGGGGCGGGGGTGTACTATGATAAAAACAGTATTTTCTCTGGAGTAGTTTTTTTAAAATATAATTTTATAATTTATAATTTTATAATTTATATATTTTTAATACTTTTTAAAATTTTGTTGTTTAACACTGAAGCAAAGTTAAATTTTTTTGAATTTAAAGAACTCTGTATTAGGAGAGACTCAATGTCACAAAACAAACTGAGATGGCAGAGGGGGGGAGGGGGGTAGGGAGAGGGCGGTGGGGTTATGGACATTGGGGATATGTGCTATGGTGAGTGCTGTGAAGTGTGTAAACCTGGTGATTCACAGTGTACCCCTGGGGATAATAATACATTATATGTTTATAAAAAAATTAAAAAAAAGAAGAACTCTGTAATAGGAAAAGTAAGAATGCTTCCTCAAACTCTAGTGCCTATTTTGTGCAGGTAAAAGCTGCAGAAGGTGTATTTTTCTATGAATGTATTAACATATGGAAGCATCCAAGAATACCCTTTCTGCACAGATATAGGCACATTCAGTCAAGATCCTTAGGCCCCGGAGAAATCAACAAATTCTGAAGTATTTTTAAAGACTTCTATGGACAATGTAACTGGAAGAGAAAAGAAAGCAAATTGAAATAAATAAATAAATAAATAAATAAATAAATAAATAAGAAAGCATATTCATTAGAGGGCTTTGGAGGTAATTTCTTTGACAGTTGATTAGCCTAACCTGCTTATCAGAATTCAGAGCAAAGAAGATTAATATATTTAATATACACTAAAAGTTTCTCAAAATTTAGGAAGGGCTCATGAGCAGATCAATTGATCTATAATATACCACAAGTAGGCTATAATTTTTATGCTAAATTTAGGAGTACCTCTTATACAAAGATAATGCTAGCTTCATGGTCTGAGTTGAGAAAGCCAAAAAAAGTTGGAAGAATGTGGGAAAATACCACCTTTGGGGAGGACAAATATCACCTAATAAAAAATGACCCATAACTAACAGATATTGGATATTAGGAAAGAGAACATTAAATTTAGTACATAAGCTCAAAGAAACACTTTGTGTCATGTTCTAGGAATCACCAAGTGTTCCAGTATCAGAGGGGAGCAGGCCTTATTTCTAGCTCTGTGTAAACATCAATCACTGTTCCTTCTAATTCTTCCAGGTGCTTTTTTCCTGTCCTTGATGAGTTTTCTCACATGCAAGCCTGGTAAGTACACAGCTGAATATTCAAAGAAACCTACTGATCTCTGAAATTTTCTCTCTGCAACTCTTTCCTCACAGGATTCCCTACCATGAACCCCTGCCACTTTGACCTTCTAGATTTCCAGCTACTGCTAATGCAGAGACCTCTAGAACTAGACTTGGGTCTGTCCTCTGTAATGCCCCATACTAAAATGTCTTAATGCAGTAAGCATGGGTCTTTCTAGGGCTCATGTTCCTCCCCACCCCATTTCTAAGGGATCATTTTTCTTCATTTTGTGGTGCCCAGTGTCTTGAAAACCACTTTTTCATAATCTCATTCATTTTTTAAATAGTTTCACTTGGAAGCATAGATCTGGTTCCTGTTACTCCATCCTGAAGCTGAATTTCTGTACTGACGTCTTGCTTCTTACTGATAACTCACTTCTTATTCGGGACATTTTAATTCTGTTAATGTCAGGTTATAACTAATATTATGCCTTATTCCTGAAGAATGACTTCACTTGGCTCTCATGTTTGACATTTTCCCTAAGTAAATATGGAAAGTTACAGAAAATATCCTGTGTATTCTTCCATCTGGAAACTACCATTATAAATGTGCTAGAACTCTCTATTTTCTTCCCATTTCTCATGTTTATCTTTCTCTTCTTATATGTGTATATTCCCATGTCTAACAGTTCTTTAATTTTCTTCATTTAACAATTTTTAGGCTATTTATTATATTAAAATACTCTGTATTTTCATTTCTAGATATTGATTTTGCTCTCTTATGTAATATTTTAAAATTGTGTTGTCTTATGGAATTCTGATCTTTTCTCATGTGTGGTCCAGGACTAGGGATTCAAGTTTTCAAAGATCTTTTTATTTTTCCCATCCATAGCATAAAGGAAAGAATTCTGTTCTGTAGCTTGTCTCCTTCATTTTTAGAGAATGTCACTTCAAATATCCTGGCTTTGTGAGTGGTCTTCTTTATAGCCAGCTTCAAGGTTCCTTCAAATAAGGCCACGTCACTATTCACCACAGTCCACACAGAAACCCAGTCCTCAGGGCCATGCAAGGATCACCAGTGTCAACTTGATTTCTTTACTCTGAAATTCTTCTTCCTCTTTCTAATTTGAGACAGAACTTCCTTTTTACCATTTTTTGAAAAAAATATTTGACATATAATGACGTTTTGGTCATGACTTGGCAATAGTTTTCATGAAATTTGCCTGTATAGTGATCCACACTAGATCAACTTGCTAAGATTGTGAGAAAACTTTATGTAACTTTTAATATACATTATTTAACTTATTCCTCATAATGGCCCAATGAATACAGATGGATGGGGGGGGGGGAAGCTTGAGCATTTTAAAAGGTCTGACCAGAATTACATGATTAGTAAACATTTTGACTATGATTCAAATCCAGGTCATGACATCTCAGGGTTATGCACTTAGCCATTCACCTCTATAACCTATCTTTAAAGACACAAGACATTTTTGACATCTTACAGATGTATTTTTCTAGCAGAAGAAAGGACCTCAATTATTTGACCTGTGCTTGAGAGTTGAGTATGAGTATAGCCTATGTTCTTTGCTATTTAAGTATCTTGTGGATCTTCACAATGACTGGAACTGGAGGAAAAATGCAAGAAAATAAGGAAAAATAACATTATAATAATAGACCCTGGCAAGTGGATCAAGCTTATGTCTCTTCCTTTGCTGTAAAGTTACACTATTTCAAATTCCACAGATGGGTACTGGATCCCTTCCTCTCATGAAAATTCTGAGTTTACTCTGTGATGTGCTAAAATCAGACTATTTGAAGTTACTCATGATCAGTCCTTGATATTGCTTGTGCTTTATCTCTTTATCTTGAATTAAAAAGCTTACTTAGTGATGTATTGTTCTGTATTCAGTTTGCTATGTCAGCACTACTGTCATTTGCATTTAAAAAGGTGAACACTTAAAGCTTTGATGAATTTCTCCTTTCAACAGCAAAAGCATCACTTACTCCATGGATGAGATTAAACAGATACATGTCATTGATATATTATTATCATCATTGTCATCACATCCCTATACCAAAAAGCAAAGTTCAGATTATTTTCTCTAAATGTTGATATTGTCTCTATGATGTTTTTCTTCAGCTCTGCAGAATTTTCCAAAGAGTTTCTCAAAATCACATAAATTTTAGCAACTCCCAGTGAATTTTACAGACATAAGCATTCATGTCTCTGGTACACACAGATTACTGCTCATCTTAAGTTCTAAGACTGAATCTTACTAATCCAGTCCCAATTAATTTGAAAATAACACTATTTTGTAAGTACAATGTCCTAGTAAGATAGAAGTTTCTATCCTTAAATGTTTGTCCTACGTATTTTCCAATTCTTTTAAAATTGTGAGACTTGCACAGTGTACCGCCTGCATGATTATTAGCACAGATAATTGTATCTGTGATAGAAAAACACTGAAGGACACAGGACACAGTTTCAATGTGACAAAAGTTATGTAAGCTTATGGGGATGACTGAACAAAAGAGGAATTTGTCCAGGGGTCAATGTCTAAACCCCCAAAATAGCTCACTTCAAGTAAGTGAGGTGTAAGTGGTTTGTGAGATGTAAGGGAATCATTCCACTTATACATGGTGAGAATGTGGATTTTTGAAGCTTGTCTTTCCTGTTTTGTACTCCTGTGTTCTGCTACCCATCCCCAAAAACCCCTGCCTGACTCTGTCTCAGCTGCTCTGGAGACTTGAATATCTTTCTGTCTATTGCACTAAGTTCTAAGCACAAACCAACTGAATCTCTTTGAGATTCAGTAAAGTTAAAGTTTGTCACCCCAAAACAAAGGTCAGTGGGTCCTAGATTTAGACCTCTGTGAGATTCATTCCTGTATGGTCATATGAAATTCCAAAACTTTAATTAATCAATTGCGGTGGCAAGCTTGACCACATGCTAATTACCAACATAAACTCGACAACTTTTTCAGAAATTACTCTCAATCTTGTTTAGTCTAATCAATTACTAATCATAGCAAAATTCTTGCTAGTTTATTTGTAGACAGGTACCATAGGCCAATATGAGAAATAAAGCCCACTTCTTTAATGATATGTATAAGCCACTGAGTTAACTGATGCTGAATCTACCCATTTTAATATATTTAATTTGAAATAAGTCACTCTGTTAATTCAGGAACTTTTCACTGGTTACCTGCACCTAAGTGTAACTTAACTGATATCTTTTCTCAATATTGGCCATGAGTTATCCTATTCTTGAATGTATTTTATGGTATTCTTATAATTTTTTGGTTATACATTTTTAGAGGTAGACTTTGTACATATGAGCGGTTAGGTTATAGTCATCCTGTTAAAGCGTCAGTCTCTACTAAGCAAGCGCCCTCCAGGAAGGTTGTATTAATTTATGTCCCCAGCAGCATTACATCATTACCAATAGTGGAATGAGGAGAAGCAGGAGGAAGAGGAGGAGGTGGCGAGGAAGGGCAAAGACTATTACTACTACTTTTTAATTTTGGTCCTGGGTAAGGGTCTATGTCTCCTGGGGAAAAAAAAAAAGGTTTTGCCTCTAAAATTCAACAATTCAAAGACCTACTGAGATTTCTTTTCTTGAATACAGTGGATCATGTTTTTAAACATGACTGACAAAATTATTAAAAAAATTTCAAATCAAATATAAGGTTGAAGAGTTAACTAAGCATTTCACAATATAGATCTATAAGAGAGAGTGACAACAAAAAGAAAAAGGCTCAATGGAGAATCTAATACTTTCTAGACAGACTTATATACAGATACATCATCATGAAATTTCAGGATTGAAACAAAACAAAGAGTGTAAAAGTGGAGATAATAAAAGACATTTTTAATATAATATAAATGATATTTAAAAAGTATTATCAATTACCTAGAAACCAATAAAAAAAAAATTCAACATGTACTTTCATCAGCTACCAAACTATTAACCATACAGGTATGGAATAAAAACATTTTCAAACAGGAAAACTCAGAAAATTTACCTCTTTTACACTCCTTTCTTAGGGAAGTTGCTTCAAGTTGTGCTCTGGCAAATTCAAAAGGTAAGCCAAGATGTAATAAGCAAACAGCAGATTCAACCTAAGAAATGAAAGAAAAGACATTCTAGTTGAAAGATTAAGAATTAGAAGTATAAATGTATTATTTTAGACATGATAATGACTGTCAAGAAAAAAGTCAAAGTACTCTAAGAGTTCCAAGTTGACTTTGTAGATAGTCTCTGTGTTCTCTGGAACAAAGTGAGTTTCTGCAGCTGCTTGGAAATATTACTTAATGTCTCTGTCCTGAGGGAGACTAACCCCAGTTGGCTCTAGTTACAGCCATCAACCTGGGAAATGAGTAAAGGAGAAGCCCCCACATCTGTTAGGAGGAACACAGAGAGAGGGAGAAAGTCAGAGTCCCCTTTGCTGGGGATGGCCTGTGTATCTGCCAGCAACCTGGGTTTACTAGGAGGCAGCTTAGTTCCATAATCATCATCCAATATGTCAGAAGGGGGTTACCAGCCAGATACATCCAGGTAAACACATTCTTCAAGAGGCCCTGGTGTAGAGCTGTGAAGGCCTAGGCATGAGCCACGAAGGTCCCCTAGGTCCATTCACCCTATTTGCTGTGAAGGAGACCTAACTGATAGATCCCACTGAGGCCATGCTGTGTTCCAGGAGCTCAGTCCTTTTCTAAGTTTTGCAATGTAGTTTGCTTCCAATGGGTTAAAAGGCACCCTAAGGTAGAGTCCTTGGGAACTGAAGAAGCCTACTGAGGCCACACTCCAAGAAAAGTAAAGAAAGTCTATTACCAAATCCCCCTGGACTCCTGGCTGGCATCCCATGTGGGATTCATCAGAGGTTCCCCTGTGTCAAAGGTGAATGGAGGCATCCCTCAGTCAAGACATAGCTGTTGACCATGATCCTGCCTTCCCTGTGAAGGCATTCCTGCCATCAAACACCCTGGAGGGGTGGCGGTGTCCCTTCCTTTCCCCATCAAGTCCTAGGCTACAGATGAGTGCCTGGTGAATGGACTGAAATGTCATGCCATGCCACCGGCACTGTCTGTCCTGAAGGTTGCGTACTGTCCTGTTATTTTAAACATGGAAAATACTAGAAAAGATTTACAAGAGGAAATTACCAAATTTTGTAGTTTTAAGTAGTTAGTAGAGGACACTGACAAGAAACAGTAAAGGCTGAAATCCATCATGGTCTAAGTGACATTCCCACACACATGATCCTGACAGCCAACTTCCCTAAGAAAGGGTCCCTGGTAGGTTTTAATTCAATCGGGTACTGGTTTCACCCAGTTCCCAGGGATGAGGGAAGAGAATGCTGGCTGAGGACAAAGCAAAAGGCTGACACCCTGCAATCTTCCCCCACCTCCACGCCTAGGTGGAACTGATTTGGGGGGAGGTAAGAGAAAGGGAGGTTTCTAAAGAACTTTCATATGCTAAACAGGACTACAAGGAACCAGACACCAGAGGCCTTGCCATTTTCAAGGTTTTTTCTCTAGCAAGGTATTAACATCAAGATAGTTGGGGGAGATTCCTGGAAGATTATCCCCCATGTCCCACCCAGGAGTGGGGGGCTGGGGGGGAGGGTGCAGATGGTGGCCTGTGCTTGCACTCCGCTTGCCTTCTGTTCCCTCATCAATAGTGGAATATGATTCCAAAGGGTCAGAAACAAGAAAGTTTTCATTTTGTTTTCCATAGAATTGTTCTCTCATTCTGCCTAATGATACTGCACATGTTTTCACAGGGCAAACCTCAAAGATACAGTTTGTGCTCCAAGCAATGTGATAAATTAAGTATCTTAGAGACTTTTTTTATAGAACAATGTAGCCACCCTTCTCCAGATGAGTACATGGTACCAATAAAATGTTCTTTTGGCCTCCCTGAGTTTGGCAGTGCTACACACTCATACTTCCAATGGGACAGTTCATCATCTGGAATGAATTAGTGTGATGGGTGATACAAAATTGGTGGGAGTAAAATAAGTAAAATAAGTCAATAAACATTTACTATTAGAACCATGTTAAAAATATGATAGGAGTGATTCTGTCCCATAAGAGCCATAAAGGAGATGTCCATCATCCTGAGAGACCTCTGAAAAGTTGCTGTTATTTGTTTTTACATGCTTTCCTATATACCAAGGGAAAATGGGAGTCGTACAAAATTTGTTGGAATTATTGGCAAACATATTCAGAGAAGGAGAATGTAATACTTCTTTATGCAGTTTGCAGTATGTGTTTGGGGATTTTCTAAAAATAGTTCATTTAAAAAATATTTAGATGGCGATCCATGGTTTTTTGACTAGTGTAAATGTTCTTAAAATCCCAAAGAATGAGATGAAATTGCTCTGTAAAATTTCCAAGAACCTAAGAAGTAGCGATCATCCTTATATACTACAGTCGTTGATAGAAAATCATATCATTGTATGTACAGAATGTCACCCAGAGACCATAAAATTCAGTTTTCTTCTGTTAGGTCCCCAATGTTGCGTCCCCCAATAATGGGTCTGTGATTAAAGGAGACTGATACAAAGTGAAGGTCAAGCAAAGCTTTATTTCATGCCAAGTATCAAGAATCAAACCAACCATCAAACAGACCAGTCGGCGCTGCCCCTTACAGAGAGGGTGACCTCTCTCTGTTACACAGACTAACTTTTATAAAGCAAAGGCCATGTGGTTGAGCCTGGCCATGCACAGGTGGCCAATGAAATTGTAACACACAGAGAAAGCTGCACAGTCATATTAGTTCACACATAAGTGACCAATTGAATTACAATTTACCCCTAGTAGACCAGCCTATCACCTTGGTCAGAATTGGTGCCCAAAATGTGCCCAAAGGGACATACCCAGGACCTATCCTTGGTAACTAGGGAAAGAGTATGTGCCCCACCCCCCCATCGGATGTCTCCACCTGGCCTCACCCACCCTTGTATTTGGGCTTTGTTACCTGGGACTGGTTTCTGGGACTTGTTTTTAAGTAAGTTCCCCTGGGGGGGGTGGGCAGAGTCAATTTAAGTTTTACAACATAAACAACAAAATGGCAGTTCGACTGGAGTGGGGCCTCTCTGGCTAAATAGGCCCTTACACTACTCCTGTTAGCATGTTCCCTCTCTTACTCAGCAAGGGACAGGAGATATTCTACTCAGCATGAAACAACAGGGATGCATTTTTTTCCTTACCAATCTCTCTACTTCCATAGCATTAATGGCTATATGCTGACACAAAGCCCATTACTTGACATTTAACAAGTATTTGGACATTATAAAAGGAAATTAAGTATTCTATTAAATATGAACTTCGTTGCTAAAAATAACATTTATTCATACAATTACATGCCAAGTACTTGAGTCTTACAAAGTTTTTGTTTAAGCATTTTTTTATTTAGTCTAAATGTACCTTCTAATCACTTTTGACTCTGGTAGTTTGCTATGGCATCACCATGACTGACTGATATTTATGGCCTGTATGAGTGATCAATAATAATTTGCTACTTTTTGGTTAAGAGTCAAATGTCGAGGCATATTGAAGGAAACCCCAATGTTCCATTTCGTTTCATTTTTTACTACAGTTGCATTTTTTCCTCCATCTTGATCCCCTTTACCCTAAGTAGATTACATGTCATTTAACATCATGCCTTCAAAAAATTTCATTAAATTTAGCCAGAAGCAAATTTCAAGTTTATTAATTCTGAAAACAAAAATCCATTTAAGACCTACTATGTGTCAGGTACTTTTCTGGCTCTGGGGATTTGGTGGAGAACAAGACAGGCAGACTTCTCTTAGGACTTACATTCTTGCTCTTTGAGAGTGCCTATTTGTTTTTCTCTTGCGGTTAAGGAAATTGTTTTCTAGCTAACTCTGATAGCCTGCTGAATTCTTTTCTCTTCCTGAAAATCTGAATATCATCCTATTTCGTTTTCAGATTTTTTTCTCCAAGTCTCATCTTTTCCCTCATGTATTTTATATCATTCTTGACACTTCAAAATACTGTTTCCACTTGATTTTATGAGACAAGAGGTTTTGCCCCACCATTTATGGACTTGAATTTGTTATTCTGGAAGACATTTTTCAGTTACATAATGTGCTTGGTGGGATGTGATGTGCTTTGTTTTCTACACAGAAGACAGAGACCTTTCTCCTGAGGCCTGGTTGGGTAGTGGGAGCATTGTGGGGAAGCTCAGAGCACTCTCAAACCCTAAAGTAGCCCCAGGACCTATCACAGGCAGCTGGTATTCCTTATCTCCCAAAGGGCCAGTCAAGCTTGTACACACAGTCTAGTCAGGCTCCCTTGAATAGCACTCTCCAGACTCTGCTGGAGGGAAAGATCAGCAACAGCTTTTCCCTGGAACATGCTCCAAGCTCCAAGCCTCCCAGCTCCCTGAAGTGGTTGGCTCAGGAGAAGTGACAGAGAAATGTGTGTATACCTGGGTAAGTATGTATTCAGTGCCATGTCTTCCCAGAACTTCTGTGGGAGACACCAGAGTACTAATTTTTTTTTAAGAGAAATCTTGCCACACAACTTTCTCTTACAGAACATAGTAGTAGAATATCACTGCCATTCAAACTATTGAAAATGACCTTTGCATCTTGTGCCCTCAGTGTATGGATTATTTCTAAGCCTATTCTGTCCTTTTCCTGTCAGCCAATCATACTGGACTGGACAGACTGCTTCCAGGTCTGCATGCCACATTCCTTCTCTCTTCAGAACCCACTATTCTGTTTTCCCCTCTGCCTATCAGTCTCCTCTCTCTTCCTTTCATTTGGCTCCTGATTACTCAACATTTCCTTTCTTCCCTCTTTCCTTCAGTGTGTGCTTACTGGGTACTATTATGTGCTAAGGGCTAGTGATACTCTGGGGATCAAGATTAATATGGTTTAGGTCTTTAAGGAGTTTTCAGTTAACTAGGGGGAGCAGACCAAAAAAAGTGCATATAAATATATAAACTTTATCATAAATTCAGTGAAAAAATGATACATTTGTCTATGGACACACAGTTAACTGAGTGAAGGGGTTGAGATAATGAATTCTTTTCAAGAACTTTTCACAACCACAACATTATTCCATATTTAATAATTAGATTTATATTAGTTTACTTCTCATACCTTTATTTTTCTTTTTAATAGTCACTACTTAGGATATATCCTGATCCAGTTAGAAAAACACAGCAAATTGCAACAGCACTAAAAAATGAATTGCATTATTTTTAACACCTTCTCACTTTTGTCTGCCAAGTGATCTGCAGTCCTGTCTACTAAGAGTCTACAGCATTTCTCCATTTCATGGATCCTGGGCACAGAGGTTAGTAAGTGGTTTGTTACGTAGTGTTTGTGATGATAATTGACAAAAACTGTAGATACTGCCAAGTTTATTCTGTAGTTTAGAAAACCTATTGGTGCACTCTAATCTTCAGTGTAAGAAGGCATTACCTCACAAACATTTCTTTTGTGGCATAATACAAAGAGAATTACAAATTGCTTCTTTAAAATAATTATGGATGCATATTTTTACATAGGAACCTCAACTGCAACTCTCACACTATGTCCCCAAAAGTATGATTACTGGTAAAAAGGAAGCCAAACTACTGACTAAAACAGAGACATCCCTGTCTTGTACTCCCTGTAGTGTTTATTTTTTAAGATGTAGAAAAAGGGAGTTTAGATCTCTGCACTTCCTGTTCAGAAGGACATTTGTATAGGTGTTAAGATGCTCCCATACTACAATGAAACTGGAGTTTGCAACCCAAACCTTTAATGATGGCTTGGTGGTATGAGGAAAAAAATAACTCAGGAAGGTCACTAATTCAAGAAGATTTTAACAGAGATGGTGGTGAGAGATATTGGTGGATGATTAAAATAAAGTGTAAAAGTCAGACAGGTCAAAGATGGAATGAGTTGACTTTCATTTGGTACCATTCCCAGAGATTAAGAATAAAATCTGTTTGTGATGTGTGCTGTCTTGAAACACACACACACACACACACACACACACAGAGGCCCCATTTCTCCCTAAGTATCACTCTCTGCTCTATTTGACAGTCTTCTCAAAGCAATTGGCTAAACTTATTCTCTGAAGCTTGTTCTCCTCAAGAATATTCTAGTGAGACTTTGGTGCCACAACTACTCTCAAAATCACCTAGAAACACATTGCTTAATGCAGGAGTCCTCAGCTTTTCCCGTCCTTTCCTTATCAGCAGAATTTTACATATTATTCACTCCCACTTTTCTTACTTGAGAGAATTGATTTGTAACATTATAGTAGTTTTAGGCATAGCCATTTTCTAAAAACCCTTCTTCAGTGGTGTTCTGGGGCCCTTACCCCTCCCAGTGTGTTCCCTTCTGTATCAGTGGTCATTCCTTTTAGCTTCCCATTTTCCTAACATATAGAACCATTAAACAAAATATTTGGATATTTCTCCTTATTTAAATCTACTCCTTGATAATCATAGCTTTAAATATTAAATAATCATAGCTTTAAATATCTAAATATGAGTGAACTCTAAAAGTATTCTCCAGCCTGGATTTCTCCCTAAATCCCTGAATTGCAGACCTGTGCAATATCACCTACTGTCTTTACCTAAGTAGTCAAAGACAACTTGAACTCAACATTTCCAAAGCAGACTTGTCCTATCTCCCAAAGCCTGCTTCCCCTGACATCTTCTCCATCTGGATTATAGCTACATTGTTTTTTAGCTGCCCAAGCTAAAAATCTTGGTGTCATCCTTAATTCTTTTTCTTTTATAGCCAGCATTCACTTCTTTGGCTGCCAATCCTATCAGCTCTACTTTCATAAATATGTTTAAAATTCTGTAGCTTACCACATTCACCACAGTGACACGATCCAAGCCATCCATGATTCTAGTCTAGAGAATTGTGAATTGTGATGGTCTCCTCATTTGTTCCCTGATTCTGATTTCAACCCAGTTATCTATTCTCCACACTGAAGCTGGGGGAAATTATCCATATCTATATTTATATTGACACCAATATATAAATATATAGACATTCGTCTTTTAGAATGTCAATATAGTGCCACTCAATCCTTCAAAACCTATCAATGACTTGCCCTATTAGTCAGAGAAAAAGCAAAAATCATTACAGTAGCCTACAATGTCTCAGGAGATCTACATATCATTTCCTCTAATCACATTACCTCTCTGACCACGTGTCCTGTTATTATCTCCCTTATTTCTTGTGTGTTAGCCACACAGGAGCTTTGCTCTTCAAAAACACCAGGCACTATACATCTAAGAGCTTTTATAGATGTAAGTGTTTGGGTTAGGGTTTTGGCTTCATCTAGAAAGCTCTTCTGTGGATACTTCTTCAGTGAGGTGTTTCCTAATCATCTGATTTGAAATTGAGCCCCATCATTCCCTTTGGCAATTCTTTTCCCTATTTCATGTAGGTTCTTAATGATACCTGACATCATACCTTTTTGCTAATTATTTTTGGTTTTTGGTCTTTCTTTTCCTACTCAAATGTAAAATTCATGAGAGCTGGGATTTTTGCTATTTCTCAATTGTATCATCAGAGCCCAGTATGAAATAAATATTCAAAGAAAAATAGATAAATGAATGAATCTCATAAATCCTGTTTGGCTGAAATCATTGGTGAATATATTAGTTAATAATTAATAATAAATTGTATTTATTATTATTACATTATTAATAATTAATAATAAATTAGTGAATAAATGAGTTAAAACTGTCAGAACAGATTCCAGCACCAAACAGAAGTATAGGTTTTCTGATCTTTAGATATCCCTTATACCTTAAAGTCTTAGGGTTCTCTGGAGACTGGGCACATATTGGATAAGAGAAAATTACATTAATACTTCCTTTTTCTTTCTCCTCCTCCAGATGGTGACAGCACAAGAAATATAGCTGATAATGCAGAACAACAGCTCTGCTTCAGCACAGCAGAGGACAATGGGCCATAGGAAATGGGACACATTAAGAGTTAAGTATGTCTTCCTAAATGCTGAGTGAGCACAATCCCATGTATTCCATGCTGTGTACGCCTATGTCTGCCTTTCAAAAGCCATAATAACCAACTGATAATCACCCTGATTAATTTCACATATTAAGTAGAAATTTGATGACAGGATGGTTTGGCCTTGCAGGTAGTACTTGTGAAGATAATCTTGTATCACTGAGTGGTGGTGTTGAATTTCTATTCCTGTCAAGACCCAAACCCACATACATTTCACACAACACGGGATTTATAGTGTTAGCAGTGACAATGCAATTTTCATCTGCTGTGCATAGAGAAGGATTTGAAACAGCAAGAACATATCATCCATGGGCACTGAGGAACGAAAGCCATAAAGTGCGTGTGCATGCACATACACATATTAAGGGCAAGGGCACTAGAAAGGAAGAGTACAAAAATATACCTGGCGTCTTAATTATTTTCAATCAAAAAAGCATATGTGGAAGTGGATTTGACTGTCTGTCTAGAGAGTTTACATTTCCAGAGTCTCAAATTCCTTTAACTTCTTTTATTTTTTATTAAATTTATTTAGTTTTTAAAATAAACCTATAATGTATTTTTATCCCCAGGGGTACAGGTCTGTGAATCACCAGGTTTACACATTTCACAGCACTCATCATAGCACATACCCTCCCCAATGTCCATAACCCCACCACCCTCTCCCGTCCCCCCTCCCACCAGCAACCCACAGTCTGTTTTTTGAGATTGAGTCTTTTATGGTTTGTCTCCCTCCCAATCCCACCTTCTTTCATTTTTTCTTTTTCTACCCTCTAACCCCCCCACATTGCATCTCCACTTCTTCATATCAGGGAGATCATATGATAGTTGTCTTTCTCCAATTGACTTATTTCGCTAAGCATAATACCCTCTAGTTCCATCCACATCGTTGCAAATGGCAAGATTTTATTTCTTTTGATGGCTGCATAGTATTCCATTGTGTATATATACCACTTCATCTTTATCCATTCATCTGTTGATGGACATCTAGGTTCTTTCCATAGTTTGGCTATTGTGGACATTGCTGCTATAAACATTTGGATGCACGTGGCACTTCAGAGCACCATGTTTGTATCTTTAGGATATATACCCAGTAGTGCAATCACTGGGTTATAGGGTTGCTCTATTTTCAGTTTTTTGAGGAACCTCCACATGGTTTTCCAGAGTGGTTACACCAGCTTGCATTCCCACCAACAGTATAGGAGGGTTCCCCTCATTCCACACCCTTGCCAGCATCTGTCATTTCTTAACTTGTTAATTTTAGCCATTCTGACTGGTGTGAGGTAGTATCTCATTGTGGTTTTTTGATTTATATTTCCCTGATACCCTGTGATGTGGAGCACTTTTTCATGTGTCTGTTGGCCATCTGGATGTGTTCTTTGCAGAAATGTCTGTTGATGTCCTCTGCCCATTTCTTGATTGGATTATTTGTTCTTTGGGTGCTGAGTTTGCTAAGCTTTTTATAGATATTGGACACTAGCCCTTTATCTGATATGTCATTTGCAAATATCTTCTCCCATTCTGTCAGTTGTCTTTTGGTTTTGTTAACTGTTTCTTTTGCTGTGCAAAAGCTTTTGTTCTTGATGAAATCCCAATAGTTCATTTTTGCCCTTGCTTCCCTTGCCTTTGGCAATGTTCCTAGGAAGGAGTTGCTGAGGTTGAGGTCGAAGAGGTTGCTGCCAGTGTTCTCCTCAAGGATTTTGATGGATTCCTTTCTCACTTTGAGGTTCTTCATCCATTTTGAGTCTATTTTCATGTATGGTATAAGAAAATTTCATTTTTCAATTTCATTTTTCTGCATGTGGTTGTCCAATTTTCCCAGCACCATTTATTGAAGAGGCTGTCTTTTTTCCATTGGACATTCCTTCCTGCTTTGTCAAAAATTAGCTGGTCATAGAGTTGAGGGTCTATTTCCGGGCTCTCTATTATGTTCTATTGATCTATGCGTCTGTTTTTGTGCCAGTACCATGCTGTCTTGATGAGGACAGCTTTGTAATAGAGCTTGAACTCTGGAATTGTGATGCCACCAACTTTGGCTTTCTTTTTCAATATTCCTTTGGCTATTTGAGGTCTTTTCTGGTTCCACATAAATTTTAAGATTGTTTGTTCTATTTCTTTGAAAAAAAAATGGATGGGATTTTGATAGGAATTGGTTTAAATGTGTAGATTGCTTTAGGTAGCATAGACATTTTCACAATATTTGTTCTTCCAATCCAGGAGCATGGAACATTTTTCCATTTCTTTGTGTCTTCCTCAATTTCTTTCATGAGTACTTTATAGTTTTCTGAGTATAGATTCTTAGCCTCTTTGGTTATGTTTATTCCTAGGTATCTTATGGTTTTGGGTGCAATTGTAAATGGGATTGACTCCTTAATTTCTCTTTCTTCTGTCTTGTTGTTAGTGTAAGAAATGAAAATGATTTCTGTGCATTGACTTTATATCCTGACACTTTACTGAATTCCTGTACGAGTTCTACCAGTTTTGGAGTGGAGACTTTTGGGTTTTCCACATATAGTATCATATCATCTGCGAAGAGTGATAGTTTGACTTCTCCTTTGCTGATTTGGATGCTTTTAATTTCTTTTTGTTGTCTGATTGCTGAGGCTAAGACTTCTAGTACTATGTTGAACAGCAGTGGTGATAACGGACATCCTTGCCATCCTTCATGACCTTAGCAGAAAAGCTTTCAGTTTTTCTCCATTGAGAATGATATTTGCGGTGGGTTTTACATAGATGGCTTTGATAATACTGAAGTATGTGCCTTCTATCCCTACTCTTTGAAGAGTTTTAATCAGGAAGGGATGCTGCACTATGTCAAATGCTTTTTCAATATCTATTGAGAGTATCATATGGTTCTTATTCTTTCTTTTGTTAATGTATTGTATCACATTGATTGATCTGTGGATGTTGAACCAACCTTACATCCCTGGAATACATCCCACTTGGCGTGGTGAATAATCCTTTTAATGTACTGTTGGATCCTATTGGCCAGTATTTTGGTGAGAATTTTCGCATCTGTGTTCATCAAGGATATTGGTCTGTAATTCTCTTTTTTGATGGGATCCTTGTCTGGTTTGGGGATCAAGGTGATGCTAGCCTCATGAGTTTGGAAGTTTTCCTTCCATTTCTATTTTTTGGAGCAGTTTCAGGAGAATAGACATTAATTCTTCTTTAAATGTTTGATAGAATTCCCCTGGGAAGCCGTGTGGCCCTGTGCTTTTGTTTGTTTGGAGATTTTTTTTTATTAATTTTTTATTTTTTATAAACATATATTTTTATCCCCAGGGGTACAGGTCTGTGAATCACCAGGTTTACACACTTCACAGCACTTTTGATGGCTGTTTCAATCTCTTTACTGGTTATGGGTCTTTTCAGGTTTTCTATTTCTTCCTGGTTCAGTTGTGGTACTTTATATGTCTCTAGAAATGTATCCATTTCTTCCAGATTGTTGATTTGTTGGCGTAGAGTTGCTCATACTATGTTCTAATAATTGTTTGTATTTCTTTGGTGTTGGTTGTGATCTCTCCTCTTTCATTCATGATTTTATTTATTTGGGTCCTTTCTCTTTTCTTTTTGATAGGTCTGGCCAGGGGTTTATCAATCTTATCAATTCTTCCAAAGAACCAGCTCCTAGTTTTGTTGATTTGTTCCTTTGTTTTTATTTTAGTTTCTATTTCATTGATTTCTGCACTGATCTTTATGATTTCTCTTCTCCTGCTGGGTTTAGGCTTTATTATTCTTTCTCCAGCTCCTTTAAGTGTAGGGATGGTTGTGTATTTGAGACCTTTCTTGTTTCTTGAGAAAGGATTGGACTGCTATATATTTTCCTCTCAGGACTGCCTTTGCTGTGTCGCACAGATTTTGAACCATTGTGTTTTCATTATCATTTGTTTCCATGAATTTTTTCAATTCTTCTTTAATTTCCTGGTTGACCCATTCATTCTTTAGAAGGATGCTGTTTAGTCTCCATGTATTTGGGTTCTTTCCAAATTTCCTCTTGTGATTGAGTTCTAGCTTCAGAGCATTGTGGTCTGAAAATATGCAGGGAATGATCCCAATCTTTTGATACCAGTTGTGACCTAATTTAGGACCCAGGATGTGATCTATTCTGGAGAATATTCCATGTGCACTAGAGAAGAATGTATATTCTGTTGCTTTGGGATGGAATGTTCTAAATATATCTGTGATGTCCATCCAGTTCAATGTGTCATTTAAGGCCTTTATTTCCTCATTGATCTTTTGCTTAGATGATCTGCCCATTTCAGTGAGGGGAGTGTTAAAGTCCCCTACTTTTATTGTATTATTGTCGATGTATTTCTTTGATTTTGTTATTAATTGGTTTATATATATGGGTGCTCCTACATTAGGGGCATAGATATTTAAAATTGTTAGGTCTTCTTGTTGGACAGACCCTTTGAGTATGATATAGTGTCCTTCCTCATCTCTTATTATAGTCTTTGGCTTAAAATCTAATTGATCTGATATAGGGATTGCCACTCCTGCTTTCTTCTGATGTCCATTATCATGGTACATTGTTTTCCACACCCTCACTTTAAACCTGGAAGTGTGTTTGGGTCTAAAATGAGTTTCTTGTAGGCAGCATATTGATGAGTTTTTTTTTTTTATCCATTCTGATACCCTGTGTCTTTTGATTGGGGCATTTAGCCCATTAACATTCAGGGTAACTATTAAGAGATATGAATTTAGAGACATTGTATTGCCTGTAAGGTGACTGTTACTGTATATTGTCTCTGTTTCTTTCTGATCTACTACTTTTAGGGTCTCTCTTTGCTTAGAGGAGCCCTTTCAATATTTCCTGTAGAGCTGGTTTGGTGTTTGCAAATTCTTTCAGTTTTTGTTTGTCCTGGAAGCTTTTTATCTCTCCTTCTATTTTCAATGATAGCCTAGCTGGATATAGTATTCTTGGCTGCATGCTTTTCTCGTTTAGTGCTCTGAATATATCATGCCAGTTCTTTCTGGCCTGCCCTCTGTGGATAGGTCCACTGCCAATCTAATGTTTTTACCCTTGTATGTTACAGACTTCTTGTCCCAGGCTGCTTTCAGGATTTTCTCTTTGCCACTAAGACTTGTAAATTTTACTATCAGGTGACGAGGTGTGGACCTATTTTTATTGATTTTGAGGGGCGTTCTTAGCATCTCCTTGATTTTGATGTTTGTTCCCTTTGCCATATTAGGGAAATTCTCTCCAATAATTCTCTCCAATATACCTTCTGCTCCCCTCTGTCCTTCTTCTTCTTCTGGAATCCCAATTATTCTAACGTTGTGTCGTCTTATGGTATCACTTATCCCTTGAATTCTCTCCTCGTGGTCCAGTATTTGTTTGTGTCTCTTTTGCTCAGCTTCTTTATTCTCTGTCATTTGGTCTTCTATGTCACTAATTCTTTTTTCTGCCTCATTTATCCTAGCAGTAAGAGCCTCCATTTTTTATTGCACCTCGTTAATAGCTTTTTAAATTTCAACTTGGTTAGATTTTAGTTCTTTTATTTCTAGAGTAAGGGCTTTTATCTCTCTGGAGAGGGTTTCTCTAATATCTTCTATGCCTTTTTTGAGCCCAACTAGAGCCTTGAGAATCATCATTCTGAACTCTAGATCTGTCATATTAGCAATGTCTGTATTGATTAGGTCCCCAGCCTTCAGTACTGGCTCTTGTTCTTTTTTGTGTTGGTGAGTTTTTCTGCCTTGTCATTTTGTCCAGATAAGATTTGCTTTCTCCTCCTCTGTAATTCTGCTGTTCTCCTTGGTGAGTGAATTTGGTCTTAGCTGGGTTTCTTGTTGATCTTCTGGGGGAGGGGCCTGTTGTAGTGATTCTCAAGTGTCTTTGCCCCAGGCAGAATTGCACTGCCCTTACCAGGGGCTGGGCTAAGTAATCCGTTTGGGTTTGCTTTCAGGAGCTTTTGTTTCCTGAGCGCTTTCCGTAGAGTTCCAGAGGATGGGAATGAAGATGGCGGCCTCCCAATCTCTGGCCTTGAGGAGCCGAGAGCTCATGGTCCTGCTCCTCAGTGCACCCTCAGAGAAAAGCGCCCAACCATCCCCATCTCCTTGGCCTCTGGTCACGGTTGTAGGAAATTGCTCAATTGGTCATGGAGAAAAGTGCCTGGTCACTTCCATCTCTGTGGCCTCTGCTGCTCTCCACGCCCACCCAGCCTGTGACCAGTTCAAGGTATCCCAAGCTATGAGCTCACTCCTCAGCTTTGTCACTGTAGTCGGCTTCCCTGCTCTAATACTGGCAAGCTCTGTGACACTCAGACACCCCCAGTCCTTCTGTGACCCCACGGGACAGGGGGTTATGCTGACCCAACATGGGCTTCCCCCTGGTTTAGCCTCTGGAGTGATGTCCCTCCGTGGAGCAGACTTTTAAAAGTCCTGATTTTGTGCTCCATTGCTCCGGGAGCTGGCCCCTCTCCCCGCGGTCTATCTTCCCGTCACTTAGGATTCACTTCTCTGTAGGTCCTATGTTTCCAAAAGTGATCAATTTTCTGTTTCTAGAATTGTTGCTCTTCTTCTCTTTGATTTCCCGTTGGATTTGTAGGTATTCACAATGGTTAGATAAGGTATCTAGCTGATCTCCTGCTTCTTGATGTCATCTCAGCCTGCTACTTCTCCACCATCTTGACTCCTCCTCCCTCAAATTCCTTTAACTTCTAAAGATACCACTATTGTATTACGGCGGCTTTATTAAAAGACTGGAGAAACATATTCCTGATCTCTTGTGTAGTCATAGAGGCAAGTGAGTGGATAAAAGCTTAATTATATAGATGAATTTGACATAAACGGAAGTTTACAGAAGTGAACAATGAACGTTTTCACTTTCATGTAGTGCTGAGGAGAACATGTAACCAAAATAAAGGGAAGCTAGCCAGTGCATAAAGAGCTGGTCTTAATAGTATGTGGTAAATCTTCTTCCTGCCTTCATGCCATAAAATAGTTAACTGCACAATGCTTACAAAATTACAAAAATCAGTAAATTCAGAACAATTCAATATCAGGGTAAAGACGCGGATTCAGAATTCAAAGGGTCAGGAACTAAAGAAATATATAGTAATTCCTGTGTCTCACCTCTTACTTTTTCCTAAAAAACATGTGTCTCAGAACAGAAATGTTGAATTTGAGACCTCAGTTTGACAGATGTCAGTTTGCGAGATATCCAGATGGTGAAGTACTTGGCACAAAGTAAAATTTAAAAAAAAGAAAACATAAAAATTAAAAAAGAGAAAACAAAAAATCTAGGCCAGGAGACTCTGTGTTTCCAAACAGATTCAAGGGAGTAAAGCAGTGAGGACTTGTGTACGTGATAATTGAGAGCACGGCAGAAAGTAGCACATCAAAAACATGATTAAAATGACTGTGCCCAGCAAGAACACCACCACTATGGCTCAGAAAATAGGAAAGGTAATAAAGTGGCTGTGAAGATCAGAATGTTCCATGTACCACATCAGCAAATTAATGAAGGGACAGCACTAATCACAACACAGAAGCTTCTGACTATTCCTAAAACAAGGCCTCATATATGACAGTTTTCATGACTTAAAATTTGAGATACCTTATCGCAAGTTCTTAGCAATCTGGCCACACAGAAACTGAAACCTTTACAGTCTGAGTTTGATCACCCCTCCAAGACTCTCATGAACACAGTTCCTGTTTATTATTCACTTTCCTTTCCATGCCATTATTAATTCCATGCCACTGTGAATTTGTTCTTGTATTTTTGCTTTCTTCATCTCATTTACTGTAGGAAAATTCCACCTCCCTGACACATTAGGTTTCCTACCATGATTTCACCTCAGTATGCCCATCTTCATAGTTATCCCTGGGCTTTTCCAATGAGCCTAAGGTGACAGTATGCTATTAAAATACCTTTTCTTGTATCATGGATTATTTTTATAAACAATAGCTTAATTCTTTGCTTTAACTGAAATTTTACTTTTTACTCCAACTCTCTTCACCAGAGAATATTGTTTTCTATCTTTCCCAATTCATTAGAAGACTGAGTAGATTTCCATGCTAATTGCAGACCATGCTTTTGCCTCCATGAGACAGCACTCACTTTTTTGCAATTGTTACCAAACCTTCACACTAGCTTTTTCACAAGTGGTATCAGCAACTAACAGTCAAAATGCAATCCCTCTCATTGATGACTTCACCAGCAAGCTCCTGGCTTTTATCACTATCTCCTACCTCGTCAGATATTTTTACAATTTCACCATCTGCAGCAATGACCCTCTACCACCTGAAATGTCAATCACTAAATATTTCAAGATCTATATCATTCATTTCACCCTTGAAGAGATGGGTCATGCTTTTCATGTTTGGAAATGATCAATATTAATGAGCTCCCACTTTGTGCATACCAAAATCATATTTATTGCATCTTTTTCTTTACCTTTTTGCAATTTCTAGCCTATGATTTTTCCCATTCCTCAATTAAGAAGCTTTGCCACCATATTAATTGACTAATGATTTGTTTAATTCAGTTAATTATTACTAATTCTTATGAATAGGCACTGTATTAGAGAATTAGGATTTGAAGAATTTAACTTTGATTAATTAATCTTAATTAATTATCAAGAAGGGTTGATAATTATAGTACCCCCCCTAGAAAATTTAATTCCGTAAGCACTAGAAAATACTGTCCCAATAGCTGCATAGCCAGAATGTTGTAAAACAAAAATCCAACAGTACCAACTGAGGTGGCTCAATAGGTAAGATGACAGGCTCTGTCAAGAAGCCCAGAAAATATATGTGTGATGAAAAAATAAGATACTCGGAAGTTTTAGTGTGGTAATGGAGACATTAAAAGGTTTAGAGTCAGGTGAAAAAGATGCAAGGAAGGACTTCTTGATTGAGGACAAATAGTTTGTACCAAGTCATCCAAAAGTAGATGCCTGAACACTGTCCCTGCAAAGACCAGCCAGAAAGTCACATCTCACTGATCACAAGCACAGAGTCACAGAGTCTGGACTACACCAGGGACAACACGATGGGACAAGCAAGATGAGAGGGGTGCTCAAAATCAAAAGGAAATTCAAGGCCTTCTTATCCTCTGTGACTCCAAGAACACTGAAAGACTTATTATGTCATGACCTCATCTTGAAAAAAATGAGAACAAGAAGCAAGCATCGGAAAGGCAGAATTCTCCCCCCACCCCCATTTTAGTAAGAAATAACTGACATCTACCATTGTGTAAGTTTAAGGAATATATACCATGAGGGTGTGATTTACATGTATAGTGAAATGATTACCACAAGAGGTTCAGTTAACATCCATCATTTCCTATAGATCCAGGAAAAAGCAAAGAAAGGAGAAAAAAGAAAAAAAAAAGTGCTCCTTGTAATGAGAAGTCTCATGGTTTAATCTTTTTAAACTGGTTTAAACTTTACTATATATCCTACAGCAGTGTTAGCTGTAATCATGTTGTGTATTATGTCCCTAGCATTTATTTATCCTATAATTGGTAATTTGTGCATTTTGACCATTTTCCTCCCATTTCTCCTCGCCCCCCAAACCTCTGCCTCTGAAATCCTCAAAATCCTCAATTCTGATCTCTTTATGTATGTTTAGATTACTTGTATATTTAGATAACATATATATTTAGAGCCCATATATGAGATCATGCCATATTTGTCTTTTAATCGTATAGTATTTCTCTTTCTCTCTGGCTTATTTCACTTAGTACAATGCCTTGAATGTCCATCTATTTTACTGAATATGGTAAGATTTCCCGGTTGTGTGTGTGTGACTGAATCATATTCCACTGTCTATATATAGACCATAACTTCCATATCCATTCATCCATCAATGGACACTTAAGTTGTTTCCAAGTATTGGCTACTGTAAACAATGCAGCTGTGAACATGGGGGTGCAGCTATCTTTTCAAGTTAATGTTTTGATTTCCTTTGGATATATTCCCAGAAGTGGAATTTTTGGATCCTAGGCTAGTTCTATTTTTAGTTTTTTGGATCCTCCATACTGTTTTCCATAATGGCTGCACCAGTTTACAATTCTACCAACAGTGCACTAGGATTCTTCTTCACATTCATGCTGACATTTCTTATCTATCTTTCTGATAATGGCCATCCTAACAGGTTGAGGTGATACATCATTCTAGTTTGAACTTGAGCACCTTTGCATGTACCCACTGGCCTGAAAAGCAGTGCATTTATCTAAAAGTGACTAAAGAATTGAAAATAGGTTTTGAATTCTTGTGAAGACTGTGAGATCGTATGCTGGGAGGTTAAACTACATGACTGACCCTTGAACAGCATGAGGGTTAAGGTCACTAACCCCTGTAAAATTGAAAATCCAAGTGTAACTTTTGACTCCCTAAACACTTAATTACTAAAAGCCTGTGAGAAGAAGCTTTATGGATAACTTAAACAGTCTATGAACACATATTTGGAAGGTTATAGCTATTCTATACTGCATTCTTATCATTAAGAAGGTAAGGAAAATATTAAGAAAATTACAAGGAAGAGAAATAATACATTCACAGTACTGCACTCTACTGTACTCTACTGAAAAAGCTGACATATCAATAGACCTATGCAGTCCAAATCTGTTGTTTAAAAGTCACCTGTTTTTTTTTTCCTTCTTTTAAAACACAGCAAAATGGAAAACTGCTAGCAAATTTAGATCTTTTACAGGAAACAAAAATGCTAGATTTCCTTTATATGTTTAAGGAGTATTATGAGTAAATTTTTAAACCTGCAATTACTATCTATTTTCTCTTCAATCTAGATCTCTGTAATGTGTCATCAGGAAAAGAGGAGTATAAAGCAAACACTTTCTGAGACACAGCAGAACTTATACAATCAAATGTGAGTTGATTACTATCTATTTTCTCTTCAATCTAGATCTCTGTAATGTGTCATCAGGAAAAGAGGAGTATAAAGCAAACACTTTCTGAGACACAGCAGAACTTATACAATCAAATGTGAGTTGATTTTCTAAGTCGTCAGTGACGTAACACTCACTCTCCATAGATGACAGATCTTCAGAGCAGCAGCTCATGTGGAATTAGCTATGAAGGCATTTCACCGGTGCCATAAGGAAAGCAGTTACAGGACTAGGTGACGAAACCTTGAATTCCTCATCATGTCATCTCTCTCAGTGTAACTATCTATCTACTCATGACTTTTCTGCAGCCACGCATATTTTTAGCTTGAAGGGAGAATTAGTAATACCCCATCTGTCAACTAACACACAGGAAAACCCAAAAGCTCTGCGGAGAAAGTTGGATTTTGATGATGATAACAAGTTTTCTCAGAACCATGGACAGTAGACAGCAGCAACCACCCTACTGCCCTGCTGTGGATTACAGCCTTAATCTGTGCCAGGAATAGTGCCAGGCCATTTACATGTAACTACTCAACGGATATGAGAGAGAGAAATGTGGAACATGTTCC
The DNA here is from genome assembly GCF_964662115.1 of Mustela nivalis. NCBI lineage: Eukaryota > Metazoa > Chordata > Mammalia > Carnivora > Mustelidae > Mustela > Mustela nivalis. The sequence continues at coordinate 73,212,190 of NC_139029.1, read as the reverse complement.
TGCCAGTGAAACTGGATATGGACAAAATAAGAACGTTTGGAAGATACACAGGTTGTGACTAGACTTTGAAACTAATTCAGACTAATTTCAGTTTCTGATTTGAGTTTTTTTGTTTGTTTTTTTTTTTCAAAGATTTTTATTTATCCATTTGACAGATCACAAGTAGGGAGAGAGGCAGGCAGAGAGAGAGGAGGAAGCAGGATCCCCACTGAACAGAGAGCCTGATGCGGGGCTCGTTCTCAGAACCCTGAGATCATGACCTGAGCCAAAGGCAGAGGCTTTAACCCACTGAGCTACCCAGGTGCCCCTCTGATTTGAGTTTTATTTTTAACTTTGCTGCTGGAATATTGGCAGGTGCCTGAGTTTGATTAATACACTCCAGGAAGATGCTAGAAAGTGTGTGTGAGGCTCATGCAAATGAAATACTGTTTTTGTTGGATTATGTTCTGAAAATTGTTTCAGTAAGCAATTGCCTTCATTGTCTAAGAAAATTTTAAATGTTCTAGAAGGAAATGCTATGGCTCTGTACCTTGAGGACTGCCTTCTAGCTTAAAGACAGAAAGACATCAAATGTTTTATAATGAGTTTTCTTTTAAAAGAAAAATCATAACTTCACGACAGCTGGCATGTATACCCTAGAGAACCAGGCAAGAAAAGGAAACTGTAAATATGGCAAAACAAAACTGTACGGGTTTTGAAAAGAATATAGGAAGATAAGATTTAGTGAAGCATTCTGTGTTATATTTATTGATATTTCAATTATGTATGATATTTGTCACTGCCTTTGACACTCTAAGGAGGAGTATCAATTTTTGAAATGACAGAATGCAAATTATATTAATGATTGGTGTAGCAAAAAAAAAATTGGCTTGAAGAATTATCAAAATAATCTTACAAATGCTAAAAAAAAAAAAAAAAGACAGCAGGACTTTTAATAATAATAAAAAAAATCCCTGATCCATTCCCCTTTAACCCTTTGTCTAAAAATTGAGTTCTTATATTACTAATTTTGGTTCACTGATTTTTCTCTACTAGGTTATTTCTCAAATATCCTTAACTCTCTCATTTTCCAAACTTGATTGTTACCCTTTTTAAACAGGACATGATGTGTTTTTTTGTTTGTTTTTGTTTTAGGACATGATGTTTTATCTGATAAAATTATGTTTTGTTCTTTGCCCCCAGTTCATAAAGTGCTCTGTAACTTTTATTTCTTGTAGAGCTCTTTCTCCCTGTGATTCTCCCTAGACTCCCAACTTATATTGCCTGTCTTAAATTGTTCTAAAAACTCAAAAAAAGAAAAAGATGAATCTCTTGCTTATTCCTTTTTATTCACCAAACACCTCCCTTTCTCCTGGAAACTGCAGCCTTGCCTCTGTAGTTTGGACTGGCTGCCATCTCTAGATCTGCTACTGCAGGGGACTGGAACTCTGATGTGATTTCCTTTTTCACCTTTATTTATGGTTTATTTCCTTCTAATGCTAAAACATCTAAATAACGTTCTAGGACCAGATATGTGGAAAGAAGTTTTCTGATGTTTGAAATTGTTTTTTATTTTATTTTATTTTTTTTTAAAGATTTTATTTATTTATTTGAAAGACGGAGATCACAAGTAGGCAGAGAGGCAGGCAGAGAGAGAGAGAGAGGGAAGCAGGCTTCCTGCGGAGCAGGGAGCCCGATGCGGGGCTCGATCCCAGGACCCTGAGATCATGACCCGAGCCAAAGGCAGCAGCCCAAACCACTGAGCCACCCAGGCGCCCCTGTTTTTTATTTTAAATCAAAGTTAATTGAAAATACTGAGTAGTAAACAGCTGGTTTAAAATCATCTCTCAAAATTAAAAACAAAACGGAACAAAAAACAGTCACTCCTCTGTCATCTGTTATCCAGTGTTGCTGATGAGAATACTAATGCTAATTAAATGATCCCTGCTTCGCAGGTAACTATTTCCCAGCATCTTCTGCCTCCTCACTCTCCTTCCTCCAGACAAATCAAAAAAAAGAGGAAAAAAAAAAACCCTTCTAATTTCTTTAGTTTCTTTGCAATTTCAGAACTCTTCATCACAGTACTGGGATTTCTATTTTCATGGGTTTGGGATGCTTCTTCAATAAGAAGACACGTTTTTTCTTTTTTCTTTCTTCCTTCCTTCCTTTTATTTTTGTTTTAAAGATTTTATTTATTTGTCAGAGAGAGAGAGAGAGAGAGCAAGCAAGCATGCGCACGAATGCACAAGCAGGCAGAGGCAGAGAAAGAAGCGGGCTTCCTGCCAAGCAGAGAGCCCTATGCGGCTGATCCCAGGACCCTGAGATTGTGACCTGAGCCGCAGGCAGAAGCTTAACCCACTGAACCACCCAGGCGCCCCAAGAAGACATGTTTTTTCACTTTGCCCTTCTGAGAAGCCCTGTCAGATTGAGGTCAGGCAGTCTCAATGGATATTCTCCATGTCACCTTCTGCTTGCGTACTCTGTGTCGTCCATTTCTCTTTCCTTGGGATATCATCCATTGCCCTTTTTTACTAATTGCTATTCAGCAAAGATACTTTTATTTCTTCTCCCCTTCCAATACTCTTCTGTCTCTCACTTCTGGTGAACAGCATCACACTCCATTGCATGCTTTTTCTTAAGATACATTCATTTGAGAAAGACTGCTTATCCATCTTGTTCTCCTGCTCTCCCTCTGCCAGGTTTCAGGCTTTCCTCAAATCTGTGTTGGTCTTGATTCTCTTCATATTTTTTTAAAGATATTATTTATTTATTTGAGAGAGAGAGAGAGAGAGAGAGAGAATGAGAGGAGAGAGGTCAGCGGGAGAAGCAGACTCCCTGCAGAGCAAGGAGCCCAGTGCAGGACTCCATCCCGGGACTCCAGGATCATGACCTGAGCAGAAGAGAGTTGCTTAACCAACTGAGCCACCCAGGTGCCCTATCTGCTCATATTTAACAATGAGACCATGGGAGCACAATCCAGGAGCACTGTGTACTGTGTTGGGGTGGATCAATGAAGATTCAGTGTTTCCCTGTGTGACTGAAGGACAGGGCAGGCTTTTAGAGTGGGGCTAAGTGCTGGTATGTGAAGAACTTTCTACCCCAGAGCCATTCATTTCTCTCTCTTTACCTGGGTAGCAGAATACAGTTTTCTATATTGAAGACGTTTTGTCAGTACTCAAGAGGAGAAGTCTATTGTTTGAAACACCATTTCACTCGCATTTAGGTTTCCTTTCGTGGCTCACATCTGTCCCATGTTATTACCAACTTCTCGAAATACTGATCTCCAAGGTTATCTATAGGACAATGTCTTACTTTTGTCTTAATATTTCTGTATCAGAAACCAGGCTAAATCTTGTTCTTCTCCCAGTTATTGGTTAACCCTTACTGATCTGTTCTCTGGGACTTAAAACTGTGTTGAAATGTTTTGTCCACTACTGGCACCCCATTTTTTTCTTCTTTTTTGTTATGAAATTATACCCTTTTGCTTCATTTATTTTCAATTTAATGTATCTTCAGAGAAAGGAAAAAGGTACGTATGACCAATTTTTCTTTTTGATAAATGCTACTGTTTGGAAAATTAATGCACAACTTGGCAGAGAAAGAATGTATAGCTTCTGACTTTTCAGATCTAATATTATGGTGGTTCAAATTATTTTTTTTTATCCAAATATATTTGGAGTTCTTAGAAAAATGACAAGCCACAAAATTACCTAAATATGACTGGCACTGGCATGCAGTCCATAACCCATAAAATGGGTTATTTCAAAAATTAAGGTATGATTGTGTGAATGATTGTGTGAAAGAATATGCGTGCATGCATGTGTGCATGTGTGTGTGTGTGTTTGTGTATTTTCAAGCCTGGAGTATCTAGTACTTTAGGTTCTTCTGATAATTTTATTCAACATATTATTCAAAGTCTTAGCCACAGCAGTTAGGCACAAGAAATAACAAGTATCCAAATCAGAAAAGAATAAATAAAGCTGTCACTATTTGCAGAACCTATGATTCGATATTTAGAAAACCCTAAAGACTTTACCAAAATAGTGAGAACTTATAAACAAATTCAGTAAAATTGCAGAGTACAAAATCAATACACAAAAATCTGTTCTGTTTCTCTCTATTATTTACAAACTACCAAAGGAATTAAGAAAATAATTCCATTCACAATTGTGTCAAAAGAATAAAATATCTAGGAATAAATTTAACCAAGGAAGTGAAAGATCTGTCTCCTAAAATGTGTATACAGTTGATAAAGAAATTAGAAATAAATTGAAAGACACTGTGCTCATAGATTGAAACAATTATAATTTTTTAAAGATTTTATTTATTTATTTGACAGAGAGAGAGGCAGGCAGAGAGAGAGGGGAAGCAGGCTCCCTGCTGAGCAGAGAGTCCGATGTGGGGCTCCATCCCAGGACCCTGAGATCATGACCTGAGCCAAAGGCAGAGGCTTACCCACTGAGCCACCCAGGTGCCCCAATAATTAAGATTTTTTAAATGTCTATATTACTTTAAGCCATCTAGAGATTAGATGAAATCCCTATCAAGTACCAAGCAGCATTTTAAAAAATTTTTAATATATTTTTCAAGACTTTATTTATTTATTTGACAGACAGAGATCACAAGTAGGCAGAGAGGCAGGCAGAGAGAGAGGAAGAGAAGCAGGCTCCCCACTGAGCAGAGAGCCCAACGAGGGGCTTGATCCCAGGATCCTGAGATCATGACCTGAGCCAAAGGCAGAGGCTTTAACCCACTGAGCCACCCAGGCACCCCCCAAGCAGCATTTTTTTTTTAAAGATTTTATTTATTTATTTGTCAGAGAGAGAGTGAGTGAGAGCGAGCACAGGCAGACAGAGTGGAAGGAAGAGTCAGAGGGAGAAGCAGGCTCCCTGCGAAGCAAGGAGCCCGATGTGGGACTCGATCCCAGGACGCTGGGATCATGACCTGAGCCAAAGGCAGCTGCTTAACCAACTGAGCCACCCAGGCGTCCCCCAAGCAGCATTTTTAAACCAAAATAGAACAAACAATGTTAAAATTTGTCTGGAACAACAAAGATCCTAAATAGTCAAAGCAATCTTGAGAAGGAACAAAGCTGGAGCCATCATGCTCCCTGATTTCAAACTATATTACCTATCTACAGTAACCAAAATAGTACGGTGTTAGCAGAAAACCAACGCATAGATCAATGGAACAGAATAGACAGAAAAAAAGTCATGCATGTATGAGAACTTATGTTAAAGAAGACCAGAATATAAAATGGAGAAAGGATAGTCTCAATCCATGGCATTTGGAAAACTGGACAATATGCAAGCACACACACCAAATCAGACTATTCTTTTATACTATATACAAAAATCAACTCAAAGATGGTTGAAGATTTGAACCTAAGACATGAACCTATGAAACACTCATTTAAAAAAAAAAAAAAAATCCTAGGTGGTAAATTCCAGGACACCGATCTTAGTGATGATTTTTTTTTTTTTAAAGATTTTATTTATTTATTTGACAGAGAGAAATCACAAGTAGATGGAGAGGCAGGCAGAGAGAGAGAGGGAAGCAGGCTCTCCGCTGAGCAGAGAGCCCTATGCGGGACTCGATCCCAGGACTCTGAGATCATGACCTGAGCCGAAGGCAGCGACTTAACCCACTGAGCCACCCAGGCGCCCCTGATTTTTTTTTTTTTTTTAATGTGACTCCAAAAGCAAAAGAACAAAAGCAAAAATAAATGAGTGGGACTATATCAAATTAAAAAGCTTCAGCAGAGCAAAGGAAACCATCAAAAAAATCAGAAGGCAGGGGCGCCTGGGTGGCTCAGTGGGTTAAAGCCTCTGCTCGGGTCATGATCTCAGGGTCCTGGGATCGAGTCCCATATCGGGCTCTCTGCTCAGCAGGGGGCCTGCTTCCTCCTCACTCTCTTTGCCTGCATCTCTGTCTGCTTGTGATCTCTGTCTTTCAAATAAATAAAAATTAAAAAAAAAATCTAAAAAAAAATCAGAAGGCAAAAAAAAAAAAAAAATCAGAAAGCAACCAACTGCAGAAAAAAATCTGATTAAAAAATAGGCAGAGGATGTGAATAGACATATTCCCAAAGAAGAGGTACAAATGGACAACATGAAAATGTGCCAAAATCACTAATCATCATGGAATTGCAAATCAACACCACAATGACATATTATTCCATACCTGTCAGAATGGTTATTATCAAAAAGAAAAGAAATAAGGGGGCAGCTGGGTGGCTCAGTCACTTAAGCATCTGATTCTTGATTTCAGCTTAGGTCATAATTTTAGGCTTGTGAGATCAAGCACCATTTCAGGCTTGGTGTGGGGCATGGATCCCACTTTAGATTCTTTTTCCTTCTTTCTCACTCTCTACACTCCACCTCCCCAAAAAGGCAAGAAATAACAAGTGTTGGCATAAAGAGAAGGAAACTTCTGTGCAATGTTATTAGAAATTTAAATTAGCACAACCAATATGGAAAACATTACAAAGGTTCCTCTAAAAATTAAAAATAGAACTACCATATGATCCTGCAATTCCACTTCTGGGTATTTTTCTGAAGTAAATAAAAATACTAATTTCAAAAAAGATATATGCACCCCTATGTTTATTGCAGCATTATTTATAATAACTAAGATATGAAATAACCTAAGTATCCATCAACGGATGAATGCATAGGGATGATGTAAAGGTATGTGTGTGTGTTTGTGTGTGTATACACATACATACATCTGTAATATGTATATACATGTACATTATATATATATAGATAATTGAATTCTGTGTTTTATATATACAGGAATATATACAAGGAATATGAGGAATACACATATACTATGTATGCTATGGATTTATGGATAGATATGGAGGTATTTAGGAATACTACCCAGCCATAAAAAGAATGAAATCATATTGCAACAACATGGATGAAGCTTGAGGGTATTATGCCATGTGAAATAAGTCAGAAAAAGAAAGAGAAATCCATATAATATCATTTTTATGTGGAACCTAAAAAACAAAACAAATGAACAAAATCAAACAAAACTCATGGATACAGAGAACCAGAAGGGTGGTTGCCAGAGGAGAGAAAGGTGGGGGGTTAAGTGAAATGAATGAAGGGAGTCAAGTGGTTTCAATTCTAGTTATGAAATAAGCAGGTCCTGGGGATGTAATTTTATAGGATGGGGATTATCATCAATAACACTGTATTTCATTGCATATTTGAAAGTTACTAAAGGTAAATCTTAAATGCTGTAATCATAAACAAATGTTTTGTATCATTGTATGAAGACTGATAGTAACTACTTATTGTGGTAAACATTTTGCAGCATCTACAAATACTGAATCATTATGTTGTATAGCTGAAACTAATATACTGTTATATGTCAATTACACCTCAATAAAAATATCCATAAAGGATGGTGAAATTAAGGAAAACTTTGTTTTTTGTAGCAAATACTGCTTGGGATAGCAAAGGTAGAAATCGACTTACTAGTTCTGTCCTTATATCTAGAAACAAAATGCCTTTGCAGAAGGACTTTATTTATATCAGTATTTCTGCTGTACTGTCCAGAGTTTGTGGCACAAGATGTTTCAGCTGTTAAAAATAAGGGGGAGTGGTGAGGGGTAGAGAAGGGGGGCCCTTGCGTTACAGTATAGAACTACTTTCTTCATAGATGTTGGTGTCAACAATCCTTGATGATAAACTGAAAAACAATTCTAGATAATGCCATAAAATTGCTATTCCTCAGGAACCAGCTCACTTGCACACACTTAACAATGGTGTGAAATGTAGACAAAGAAAACACAAATCCTCTGCTAAGAAATCAGAAGGTGTAGCAGAAGAAGATTTTGCAGCAGGATGCTTTAGCCAAAAGGGGCATCACAGGAACACTTCCAAGAAAATGGGACAAATTTTGCTTAGTGTTTTGAAGATGAAGAGTCAGTTCAAAAGCTGTAAGTAGAAAGAGTTCAGGGTCCCCAGAGAAAGAGAAAGGAGACATAGCTTCCATGACACAAAGCCATTTTAGGCTCCCAGTGATTTTCTGTGATCTATACTCTATTGCCCAAGCACATGTGTTGCAGAACTCCTAGAAAGTGTTAGAATTACACACACACACACACACACACACACACACACACACACACACACACACAATCTTGGTAGTTAAGGACTTTAAGGGGGGAAAGGGACTGCAAAAAATGAACAGTCTATCAGACAAGGAAAGAGCCTAGCCATATCAGAGACACTAAATGGGTAGAAAAGCCCCAGTGCTGGGTCAGAAGTAGGTGAGGCCCTGCATTCCTGACGTGAGACAAGGAGTCCCAAACCCCATCGTTTGTTATTTACTATTTATTTATTTATTTGTTTGTTTATTTTACTATCAACCTGCCATTTGAATTCCAGTTTGTGAACATACAGTATAATATTAGTTTCACATGGGGATGCCTGGGTGGCTCAGTGGGTTAAAGCCTCTGCCTTCAGCTCAGGTCATGGTCTCAGGGTCCTGGGATCGAGCCCCACATCGGGCTCTCTGCTCAGCAGGGAGCCTGCTTCCTCCTCTCTCTCTGCCTGTCTCTCTGTCTACTTGTGATCTCTGTCTGTCAAATGAATGAATAAAATATTTAAAAAATATATATTAGTTTCACATGTAAAATTTAGTTATTCATTTACATATGACACCAGTGCTCATCACAGCCAGTCCCCATCTAGTTTATACGATCTCTCAGAACAGGCCCACAGCCCCCTTCCCTTCTTCCTGCCTCTGCTTCATTATAATGTTAAAATCTCCACTCAAGGAGCACTACATACCTCATGAACATAACATACAATGCATGTATAGGCATGTTTCCTAAGCACTCACACATGACATCACACCAACCTGACATGTGATGACAACACTCCCCTTTGTGAACATTCATCTTAACCCTAAATAAAAGAAACCCACTCCCCCCAACTGGGGAGTCATAGCTTTGTAACTTCTTCTGCAACATCTTCTTTGCTTCAAAAAGCATCCTTGTATGACAACTTTATCTGGTATGGTCACTCTCTATAACTCACCAAGAGGTGAATTTACATTAGTTCTGTTACAATATTAGTCTTAGGAGACATTTTTTAATACAGAAGCCAATTAAGTCTCTGCAAGGCCTTGGAGAAAATGTTTTGGCTTCAGATGACAAAATCCTCTGATTTAAATGGAAATGAAATCTTATGGAAAACCATGTTGACCAAAAACCACTTGGAAACTGGTTTTTTGTGCTTAGGCTTGAGAGTGAGGAAGGAAATCAAGTCTTAAGTCCTATTGAAGGATGGACAGCACTACAGGACAAAATGAACACTTAGTTTCCTTCCTGGACTGAGTGAGTATAGCCCTTTTTCTGAACCTTTGGCTTGGTCAGAGTAGTGGACTTTGAGAGAAGAAAATGTCAGTGAATCGTAGTATGTAGTCTGATGACACTCCAATTGAGATGACTGCTTTGTCCTAAGCCAGCAGTGTATTTCTGTCACAGTTCCTGTTAAGACTGTCTTGCCATTCATAAGGAAGCAGTGAATATTTTGCTGCGTTTTCCATTCTTTTATGTGTGAGCAAGCTGCTGTGTTTAACAAGCATCCTGAGCAAGAGTAGAATTTATTTCACTTCAATTGAAAATAAATCCCTTTGCATTTAACTCAGTTTTGCCTGAGAATTAAGTATTTTGTGCAGCAAAAACTAGGCGCAGGTCTCACATTAAAGAAATTTCAATTCTTTACTTGTAGCATAAAATTACTTTTTATACATCCACAAGCTTGTAAAAGGAGTTCAAGGAAATAAAGCCTTTACATGGTAATTCTGTAATTACTATGCCTAACAACTCACTTCTATGAGGCCACTCCGTAAGGAATGTTTTTTCAAAGTCATATAAATCTGTGTCTTAGACTAATTCGTTTTCATATTGTTTTGAATAACGGCTGAGTTAAAATTTGCTATTGAACACTGTCAAGAGCATTAATAAAAATCAACTTTGATTTTACTTCAGTAATTTAACAAAAACTAAAATTTACCTCATGAATTTTAAAAATTTATACAAAGAAACAAAATCAAAGAAAAGTCAATTCTTCCTAAGAGCCTTTTTTGTTCTTCCCAAGAAGTTTGCCTTTTGAGAATGGGGAACCTTGAAACTGATGCTAAATAAATCATGTACAATTTATCTACTTTATTAGCAACTTGTATGGAAAAAATTTGTGAAAAAAATTTAAGATCTAATTAAATACATTTTTGGCATGGAAAAACTGTAATTTCAATGACCTGCCTTTGTGACATAATGTGGATATAGTTTATAGGGACGGCAAGCTACACAGAGAGAGTGAGCTAATGAACTGGCTGAAATAAGTCCATCTGCAGGAAATTGGCAATCTCTCCTTAAAGTAGCAGTGAAAATTATTTCTGGAATATTATATCTACAAATTAGTGACCTCATTAAGTTACTAAAAGCTGTGAATATAACAACTTCTTGTGTGACTAAACCTAAAAATTACTCCAGAAATATCCCCTGAGTGAAATGATTAAGAAATACTGCTCTCTATTATAGATTATATAGATATATTACATATATACAAATATATGAACATAGAAGAAAGAAAGAAAGAGAGAGATTAAAATAGAGAGAGGGAGAGAGAGAGAGAAAGGGAATCTTTTCCTATTATAATGCCCTACCACTGTTAAAGTACTCTAGTATGCACCTTCTAAAAATCAGGACACTCTTCTACAGTACCATCATACAACTCTCCATTTAGGAAATCAACATTCCTATGATGTTATGTTTCAGTTCAGAGATGTCACTGTAATTTTCCCAGCCATCACATGAATGTGCCTTCTCCATTTCTAGTCCAGCTGCTTGCCCAGGAAATAGTTGCTTGTGATTTTCATGTTTCATAAATCTTCAGTCAGAGAGTTGCTTAATATGGCCTGTATTTTATATCCTTAACAATCTTGAACTTTTGCAAGTTTTCACATTATAAAATGATCCTTCACCTGGGTCTGGAGGATGTTTCCTCTTAACCAGACTCTGATTTCTCCATGATAAAATCATCATTGTGAAGAGAGCTATTTCAGTATTACACCAACATACTGTTCCTTAACAAAGCTTCAGCCACCAGCATTATTTTCCCAGTTACTAATGCCTAGAATTACTTCTTATTTTGTTATTTTATTAAAGAAGAGTTTTCTTTTCTCCCTTATATATTTGTGTTAGTATGGACTCATGAGTTCCTGTTTTATGAAATGGGATATAATCTGATAGTTTTAATTATTTTGATGCCCAATTATCCTAGATAATACTCAGTGACAGAACCATCAAGAAGGCTTTTATATACCTTGACATGTCTTTATCATTCTTTGAGCACATTTTCACTTTCTAATATAAGTTATTCTTGGAGAAGAAATCTTCTTAGTGAAGATGATATTCAGAAGCCAAAAATAATGGTAAGTGGCTATCAGTAAGCCTATACTCGTCTGTGAACACACACACACACACACACACACCCCTGATTCTCATTATTTATAGCATAAAAATAGACTTTATTCTATGACGTCATTGCAAGTTCCAAATTAGGGAATACTGAATCATTGTTCCTGTGGATATAGGGTTAATTCCCTAGCAGCCTCTAGTCACATTTCCACCAACTGATCAATACATGACCACATTCTCTGCATGCTTCTGGTTGAAAACCCATTTTTAAATATATATTATTAATTCATTAACATATGACTCATGGTAACCGTGTAAGTCAAACCTGAATAAATTATCTAAAATGTGTATTTTTTCCATAAGGCACATCATAGTAACCTCATACCAGGAACACTAGATGGAGGGGCACCTGACCAACTCTTGATTTTGGCTCAAGTCATGATCTCAGGGTTGTGAGATCGAGCCCTGCTTTGGGCTTTATGCTGGGCATGCAGCCTGCTTAAGATTCTCTCTCTCCCTCTCTCTTTGACCCCTTTCTCTCCCTCTCTAAAGTAAAAATAAAATTATTAGTAAGTTAATTAAAACTTTTTAAAAAAAGAACTAGACAGACCATCAGCACTTAATTAATTAGTAAGTTAATTAATTAAAACTTTTTATAAAAGAGCTAGACAGACCTTCAGCACTATGTTGGGGGAGCCATGTTAAGCAACAAAATCTGCCCCCCGTCCCTGTACAGAAATGTGAAAACCATGGCACCAAGCAGACTGAAAAAACAAAATTTGTTCACACTATGGGCATTTAAATGATAAGCAGGACATTGCTTTGTTTGCCCTCAGTTGGCAACATGCAAGTTAGACAACTCTGATTTTTTTTTATAACTCTATTCATGTCTGCAATTAACTATGAAAAGAGTAGGTTGATTTGGGAGTTACAAATAAATTCTTGCAAGCAAATGAATCCTGAAACATGTAATCCATGAATAATTGGGATTAAGTTGTATATTTAAGAAGATGATTAGAGTTGATACCCATATTTTCAATTCAACCCCAAATCTCAAGGTTCAAACTGGCCTTTGTCCCTGCCATGTTTATGAATCCTTTGTTAGTGCATTACCTAAGTGTAAATCCAACTATTCACAATGTATTGACTTATTTACCCAATCAACAAACTTGACACAATGTAACCAAATTTCCAGTCACTCTGATCGCCTTCTCTACCTAACCTGTCACTACCTTCTTCTCTAGGACAGTAGGCACCTTACGAGAGAGCCAATGATTTTGAACAATGATGAAGAATGGATGGGAGATAGGATAGTCTGTGCCAAACTGGTGTCAACTTCTCGTTTTCTTTCTGGGACAATAATTAATGTTCTCTGGGTGATGAAACACCCGGGGGAGATTTATCATGATTGAGATCTTTGGAGTATCTCTCTTTAGGTAAATGAGAGGAATTCAGAGAGAGACTTCAACTCAAAATAATCTCTATTCCAAAGGGCCATGTGTTAGGATACTGTGTCCTGAGCTCCTTCACTATCAACATAGTGTAGTTAATTTAGGTTAATGTTCCAAGAGAAAATCTCAGAAAAGTCCACTTATAGGCAATGAAAAGCAAGCAAAATCAAATTAATACTAAAGAAGAGTCTATAATTGAAAGAAGAAACCATATTGTCAAAGTAACAAATTTGTGAGTCTTTGTTCAATTATAGTCCCAAATCTATGTGCTTCTTGGGAAGGCAGAAAGCTACAGCCTTCCTGGCTTGGTATGTCAGAGCACAGAGTTTTCAGCACAGTACAAATCTAGAGTTAAATGAAGAACATGGGGAGAAGGAAATCAGGTGAGGTAAATGCCAAAATCTGCATGTAATATTTATCCAAATCCTTTGCTGACCACTAAATTATATAGACATAGAAAGGGGTCAGGGGTGGTGGGGAGGGGGGAGGTGGTGGGGTTCGACAAAGAAAAAGCAGCTTCCAGAAACTAAAAAATCTCAGCAGAGATTTCAGTTACCATTATCTTTGAGGGACTCCAGTCTGGAGTTTGAGTCCATTCAAATTAACTGTATGCTGGAAGAAAATCACTCTTCAGAGACATTACAGACCCTGAACTTCTAAATACCTTGTTCAAAATATGCAAGATACACTGCACATCTATTGTTCAAAATCTGAAATTAAGGGGCATGTGGGTGGCACAGTCCGTTGTACTCGACTCCTAGTTTTAGCTCAGGTCGTGATCTCAGGGTCATGAGATTGAGGACTACATTGGGCTCTAGGCTCAGTGTTGACTCTACTTGACATTCTGTCTACCTCTCCCTTAGCCCCTCCTGCGTGTGCCCTCTCTCTCTAAAATAAATATATAAATCTTTAAAAAATTTCAAATTAAAAATAAGCAAATGACATATCAACAAATAGGAAAATGACTCATACTCAAGAAAAACAACAATACTTGAAGTAATCAAGATGTTGTATCTACTAGAAAAGGAATTCAAATAAACTATTATAAACACATTAAAATATGTAAAGAAAGCATACATATCTCAAAAAATAAAAATTAAAAACAAATGGGACTTTTCAATTTGAGAATTTTAATATTACTGTCAAAAATTCAGTAGATGGGCTTAACAACAGACTAGAAGAAAACATGTATGAAATCAAAGACAGATTGTTAGAAAATATCCTTTCTAAAGACAGCAATTAAAAGAAAAGGACTACTCATGATGAACAAGTAGAATTTGCAATTAAAAACACAGTAGCGCTTACATTAACAGACCCCAAGTGAAACAGCTATAAATCTAAAAAAAAAAAAAAAGTATAAAAGCTACATGAGGAAAAATGTAAAACTCATGAGTGAAATCAAAGAACTAAAGAAATCTGAGGATGTTCCATTTTCATATTTGAGAAGACTTAACACTGTCAAGATGTCAGTTCTTTCCAACTTGATATACAGACTAAACACAATCCTAATTCCAGCAAGATTTTTATGATTATTGACAAACTGATTCTTAAATTTGAATGAAGAGATAAAAGACCCAGAATAGCCAACACAACAGGGAAGGGGAAGAACACAACTGGAAGACTGACGCTACCCCTTGAGACTTAATGTAAAGTGATAGTAACCAAGACAGTGTGGTGTTTGTAAACGAGTAAATAAATCAGCAGAACAGAAGAGAGAGCCCAGAAATAGATTCACACAAATATACTCAATTGACCCTTGACAACGAAGCAAGACAATGAAGTGAGATAAGTCTCTTTAACACAAATAGTGTTGAAACTGGACATCCACATGCAAAAAATGAATCTAGACCCAGATTTTACATCTCTCAGAAAAATTACCTCAAAATGGATCACAGACCAAAATATATAATACTAAAGTATAAAACTCAGAAAAGAAAGAAAGAAAGAAAGAAAGAAAGAAAGAAAGAAAGAAAGAAGAAAGAAAGAAAGAAAGAAAGAAATCTAGATGATCTTGAGTTTGGTGATACATTTTTGTTACAATCTGAAATGAGTGATCCATGAAAAAATTAATATCTTGGAATTCAATAAAATTAAAAAGGTGTTCTCTGTGAAAGACACTGTTACACAGGGGAGCCTGGGTGGCTAAGTCGTCAAGCGTCTGCCTTTGGCTCACATCATGATCCCAGGGTCCAGGCTCCCTGCTTGGCAGGAGGTCTGGTTCTTTCTCTGCCTCCCACTCCTACTCCACCTGCTTATTTTCCCACTCTTGCTATCTCTCTCTCTCTGTCAAATAAATAAAATAAAATCTTAAAAAGAAAGATGCTGTTATGCAAATGAAAAGGCACGGACTGGTAGCAAATATGTGCAAACACCGATGGTGAAGAATGGTATCCAATATATATAAAGATTCCTAAAGATTAAAGATTCCTAAAATTCAATATTAAGAAATTAATAACTAATTAAAACTTGGATAAGATATGAATAGATCCCTCACAAAAGAAGATATACAGATAGCAAGTAGTCACTTGAAAAGATGTTCAGCATCTTAAGTTACCAGGGAATTGCTGATTAAACAATGAGACGGGCACCTGGGTGGCTCAGTTGGTTAAAAGCAGATACAAGTACTTATTTGCTATTTTAAAATGAAAATCTTTGACTTTTGATTTTGAATCGGGTCATGATGTGAGTTCAAGCTCCGTGTCAAACTCTGCGCTCCACAGGGAGCCTGCTTCAGATTCTCTCTTTCCCTCTGCCCCTCCCCTCAACATGTACAGATACAAGCTCTCTCAAAACAGAGGAACAAAACACTGAGTTACCACTCCACAGCTTTTCAGAGCACCAGACATCCAAGATGCTGACAGCACCAAATGCTGGTGGGGATAGAGATCACTAGGAACAAGACTGATTGTTGATGGGATGCAAAATCATATAGCTGCTTTGAAAGACAGTTTGACAGTTTCTTACAAAACTTAGCCTACAGTCCAACATGTGTACTTCATGGCATTTACCTAAATAAGCTGAAATCTTGCATACAGAACAAATCTGGAATACAAATATCCACACAAAATCTTACATAGGAATGTTTATAGGAGCTTCACTGATAATTGCTAAAACTTGGGAGCAACCAAGATGTCCTTCAGCAGGTAAATAAGCTGTGACACATCCAGATGATGGAATATTGTTCAAGGCTAAACAGAAATGAGCTAACAAACCAGGATATGACATGGGGAAGACTTAAATACATACTGCTAAATAAAAAAAGCCAATCTGAGAGGTTTATGTGCTGTATGACATTCTGGAAAACATAAATCAGTGAAGGTAGTAAAAAAGCCCACTGGTGGCTAGGGGGTCAAAGGGAGGGACAGAGGGTAAAAATAGGCAGAAAATGTCATTTTTTTAAGGGCAAAGTGTCATATACGTTACTGTAACAGTGGATACATGTATTTCTGCATTTGTCAAAAGCAATAGAATTGACAATAGGAAGAAGGTAAATTAAGAACTTTAATAATAATGTAACAGTATTGGCCCATCATTTTAACAGTTGTATCTCACTAATGCAAGATATTAATAGCGGGAAATGACATACATGATGGGGTGAAGGGTATATAGGAACTCTCTGTACTTCCAGCTCCTATTTCAGTGAAATTAAAACTGCTTTAGGGGTGCCTGGGTGGCTCAGTCTGTTAAGTTTTTGATTCTTGATATCGACTCTGGTCATGGTCTCAGAGTTTTGAGACTGAGCCCCACATTGGGCTGTGCATGGGGCATGAGCCTGCTTGTGATTCTCTCTCTCTCTCCTCCTCTGCCTCAGCCCCTTCCCAGCTCTCTTTTAAATAAACAAACAAATAAATAAAATGTAAGGGGAAAAAAAAACAAACCTGCTCTAAAAATATGGTCTATTAATAAAAATCATAAAATAAATAAAAATTTAAACATTTAAATCAGTGCTGTATGAATAAGTAGACTAAACTCTCAGAAGGCTGAGATTTTTTAGGCTAGGTGAAAAATCTAAACTCAAGTATATGCTTTTACTAAAGGAACATGTTAAATTGAAAAGCACAAAGACACTGGAACTAAACAGAAACAAAATTATGCACTATGCATCTTGAATTGTAATAAAGCTTGAGTGACTAGAATAATTGTCTGAATGCAAGAACAAATAGAGAGTGGGACAAGGAATATTACCAAAGGGCAGAAGTGACAATTCATAATGATTACAGGCTCAATAGGTCAGAAAATTTAACATTTTGAACTACATATTCCCCCAAGTAATGGAAATAATGGAACTGCAAAATAGCTGAGGTATGATTTGGCAAAACTACCAGGCAAGTCCGTAATCATAATTGTGGTCTTTAACACCACTCAGTAATTGACAGACCAACTACACAAAATAGAAATAGAGATATGGAAGACTTGAATATCACTATTGACTACTGTATCCCAAATGGTATTCCTAGAAAACTACATCCAGTACCTAGATAATACTAGTTCTTCTCTGAACACATGAAACATTTAACAGTGCAGACACTGAGCTGGGCCAGAAAACAAATGTCCTTCAATTTCAAAGGAGAGCACCCTTTCAGACTATGCCCTCTGACACAAACAGAAGCAAATTAGAATCAGTAAAATTAGATATCCGAGTAAGTCCTAAGTATTTAAAAATAACAACAACACTTGCTTTTTAATAACATATAGGTCAAAAAAGAAGAATTCATGGGTCAATTTAGAAAATTACAAGTGATTTTAAATAAATTATAATGAACATATTACATATCAATATTTGCAGAAGGCATTTATTATGCTTAGAGAGAAAAATATAGCTTTACACTCTTATGATAGAAAATAGGAGAGGGGTGCGCCTGGGTGGCTCAGTGGATTAAAAACTCTGTCTTCAGCTCAGGTCATGATCTCAGGGTGCTAGGATCAAGCCCCACATCAGGCTCTCTGCTTAGCGGGGAGCCTGCTTCCTCCACCCAGCCCCCGCCCGCCTCCCTGCCTACTTGTGATCTCTGTCTGTCAAATAAATAAATAAAAATCTTTAAAAAAAAAGAAAATAGGAAAAGCCCAAGATTAAGAATCTAAATGTTCACCTTATAAATCTAGAGAAGAGCAAATTAAATGGCAAGGATGGAGAAGGGAAATAATTCAGTAAGGAATCAATGATGTAGCAAATAAACAATAAATTCACAAAGCCAAAAGTTCAGAAGTTTGTCCTTTGAAACAATCAAGAAAATTGTAACAACCTCTAACAGTGACACCAAAAGAGAGGAACACAGATACAAAGAGAAAACAAACTGCTATAGTGAGAATGTAAAAAGGTCTTACCACTTAAATTTCAAGAATATAAAAAATAGAACTATTATGAATATCTTCATTCCATTACTTTGTTGAGGTACAAAAATTATCCCCCAATTTCTCTCTCATTCTTAAGGCTTTCAGACAACTAATCTCATACCAAATGAACAACTCAACATAGAGGTCAAACACTGTGTGAAGTTATCACAGAGGAAAGAACAAAGTAACACCTTACATACAATTAAAATCTGACTTAGGTTCGCACTCACAACGCAGATAAAAGCAAATCTGGAAATTAGTTTGGGTGAACCACTTCCAACTGCACTGCCCTCCATTCGTAAGGCCTTTCCCCAGTGCTTAGTGGCAGAAAATATACTGCAGACAAGTCAGCATTTTGTGTGTATGAGAGAGAGAAGAATCAATGAAGGCTTCTAAGGCTCTGAAAAAAAATGAAGCAACATGACAGGTTACCTGAGAAAAGAGGCCCAGCCAAAAAAATAAATAAATAAAAATAATGGAGAAAATGAGAACAAGTGACCTGTCTGAAAACCCCTTTTATCTTATGTAGTCTTATTTTTCCTCCGCATGCCAGAGACCTAGGAAGCATCCGCAAAATGGATGGTGAGAAAAAAATTTTAAATCTATATACTAATCATAGAAATTAAAAATCATTTTTAGCCAAAAAAAGTAATTATTTACTATTTTAAAGTGAAAATCTCAGAAATGAGGGGAGAATAAGTAAGAAAGTTAATAAGTGAAAAAACACACTTCAGACATGAAAAATAAGTGGTAAGAAATACTAGGATGACTAAATCCACTTACTATTCCTAAAAGTAAGAAGTTAAAATTTTTCGTCCTAATTTTAAAAGTCACATGTGGTGTTCAGGACTGGGTGTTATAAGTAACTAATGAATCATTGAACACTGTATCAAAAATTAATGATGTCCTATATGTTGGCTAATTGAATAAAATAAATAAAAATAAAAGGCTGAGTATTTTTTAAAAAATTAAATAAAGGTATAATATGAAATTTAAGCAAAACAAACCTGACGTTTAAAATAGTACAATGTACTAATTAAGTAAGTCCCTTAATCATTTGTTCATGAAAAATAAAAGATGCAAAGCAAAAATAGCAAACTGTAACTCTCAGGATTAGATAGGGAATAGGATAACAGGTCTGAAGAGGAGATCATATGAGGTAATTATTAATATCTTTATTTGCTTATTGATTATTTGGCAAACTCCTTCAAAGTAACACTGGCTAAAGCAGACAGAAGAAACATGAATTCACACTGTCTCTGTAGTTCCTAATCTGCACTGAGGCATGTTAAGACAATATAGTGAACTCCAAGGTCTAACACTATGTATTTTAAATATATGTCATGCATGCATAAAATGCAACTTTTGGAGACAAAAGTTGCACTTGGATGACACTAGAGAAGATAAAAATTTCTGTAGTGGATGCAAAATGTGTTAACCATTAAGGGATTATAGTAGAAGGAAGAACTTTTGTTTATCAACTATTAAGAGAGTAAAAAGTCAATCGATAAAGTGGAGAAGAAATATTCCCAATATTTGAGGAAATATGTATAAAGAGAATGTACAAGAGACTATGTATAAACACACACAACAAAAACTGCTGAGTTTTTTTTGGATCATTTGATAAATGTCAGTTAAAACCACCATGATGTACTACCATAAATCCACCAGATTTGTGAAGATCTATAATAATGACAAAAATACTAAGTTTTAGAGAAAATATAGAGAATGGTAACTCTCTTATATTGTTAAAGACAGTGTAAGCTGGTACTTCTTTGAAAATATATTTTTGTGGTCTCTATAAAACCGGAAATGCATTCCATATGCTCTTGGATTTCTACTCCTGTAGTTATGCCTAAAAGAAAAGCACACAAAACTCCATCCAAAATATGTACTAGAATGTTCATTGTAATAGACGTATTTGTTTGTTTTTTGTTTCTTTTTTTAAAGATTTTTTTGAGAGAGAGAGCAAGTGCATGAGCAGGGAGTGGTGGCAGAGGAAGAGAGAGGAGAGAGAGAAAATCTCAAGCAGATGCCCCATGAGTGGGGAGCCAGCTGAACCCAGAGATCATGACCTAAGCTGAAATCAAGAGTTGGATACTTAACCAGCTGAGCCATCCAGGCGCCCTAGCAATAGCACTATTTGAAGTAGTCAAAGCCTTAGAAACTAATTTAAAAACTTTCAGCAATAAAACAGATAAATAAACGGTGCTATAGTCACACCGATTACATGGCATTAAGATGAAATATCTAAATCATATAACAGCATAGCTGAAACCCATAAATGTAATGAAACTGAATGAAAAGAGACCCAAACAAAATGTACAGTTTATCTCATTCACATATAGTGCAAAAAAAAAAAAGAAAGAAAGAAAGAAAAGAAAAGAAAAGAAAAGAAAAGAAAAGAAAAGAAAAAAAAGAAAAGAAAAAAAGAAAAAGAAAAAGGTATTTATTTTAGAAGTCAGGACTGTGGTTATCCATTCATGTATTAGTGACTGGAAGGGAACATGAAAGGTAATTAGGAGATATGGACAGTATTCTAGTATTCTTTTCATTTTGGTGATATTTATACAGATATAATCCGTTTGTAAAAATTCATTCTAATTTCTCTGCTTTACCTCTTAACACTCACCACTGCTATCAAAGCAAACCATTTATAACTCAACCAGATCAAGTCAATACCCTGCTTAAAACATATGTGTTGCTCATGATGTTTCTTTTGTCTGGATGATGTCACCTACACCTTCCTCTAAGTCTTACTCCTTCCTAAAACTCAGTTCAATTGTCAACACCTCTGTGAATACCACAGTGACCTTCCAGGTCCAGAGACAACCCCATGCTTCCCTCTGCTGTATCACATCGAATGGGAAAGTTTCAAGTCCCAGGTAAAAAAAAAGTATGGGTTCTCTCTCAGTGTAGTCACATCCATATCTTTAAAAAAGCAAAAATAGGTTTTATTCACACTTGTCAGTTCCTCAAGAGCTGCATTTGAATCTGATAGCAATTATTAACTTGGAAATATGACTATTGTTTTCTCTATTCTTCTGCCAGAAAAGAGGATTCCCTAGTCTGCAGTCGTGCTTGCTTTCGCTGGTCATCTGCTTTCTTTAAACCCAGTCTGTCTGCCAGTGTCTCCATCATAACCGGAATGTTTCTGTGTCATTGGTGATTCACTGGGGATGACAGGCCCCAGCAATGTGATTTCTGATTTCTTTTAAATTTGATCTAGGGGCTCTCTGATGTCACTAAGTTCACTTCTATGACAAAAATAATTTGTATCAACATAAAGAAACTTTAGCCGGTTTACCTCAAATTCCTCAGGGAGGAGGAAGCATTAATATATTTGAATAAGAGAACAAGGTTTCATTCATGAGTCCAAACTTGTTTCCATCTCTACCTGTTATTAAACAATTCAACAAATGCCTACTGATTGGCCAGTCCTGATAGAGGCAATGCTAATTTCTGAGACTGCAATCTTATACAAATAATAACGGTTTTGTGTAAAAAAAATTAGTTTTAATGGAGATGGCAGTTTAATCATTTAATAAACAAAAGAAACCAAATGTGGTGACTATTAAAAGACAAAATAAATGAAGCTATGAAGCCATTTAACGAGGTGTTTTACCTTATGAAATCAGTGCTGACTGGAAGGAAGCCAATTTCCTTCCCCAGTCTCTGCTGGTCACTTTCTTCTCATGCTTGGCTTAAGAATGGATCTCTCTAAGAAGACTTATTTGAGTAATTCTATTTCACTTTGAATGTTCCTTTACCCTGAGTATACTCAGGCACTTGTATATTGATAGGATGTGCTTGCTTACATAAAACTTTTTAATGGTGGTTTAGCATACAAATTTTATGACCTCTACTAGTTTACCAACTTCGTGGAATATTCTGTTCATTTTGCTTCTCATAACAACTTGTGAGCTCCCATTCACACACAAGACTTTCCTAAGTGCTCATTTATAGTGCTTAATGAATCTACACTGAGTCAGGGAGATTAAAGTAGAAGAATGGAGGAATGCTTTACATGTAAAATGTCTTTAATTCTAGGGCGCCTGGGTGGCTCAGTGGGTTAAAGCCTCTGCTTTCGGCTCAGGTCATGATCCCAGGGTCCTGGGATCGAGCCCCACATCGGGCTCTCTGCTTAGCAGGGAGCCTGCTTCCTCCTCTCTCTCTGCCTGCCTCTCTGCCTACTTGTGATCTCTGTCAAATAAATAAATAAAATCTTAAAAAAAAAAAAAACTCTGGCTTTAAAAACAAAAACAAAAAAAAAATGTCTTTAATTCTAGAAATAGAGCAGTAAATTATTAGGGAGCTCATCCCTGGCAATTGTCACATGCAGACAGTCACTCTATTTCATTCATTCAGTTCCAAATTCACTCTGTGTGTTCCTGGCTAGGAGACAGTTCTCAGAGGTAGGCCAAGCTTTCTGAACCAGTATAAGGAATTTTAGGACATCTAAGTTATTCAGATTTTATGCTCCTAAGGAACACAATCTGCATATGTTAAATTAGCCAACAGGAAGTCTATTTGCTGGCCTATAAATGTCAGGGAAGCATACTGAAACAGATAAAAGGGAAGTAAGCATTTACGTAGGTGATGTGAAGCTTAAATATCATCCCACAGATGAGAACAGTTTCCATCTACAGAGGAATTTAAAAAAGGGGTTTTACTTTCTTCAAGTTTTTTGAAGATCAAAATAATAAATGAAAAATGGTTGCTTCTCTTTTATGTTGCTCCATGTAATTCTCATTTAAAAAAAAAAAAGAATGATGCATGCATTTAACTGAATGTTTAAAGGCTATTATTTAGCACCCATAGGCCTTAATATCTCCATCTCTTGCATGATCATCTGCTGGGGAATGTTACCTGAAGCCTGGTGTTCTTGTTCAGTGTCTGATCAGCATGTGATGCCTCAGAGCCACAGTGTTAGCTGATTTAATTGCAGACTTTTGTTTGCTGCATATGTTAAAGGGGTCTTCCCATTAGGAATTCCCATCTGTACATTCAGAATAAAATTGTGAAATTTAAGAATGTAAGCTCAAGGATAGTGTTTTAAAATAGTTAATATTGAAATAGAATTATAAGAAAGAGTAGAAAACTCCTACTTTGGAATAAATACATCTTTATATCTTTTTATATCTTTATAATATATTTGATATGCCACGGAGGGGGCTTTCCAATGTTTGAGCTTTAAGAGCAGGAAAAATAAAGCTAGAGAAACTACTAGTATTAAGTACTCACAGATATCAAGAGTGGTATCACAACTATTTTCAGTACATTACCAAGTGGTCAAAAGTAAGCTACATGATGATAGGCCTTTCTGAAATTCTTTTTTGAAATACCCTGAAGATTCTTATGAGACTGTGGAAGGTAGTATATGAAGATGGAATTGATGGGATATAGAAACATTCTTGTCACCTGTCACACAGGAACATGTGTGTTGTCCAAATGGTACAAGCTGATTAGCAGACAATCTAGTAGATTAGGAGAATTCATTAGTAGAATAAAATCTTTTAGTCTATCACTAATTAGTAAAATTAATTAGAAGAATTAGAGTTAAAATTAATTAGTAGAACAAGTCTCTCAAAGACAAACATATTCACAATAATGATCTGTGTATTTGGATTAAAGAGATTAATGCAAATTCGGAAATAAAGCAATTGTCTTCTTTTCTTCTTCCTCCACAGTTGGAAAAATGAAGAAATTCTGAGAGAAATACAGCCTCTGCTTACTCTCCAATCAGTATGAACACAAAAAGTATCAACCAGCTCCCTTGTTTCTGCCAAATTAGTTTCATTACGCCAGAAGATACAAGACTGATCACAGTATAGAAAGAATACGTGAACTATTTTTAAACATCTCTAAATATGTTGCAAAATGCTAGTGTGACGTTACAGTTAGGTTTCAAATGCTTTACTTGACCTTTCAACACCTTTCCACTGGTGCTAGAGAAAGTAT
The DNA here is from genome assembly GCF_964662115.1 of Mustela nivalis. Lineage (NCBI taxonomy): Eukaryota > Metazoa > Chordata > Mammalia > Carnivora > Mustelidae > Mustela > Mustela nivalis. Next base: position 73,188,019 of record NC_139029.1, on the reverse strand, counting down.
TGCTTTCAGTTGGGTGGGAGAGTAGGGTTGGGAGAGCAGAAATAGTTAAGATAGCAAAGGTTCTGGAAATCTTCATCTGTAGGCTGCCCGGAGGGCTGACCAAACTTTGTGTAGTGCAGAACACCTCGTGCCCCTCAAGTGCATAAAGAAAACATAAATAATAAGAGCGAATCCAGCTTTTAAAAATCTAGACAAAAAATAGTTTTCAATGCAATGTAAGATTTTTATGATCTTAGAAACTTTCTGCCAGAATTGTTTACTGTGGTATTTGTGAGAACTGAATACAAATTAGTATTTGTATTGAATACAAAATAATTTTGCTGGTTTGGGATGCATCTTAACCAAATAACTATTAAACTTGCCCTTCCAGTGAAGATCTTTCCTCTTGTTATTAAATTTTAGAAAGCTCATGTTTTTCAATTTTAAAAGTCACTTTTTATTTTTGAATGAAGCTCCTAACTTGGCATTTAAAAAAAAAATGGTTTAAAAAGCCATGAGGGTCACTTGACAAATGCAAAGCCAAGTAAATCATTTACCATGATCAGAAAACTGACTGGGTCATGAAAAAGTATAAATTTTTATTTCCAAGTGAATTATTACCTACAGTGACTCTATTTAATTATATGAATTTTTATTTAAATACTGGAATTTCTATTAGTATACGGAACACAAAAATGGAATTGCCAGAATGTGTTCCATGTCCTGGAGGGCAAGCTCAAGATTCTATTGCCCACAACATGAACCCTGGAATAGCATAATTTTTATCCATTTATCTAGCAGACTTCCATTTCAGTGTTACTTCCTTCAAGGAAGGATTTTCATCTAAAATAGGCTTTAAAAATAAATAGATTAAGATATTAACAAATAGTCATTAAGCATCAAATCTCAGGTAATTGTCGTGGATTCTATAACATAATATTATAATGAAGTCAAACATTAACATTTAAAATACTATCAAGTAGTCATCAGATTATTTCATTTGTGTCCAGAGAAAGGGGCAGATTGGACAGAATTTTCCTCCTTTGTTATACTTAACAAAGATGACTCAGTGTGCTTCTTGTACACAGGATTCTTGGTAACATTTTAACTCTTATCTTCAGGACCCTTTTCAAAAGAGTTCCTGGGGAAACAAGGGAATGTGGACTTCTCTGAAGTAAAAAAGGCTACTAGCCTGATGAAACTGCAAATAAATCCGGTTTGATGTTGATGACCTGTGTCCTTTTTGTGACTTCAATTGTTAACAGATAACATTAGCAATCCTGGTTTTAGAGTTTTCTGAATACTGTAAAAATGAACTAGGGCTTAGTTAGGACCTGGAAACCCAAATTTAAACATACCAAAATTAATACACCAAATATTTCAGAGAAGTTTTTCAGAAATACTAATACCCTGAGTACAACATGGAGACTCTCCCCTCTTCCCTCTCTGTCCTCTCTCTCCTCATTGTTCCTGCTCTCTTTTTAAAATTCATTATGTGTTGCATGTAATAAAATGTATGAAGAACACAGAATTCTACAGCCTAATGACATGTACTCAAGTAAACGTGCAGTTAACTGAGACACTTGGGTCAAGAGGCTGTATGTAGCCAGTGTACCATAGCCCCTCTCAAACTCCATGTGATGGTACCTATATTTTGACATTTATTCTTTTGCATTTATTTAGAGCTTTAAGTTCTCTAAACACCACTGTTTAGTTTTTCATTTTATTTTATATAAATGAAGTCATACAAGATGTATACATGTGGGTCTGGCTTCTTACATTCAAATTTTTATCTGTGAGATCCATTTCTGTTGTATGGAGCTGCAGTTGTTGATTTTTAATGATGCATTGTATTCCATTCTGTTAATAAAATGCAGTTTATGTATGCATCCTGCTGCTAAATGGGAATTTGGGTTGTTTCTACTTTTTGATTAATAGATAGAATGCAATTCTAAATGGTTTGGGATATATCTCTGACACGTAGATCAGTTTATCAACTTTTACCTTTCTTTATTTTTATGCTTATTTTTGATTAAATCTTGGCCTATCACCAGACCATAAGATATTCACCTATATTAACTTCTGGAATTTAATTATTTTGCATTTTACCTATTGATTTCTATTTTGATTGAATTTTGTGTGTGATGTAAGGTGAACACCAAGCTTTATTTTCTTCCACAAGGTTATGCAATTGATCTAGCACAATTTACTGAAAAGGACAATTCTTTCCCAATGTTTTGTAATACCATTTTTTTTCCCTTTAAATCATGTTCTGGGTTTCATCTAAACTCTCTTTTGAGTTCCACTAGTTTGTTTCTCTTTTTTAGGACCCCAAATCCTACTTTAGCAAAAGTTAGGATATGTAGTAAAGCATATCTTCCTTATCTTCTATTTGCCCCATGTCTATCCTTGGCCTTCAAAGTTTCATATAAAGTTAAAGTCACTTGTCAAGTTCTACAATAAGACTGTAATACAGTTTGGAATGCTGTGATTATACTGGATATATGGAGTAACTTGGGGAGTATTTACATCTTTCTAGTATTGAATTGTATTTAGTTTTGAGGTTTGTGTTGACCTTAAAAGTTTTTATTAAAGTTTTATTCTCTGTAATAGTCTATCAAACATTGGTATTACCTACTCATTTGTTGCCTTAATCCAGAGTTTCCTTTGAGGGAGAATTTGAAATTATGAATGTTTCTTACATAGTTACAGGAATATTAGGTTTCAAATTTTCTTCATGTAGTTTTTTTTAATTTTTTTTATTATTTTTTTTTTAACTTTTTATTTTTTATAAACATATATTTTTATCCCCAGGGGTACAGGTCTGTGAATCACCAGGTTTACACACTTCACAGCACTCACCAAATGATAAGCTGTATTTTCCTAGAAGTTGTTGGTACATGGCCTATTTTTTTTTTAAACTTATCAGCAGGAAGTTATTCATAATATTTTCTCATTTTTAAGTATGTGTAATAGGTAGTAACATATCTTTTAAATATTTTGATTTTAGTTTTGTTTCTCAATTGTCATTTTGAAAAATCAATTTTAATTGACTCGTCCATTCTTTGTTTTCAATATTGTTAACTGCCATCTTAATCTTTAATTTTCTTTAATTTTTCAGTTTGCTTTCTTTCTCTATAAAATAGATATCTAACTTAGTTCAGTATTTTTTCTAACATATGAATTTAAAGCTACAAATTTTCTTCCAAGTCTGGATTATTTCAGTTTTTAAATTAATTATTTAGTACAAAATTTAAAAAAAACCAGAAACATATTAATAAACTAGGAAAAAGCAATCAACCATAGTACCTATTTAAAGGAAGGAAAACAGGGGAGGAGTCAAAATGGCGGAGAAGTAATAGGCTGCTTGGACATCAGGTTGGAGGAGATCGGCTAGATAGCTTATTGAACCATTGCAAACACCTACAAATCCAACAGAAGATCGAAGAGAAAAAGAGCAACAATTCTAGAAAATAGGAAATTGACCACTTTCTGAAAGGTAGGACTGGCAGAGAAGTGAATCCAAAGCGACAAAGATAGACTGCAGGGGGAGGGGCCGGCTCCCGGCAAGCGGCAGAACAACGGAGCACAAAATCAGGACTTTTAAAAGTCTGCTCCCGGGGCACCTGGGTGGCTCAGTGGGTTAAGCCGCTGCCTTCGGCTCAGGTCATGATCTCAGGGTCCAGGGATCCAGTCCCGCATCGGGCTCTCTGCTCAGCAGGGAGCCTGCTTCCTCCTCTCTCTCTGCCTGCCTCTCTGCCTACTTGTGATCTCTCTCTGTCAAATAAATAAATAAATAAATCTTTAAAAAAAAAAAAAAGTCTGCTCCCTTGAGGGACATCACTCCAGAGACTAAACCGGGGTGAAGCCCATGCAGGGTCAGTGTGGCTCCAGGTCCTGCGAGGTCACAGAAGGACTGGGGACGTCTGAGTGTCGCAGATTTTGCAGGTATTAGAGCAGGGAAGCTGGCTACAGAGACAGAGCTGAGGAGTGAGCTTTCAACTTGGGGTTACCTTTAACCGGTCACAGGCTCGGTGAGCTCAGGCATGACCAGAGGCCAGGGAGACAGGAGTGATTGAGCCCTTTTCTGTGAGGGCACACTGAGGAGTGGGGCCCCAAACTCTCTGCTCCTCCCAGCTGGAGATTGGGAGGCCGCCATTTTCATTCTCATCCTCCAGAACTCAATGGAAAGCACTCAGGGAACAAAAGCTCCCGAAAGCGAACCCGAGAAGATTACTTAGCCTGGTAAGGGTGGTGCAATTCTGCCTTGGGCAAAGACACTGAGAATCACTACAACAGGCCTCTCCCCTAGAAGATCAGCAAGAAATCCAGCCAAGACCAAGTTCACTTACCAAGTAGAATGGCAGAATTCCAGAGGAGGAGAAAGCAAAGCCTGGAATTCATGGCTTTCTCCCCATGATTCTTTAGTCTTGCAGTTAATTAATATTTTTTTAATTTTATTTTTTTCTTCTGCTAATTTTTTTTAACTTTTACCCTTTCCTCTTTTAATGTTTTTTAACTAGTTTATCTTAAAAGTAACTTTCATTAAAAAAATAATCTTTTTTGAACCTTCATTACTATTATTTATCCTTCATTGTATCTAATTTTATTTTTTGTATACACATAGGCTTTTTTCTTCTAAAAAATTTGGGGTAAAACTTCTTCTAATAGATCAAAACATATCCTAAATCTAGCTCCGGGCTTGTTCTAGTCTCCAACCAGAGCAAATTCTCTCCACTTTCTTTTTCTTTATTCTCCCAACCAACTTACTCTATCAACTCCTTTTTTAGAAATTAAAAAAAAATGTTTTTTTTCATCTTTATAGGCCTATTCCATGCCTTCATTGTGTTTACCCTTATATATGTTTTTCATTCTTTAAATTTTGGGAGATAGTTTCTTCTAAGAGACCAAAATACTCCCAAAATTAAATGGGTGACCCTGTTCTAGTCACCAGTCTAATATATATATTTTTTTCTATTTCATATTTTTCTTTATTTGTTTTCCTTTTTAAAATTTTTTTTCTGAACTTTTTTTTAAAGATTTTATTTATTTGACAGAGAGAGATCACAAGTAGGCAGAGAGGCAGGTAGAGAGAGAGGAAGGGAAGCAGGCTCCCTGCTGAGCAGAGAGCCCGATGCGGGACTCGATCCCACAACCCTGAGATCATGACTGGAGTCTAAGGCAGTGGCTTAACCCACTGAGCCACCCAGGCTCCCCTGAACTTCTTTTTATCCCCTTTCTCCCCTCCCCACAATTTGAGGTCTCTTCTGATTTGGTTAAAGCACATTTTCCTGGAGTCTTTGACACCCTTTTAGTATTTTATTTGCTCCTCCATATATTCTTATCTGGACAAAATGACAAGGCAGAAAAACTCACCACAAAACAAACAAACAAAAAAAAAACAAAAAACAAGAGGCAGTATTGAAGGCTAGGGACTTAATCAACATGGACATTGGTAATATGTCAGATATAGAGTTCAGAATGACGATTCTCAAGGTTCTATCTAGCCAGGCTCGAAAAAGGCATGAAAGATATTAGAGAAACCCTCACTGGAGAGATAAAAGCCCTTTCTGGAGAAATAAAAGAACTAAAATATAACCAAGTTGAAATTAAAAAAGCTATTAATGAGGTGCAATAAAAAATGGAGGCTCTAACAGCTAGGATAAATGAGGCAAAAGAAAGAATTAGTGATATAGAAGACCAAATGACAGAAAATAAAGAAGCTGAGCCAAAGAGAGACAAGCAACTACTGGACCATGAGGGGAGAATTCGAGATAGGTGATAACATAAGATGAAACAACATGAGAATAATTGGGATTTCAGAAGAAGAAGAAAGAGAGAGGGGAGCAGAAGGTATATTTGAGAGAATTATTGGAGAGAATTTCCCTACTATGGCAAAGGGAACAAGCATCAAAATCCAGGAGGTACAGAGAACCCCCCTCAAAATCAATAAGAATAGGTTCACACCCCATGATCTATTAGTAAAATTTACAAGTCTTAGCGACAAAGAGAAAATCCTGAAAGCAGCGTGGGAAAGGAAGTCTGTAACATACAATGGTAAAAATATTAGATTGGCAGCAGATTTATCCACAGAGACCTGGCAGGCCAGAAAGAACTGGCATGATATATTCAGAGCACTAAATGAGAAAAACATGCAACCAAGAATACTATATCCAGCTAGGTTATCATTGAAAATAGAAAGAGAGATAAAAAGCTTCCAGGACAAACAAAAACTAAAAGAATTTGCAAATCCAAACCAGCTCTACTGGAAATATCAAAAGGGGTCCTCTAAGCAAAGAGAGAGCCTAAAAGTAGTAGATCAGAAAGGAACAGAGATGATATACAGTAACAGTCACCTTACAGGCAATACGATGGCAGTAAATTTATATCTCTCAATAGTTACCCTAAATGTAAATGGGCTAAATGCCCAATCAAAAGACACAGGGTATCAAAATGGATAAAAAACCAAAACCATCAATATGCTGTCTACAAGAAACTCATTTTAGACCCAAAGACACCTCCAGGTTTAAAGTGAGGGGAAAAATGGAAAACCATTTTAATGGACATCAGAAGAAAGCTGGGGTGGCAATCCTTATATCAGAACAATTAGATTTTAAGCCAAAGACTATAATAAGAGATGAAGAAGGACACTACATCATACTCAAAGGGTCTGTCCAACAAGAAGATCTAACAATTTTAAGTATCTATGCCCCTAACATGGGAGTAGCCAAATATATAAACCAATTTAATAATAAAATCAAAGAAACACATCAACAATAATATAGTAATAGTAGGGGCCTTCAACACTCCCCTCACTGAAATGGACAGATCATCCAAACAAAAGACCAACAAGGAAATAAGGGCCTTAAATGACACACTGGACCAGACGGACATCACAGATACATTCAGAACATTTCATCCCAAAGCAACAGAATACATTCTTCTCTAGGGCACATGGAATATTCTCCAGAATAGATCACATCCTGGGTCATAAATCAGGTCTCAAACAATATCAAAAGACTGGGATCATTCCCTGCATATTTTGAGACCACAATGCTCTGAAGCTAGAACTCAATCGCAAGAAGAAATTTGGAAAGAACCCAAATACATGGAGACTAAACAGCTTCCTTCTAAAGAATGAATGGGTCAACCAGGAAATTAAAGAAGAATTGAAAAAAATTCATGGAAACAAATAATAATGAAAACACAATGGTTCAAAATCTGTGTGACACAGCAAAGGCAGTCCTGAGAGGAAAACATATAGCAATACAAGCCTTTCTTAAGAAACAAGAAAGGTCGCAGATACACAACCTAAACCTACACCTAAATGAGCTGGAGAAAGAACAAGAAAGAAAGCCTAAATCCAGCAGGAGAAGAGAAATCATAAAGATCAGTGCAAAAATCAATGAAATAGAAACAAACAAACAAAAAAACCAATAGAACAAATCAACAAAACTAGGAGCTGGTTCTTTGAAAGAATTAATAAGATTGATAAACCCCTGGCCAGACTTATTAAAAAGAAAAGAGAAAGACCCAAATAAATAAAATCATGAATGAAAGAGGAGAGATCACAACTAACACCAAAGAAATACAAACAATTATAAGAACATACTATGAGCAACTCTATGCAAACAAATTTGACAATCTGGAAGAAATCGATGCATTTCTAGAGACATATAAAGTACCACAATTGAACCAGGAAGAAATAGAAAACCTGAACAGACCCATAACCAGTAAGGAGATTGAAGCAGTCATCAAAAATCTCCCAACAAACAAGAACTGAGAGCCAGACAGCTTCCCAGGGGGAATTCTACCAAAAATTTAAAGAAGAATTAATTCCTATTCTCCTAAAACTATTCCAAAAAACAGAAATGGAAGGAAAACTTCCAAACTCATTTTATGAGGCCAGCATCACCTTGATTCCAAAAAAACAACAAGGATCCCATTAAAAAAGAGAATTACAGAACGATATTCTTGATAAACACAGATGTGAAAATTCTCATCAAAATACTAGACAATAGGATCCAACGGTACATTAAAAGGGTTAATCATCACGATCAAGTGGGATTTATTCCAGGGCTGCAAGTTTGGTTCAACCTCCGCAAATCAATCAATGTGATACAATACATTAATAAAAGAAAGAATAAGAACCATAGGATACCCTCAATAGATGCTGAAAAAGCATTTGACAAAGTACAGCATCCCTTCCTGATCAAAACTTCAAAGTGTAGGGATAGAGGGCACATACCTCAATATCATTAAAGCCATCTACGAAAATCCCACCGCAAATATCATTCTCAATGGAGAAAAACTGAAAGCTTTTCCGCTAAGGTCAGGAACACGGCAGGGATGTCCATTATCACCACTGCTATTCAACATAGTACTAGAAGTTCTAGCCTCAGCAATCAGACAACAAAAAGAAATTAAAGGCATCCAAATCAGCAAAGAAAAAGTCAAACTATCACTCTTCACAGATGATATGATACTATATGTGGAAAACCCAAAAGACTCCACTCTAAAACTGCTAGAACTTGTACAGGAATTCAGTAAAGTGTCAGGATATAAAATCAATGAACAGAAATCAGTTGCATTTCTTTACACCAACAACAAGACAGAAGAAAGAGAAATTAAAGAGTCAATCCCATTTGCAATTGCACCCAAAACCATAAAATACCTACTAATAAACCTACCCAAAGAGGCAAAGAATCTATCCTGAGAATACTATAAAGTACTCATGAAAGAAATTGAGGAAGACACAAAGAAATGGAAAAATGTTCCATGCTCCTGAATTGGAAGAACAAATATTGTGAAAATGTCTATGCTACCTAAAGCAATCTATACACTTAATTTAATCCCTATCAAAATCTCATTCAATTTTTTTCAAAGAAATGGAACAAATAATCCTAAAATTTATATGGAACCAGAAAAGACCTCGAATAGCCAAAAGAATATTGAAAAAGAAAGCCAAAGTTGGTGGCATCATAATTCTGGACTTCAAGCTCTATTACAAAGCTGTCATCAACAAGGCAGTATTGTACTGGCACAAAAACAGACACATAGATCAATGGAACAGACTAGAAAGCCCAGAAATAGACCCTTAACTCTATGGTCAACTAATCTTTGACAAAGCAGGAAAGAATGTCCCATGGAAAAAAGACAGTCTCTTTAACAAATGGTGTTGGGAAAATTGGACAGCTACATGCAGAAAAATAAAATTGGACCATTTCCTTACACCACACATGAAAATAGACTCAAATGGATGAAGGACCTCAAAGTGAGAAAGGAATCCATCAAAATCCTTGAGGAGATCACAGGCAGCAACCTCTTCGACCTCAGCCACAGCAACTTCTTCCTGGGAACATTGCCAAAAGCAAGGGAAGCAAGGGCAAAAATGAACTATTGGGATTTCATCAAGATCAAAAGCTTTTGCACAGCAAAGGAAACAGTTAACAAAACCAAAAGACAACTGACAGAATGGGGGAAGATATTTGCAAATGACATATCAGATAAAGGGCTAGTATTTTGGTTCCCCTTTCTCCTCATCCTCACCAGCATCTGTCATTTCCTGACTTGTTAATTTTACCCATTCTGGCTGGTGTGAGGTGGTATCTCATTGTGGTTTTGATTTGTATTTCCCTGATGCTGAGTGATGTGGAGCACTTTTTCATGTGTCTGTTGGCCATCTGGATGTCTTCCTTTTTTTTTTTTTAAGATTTTATTTATTTATTTGACAGACAGATCACAAGTAGGCAAAGAAGCAGGCAGAGAGAGAAGGAAGCAGGCTCTGCTGAGCAGAGAGTCTGATGCGGGGCTGGATCCCTGAGATCATGACCTGAGCTGAAGGCAGAGGCCTTAACTCACTGACCCACCCAGATGCCCCTGCATGTCTTCTTTGCAGAAATGTCTGTTCATGTCCTCTGTCCATTTCTTGCAATCAAGAAATGATTTGTTCTTTGGGTGTTGAGTTTGCTAAGCTCTTTATAGATTTTGGATACTAGCTCTTTATCTGATATGTCATTTGCAAATATCTTCTCCCATTCTGTCAGTTGTTTTGATTTTGTTAACTGTTTCCTTTGCTGTGCAAAAGCTTTTGATCTTGATGAAATCCCAATAGTTCATTTTTGCCCTTGCTTCCCTTGCCTTTGGCGATGTTCCTAGAAAGACATTGCTGTGGCTGAGGTCGAAGAGGTTGCTGCCTGTGTTCTCCTCAAGGATTTTGATGGATTCCTTTCTCACATTGAGGTCCTTAATGAAGTTTATTTTTATACATAAATTTTAAACTAGTAAAATTGAAATACAGATATAAAAGACAATTTAGGTATATATAAATGCCAAAACTGACTGAAGAGTTGCAAAGTTGATAACTTCAATACAATAGAAGGTGGAAATATATATGTCTATATAGACAATAAAAGGAAATAAAAAATTAAAATAAATTCACTACAACCATTTGAAGAGAAATCTTAGAGATATGCAGAGTAAATTGTCAGGAGACTTGATGAGACATAAGCAAAATGCTATTTACTTTTTAGAGAATCCATTCTCTAAGAAGAATTCCTGTGAGTATGTAGCTTTTTAAAAATATCCACAATAAATTTGTAGTAACATTTTGCATTTACAGTGCAGTCCAGAACAGCAAGTTCACATGCTTGAAATTGGAACTAGCTCAGTTACGAAGCAGTATTTGACAGTTTTTAGAAGTCTTCCTGGGAGCCTACATGCACTGAGAAGCATACTGATTTCCTAGACTTAGTAGGCAGTAGAAGAAGTGACAGGAATTTATTTATGTAACTCCTGGAGGGAGGCAGCCTAGCCCTAGACAGGACTCAGTGCTGTCAATCAAAGTAGACAGATTATCACTCCATGTTTAGCAAATGATCATGCAGACTAAAGGTAAACATGCCCTGAAGGTGAGGGACAGTGGAGTGAGCCTGACCAGGAAGAATTTATAATAGATTAGGAATACTTTGCTTCTGTTTCTACAGACATCAAAAACATGGACGCTATTTAAATAATTATTAAAAGTTCCTTTCTCCTTAAGAGTAATAACCAACTTAAAATTAAGATTAGCTTTAAACTTTAATAATGATTAGTTGGGGGAGGGGGGAGAAAAAGGAAAGTCTGTTCTTTTTTTAATGCTTCTTTTTTTCTCTACAAGAAAAATAATACCCAAGGATAAAACAGCATTGTTTTTTTTTTTTTTAATTCTGAGAAATAGTAACTCTACTGGATCTTAAAATCAAGTTTCTCTCTGTCCTGCAGTTTTAATGATTGAGTCACTGGAAAGAGGTCTTTGGTATACCTTGTTTAGTTGAAATAATTGGGTATTCTGGGAATACAATCATAGAAGGAAGAACCAATTTTTCTGGAAAGTCATAATGCAAATTTCCACCAATTATGCACATCCTCCCTGGCTTGCCTCTACAACTCAAAAGTCACATTCTTAGATTGTGGCAAGTTTCCAGTACTCATGGACACTGCATTCTGTCCCACCAAATATAACAGAAAGAAAATGTGTCTTCTATGAACATGTATTGTAGAAATTATCAGCAAATGTCCCTTAAGTGAATTGAAAGACATGGTTCCCCAGGTGATCTGAATATTTTTAAATGTTTTTACACAGTCCATCAAACATTTGTTCTCTAGAATATAGAGCTACTGCATCACCTTGAACGAATGTATTTTTTCCAGGTATTAATGAGATAGGTTTGGATTTAAAAACTTAGTCTTGTGGTTAACAAGAAACAAAGGTAGAAATAATCGGTTCCCAGTACTGTCTCCTCACCTCAGGGATGTTTAAAAGAGAAGAGGCAAGAACTCAGGTATGGACAGCTCCAAATCATCAATAAATTAGACCAGTGACACCTTGAAATGTTTTTTGTTGCTGCTGCTGCTATTGTCTTTTCTTGAGCTGGAAAGCTCTTAATTCAAAGAAATCTTTAGTGGGGATTCACCACACAACAAAGAAAGCAGAGCTGTTCTGGATAAAGCAGCTCTGAGTCGCCAGGCCTGCTTTAGGCAGCTAAGGTCACATACTATTTTCACATGATGAACTCCTTTTCTAAATTACATGGAGCCCCATACATACATCACAAAAGGCTCTTACTGAACCATCTAACTCACCATCATATCTATCTTTCTGAAAAGATAACAACTTTTCCATTAACCTTTATTGCTAGTACAAATAATGACAGTTCCTTTGGTTATAACTATACCCTTGTTTAAACACTAATGTCCTTGCAGGGGTAATTAATTCAATCCATTATCAATTATTAACACACTAAAATAAATTACTTTTCACAACTCTTCCTTAAGGCAAGAAAATAGATAAAACATATTCTACCCTGAAATATTATAGAAGCTTTGACTATTTAAATCAAACTTTTGCTTCATCCAATTTCTGTAAGATGCAAATCAAATGTATTTTAATATAATTTTAATTAAATTTTATTATAAAGTAACAGGTACAGAATCCTGGATTTGGAAGCTTCGTAAAATCAGGGAAGTGGTCAGAGATTAAGACACAATGGTGAAGAGAAAAGTAGTCAGGATGACAAATCTGAAGGGTAGCATGCAAGTCTTGGCACTTGGAATGTTGCCTATCAGTTAAGAAGCTGGTGAGGAAATAATTCTCCACAGATCCTTTGTCATTCTACACATCTTGTGAAGAGTTCTTGATAGCTTTTGTTCTCAGCTATCATTTCCAAGTTTCATATAGAAAACAGCCTTAGAAGAAAGAGACAGTGTCTCTTTCCAGGGTAGAGGCAGATACATTTCTCTGCTAGGTTATTCAAGATAATGTCTTCTTTTGGGGAAAGGTAAAGCAGGTTTTCCAGCTCTCCCATACTAACCACGTGTGTTTCCTACTAGGCTGGGAGTAATACATTTCTTTGTCTCTGGTCCAGAAGTCTTGTATGTTCTGCCACCATCTGTAAAATCATGGCAAGCTAAATTGTTAACATCTAGTGTAAAATCTCACCCCCTTCTACAATATTTACAGCAGTGTATTATACAGAAAAGGTCAGGAACAGAAAATATTGCTCCCAATAAGTAGTGCAGTGGGGCCTGTACTGGCCAAGAATGGACATGAAAATTCTATTAAAGCAGGGTTGAAAAAAGAAAAAAAAAAGAGCTCTCACAAGTTACTGGAAAATATATGAGAATAAAAAGACAAGCAACTGTTCACAAAAAGGGGTTCCTTGTATCTTGGGCATGATTATTAGCCTTGAGACCACCAGGCCTAATTTTGTTGTTCTTAGTCCTGTTTCTGTAGGTTATCACAAAGAAACCCAAATTCGTAACATTCTTCACTACCCATCCACTTCTGTCTCCCCTATGCCTCCCCACACAAAGTCTTTATCCTTTTTCCAGATTTTTATTTTCCCCAGCATTCATGACCTTATGATTATATTGTGCATGTTTTGTAGGACTTTTTTGTTTGACTTCTTCCACTAGAATATAAGCTCCAAAATGTAGAGACTCTTGTCTGTTCTGTTCACTTTATTAATCTTTACTTCTGGAATAGAGTCTAGCATTGCACAAGTAATAGGCATTAATCAGGATGAATTAATTAGTAGGTGAACAGAGAAACAAGAATGGGGGATTGTGGTTAAACATTTCAGTTTTTGTCAAGACTTTCATTTCCTTTGAGCCTTCCCTCCCAAACCCACTTCTTAAAGCATGGCTTTAATCTGGACCCTTAATGGCCAATATGACAGGTATTCAAATTTATCTAAATAGAAAAATACACCCAGCTTTGGAGTGTTAAATTTGAAGCTGGTGATCAGACAACCCCGACTGGGTGACAGTGCATAGAAAGAAAAAAAACGACTCAGTCATCAGAAAGGATGAGTACCCAACTTTTGCATCAACATGGAAAGGACTGGAGGAGATTATGCTGAGTGAAAAAAGTCAAGCAGAGAGAGTCAATTATCATTTGGTTTCACTTACTTGTGAAGCATAAGGAATAACAAGGAGGACATTAGGAGAAAGAAAGGAAAAGTGAATTGGGGGAAATCAGAGGGGTAGACAAATCATGAGAGACTGTGGACTCTGAGAAACAAACTGAGGGTTTTAGAGGGGACGGGGTGGGAGGAGGGGAAGTCTGGTGGTAGGTATTAAGGAGGGCACATATGGCGTGGAGCACTGGGTGTTATACATAAATGAATCTTGGAACACTGTATCAAAAACTAATGATGTATTTTATGGTGAATAACATAACAATTTTAAAAAGCGAGGAAAAAAATATGTTTCACACCTGTCTGAAATGAGAAAAATTTACGAGGGATTAATATTAGTCAATTGTGATTTTCCTCTTACAAATAAAAGTACATCATTATTAGCAGGTAATGGTTTAGTCTTTGTCCACACAGTCCAGTTGCATTTAGTAATTGATAAATACATACACACACACATATAGATAAACATATATACACATGTATAAATATGTTTTTTTTTTAACTTTTTATTTTTTATAAACATATATTTTTATCCCCAGGGGTACTGTTCTGTGAATCACCAGATTTACACACTTCACAGCACTCACCAAAGCACATACCCTCCCCAATGTCCATAATCCCACCCCCTTCTCCCAAACCCCCTCCCCCCAGCAACCCTCAGTTTGTTTTGTGAGATTAAGAGTCACTTATGGTTTGTCTCCCTCCCAATCCCATCTTGTTTCATTGATTCTTCTCCTACCCACTTAAGCCTCCCTGTTGCATCACCACTTCCTCATATCAGGGAGATCATATGATAGTTGTCTTTCTCTGCTTGACTTATTTCACTAAGCATGATACGCTCTAGTTCCATCCATGTTGTCGCAAATGGCAAGATTTCATTTCTTTTGATGGCTGCATAGTATTCCATTGTGTATATATACCACATCTTCTTGATCCATTCATCTGTGGATGGACATCTAGGTTCTTTCCATAGTTTGGCTATTGTGGACATTGCTGCTATAAACATTCGGGTGCATGTGCCCCTTTGGACCACCACATTTGTATCTTTAGGGTAAATACCCAATAGTGCAATTGCTGGGTCATAGGGCAGTTCTATTTTCAACATTCTGAGGAACCTCCATGCTGTTTTCCAGAGTGGCTGCACCAGCTTGCATTCCCACCAACAGTGTAGGAGGGTTCCCCTTTCTCCACATCCTCGCCAGCATCTGTCATTTCCTGACTTGTTTATTTTAGCCATTCTGACTGGTGTGAGGTGATATCTCATTGTGGTTTTGATTTGTATTTCCCTGATGCCGAGTGATATGGAGCACTTTTTCATGTGTCTGTTGGCCATCTGGATGTCTTCTTTGCAGAAATGTCTGTTCATGTCCTCTGCCCATTTCTTGATTGGATTATTTGTTCTTTGGGTGTTGAGTTTGCTAAGTTCTTTATAGATTCTGGACACTAGTCCTTTATCTGATATGTCGTTTGCAAATATCTTCTCCCATTCTGTCAGTTGTCTTTTGATTTTGTTAACTGTTTCCTTTGCTGTGCAAAAGCTTTTGATCTTGATGAAATCCCAATAGTTCATTTTTTCCCTTGCTTCCCTTGCCTTTTGCGTTGTTCCTAGGAAGATGTTGCTGCGGCAGAGGTCGAAGAGGTTGCTGCCTGTGTTCTCCTCAAGGATTTTGATGGATTCCTTTCGCACATTGAGGTCCTTCATCCATTTTGAGTCTATTTTTGTGTGTGGTGTAAGGAAATGGTCCAATTTCATTTTTCTGCATGTGGCTGTCCAATTTTCCCAGCACCACTTATTGAAGAGGCTGTCTTTTTTCCATTGGACATTCTTTCCTGCTTTGTCGAAGATGAGTTGACCATAGATTTGAGGGTCTATTTCTGGGCTCTCTATTCTGTTCCATTGATCTATGTGTCTGTTTTTGTGCCAGTACCATGCTGTCTTGATGATGACAGCTTTGTAATAGAGCTTGAAGTCCGGAATTGTGATGCCACCAACGTTGGCTTTCTTTTTCAATATCCCTTTGGCTATTCGAGGTCTTTTCTGGTTCCATATAAATTTTAGCATTATTTGTTCCATTTCTTTGAAAAAGATGGATGGTACTTTGATAGGAATTGCATTAAATGTGTAGATTGCTTTAGGTAGCATAGACATTTTCACAATATTTGTTCTTCCAATCCAGGAGCATGGAACATTTTTCCATTTCTTTGTGTCTTCCTCAATTTCTTTCATGAGTACTTTATAGTTTTCTGAGTATAGATTCTGTGTCTCTTTGGTTAGGTTTATTCCTAGGTATCTTATGGTTTTTGGATGCAATTGTAAATGGGATTGATTCCTTAATATCTCTTTCTTCTGTCTTGCTGTTGGTGTAGAGAAATGCAACTGATTTCTGTGCATTGATTTTATATCCTGACACTTTACTGAATTCCTGTATAAGTTCTAGCAGTTTTAGAGTGGAGTCTTTTGGGTTTTCCACATATAGTATCATATCATCTGCGAAGAGTGATAATTTGACTTCTTCTTTGCCAATTTGGATGCCTTTAATTTCCTTTTGTTGTCTGATTGCTGAGGCTAGGACCTCTAGTACCTTGTTGAATAGCAATGGTGATAATGGACATCCCTGCCGTGTTCCTGACCTTAGTGGAAAAGCTTTCAGTTTTTCTCCATTGAGAATGATATTTGCGGTGGGTTTTTCATAGATGGCTTTGATAATATTGAGGTATGTGCCCTCTATCCCTACACTTTGAAGAGTTTTGATCAGGAAGGGATGCTGTACTTTGTCAAATGCTTTTTCAGCATCTATTGAAAGTATCATATGGTTCTTGTTCTTTCTTTTATTGATGTGTTGTATCACATTGACTGATTTGCGGATGTTGAACCAACCTTGCAGCCCTGGAATAAATCCCACTTGGTCGTGGTGAATAATCTTTTTAATGTACTGTTGAATCCTATTGGCTAGTATTTTGTTGAGTATTTTCGCATCTGTGTTCATCAAGGATATTGGTCTATAGCTCTCCTTTTTGGTGGGATCCTTGTCTGGTTTTGGGATCAAGGTGATGCTGGCCTCATAAAATGAGTTTGGAAGTTTTCCTTCCATTTCTATTTTTTGGAACAGTTTCAGGAGAATAGGAATTAGTTCTTCTTTAAATGTTTGGTAGAATTCCCCCGGGAAGCCATCTGGCCCTGGGCTTTTGTTTGTTTGGAGATTTTTAATGACTGTATCAATCTCCTTACTGGTTATGGGTCTGTTCAGGCTTTCTATTTCTTCCTGGTTCAGTTGTGGTAGTTTATATGTTTCTAGGAATGCATCCATTTCTTCCAGATTGTCAAATTTATTGCCGTAGAGTTGCTCATAGTATGTTCTTATGATAGTTTGTATTTCTTTGGTGTTAGTTGTGATCTCTCCTCTTTCATTCATGATTTTATTTATTTGGGTCCTTTCTCTTTTCTTTTTGATAAGTCGGGCCAGGGGTTTATCAATTTTATTAATTCTTTCAAAGAACCAGCTCCTAGTTTTGTTGATTTGTTCTATTGTTTTTTTGGTTTCTATTTCATTGATTTCTGCTCTGATCTTTATGATTTCTCTTCTCCTGCTGGGCTTAGGGTTTCTTTCTTGTTCTTTCTCCAGCTCCTTTAGGTGTAGGGTTAGGTTGTGTACCTGAGACCTTTCTTGTTTCTTGAGAAAGGCTTGTACCGCTATATATTTTCCTCTCAGGACTGCCTTTATTGTGTCCCACAGATTTTGAACCGTTGTATTTTCATTATCATTTGTTTCCATGATTTTTTTCAATTCTTCTTTAATTTCCCGGTTGACCCATTCATTCTTTAGAGGGATACTGTTTAGTCTCCATGTATTTGGGTTCTTTCCAAACTTCCTTTTGTGGTTGAGTTCTAGCTTTAGAGCATTGTGGTCTGAAAATATGCAGGGAATGATCCCAATCTTTTGATACCGGTTGAGTCCTGATTTAGGACCGAGGATGTGATCTATTCTGGAGAATGTTCCACGTGCACTAGAGAAGAATGTGTATTCTGTTGCTTTGGGATGAAATGTTCTGAATGTATCTGTGATGTCCATCTGGTCCAGTGTGTCGTTTAAGGCCTTTATTTCCTTGCTGATCTTTTGCTTGGATGACCTGTCCATATCAGTGAGGGGAGTGTTAAAGTCCCCTACTATTATTGTATTGTTGTTGATGTGTTTCTTTGATTTTGTTATTAATTGGTTTATATAGTTGGCTGCTCCCACGTTGGGGGCATAGATATTTAAAATTGTTAAATCTTCTTGTTGGACAGACCCTTTGAGTATGATATAGTGTCCTTCCTCATCTCTTATTATAGTCTTTGGCTTAAAATCTAATTGATCTGATATAAGGATTGCCACTCCTGCTTTCTTCTGATGTCCATTAGCATGGTAAATTCTTTTCCACCCCCTCACTTTAAATCTGGAGGTGTCTTCGGGCTTAAAATGAGTTTCTTGGAGGCAACATATAGATGGGTTTTGTTTTTTTATCCATTCTGATACCCTCTGTCTTTTGACAGGGGCATTTAGCCCATTCACATTCAGGGTAACTATTGAGAGATATGAATTTAGTGCCATTGTATTGCCTGTAAGGTGACTGTTATTGTATATGGTCTCTGTTCCTTTCTGATCTACCACTTGTAGGCTCTCTCTTTGCTTAGAGGACCCCTTTCAATATTTCCTGTAGAGCTGGTTTGGTATTTGCAAATTCTTTCAGTTGTTGTTTGTCCTGGAAGCTTTTAATCTCTCCTTCTATTTTCAATGATAGCCTAGCTGGATATAGTATTCTGGGCTGCATGTTTTTCTCGTTTAGTGCTCTAAAAATATCATGCCAGCTCTTTCTGGCCTGCCAGGTCTCTGTGGATAAGTCAGCTGCCAATCTAATATTTTTACCATTGTATGTTACAGACTTCTTTTCCCGGGCTGCTTTCAGGATTTTCTCTTTGTCACTGAGACTTGTAAATTTTACTATTAGGTGACGGGGTGTGGGCCTATTCTTATTGATTTTGAGGGGCGTTCTCTGAACCTCCTGAATTTTGATGCTCGTTCCCTTTGCCATATTGGGGAAATTCTCCCCAATAATTCTCTCCAGTATACCTTCTGCTCCCCTCTCTCTTTCTTCTTCTTCTGGAATCCCAATTATTCTAATGTTGTTTCGTCTTATGGTGTCACTTAATTCTCGAATTCTCCCCTCGTGGTCCAGTAGCTGTTTGTCCCTCTTTTGCTCAGCTTCTTTATTCTCTGTCATTTGGTCTTCTATATCACTAATTCTTTCTTCTGCCTCATTTATCCTAGCAGTTAGAGCCTCCATTTTTGATTGCACCTCATTAATAGCTTTTTTGATTTCAACTTGGTTAGATTTTAGTTCTTTTATTTCTCCAGAAAGGGCTTTTATATCTCTCGAGAGGGTTTCTCTAATATCTTCCATGCCTTTTTCGAGCCCGGCTAGAACCTGGAGAATTGTCATTCTGAACTCTAGGTCTGACATATTACCAATGTCTGTATTGATTAGGTCCCTAGCCTTCGGTACTGCCTCTTGTTCTTTTTTTTGCGTTGAATTTTTACGTCTTGTCATTTTGGCCAGATAAGAATAAATGAAGGGGCAAGTAAAATACTAAAAGGGTGGCAACAACCCCAGGAAAATATGCTTTAACCAAATTGGAAGAGATCCAAAATCGTGAGTGGGGAGAAAGGGGATAAAAAGAGGTTCAAAAAGAAAGAAAGAAAAAAAAAAGAAAAAAGAAAAGAAAAGAAAAGAAAATTTTTTTTTAAAAAAGAAAACACCTGAGAAAAATGTAAAAAAGAAAAAATATATATATTAGATGAACTAGTAAAAAATCGTTAAAAAAGAAAAAGGTAACAGTTAAAAAAAAAATTTATCCGAAGGCGAGACGAAAAAGAAAGAAAAAAAAATGAAAAAGAAAAAATTAAATTAATTGCAAGACTAAAAAAATCACAGGAAAAAAGCCATGAGTTCCGTGCTTGGCTTTCTCCTCCTCTGGAATTCTGCTGCTCTCCTTGGTATTGAAACCGCACTCCTTGGTAGGTGAACTTGGTCTCGGCTGGATTTCTTGTTGATCTTCTGGGGGAGGGGCCTGTTTTAGTGATTCTCACGTGTCTTTGCCCCAGGCGGAATTACACCTCCCTTACCCGGGGCCGGGGTGAGTAATCCGCTCGGGTTTGCTTTCAGGAGCTTTTGTTCCCTGAGCGCTTTCCGTAGAGTTCCGGAGGACGGGAATACAAATGGCGGCCTCCTGGTCTCCGGCCCGGAGGAGCCGAGAGCCCAGGGCCCCACTCCTCAGTGCGCCCTCAGAGAACAGCGCCCAGTTACTCCCGTCTGACTGACCTCCGGCCGCGCTCCGAGCCCACCGAGCCTGCGACCGGTTCAAGGTAACCCCGAGCTGCGAGCTTACTGTCTGCTCTGTCTCTGTAGCCGGCTTTCCCGTTCCAATACCCGCAAGCTCTGCGACACTCAGACACCCCCGATCCTTCTGTGACCCTGCGGGACCTGAGGCCACGCTGACCCTGCGTGGGCTTCGCCCCGGTTTAGCCTCTGGAGCGATGTCCCTCAGCGGAACAGACTTTTAAAAGTCCTGATTTTGTGCGCGGTTGCTCCGCCGCTTGCCGGGAGCCGGCCCCTCCCCCCGGGGTCTATCTTCCCGTCGCTTTGGATTCACTTCTCCACCGGTCCTACCTTTCAGAAAGTGGTTGTTTTTCTGTTTCCAGAATTGCTGTTCTTCTTCTCTTCGATCTGCCGATGGATTTTCAGGTGTTTGCAATCTTTAGATAAGCTATCTAGCTGATCTCCGGCTAGCTGAAGCAGTCTCAGCTTGCTACTTCCTAAATATGTTTTTTTTTGTTGTTATTAAAGATTTTATTTATTTATTTGACAGACAGAGATCACAAGTAGGCAGAGAGGCAGGCAGAGAGAGAGGCAGGGAAGCAGGCTCCCAGTTGAGCAGAGAGCCCAATGTGGGGCTCGATGCCAGGACCCTGGGATCATGACCTGAGCTGAAGGCAGAGGTTTTAACCCACTGACCCACCCAGGAGCCCCTAAATATGTATTTTTTTTTAAGATTTACTTGTTTTAGGGAGAGGGAGAGGAAGTTCAAGGGGGAAGGGCAAAGGGAGAAGGACAGAGAATCTGAAGCCGACTCCTTGCTGAGCAAGGAGTCCAATGCTGAGTTCAATCTCATGGCCCTGAGATCACAACCTGAGCCAAAACTGAGAGTCAGAAGGTTAACCAGTTGTGCCACACATTGCACCTATAAATATGTATTTTTAAAGTGTATATACTGTTTTTTTAAATGATTTTAAGAACAAAACAAAAAATATAAACAACTTGGGTGTAATTACTCTAGAAAGAAAGACCACTGTGAAATTAGAGGAACAAGAATTTTAGAATTTTTTTTAATGTGTAGGAGGAAATATTACATGGCTTATTATATATAAATGTTATACTTTTGGTTGTCATAAAACTTTAAGATATGTTCCTGAAATTTACTGTTCTAAGAATAAATTTAATTTTTTCAAAAAGTTAATATTCACCGTATGACATGTAACTTACTTTTGACTGTCAGACTATTCAAGTTGGATTTTTAAACCTTATCAATGCCTATGGAAAACTTCTACAACTCCACACCCAAAACCAAATAATCCAGTTAAGAAATCAGCAGAAGATACGAACATTTTTCCCAAAGAAGACATCTAGATGGCCAACAGACTCAAGGAAATATGCTCAGCCTCACTCATGACCAGGAAAATGTATATCAAAACCACAATGAGATGCCACCTCACCCCTGTTAAAGGACTAAAAACAAAAATTAAGGAACATGTGTTGCTGACAATACAGGGGAAAAGGATACTTGGTATACTGTTGGTAGAAATGCAGCCACTGTGGAAAACAGTATGAAATTTCCTTAGAAAGTTAAAGACAGAACTACCTTATGATCCAGTAATCACACTATTGGGTATTTGCCCCTGAAATAAAAAACACTAATTCAAAGGGATACATGCACTCCTATGTTTGTTGTAGCTTTACTTACAATAGCCAAGTTATGGAAGCAGCCAGTGTCCACAGATAGATGAATGGATAAAAGAGGTGTGTATGTGTGTGTGTGTGTGTGTGTGTGTGTGTGTGTGTGTGTGTATTACAGTGGATTATTATTCAACCATAAAAAGAATGAAATCTTGCCATGTGCACAGCATGGATGGATCTAGAGAACATAAGGCTAAGTGAAAGAAGCTGGAGAAAGATAAATACTATATAACTACCATTGGGTAGACTTTATTGTTTTTATTATTTTTTAAAGATTTTATTTATTTGTCAGAGAGAGAGAGAATGTACTTGCACAAGCAAGGGTAGGGGCAGCAGGCAGAGGGAGAAGCAGGCTCCCTGCTGAGCTAGAAGCCCAATGCAGGACTCCATCCCAGGACCCAGGAAACACAAGCTGAGCCAAAGGTCGATGTTTAACTCACTGAGCCACCCAGTTGTCCCACAGATAGAATTTAAAAAACAAAATGAACAAGGAAAAAAAAAGTGAGAAATTTATTATGGTGCTGTTTCTAAATAGTCAGTAGCTTCAAAATAATAAAGTTCATCAAAAATTAGAAAATGAAAATTTCAAAGAGGAATGGATAAAATAGGAACAAAGATAATTGTTGAAGAGAGGTCTGAGCACATATATTGACCTGTATCCATCTTTAGACCCATTTAAAAATGAAGGTCATTAAATGTACTTGTCACAGCCAAGAAATCTGAGTGTGTATGAGTGAGCTGGGGATGGGGAGCACAGTGGGTAACATAATTAAATCTATTTATGGGAGAGTAAGAGATGGTGGACACTTCTTTACTGATGAAACCGAGGAGGAAGGGGCCATGCAGGTAATCTGGAAAGGCTCCTGGATCTAGCTCTGAAAAAAAACAAGACAGGCAGAAAGATTGGGCGGGGATGGGTAAGCAGGGATTGAGAGTGGTTTCTAGGAAGTCCATATATGGAACAAGCGGAGTAGGTGACACCCCTCCACTCACACTCCTGGTCCTGTATCCTGTATCTGGCCATTTTAGATTCCACTGAGGACAGAGATTACCCAGAGGACAGACTTTACCCAGGTCAGTGGAGAACTACACACCTCAACAGAAATTTATCACAATTCCTGAAAGAATGAGAGATCCCATGGTAGATGCAGCTTCCAGAATCTAAATTATCTTCTTATTGCTACACGCATGATGCAAATCAGCAGCAGAGTAAGGAATGACCAAGAAGAACTAATAGCATGAAAGGAATGAAAACAATTAGAATTGCAGGCTTCAAGAGAAAATTTAAACATTTCAAATTCATATTTTCAGAATGACTCAAGTATGTATTAGTTACACAATGCCAGAATATTATACAAAATGAACCTTAAAAAAGTAGGATGGGGTGGGGAAGAGAGTTTTAAAATTATATACTCAGGACACCTGGGTGGCTCAGTGGGTTAAAGCCTATGCCTTCAGTTTGGTCATGATCTCAGGGCCCTGGGATCAAGCCCCACATTGGGCTCTCTGCTCAGCAGGGAGCCTCCTTCCCCCTTTTTCTCTGCCTCTCTGCCTACTTGTGATCTCCCTCTCTGTCAAATCAATAAATAAAATCTTTAAAAAATAAAAATAAAAATAAAATTGTATACTCATTATGTAAATTAAAACTTTTAAAACATTAAAGAATGCCCAAAAAAAGGAAGGAAATTTTATTCAGAGTTAAAAAAAGACTAAGAGAGATTAATTTTGAGAGAAAAGCAGCCTAATGCAGCCTTCCAATAGCGTTCATATAAGAATGGCATGAATTTGAGCTGTGGAAAAGAGGGGGGAAAATGGAGAAGGAGAAATACTTACAGCAGGGAGTGAAGTCATTTATAAAAGCTGATGGGGAAAAAATCCCCACAGATTTCACAATAAAAGTGACTGCTCAGTGCTCTTGAGAATAGGTGGAAAATATAACTAAATAAATCTTCCCCTTGATATGTAACTTTGAAATCCAGAGCATTAGGTTTCTAGAGAGAAAATATAGGAGAACTGCATCAGATTTTCATCAGAGCTGAATCTACAAATAAAATTGTGGTGTATCGTCAATATTTTCATTATAAAATACAATTTGGAACCTAAAATTCTCTGTCTACAAGACCACCAGACAGAAAAGTTACCTCCTATGTTTCCTCTCCTCCTGTGTCTTTCATACTTTGTGTATCTTCCTGCCTGCCTGCCTCTTTCCCTATCTTCATTTCTTTTTAAGGAAGTTGTCTGAACATATTAATAGGAGAAATACAAGTGAAAAGTAAAATGAAGGAAGGCTATACCCACAATAGTGAAGTTCACCTAGAGTTCTAGCAAAACAGAAATGGTAACTTGGTATGTGCACTAAGAAGACCTTGAAATACAGTATTAAAATAAGAACATAAGTTGAGTGCCATCTAAAGGAAAAATAGTCTTGAAGAAAAAGAATGGATTAGATACCAAAAAATATGTATGGAACAAATAGTCCACGCTAAAGAAAGCTCACATTATTTCAGTCAATAAGGACTGCATAAAGGTGAAATAGAAATTCTGGAAAAAGACAAACAAGACAAGCCTGATTCAAATATAAAACAACTGTCACACTAAAATAACAAATCACACTTTTGAGACTTTAATGATGAGTAAGAAGACAGAATCCATTTCAACAAGATGTGAGTTCCCTTCTTGAGCAGCCCAGAGCTAGGACACTGGTCCACAGAGAAATAAGTTTGGCATCAGTATACTACTGCCTATACAAGGAGCATGGTTCTAAGTCATAGAATTTTAACATTTATTGTTTTTCATCTTGGCTGAAAACTTCAATATCCAGCAGTGTAAATTTTAATCAACTTAGACAACATGAAAGCAAAGATTATAACTGCCAGAAAATGATTAATGGGAAGGAGAAATGAAGGTAGACAGAGGGATTTTTTTCATCTGAGAGACAAATCAAGAGGCAGAATGTAAACCAGTTAGGACAAAAAAATGGAAGTTACAATGTATCTTTTAAATATCCCAGAAGTAAAAAATTTAAAATGATAGGAGTAGTGACAGGATGGTGAATTTGATCTGCACTCTTATCCATAAGTTAGTAGTAAGTTATGAGATGATCTCTAAAGATAAATAAAGAACACAGACCATGTTATTCAGTGATACGGAGGTAACAGATTTGTGAGAAGTGGTACTAGATTGGGTTAGGACTCCAGCTTTCAATTATGACCCTTCACTTTTTTTGTGCCATGCATATACCCATTGTTATATATTAACTATGAAAAAACAAATCAATGCACTGTATACATGTATGTTTTTGAAATTATAATTATTAAATTATTAACTTATTATAGATATATGTCAAATATAGGTGAAATTTATTTTTACGAGCCATAAAGTGATAGTTTTCCCATGTTAATTTAAAAATAAATCTAACATAATTTTTGGTAGTGACCTTTACTCACTCTTGATTTAATCACATGTTCTGCCTGTAATCAAATTTAACAGTTTTCATATAAACATTATAGTGTTCATTTCTTTATTACATTTAATTGGCCTCAATTTGTCAGTGGGTACTTAACAAAACTTAGTCGACATTGCAGTGATATTAGATAAAATACTGTCTTAAGTGTAATAGACAAGGGCTAAATGATTTTATCTAAATAAATCAATTACAGAGTAACTGATACCAATTCAACTAGGAAGTTCATCACTGGCTTTACTTCAGCCAGTATTATAATTAATTAACCAAGGATAATTTTCTTGAATATATCTGTCAACCAATAAACTCACCAAATGTATTATAACATTATTCGTCTTTCACATCAAAAATTATGAAGATGGTTAATGTTTTTAATTAATATTCATCTACTTTCTAATAAGGGTTAGTGTGATCTTAAAATGGAAGAAGGCAAAGAATTGACAAGCCATCTTACTATCAGAAGCAATTACATGGAACATACCTAAGTAGTAGGTTTCATGGGTGTGTATCTTGGGCAGTCACTTGGGGGCCCAAGCGGAAAAGAACCTCATACTTGGTTTCATGCTTTGCTGTGGTTGTCTTGTACATGTTAGTCATTTAATACAAGGCCCTATATTTTCATTTTCTATTGGGCCCTGCAAATTATGCAGTTGGGCCTTCAACAAATGGTGTGCTTAGAAAAAGAACACAAGTAAGCCTTTCTGGAAGAAAAATGTGAATTACTCTATTTTTATTCTCCTAAAATCTTGACTTTTTCTCTTAAATTTTTTTTCCTACAGTTTTTACTTCTTGGGTCACTAGAGACCAAAAGCAAAAGTAATATGAATAATGATTGAGTTTAACATACTTAAAATACATAGTTTAGAAAAGGGATGTTTATATAGGGGTGAATTTTTTTTTCTAGAGTTTCAAATATCTTTTCTCTTTTATTTTAATAGTCATTATTCAACATTTTCTTTAGCCCAGATATGTGTGTGAAGTCTATATACACACATACAAATTTCCTCTGATGTTAAAAATGGAGACTTTTTTGTGTGTCTGTGTCATGTTTTAGCTCTGTTAAAAAAAGACATTTAAAGACCAACTTAAAATTTAAACACAGATTTATTATGTCATACCTCTGGCCATGTAGGCTTTAGAAATATTACAATTAATTTGCTATATTATTCCTTTGCTCTTAGGAAGAAGAATCTCAGCGTTATCTAGACTATAATTATTTTTCTAAATTTAGTTCTAGTGTTCCAAGATCAAAGGCCAGGGTATGTACATGAGGTAATTTGCTATCTCCCCCAATGGGTAGGAGAGAGAAAAATTATCCACCTGTGGCCTCAGTTTTTCAAGAATGCCAGTTTAAAAAAAAAAAGGCAGATTAGTTCATCAAAAGTAGTTGATTAGTTGATCATGGTATCCACTGAAAAATTACCAACACCAAAGCTAACATTTTAAGTATATTCAGTAATTAGGATTTGAGGATTTTAAGGTTATCTCACCTAAGTTTCTCTGAAGATCAGAGAAGATCAGGGCACCTGGGTGACTCTGTTGGTTAAGCAAATGCTTTCTGCTCAGGTCATGATCCTGGAGTCCCAGGATCAAGTCCTGCATTGGGCTCCTGACTCCATGAAGAGTCTGCTTCTCCCTCTGACCTTCTCCCCTCTCATGCGCTCTCTCAAATAAATTAATAAAAAATTCTTAAAAAAAAAAAAAAGGAAATACATACAGGGAACATAAGTTCCAAACATGGTGGCCTGTGCTATATATGGGTTATCTTATTTTACATAAGAGTAAGAATTTTTTCCTTTAAATTGGACAGCTACAAATAGAAGAAGAAAACTTGACTGTTCTCTTACACCATACATGAAGATAAACTCGAGATGGATAAAAGACCTCAACATGAGGCAGGAATCTATCAAAATCCTAGAGGAGAACATAGGCAGTAACCTCTTTGACACGGCCACAGCAAATTCTTTCAAGACAGGTATCCAAAGGCAAAGGAAACAAAGCAAAAATGAACTTTTGGGACTTTATCAAGATCAAAAGGTTCTGCACAGCAAAGGGAATGGTCAACGAAACAAAGAGGCAACCCATGGAATGGGAGAATATATTCACAAATGACACTAGAGACAAAGGGCTGATATCCGAGATCTATAAAGAACTCCTCAAACTCAACACTCAAAAAACAGATAATCATGTCAGAAAATGGGCAGAAGACATGAACAGACACTTCTCCAAAAAAGACAGACAAATCATTAACAGACACACGAAAAAATGTTTATCATCATTAGCCATCAGGGAGATTAAAATCAAAACCACATTAAGATATCACCTTACACCAGTAGAATGGCAAAGATTAACAAGATAGGAAACAGCAAGTGTTGAAGAGGATGTGGAGAAAGGGAAACCCTCTTACACTGTTCGTGGAAATGCAAGTTAGTGCAGCCACTTTGGAAAACAGTATGGAAATTCCTTAAGAAATTAAAAAATAGAGCTACCCTATGACCCTGCAATTGCACTACTGGGTATTTACCTCAAAGATACAGATGTAGTGAAAAGAAGGGCCATATGTACCCCAATGTTCATAGCAACAATGACTACAATCACCAAACTATAGACAGAGCCAAGATGCCCTTCAACAGATGAATGGATAAAGAAGATGTGGTCCATATATACAATGGAATATTATGCCTTCATCAGAAAGTGGTTTTATTTATGGGGTGCCTGGGTAGCTCAGTGGGTTAAAGCCTCTGATCGCAAGGTTCTGGGATAGAGCCCCACATCGGGCTCTTTGCTTGGCAGGGAGCCTGCTTCCCTTTCTCTCTCTCTGCCCACCTCTCTGCCGACTTGTGATCTCTGTCTGTCAAATAAATAAGTAAAATCTTTTTTAAAAAAGTGGTTTTATTTTTTATGATAACATTTAGTGACTGTATAATTATTAGAATTTAGATGTTAATAGGCTAGATGTATATATTGATAAATATATACAAAATTATATCCCCTGTTGAATTTTTTTTTTATGTTGGTAATTTTTTTTTAATTTTTTATTTTTTATAAACATATATTTTTATCCCCAGGGGTACAGGTCTGTGAATCACCAGGTTTACACACTTCACAGCACTCACCAAAGCACATACCCTGTTGAATTTAACTGGCTTATGTATATAGAATTTTAGAGGATTTTAAGAAATATCAAAAATAGGTGTACACACGCATAAACACATGTGTGAACATATGCATGCACATGTGTGTGTTGTACGGACAGAGGTATACCCTAGTGTGTTCATCCTGTTTCTCAAAACGAAGCTTGGGTATAAATCTCAGCCCCTGACAGATGCTTCTTTGCAATCCTTTTTTTGTTATCAGTACAGCATTTGTTCTGTGACTATGACCTCGGCACATTTATCAGACACTGTGCTTTACACAGTATATCATTCACCCATCAAGCACTTGCTAAATAAAACTAGATTAAAATAAATTAATCCATGTAATTTTCATTAGTTATTAATATATTACTATGTTGGGGGAGCCTGGGTAACAGAGTAAATTGGTTTTGGTGAAAGTTTTGGAAAATGCACTTTGATCCAAATGAAAAATATTTTACTATTGAAACTTCAAATCTGTGGCCTGTTGATCAACAAGTATTTTATATATAGGAGCCTTTCTCATTTTTTATCTCCCAGTAAAGTTTACCATGATATTTAGGTATCATGCCTATTATGTACATATAATTTTACATACATACATTTATGTATGTGTACATACATATTATGTATTATGTATGTATGTATTTACATACAGCAGGTATTTTTGTATGACTTTAATTTGCATCACACACACATTACACACACATGAAGTAACAGCACTAAAAATGTAAGAACTAGATTTTAGGTTTTCCTAACCTGAGATTTATGTCCTTCCATTTTTAGGGATCATGAGACCACCTCACAGAAGGTATTGCCTTGTTTTTTTGTTTGTTTGTTTCTTGTTTTTTTAAAGATTTATTTATGTATTTGAGAGAGAACAAGCAAGCAAGTGCACAGAGGGAGAGGGAGAAGGAGAAGCAGACTCCTCATTGAGCAAGGAGCTGGATCCCAGGACCTGGAGATCATGAACAGAGTGGAAGTCAATTGCTTAATTGACAGATCTTGAGTTCAACAAGATTTGTATTTAAAAGTAAAAGTGTAAATGCTTTTTATTATTATTTTGATAATAATTTCAAATAAACCTAACAATTATAATTTTTTAAAAATATTTTAAGCATTTTTTAAAGATTTTATTTATTTATTTGACAGGCAGAGATCACAAGTAGGCAGAAAGGCAGGCAGAGAGAGAGAAAGGGAAGCAGGCTCCCTGCTGAGCAGAGAGTCCAATGCAGGGCTCGATTCCAGGACCCTGGGATCATGACCTGAGCCGAAGGCAGAGGCTTTAACACACTGAGCCACCCAGGCACCCCAACAATTGTAATTTTTTTTTTTATTTTAATTTTTTATTTTTTATAAACATATATTTTTATCCCCAGGGGTGAGGGTTGCTGGGGGGAGGGGGTTTGGGAGAAGGGGGTGGGAATTGTAATTTTTTTTAAGTGTCGCTATCATTGGGCCAAATAGACTAAAGTGTAGGTTTCTAGAAATATTCTAGCAAAAATATAATGCTACAAAAATGGGTAGAAAATATTTAATAGAATTGTTCTGAGTAATACTTTCCAAAAAGAACAGATGAAAGTCACTTCTCTGGTACCACATTATTTCATTAATTTAGATAAAATACTATATGCCCCACTAAACTTTTTTTTTAAATAAAATTTTAGATGGTGCGTATACTCAGAAAATAGCCCAAATCATTCTTTGTTGACAGAGAGAAGTTTTAAGTTACTACCTACAATTGAACTAGGTTTAAATTTGAAACACCAGTACATTACTTCTTTCTCCATGAGTAACCTAGGAGACTTATCTTACATGTTTATGTTTCATAGATACAGGTTAAATACTTCTTTCCAAATTCAACTGTAAACAATATTGAAATTGGTGCTTATAATTCTTATTCAAGTGGTTTATACTTTTCCATGTTTTTTCATTACAATATCTATTGCTCTGTGAATGCTCAAAATCTTTATTAATGGAACTTGATACTTTCCCAACTCGATCTTTTCATTCACTCTCTTTACTGTCAGGATGCACAAAAAAAGATACATGTTGGTGTTGACTGTATTCTATTGCATGCATCAATCAGTTCAGCCACCTGGCATTAAATCTGCATTGAGATAAATTACATGTAAAACCATCCCAGTACTTCCTGCAATTCATTTTTCCATTGCCTTGAGAGACAATGTGCTGAGAAGAGGTGAAATGATTACCACTTCATTTTACCTCCTACTTTGATTTACACTTAAATAAGAAACATTTCTTACTACTACCAGTATCGCTATTTTTTTTTTAAGCAGAGTTGAGATATGAATCCTCTAACTATAAAATGTACATTGGTAGGGACGCCTGGGTGGCTCAGTTGGTTAAGCAGCTGCCTTCGGCTCAGGTCATGATCCCAGTGTCCTGGGATCGAGTCCCACATCGGGCTCCTTGCTCCGCAGGGAGCCTGCTTCTCCCTCTGACTCTTCCTTCCACTCTGTCTGCCTGTGCTCGCTCTCACTCACTCTCTCTCTGACAAATAAATAAATAAAATCTTAAAAAAAAAAATGTACATTGGTAAATCAAGGATCTAATATATCTACTGGCCTCAGATTGCACTGCCATTTGTAGAGCACCTGCCAGAGATGCACACTGTATTGGATCATAAGGCTATGATTCAAATTAGATTAATTCAGGCATTATATTATCATCAGATGTTTTACATATTATATGGATTGGGAGCTTAAGAATTATTTTTTATCATAAAAAATATTTAGTATAACATTTTGTGAATGCTACACAGATGTCACTAGGAGAGCAGTAAAACAGGTCTGTGTCCGATGAAGCTGTGTATGCCATATTTTATGGAGAATGGTAGAAGGATTCTTTCTTGGAACTGATAATCATTATTCTAAAATGAATTACATTCTAATGTATTTTCAAATAGGGCATTTTACCATATTCTTCTACATTTTTCTAAAATAGGCAAGGTAAATATTGTTACCCAAAAAAGTGAGTTTTCTTTTTCTTTTTCTTTTTTAAGATTTTTTGTTATTTATTTGACAGAGAAAGAGATCACAAGTAAGCAGAGAGGCAGACAGAGAGGGGGGGGGAAGCCGACTTCCCACTGAGCAGAGAGCCCGATGCAGGCCTTGATCTCAGGACCTGAGATCATGACCTGAGCCAAAGGCAGAAGTTTAACACTGAGCCACCCAGGCACCCCAAGAAATGAGTTTTCTTATGACACCACATGGGCTAAATAGAAAGCAAACCATTTTTCAAAGAAATAAACTTTGAAAGAAAGCAAATGAAAGAAAGAAAGAAAATAAACATTTTTATATGTAACTCAGAGCTGCTGGAGGACACTCATATTCATGTTTTCACTTAGGGGGAAAAAGATTTTATATTAGTGAAACGACAGATTTCATCTTCAAGCATGTGTAAGATCAGAGAATGATGGGGAAGCCATTCAATGGTTCTTGTTTAGCTCCTCAAATATTTGAACTCCACCACAGTTTGGAGCTTAACATCCCCTCTTTCAATCTGGCTTGGGCATTGAGAATCTCTGAAATATTGTGCTAAGAAGGACGGAGGAATATATTCAAATTATATTCAATATAGATTTTAGCATAGGTATAGTGTCATTCTAAATATATATATATATATATATATATATATATATACACACACATTTATGATAAAAGTCTGGGAGGATATAGATCAAAAATTAACACAGAGTATAGCTGTAGTGTGATTACAGTGTGTTTTCCTTTTTTGCTTTTATAAATAGTCTTTTAAACAAAAACTTCATTCATTTATAAATGCTTAGTAACAGCTACTATATCGAAGCTATTGTTTCAGGTTCTGAATAGTGAACACAATAGTGTTTACTATGTTGATTCAGTTAACACTGAACATAGTGTTTACTATGTTAATTCAGTGTTTACTATGTTGATTATAAAATTAGAGTAATTTCCATTTGAAAATATAAATTTGATATGGTGACAATTTTGTAGAATCTTGTACTTGAAAACCATGATTATTTCTGCATGATAAGAATAATTATTCTTTCTGTGGTTGTTAAAAATGTTCTAAAATACAGTAAGACAATTATTACAAAAAATCAAAAACTGTTTAAAATCCTTACATTCATCTCAAAATCACTGTTTACATTTGCCTGTTCTAACTGTTCTATTATCTGTCCTCAAAAACCTCTTATTCTGGAAATATTACCACCTTGACAACCATGTATTTCTTCCTCACTATTTTCAATGGTTAGTGTCTTTTTATTTTTTAAAGCTCATTTCCTCATTTACAATAACTATGTTAATACATTATTATTGCTAAATAATTTAAATAAATATTAATAAATTATTGTTAAATAATTTAAATTTTGCTTTATTCACTCACTTCCTTTTTTCTTACATACTTTTCTTCTCATCTCTGTTCTTACCTTATGAATTTTTGTTTGAATTTCATGAATTTGTGTTCTACTATGAACTTAAAAAGGTTACTTAAAAAATGAATTTAAGTTTTTATTTAAATTCTAGCCACTTAACATAGTGTAATATTAATTGCAGGTGTAAAATATAGTGATTAAACACTTCTGTAAGATACTCTGTGCTCATCATAACAAGTTCCCTCCTTAATCCTCATCATCTATTTCACCCATCCCCACTTGTAACCATCCATTTTTCTCTATAGTTAAGAGTCTGTCCCTTGGTTTTTTTCTCTCTCTTTCTCCTTTTTTTTTGATCACTTGATTTTTAAATTCTACACATGACTGAAATCACATGGTTTTGTCTTACTCTGACTGGCTTATTTAGCATTATGTATTCTAGCTCCATCCACATCCCTGTGAATGGCAAGATTGCATTTTTTATGGCTGAGTAATATTCCTCTGTATATTACTCAGCCATAAAAATAATGAAATTACACACATATACCACCCCTTCATCCATTCATGAATGGACAGACAGTTGGACTATTTCTGTAATTTGGCTTTTGGAGAAAATGCTCCATGTATCCCTTTGCATTGGTATTTTTGGATTCCTTGGGTAAATACTTAGTAGTAAAATTGCTGAATTTTATGACAGTTCTATTTTTAACTTTTTGACCAAACTCCATACTGTTTTCCAGAGTTGCCTCACCATTTTATACCAACAATGCAAGAGGGTTTCCTTTCTCCACATCCTTGCCAACACCTGTTATTTCATCTGTTCTTGACGTTAGTCATTCTGACAGTTTTGAGTTGATAGCTGATTGTAGTTTTGTATATCCTTAATTATCAGTGATGTTGAATATCTTTTCATGCGCCTGTTGGCCATTTGTATGTCTTCTTTGAAAGAAGAGCTATTCTATTCTGTTTCCTGCTCATTTTTAATTAAATTATTCATTTTGGGGTTTTGAGTTTAAGTTCTTTATATATTTTGGATACTAACCCTTCATCAAATATGTCACTTGCAAATATCTTATCCTATTCTGTAATTTGCCTTTAGTTTGTTGTTTCCTTCACTGTGCAGAAGCTTATATTTTAACAATGTACTTGATAATGACATGCAAAGGAATGAAAGTGGGCCATTATAACATACACAAAAATCTTATAACATACATAAAAATCAATTCAAAATGGTTGAAGACATAAATGGGAGACATAAAATATAGGAGAACTATGGAAGTACTATAGGAGAACTCAGGAAGTAAACTCTGACATTGACTATAGCAACTTCTTTCTAGATTTGTTTCCTGAGGCAAGGGAAACAAAAGTAAAAATAAAACAATGGGACTTCACCAAAATAAGTGGTTTTCTGATTTTTTTTCTATATAATTTTTTATTTTTTATAAACATATATTTTTATCCCCAGGGGTACAGGTCTGTGAATCACCAGGTTTAGAGCGTATCATGCTTAGCGAAATAAGTCAAGCGGAGAAAGACAACTATCATATGGTCTTCTGATTATTAATCAACTCTTTTCTGAAGTATGGCCTGGCTCCCTCTTTTCAGATTCACAGGTCTTTTTACTGGTCAAGCAGATACACCATAATGTCCTTTATATGTTTGTTGTTGTTTTTGGTTATTGTCCCTTTTTTGCTTTGCATAGTATATACTCAGAATAATTTGATTAATATGTATTTGGCAAGATATAAGAATTTCCTACTCAATGACCTCCTATAAGATGACTCATTCTCATTTTTACTCTACTGGAGGAATGAATGTTTATATGGAGTGGCCCCAAACTTATCAACTCTGTATTTTTTTCAGTGTCTATTAGACTCATTTAGGAAGACTTACTGCCTGATTCCTTAGAAAACATAAACCTGTATTTCTCAGTATACATGTTATATGGCCTTTTCCTTTTTCTTCTTCCATTCCCAACAGTTTGCTCAAGGAAACTATAATTTGAGGATGTAGTTAGGGGTGACTAAAATACCGACATGGGGTATTTTAGCACAAGTACCAATATACTGGTTTTCACAGTAGTTTCATGTACAACTAATTTAAGACCAGATCTCCATGTGCCATTTTAAAATAGCACCAGGCTAGTAAAAAATCACTAAAGAATGTCACTTGAAACCCAGTAATTATTTCAAGACAAATAATCCTCAAAATCATAGTTATTTTATATCATTAGAAAATAGACATGGGAAGATGAACCCTGTGAATACAGAAAAGCAACAAGTCCCCTGCTAGATGAGATCCATGGTGGATTTAACATTTAACAGAGAAGTGAGAGGAGGGAGAAACCTCCCTAAATGCTGTTAAGAGGAAAAGAACTGAAATTTAAACATGGAAAATGACTGTCTGTCCTAGAGTTGAGGCAGGAGAAGTAAGGGTCACTTGTTGTCAAGGGAAAGCAAGGGGCCTGGTAGAGTCAGGATGTATGTAGAGGAACAGGAGAAAGTTAACAGGTGGCTGAACCTTACACACTTTATCCTTTAATCCCAGAGGAGTAACTTGGCAGATGAAAAAGTCTCATTTTTATGGGAAACAATTTTTATCAATTTTTTATATAAAGTCCCTCACATTTAATGAAATATTAAGAAATATGAAAACATATTACTATCATAATAATGCTATCAGACCCAGAAATGTCCAGATGTTGGAATTATCAGAAATGGATTAAGGTAATTATGATTAACAAGTTAAATAATTTAGAGAAGTAAGCAATCTGAGGGTATAAATAATGCTTTTGAATAAAGAGATGGAAGTTTTCAAAAGCACTAAATAGAAATGCTACAATAAAAAAATTATATTAAGCATTAAGGTTTATTTTGGGGGGCTTTCAAGAGGACTGTAAATAGCAGATAAAGATCAATGAATAAATACATTTCAGACAAAATGTGCAACAATTTATCTCTGGTGGACCTGCTAAATAAAGCCTGTTAAAAGAATTTCTTTAGACTGAAGAAAAAGATGCCATATAGAAAACTAATGCTGAATAGATAGCAATGCCTAGAAGAATAAATATATGGTAAATACAACAATTTCAAAAAAACAAAACTAAAAATCCTCTTTATAAATTAGTTGGCCTCATTAATATCCTTCCTCCAGTCTTTAATTAGGTGAAGGAAATCAGTAAATATATAGCAAGATTGGAAGAGCTGTACCATTTTTACTCAACTGATATTATATAACATCACAGTGAATATTGGTAAAATACACATTTACCTCAAACATACTGGAAATACTCAGTGATTAAAGCCATATGCTGAGCCACAAATCAGGTCACATTTTGTTAGAAGGGAATTTGTACAGAATTTGTTCTGTACTATGGTAGTATCTAAGTCACTAAGTAGTATAAATCTAGAAAATCTCCACATGCTTGAAGATTATACAATTTCTAATGGATCATGGGTCTGAAAATAAAAAACCTCAAAAATAATTGAGGAAAACACAACTTACTAAAAGTTGTCTCATAAGCTAATCAGTGCTTAGATTTATAGCATTATACGTAATAAAGAAAAGAGAAAAAGGGGTCCAATCTAGGATATAAACTTCCACATTAGTGGAGGGACGCCAAGCTGGTTCAGTGGGTGGAGCCTGTGACTTGATGTGAGTTCAAACGCCATATTGGGTAATGAGATGACTTAACAAAAAATCTTAAAGAAGCTAGTTGAACAAAATAATCCTAAAGTCAGTTAAAGTTGTCAACATAAAAAGTCCTTCATCATATTTAATCTATTCCATTAAAATTAAAGGAGAAATATTATATGTTAACTGCAAAAGATGTGGAGAACACACTTGAGAAAATGCAACATACATTCATGATAAAATTGCTCAGCAAATTAAGAATACTAGTAAATTTTCTCAACCTCATAAATTAAATTTTAAAAACAAAATTGAAACCAAAAGCTATGGCTGATAACATAATTAATGCTGAAATATAGACCACCTTGCCCATGATCAGGAACAGGACAACACATTTCAGTATTACTAGGGAAATTAAACAGTATATCC
This sequence comes from Mustela nivalis, assembly GCF_964662115.1. NCBI lineage: Eukaryota > Metazoa > Chordata > Mammalia > Carnivora > Mustelidae > Mustela > Mustela nivalis. The sequence goes on along the minus strand of NC_139029.1, from coordinate 73,150,996 downwards.
AAGACCATATAGCTAGTTCAGTGAGTCAATAGTCCTAAAGCCAAATATACCTCAAAATAATATTTTAATAGCTAAGAAAATAAGAACCAGAATGGTATTTTGAAAATAAGATACTGTGAAGACCAAACAACAGCCACCACAATAAACCACATAAGGAATAATAATTTAAGACTCTCACTCTCATGTTTTCCATATATATAAATACACACACACACACACACACACACACACACAGGTATCTCCAACTTTTGTCAATATTAATATTATCTGAGTTTTCCAAAATTAAATGTACCAGCTGATATCCATTTTCAGTGTGCTCTCTCTTAGGAAACTATGATACATATATGGAAACTATGGTACATGTATAGGGTTTCTAATTCATCTGCAATGCTTTCTCAGAACTTTCATTCACTGAAGAGAGGCGATTTCACAGTCTTGCCTTCAAAGAGGACCATAAAAGTAGTTCTTGAGCCATTTATTAAAGTATGTTGTACTCTTAGGAATCAGTTAAGAAATCAAGATATATTTCAAGCTGTAATACTTGGAGAAAATAAGGAAACAATTTAACTCATAATGAAATTAAGTTTGGGGATATTATATAGATTTATAGTTATGGCTTTATATAAGACAATTCGATGGTTACTGGTAGTACATAAACATGAAACCTTTCTTATGTAGAGCAATAGCACTGTCATCCTTTAGTCACACAAAGCAAATATTTTTCTAACTGATACATCTCTAACTTATCATAATTATTTCCTTGCCTCCTTTCATATTCTTTTGTCCACTTCCAAGGGAAACTCATAGGGGACTGTTATCCTACTTGGCCTCAGAGCTGAACACAGTTCCTAACTCAATACAGGAGTTTTGAATTTAATTAAATTGGATTTTAAGGATAAAGCAGACATCTCTAAATTCTAGAGAGAGAAGAGGAAGACTCTTAGGATCAAAGGTAAAAACATGGGTCAACTAGAAAAACCAACACACAAGGAGGATTTGGACATGATAGTGCTTAAAAAAAAAACAAACCCTGAAAAACCTTGTAGTAGCCAATTACAGAAAACAAAACAAAACAAAACAAAACAAAAACAATTTGTTCAGCTCAATGGAATATTTTAGTGTTAAAACATAAGGTTAACCTTTCACAGGACAACTATTTATGCACACATAAATCCATTATGCATTCTGAAGAAAAAATTGGAAAAAAATTGACTTGAATATCTATATAGATATCTCCACCTGCTGTTGAAAGCATGATCATTTTGGGATTGCATGGAGTAGACCCTCAGGGGCTACTCAATAATCTTCAGATGAGCTATTACACTTTGAATTATAGGGAATAGGGACAAATTACCTCCTCTTAGAATGTAAATGGATTTAGGTACATGGATTTAAGTAGCAATGGCACAGTCCTGAAGACTTACATAAAATTTTCAAGTATGGATCAACATTTTTTTTGAAACTAACAGGTAATCCATTGCCTCTTAAATTCTCCAAGTCTTACTTTTGTTATTCTTACCCAGAAATATCAGTATTCAAAGCATAGACTGGGGACGCTTGGGTGGCTCAGTTGGTTAAGCAGCTGCCTTTGGCTCAGGTCATGATCCCGGGGTCCGTGGATCGAGTCCCACATCGGGCTCCTTGATCGGCAGGAAGCCTGCTTCTCCCTCTGCCTCTGCCTGCCTCTTTGTCTGCCTGTGCTCACTCGCTCTCTCTCTCCCTCTGTCTCTGGCAAATAAATAAATAAAATCTTTAAAAAAAAAAAAAGCATAGACTGTACATTTCCAAAATTTGACATTAATTATGCTGAAGACATTTTTTCGCTGACAGGTTTGTACTTTTTGGATAACCATGAAATTAAATTTCATGAATATAAAGCAGACTGAAATTATCTCCTTTTTGGAGAATTAATGAATTTTATAAATTTCCTTTAAAAGGTTTTTTTAATAATACCAACTATCCATGTACCCACTTTTTACTAAAACCATTTTATAATGTAAGAACTCTGAGGTCAGAACTGTGTTTTTATTTTTGTCTGATAGATACATACATATTATGGTAATAGATAATCTCCAAAAAAGTATATAGAACCCAAGAAGGGCTATTCATTTAGTACTCCTTAATCAGAAGATTCTCACGCATAGAAATAAATACAATTTAAGTTTAGCCTCTGCATATACTAGTACCATTTTAACAAAATTAAGCACAAATTTTGGTAAGAAAAGTGAAAGTTACATTTATTTGGCCACTTAATGAAAAAAATTTTACACATCTACCATTTGTTCTTAAAGTCATGGTGAATGTGTTAAAAGAAAAAAAAGGTTTTGTCCTCTAAAAGGTTTTAATCTATATAAGGACCTCAGAGGATATGTAAATCTTGGAGGTGAAAATGAATGAAAACAAAATTAAGGGTCAGAATGTGTGCTGCAGAGCAGAAGGAAACGCTAGTATTTCCTTTGTATCTTAAGTGTCATTCACGACACAGATCAGGAAGCCAGATGCAGTGATGTTTTCTAAAAATCAAGGTGATCTATGTGCTTTTTATGACCACACATAGTCTGGCTTCTGAATGATTTATGATCTTCTCAAACCAATGAAGAAGTTAATAATAACAGTATTTCTTTGAAGAACATTTTCATTTCTTGTATTGCTATTTAAGTGACTGATATAAGTATAAAGCAGGTAAAATTACATAGTTAATACATAACACATTTCAAAAAAAAGTTAGTGTAATTAAAAATACTAGCTGTATTATCGAAAGATTTAGGTCTTTTTTTTTTTTTTTTATCTTTCCTAGGAACTAAAAAATTACCTCTGTAAGTTTTCTAGACTCTAAAATTTTGAGTCTAGAATTGTGGTCTAATTCACAACATTATGAAAATCAGATGTGCCCAGTGTGATAGCATTTTTTAATGACAAAAAATGCACAGTATACATAAAATATTGGGAAGGTTAGAATTTCTGTAGAGAAATAATAGTTTTAATGGTTCTTTGTCCCTCATCCTGTACTACACAACTTCTTTTCTGCTGCAGAAATCAACCAAATTCGCCATGAATTACAAAAATCACATTTATTTTTAACTCATGTGAACATAACTGCGGCTGTATGGTTGTAGCTCAGATAGTTGGTTCAATTTTTTTAGGCTCTGTTAGTTTGACCAGTTTATAGGAAATATGAAATGGATGTCTATATGAATATATTCCCTAAAAACTAAGTTAATGTCTGTATGTCAGGAATGAATTTTATAAACATGCTTCCTTTTATGTTCTTTTTGCCCAAGACAGCACTGTAAGTGGCAAAATGTTGTTCATTTCCCTTCCCAAACTAATATGTTATGATTTTAAAAGAATGAGTCCCAAATTTACATGCTGATTGTTCTAGAAAATCTGTTTTATTTCTTTCAGTGAGTCCCTGATTGCCAACAGTTAGACTCCTTTTTGAATGCGACTTCTTATAGTCATTAATAAAGTGAAATTAGTAACATATCACTTGCAGTATTAACATTCTGTCTCAAACATGTTCTCCCAAAGCAACTTCACTAGGTGTATTTTCTACCTCCTGCTTTAGCCAGGCTAACCCTTCTAACTTTGCCAAAACACGCTATGGACCACTATTTTTCCAGTTTTCTTTAACAGTAAAATTTATAAGCCTCTATTCAGGTTACCAAAGAAAAAAAATTACAAGAGAAAACACAAATTACAAATATCAGAAGTTGGAAAGTGCCCATCACTACTGATCCCATGAACATTGCAACATTAGTAAATGATCATTATTAACAACTCTATGCCCACCAATTTGATAACTTGATGAAACAGAACATTCCCTCAAAGTCATCATCTAAAGAAACTCCCACAAGAAGATGTATAATCTGAATAGATCTCTATTAAAATAACCAGTTCAGTGATTAACAACCTTCCTAAGGTTGCAGGTGGTTTCACTCTGAATTCTGACAAACATTTCAGCAATAATGATACCAGTTCTCTATAATCTACTAAAAAAATAGCTAGCAAATCCTTCCTAAGTCATTCTGTGAAGTCAGTATTATTCAAATAACAAAACTTGATGGCAGCTTGAAAAAAAAATCTGCAAATCAAGATGTTTCACAAAAACAGATATAAAGCCTACAACAAGACATCAGTTAATAAAACTCAACCCTATATGAAAACAACTATACACCATGAACAAGTGGAATGGATTTCAGGTATATAAGGCTGTATCGACATTTAAAAGCTAATTATTATAATCTATCACAACATGTTAGACATGAAAAATTATATTGATACAGAAAAATTATTTGAAAAATGCAATACCATTAATGGTTTAAAAAAACAGAAAACTTCCAACTAGACATAGAGGGGAAAGTAATTAAGTTGGTTTAAATTAAAACTAATGTCGGGGTGCCTGGGTGTCTCAGAGGGTTAAGCCTCTGCCTTCAGTTCAGGTCACGGTCTCAGGGTCCTGGGATCGAGCCCTGCATCTGGCTCTCTGCTCAGCAGGAAGCCTGCTTCTCCTCTCTCTCTGCCTGCCTCTCTACCTACTTATGATCACTCTCTCTATGTCAAATAAATAAAATCTTTTTTAAAAAAATTGAAACTAATGTCCTATTTAGTGGTGAGAAACCAGATACTTTCCCCCTAAGATCATCGGCAAGGCAAGGCTATCTTCTTTCACTACCCTTACTAAGCATTGGATTGGAAGGCCTTGCTAACATAGTAAGAAAAAAAAAATATGTAAAAGGTACACAGGTTGGGAAGAAAAAATAAAGGGCAAATGAAAGCACATGAGAAGCTGCTCAGTGTCTTTGGGCATTAGGGAACTACAAATTAAAACAACAAGATGCCACTATGCATCTAGAATGATTAAAACCCCAAACACTGACAACACCAAAATAGCAATGAGAATGTGGAGCAACAGAAACTCTGTTTCATTGCTTGAATGAAAGAAAATGGTCTAACCACATACATGTAGAATACAGTTTAGATGTTTTTTTACGAAGTTCATCAGTCTTATCACATGATCCATTAGTTACTCTTCTAAATATTTACTCAAATGAGTTGAAAACATGTTCACATAAAAAGCTGTACATAAAGGTTCTATCACTTCATTCATAATTGTAAGATATGGGAAACAGCTAACAAGTCATACAATAGGTGAACAGATAAATTGGTACATCCTAACAACAGAAAATTATTCAGCAATATAAAGAAACAAATTACTGAGTTTTGAAAAAACAGGGAGAAACCTTCAATGTTTATTATGGAGAAGCCTGTCCACAAAGACTATATATAGTATCCTTCCAACTAAAGGACATTCAGAAAAGACAAATATATGGAGATAGTAAAAAGAGAAGTGGTTTCTGGGGATCAGGGGTAGGAGTGAAAGATAAGTAGATAGAGCACAGGAAATTACAGGGCAGTGAAAATATTTTGTAGCACGTGGTAATGAAATATATACATGATACTATGCATTTATCAAAACTTCCAGAATATACAACACGAAGAAGAGTGAACTCTAACATAAACTATGTACCTCAGGAAATGATAGCATATCAGTAATGATTCAGTTTCAACAAAGGTATCACACTAATGCAGCAAATTACTAACTTGGGAAACTAAAGGAAAGTATATGTGGAGGATGAGGGTATATACCAAATTCTCAGTTTCTCATTTTCCTATAACCCAAAATTAGTCTAAAATATAATTTATTAATTCTTTAAAAACCCTAATTTTCAGTCCCAGCTCCACATGTAAAGAACTTGGAATTTCTTGCTAGTTATAACAAATAAAAACACTAACCATACTGAAAAATCAGTCGCTCTTTATGGCTCTCTAAGAGAAGACAAGACACAGGGAAACAAATCACCTGCCCCCAGCACTGGAGAGACAAACATAGAAAGACACAGGAGCTACGTACTTATTATGACTTACCGCAATAGAAACTGTAGCAGAAATCACCACTGAAAGAAAACTAGGGTAGGAAAACCCGAGATGCCATTGCTGAGTTCCTAGAGGCTGAACACAAACAACTCTAAGAGTTAAAAACTCCCAGGGAGAAGAGTCATAAACTGGCCCCCACCAGATATATCTCCACGAGATTGACCAGGTTTCCTCAATGAGTAATGGAGAAAACCTCCCCACCTGTGTTTTGGGCAGGGGCAGGGGGAAAATTTGAAGTTGGTAAATGTAGATAATTATTCAGGATGTAATGCGTAGTATTTTGGATGTAATTATACTATTCCTTCTACTTTAGTGAATGTTTGAAATTTAGTGAATGTTTGAAATTTTCCACAGTAATAAAAAAAGGATAGAAAGCTAAAAAAAAAAAAATTTTTTTTGAAAAAGAAAAAAGAACTAAGAAAGCTAAAAAAAATAATTTTTTTTTTGAAAAGAAAAAAGAACTAAGCAGAGCAAACTGCTTTCTCCTTAACAAAACCTCCCCTCAAGGAAAACTATTTAACCAGAGTCTAATCTACTGGGGTGTTAGCAGATCCAGGTCTCCTGCTAAAAGAAAAATAGCCAAGCCCAGCCAGTTTAATTTTCTATGGGAAAGAAGGGAAATAGCCACGTATAGACCATTCTAGCCATCCTGTACCACCTAAAAGAAAGGAGAAAAGCGAACAAATCAGAACTGAGAAATGCTTATGAAGCTCATAGTTTAGAAGAGACATCCATTAACTAAAGGACTCACTAAAATATCATGAGGCTTAATCATAGGACTATAGAATGCTTCCTGTCTTGTCATACCTCATACTGCAACACCACAGGTCTATTTATTTTTTATTTTTTTAAAGATTTTGTTTATTTAGTTGACACACACACACACACACACACACACACACACACACAGAATACAAACAGGCAGAGCAGCAGGCAGAAGGAGAGGGAGAAGCAGGTTGCCCACGGAGTAGGGAGCCCCATGTGGCGCTCAATCCCAGGACCCTGGCATCACGACCTAAGCCAAAGGCAGCTGCTTAACCAAGTGAGCCACCCAGGCGCCCTGCAAAAGTTGATTTATAGACACTTAAATTTGGCCTCTTTTGCATTTAAGACCTTATATGGGAGTAAATAAATGACTGAGAGTTTTACTGATTTTAAGTTAGAGCATAAGCAATCTGGCCACAGCTACCATCATCTGGTATTTAAGGGAAGGATTTGACTCCAGCATTATGTTCTTTCCCTTTCCCACCACCTAGCATAGATTTGGCTGCAAATGGATGCAGCAATGTGCATGTGACCCAATTTGAAATACTCCTTTCAAGCAACTTTGACTTCCTCAGCACTCTTGCATTCCCAGTGATTTAACGATAATGGTTTCCAACATATTATTGGTCTCACATATTAACAAAATCCCTCATTTAATTCCAATCCATGTTTACCATCTTTTTGAGATGACAATCTTGTTTTCCAAATAAAAATGAAATAAATTAGTTTGAAATGTATCTCTTAAGATGAAATTCTGCCGAAATAGAATGCTCTGTAATTCATATGATTAGTACGGTTTTGCCATTTTTCTGTGTGGCTCATTTTACAAATGATAGCATGAGGCCCAGGCAAGCTCACTGATCTCAGGGCACAGACGTTATGTAGCATCCTGTCCTATTAATGCTTCTACACAGCTACCAGGAAAAGGCAGCATGACCCAAATGTGCCATGAGACATGAGGTCTTCTAAATAACCCCACTGTAGTTTTTCAAACTGCTGCCAAATGTGTTCTTCAGAACAGCAGCAAATGTCAATGAGGACTCGGTATCTGTTCAGGGTAGAATCGCTGTTGTTCAAACAGCAAGAGAAAAAACAGACCAGGTGCTCTCTGGTGCTGAAGAGAGAAAGAAAGAAGGCCCACCGATTCTACCTATTATTTTGGAAACAATATATCTCTTCTCTGAACTAGAAGATCAGTGTGGTATGGCTTTGCCTAAACTAGCTATTAGTGTGATGACCGAATTTAACACTATGTGAGATTCTTAACTATTATCATAAAAGTGGCAGCGAATACTACCTGCTACCATCTGAGCAAAACAGCCTGTTAACATCAGACTTTACTGGCAGTGACAGCCCCTTTACCCTGGCAATGTTTAAATGCTTCACAGAATTCAAAACAGGAGACTGGAGCTGGGAGGTCTGCTTGACTTATCTGCATGCTCGTCTAGACATCATCTCATTGAAACAGTAAAACCTATGTGTTCGGAGAAAACTTTGATTTTGTGGTGGGTGCTGAGATGTAAGGATCAAAATGAAGTTTAGATCATTTCTGTTTTTATCATCTTTATAATTTAAATAAAAAGGTTCAAGATATTGATGCAAGGGTTGGGGGTAATATATAAGCAGAGGACTCGGTGCTGGTCCTCAGAGAAGAATTAGATTCTTTTGTCTGATCTCTTCAAATACTTCCTGTATCCAAAAATGATGGAATCTTACGTTTCACCATTAATCAATATCACAAATACCATTATCCCTCAGTAATCTTTTTCAACCTCCGCAGACTGAGATGAAAACTGTTCCTTTTAAAACCATGGTTTAACAGAGGAGAGGAGGATATGATAAAACTATACCTCCTTGGGGCACCTGGATGGCTCAGTGGGTTAAGCCTCTGCCTTCAGCGCAGGTCATGATCTCAGGGTCCTGAGATCGAGCCCCACATCGGGCTCTCTGCTCAGCAGGGAGCCTGCTTCTCCCTCTCTCTCTGCCTGCCTCTCTGTCTGCTTATGATCTCTGTCAAATAAATAAATAAAATATTAAAAAAAAAAACTATACCTCCTTGCCAGCTCCTGGCATCTCATTCCACTGACCTTACTTGGATTTTTCTAGAGCAGCAATCGCCACCTGGTACTTCACATGATTGTTTCTCTACTATCTCTCTCTCTCCCTCTGAGAATGGAAGTGCCAAATGGACACAAGTTTTGTTTTGTTCACTTTTGTGTCTCCAGTAAAACCAGCATGTAACCCTCAGTGAACATCAGCTGAGTGAACGAATAAAGGCAGAAAAGCTTATTGAGTGCCAAGAAATGGTGGAGATAATCACCAAATAATGAAGGCTAGAATTTATAAAGAGAAAAATGGACGCTGGTGACTTCGTTTTACACCTTAGACTTCTCTCAGTTTGGTGGAGAATACTGACATGGCTGTATATATAATATATACACATATATGTCAAATATAATCTTGGAGAGGTTTATAGTGTGAGAATAAATATACATCGAAGGAGAGGAAAAGGAAGATACGCAAATACAAGTGACATAAAAAAAGAAAAGGCTATCTGCATCCAAATCCATTTTTCTGCCCAACTCTTTTGCTTTCCAAGAGACTATGTTTTTATTAACCATCTCTTTAACTTTCTGTGGGTGGAGACCCTTGCTTATCTTTCTGATATTCACTATAGTAATTGTGGTCCCTTGGCTTCTGGAAGTGATAAACTCCCACCTCTTCACTGTTGCTTTGGTGTTCCATCTTTTCCATTGCTATAAAGCCAAGCTCTGTGATATTTTTTCTTACCATCAGCCATGGCCTACAGAAGAAAGTCTCTACAGTACAAAATGGTACCAGTATCCCTTTCACCAGTGGTGTTCCTGATGACTTTGGTAAATGGATGTACCGTCTGGGCATTCTTACAGCATATAATCCTCCATTGAGTGGTCTGGTTTCACATAATATATTCCTTCCTGCAAAGTCACTTTTCTGAGCCATTTTGACCCTTTCTAGAACTGTATCCCAGGGAAACTCAGGCATTCCCACTTTGTTTGGTGTGGACAATCATTCTCTCCAGGATTTTAAGGGCCATTCTAGCAGTGAATTTGTCCTATTTTCTGGGTCTTCATTGGGAAAGTGCCCTCAAGTCTATGAATTCCTGTTTACCCGGCCTCAAGTTCTGTACCTCTCACCTTTAAGCAAGCACCATCATAGTCCTGCTGGTATATACTAGCTCATTCCTGCACCTCCTTTGGAATGCTCATGACCAACGACTAAGGTTCTTGATTAGTTTCAAATCGTGTTTATTCTTATTTATGCAATCCTTGTTTCCCACTTATCTGTACATTCTTTCTACTTCTGATCTGGTCTGACTCTAAAAGCATTATAAAGTAGAACAAAGAGGTGGAAGAAAATCATGCTCTATTTTTTTTTTAAAGATTTTATTTATTTATTTGACAGAGAGAGAGAGATCACAAGTATGCAGAGAGTCAGGCAGAGAAAGAGGGGGGAAGCAGGCTCCCTGCTGAGCAGAGAGCCCGATGCGGGGCTCGATCCCAGGACACTGAGATCATGACCTGAGCCGAAGGCAGCGGCTTAACCCACTGAGACACCCAGGCACCCCTCATGCTCTATTTTTAATAACCAGTTGACAAGGAAGACTCATTGAGACATTTTCAGACTTATAAAGAGAAACATAACGCATGCATTCATATAGGGAGAAAACTTGCTTAAAGCAAATAGAGTTACTATTAAAAGGGAGACTTCATCAAATGAAAAGTTAGAAAACTAATGTAGTTTTTAATTAAATATATTCACTTTAGTTACATTCATTTATCTGGGAGGAATATCCTTACCCTTTTAGATAGAAGGTGAAATGAAATAGCATCTTCAGGAAGAAATAAAATGTTTAGAGGTAACATAACTATGAACTAGAGGAGTCTAATAAATGGAGATTTTCTATTGATAGTATTTCAACAAAAATACTACTGAATGTTGACCTTTAAGTTTTCTCTTCAGTAATGCCTTGAATTTGAGTTGCTAACACTCTTTACTTGGAATATTATTAGAAATGTACATAAATTTTGGAAAGTTAAAAGAGAACTATGCCCCTGTTGAAACACTCATGCTTTGCTTTCTCACTTGGAAATAGTAAATTGCAAAACACATTTAAGCAGCTAATTTCCTGCTTGAAAATAATCACCTCTTCTGATTTCCCTTTTGTGTTTTGCTAAGAGGGAACTTTAATCTTGTGCCCCAGGAATGACAAGGTGGATACTTTCTCTATTTTTTTTTTAAGATTTATTTATTTATTTGACAGAGAGAGATTACAAGTAGGCAGAGAGGCAGGCAGAGAGAGAGGAGAGGAAGCAGGCTCCCTGCTGAGCAGAGAGCCCGATGCGGGACTCGATCCCAGGACCCTGAGATCATGACCTGAACCGAAGGCAGCAGCTTAACCCACTGAGCCACCCAGGCACCCAACTTTCTCTATTTTTGTTAGGTGCTCTCATTAACAGCACTTATAATTTTATATAAAAAAGACCATCACCCACAAGACAGCACAGAGATTGGAAAAATGGAAAATAACATGAGCTTTACAAAATACGTACATACAAAAACTTATTGTCAGCCAGCTCTGAGTGATAGTACCAATTACCCAATGCAAATTGCATACATTCATGTTTTAGTTTCTATGGCAATCTTGTCAAAATTTTATTTCATAATTTTTTTTTTTTTTACTTCTTTGTGCTACTTCTATGTGCTACTGGTTTTAGATAATCAGGTTTAAGTACTTTACATTAAATATGTTTGGTCTATATATAAATACTTGAATATATGGATGAGTCAAATTAAAAAATATAATTTATTTTAATCATCATGTTCTATGAATGAGAGATTTAATTTATTATTTAATTCATGCCCCATAAGATATTCCCCAAAGGTTTTTTCTAACTTTTTTCTTGGGGAGTGGAGGGGTTGATAAGTTTGTTCAGTTGATATAATAATGGATATATGGCAACTATAATCCACTTAAATAATGTCATAATCTCTCCTCACTAAAAGGCATCTGAAGTTTTCCACATCACATCTTCAATAAAGGTCCCTATAGTTTGCAATTTTAAAGAATAATGATGGTGAATTTAAAAATATTTTAAATTAATACAATATATTTTTCTCAAGCTGGAAGTTCAATCTGTTCTTTTAGCTTTAGGTATCTTTCATAGCTTACCAGTAGGAGGCAAGATTGAAAACCATGGTGGATAAACTGAAATATATCACTAAACAAAAACCAGGAAGTAAGTTAACAATTAAATTCCCTGTTGTATAAACATGTGAAGAAACATACTTAGCACACATCAGTTCCATCAATAATATCATTGAGTAATCTCTACCTGTATGTTTACCCCAAATATTTTATGTATTTAAATTATCATACATTGATTTAATTTGATGTACAATGACTGACTCTCCCCCAAAGAATAAAAGAGTCTGTGATAGCCTTAATTTCAACATGTCAAGCCCTGTTTTTTCTTTTAAGGTTTTATTTATTTATTTGACAGAGAGAGAGAGATCACAAGTAGGCAGAGAGGCAGGCAGAAAGAGAAGGGGAAGCAGGCTCCCAGTTGAGCAGAGAGCCTGATGTGGGGCTTGATCCCACGACCCCGGGACCATGACCTGAGCTGAAAGCAGAGGCTTAACCCACTAAGCCACCCAGGTGCCCCAACATGTCAAGCCCTGTTGTTGATAACTTTGAAATATTAGTTTGTGTTCTAATACACAAATGGATTATTTATAATATGAATTTATAATTAATTTCCCAAACAAGGAAAATTTGAGAATAAAAGAGGCACTATTAATTGTAATAAAAGAAGAGAGGGAATAACCCAGGACAATCCCGGCAATAATGACTTCAATTATTAAACATTGTTGACAGTTTACCAATATATCCATTTCTAAATTCAACAGTCCCAATTTGCCTTCTTTTTGCATTCATGATCCCTACTGTAGAGTCTTAGACAAAATAGAATGAAGTTGACCAACAAAGAGTCTGTACTTAGACTGCATTGGTTCAAATCTCAGTTTTTCCACTTACTATTTGTGATGTCTTGGAAAATTCACTGAAACTCTCAATGACTTATTTCTTTTATCTTTAAGTTGGACTGAACATTTCAGTAAATCTTTCATATATTTGTGAAGATTGACTAGGATATAAAATATTTAAAACTGTGTCTAGCACATAGTAAATGATTAATAAATATAACTTACTATTGTTGGTTGAGATATTCTACAGTCAGTTCTGTATATAAAAATCAGAGGGGAGGAAGCCCAAATGTATTTTCTTATTATATTCTCTTACTTTTTCATAAACAGAAGAATTAATGGTAAATTAAGCATATACAATGAAGAATGAAGCTTTGGTGACTAGACATGAGGAAGAATCTCAATTTTGCTTCAGCCTACATCCCTGAAGATTTGTGTGTGCATATTGTAAGAGAAGTTTATTTCCAAGAATTTTTTATTGCTTTTCAAAAATATAATATATTATTTAACCCATGGAAATCTGTGTGTGAATCATCAGGTTTACATTTCACAGCACTCACTATAGACATACCCTCCCCAGTGTCCCTGACCAGCCACCCTATCCCTACCCCCTACCCCAACAATCTGCAGTTTGTTTGTGAGATTAAGAGTCTTATGGTTTTTCTCCCTCCTGATCCCATCTTGTTTCATTTTTTCTTACCTACCTTCCATGACCCCCTGCCCTGCCTATCAAATTTCTTGTATCACAGAGATCATATAATAATTGTCTTTCTCTGATTGACTTATTTCACTCAGCATAATACCCTCCAGTTCCGCCCATGTCATTGCAAATGGCAAGATTTGGGGGGATTTTTGGTGGCTGCATAATATTCCATTGTGTATATATACCACATTGTCTTTATCCCTTCATCTGTTGATGGACATCTAGGTTATTTCCATACTTTGTTTATTGTGGACATTGCTGCTATAACGTTCAGGTGCACGTGCCCCTTCAGATCCCTACCTTTGTATCTTTAGGGTAAATACCCAGTAATATGATTGCTGCTGGGTCATAGGGTAGCTCTATTGTCAACATTTGAGGAACATCCATACTATTTTGTTTTGTTTTTTTTAATTTATTTTTTATTTATTTTCAGCATAACAGTATTCATTATTTTTTCACCACACCCAGTGCTCATGCAATCCGTGCCCTCTATAATACCCATGAACTGGTACCCCAACCGCCCACCCCCCCGCCCCTTCAAAACCCTCAGATTGTTTTTCAGAGTCCATAGTCTCTCATGGTTCACCTCCCCTTCCAATTAAACCCAACTCCCTTCTCCTCTCTAACTCCCCATGTCCTCCATGCTATTTGTTATGCTCCACAAATAAATGAAACCATATAATAATTGACTCTCTCTGCTTGACTTATTTTACTCAGCATAATCTCTTCCAGTCTTGTCCATGTTGCTACAAAAGTTGGGTATTCATCCTTTCTGATGGAGGCATAATACTCCATAGTGTATATGGACCACATTTTCCTTATCCATTTGTCCGCTGAAGGGCATCTTGGTTCTTTCCACAGTTTGGCGACCGTGGCCATTGCTGCTATAAACATTGGGGTACAGATGGCTCTTCTTTTCACGACATCGGTATCTTTGAGGTAAATATCCAGTAGTGCAATTGCAGGGTCATAGGGAAGCTCTATTTTTAATTCCTTGAGGAATCTCCACACTGTTCTCCAAAGAAGCTGCACCAACTTGCATTCCCACCAACAATGTAAGAGGGCTCCCCTTTCTCCACATCCCCTCCAACACATGTTGTTTCCTGTCTTGTTAATTTTGGCCATTCTAACTGGTGTAAGGTGGTATCTCAATGTTGTTTTAATTTGAATCTCCCTGATGGCTAGTGATGATGAACATATTTCCATGTGTCTGATAGCCATTTGTATGTCTTCATTGAAGAAGTGTCTGTTCATATCTTCTGCCCTTTTTTTGATATGATTGTCTGTTTTGTGTGTGTTGAGTTTGAGGAGTTCTTTATAGATCCTGGATATCAACCTTTTGTCTGTACTGTCATTTGCAAATATCTTCTCCCATTCCATGGGTTGCCTCTTTGTTTTTTTGACTGTTTCCTTTGCTGTGCAGAAGCTTTTGATTTTGGCAGGATACAAAGTCAATGTACAGAAATCAGTGGCTTTCTTATACACTAACAATGAAAATACAGAAAGGGAATCGATTCCATTTACTATAGCACCAAGAACCATAAGATACCTGGGAATAAACCTAGCCAAAGAGGTAAAGGATCTGTACTCGAGGAACAGAAAGAAATTGAAGAAGACACAGAAAGATGGAAGAACATTCCATGTTCTTGGATCAGAACAATAAACATTGTTAAAATGTCTATACTGCCTAGAGCAATCTATATTTTTAATGCCATTCTGATCAAAATTGCACTGGTATTCTTCAAAGAGCTGGAGCAAATAATCCTAAAATTTGTATGGAATCAGAAGAGACCCCGAATCACTAAGGAAATGTTGAAAAACAAAAATAAAACTGGGGGCATCACGTTACCTGATTTCAAGCTTTATTACAAAGCTGTGATCACCAAGACAGCATGGTACTGGCATAAAAACAGACACATAGACTGGTGGAACAGAGTAGAGAGCCCACATATGGACCCTCAACTCTATGGTCAAATAATCTTCGACAAAACAGGAAAAAATATACAGTGGAAAAAAGACAGTCTCTTCAATAAATGGTGTTGGGAAAACTGGACAGCTATGTGTAGAAGAATGAAACTCGACCATTCTCTTACACCATACACAAAAATAAACTCAAAATGGAGAAAAGACCTCAACATGAGACAGGAATTCATAAGAATCCTAGAGGAGAACATAGGCAGTAATATCTTCAATATCAGCCACAGCAACTTCTTTCAAGATATGTCTCCAAAGGCAAAGGAAACAAAAGTGAAAATAAACTTTTGGGACTTCATCAAAATCCAAACTGTTTTTTCAGAGTGGCTGCACCAGCTGGCATTCCCAACAACAGTGTAGGAGGGTTCCCCTTTCTCCGCATCCTCGCCAACATCTGTTGTT
Source organism: Mustela nivalis (assembly GCF_964662115.1). NCBI lineage: Eukaryota > Metazoa > Chordata > Mammalia > Carnivora > Mustelidae > Mustela > Mustela nivalis. Next base: position 73,135,191 of record NC_139029.1, on the reverse strand, counting down.
CCCTAATTTGTTAATTTTAGCCATTCTGAGTAGTGTGAGGTGGCATCTCACTGTGGTTTTGATTTGTATTTCCCTGAGGATGAGTGATGTTGAGCACATTTTCATGTGTCTGTTGGCCACTTGGATGTCTTCTTTGCAGAAATGTTTATGTCTTCTGCCCATTTCTTGTTTGGATGATTTGTTCTTTGGGTGTTGAATTGAAGCAGTTCTTTATAGATCTTGGATACTAGCCCCTTATATGATAAGTCATTTGCAAGTATCTTCTCCCATTTTGTCAGTCGTCTTTTGGTTTTGTTGACTATTTCCTTGGCTGTGCAGAAGCTTTGGATCCTGATAAAGTCCCAAGAGTTCATTTTTGCCCTTGCTTTCCTTGCCTTTGGCGATGTTTCTAGGAAAAAGTTGCTGCAACTGAGGTTGAAGATGTTGCTGCCTGTGTTCTCCTCAAGGATTTTGATCAATTCCTGTCTCACATTGAATTCATTCATCAATTTGGAGTCTATTTTTGTGTGTGATGTAAGGAAATGGTCCAGTTTCATTCTTCTGCATGTGGCTGTCCAATTTTCCCAACACCATTTGTTGAAGAGACTGTCTTTTTTCCATTGAACATTCTTTCCTGCTTTGTCAAAGATTAGTTGACCATACAGTTGAGGGTCCATTTCTGGGCTCTCTATTTGTTCCACTGATCTATGTGTCTGTTTTTGTGCCAGTACCATACTGTCTTGATGATGACAGCTTTGTAATAGGGCTTGAAGTCTGGAATTGTGATGTCACCAACTTTGGTTGTCTTTTTTAACATTCCTCTGGCTATTTGAAGTCTTTTCTGGTTCCGTATAAATTTTAGGGTTATTTGTTCCATTTCTATGAAAACACTGATAGTATCTTGATAGAGATTACATTAAATGTGTAGATTGCTTTAAGAAGCATAGACGTTTTCACAATATTTGTTCTTCCAATCCATGAAAATGAAACATTTTTCCATTTCTTTGTGTCTTCCTCCATTTCCTTCATGAGTACTTTATAGTTTTCTGAGTACAGATTCTTTGCCTCTTTGGTTAGGTTTATTTCTAGGTGTCTTGTGGTTTTGGGAGCAATTGTAAATGAGACTGACTCTTTAATTTCTCTTTCTTCTGTCTTGCTGTTGGTGTATATAAATGCAACTGACTTCTGTGCATTGATTTTATATCCTGACACATTATTGAATTCCTGTATGAGTTCTAGTACATTTGGAGTGGAGTCTTTGGGGCTTTCCACATAAAGTATCATATCCTCTGCAGAGTGAGAGTTTGACTTCTTCTTTGATGATTTGGATGCATTTTATTTCTTTTTGTTGTCTGATTGCTGAGGCTAGGACTTCTAGTACTATGTTGAATAGCAGTGGTGATAGTGGATATCCCTGTCGTGTTCCTGACCTTAGGTGAAAAGCTTTCAGTTTTTCTCCATTGAGAATGATATTTGTGGTGGGTTTTTCATAGATGGCTTTGATGATATTGAGGTATGTGCCCTCTACCCCTATACTTTGAAGAGTTTTGATCAAGAAGGGATGCTGTACTTTGCCAAATGTTTTTTCAGCATCTTTTGAGAGTATCATATGGTTCTTGTTCTTTCTTCTATTAATGTATTGTATCAAACTGATTGATTTGCAGGTGGTGAACCAACATTGCAGCCCAGGAATAAATCCCACTTGGTCGTGGTGATTAATCCTTTTAATTTACTGTTGGATTGTATTGGCTAGTATTTTGGTGAGAATTTTCGCATCTGTGTTCATCAAGGGTATTTGTAATTCTCCTTTTTGGTGGGGTCTTTGTCTGGTTTTGAGATCAAGGTAATTCTGGCCTTATAAAATGAGTTGGAAGATTTCCTGTCCATTTCTATTTTTTTTGAACAGTTTCAAGAGAATAGGGATTAATTCTTCTTTTGATGTTTGGTAGAATTCCCCTGGGAAGCCGTCTGGCCCTGGGCTCTTGTTTTTTGGGGAGATTTTTGATGACTGTTTCAGTGTCCTTACTGGCTATGGGTGTGTTCAGGCTTTCTTTTTCTTCCTGGTTCTGTTTTGGTAGTTAATATGTCTCTAGGAATACATTCATTTCTTCCAGATTGTCAATTTGCTGGCATATAGTTTCTCATAATATATTCTTATTTTTGTTGGTATTTCTTTGGTGTTGGTTGTGATCTTTCCTCTTTCATTCATGATTTTATTTATTTGGGTCCTTTCTCTTTTCTTTTTGATAAGTCTGGCCAGAGGTTTATCAATCTTAGTAATTCTTTCAAAGAAAGAGCGCTTAGTTTCATTGATCAGTTCTACTGTTCTTTTGGTTTCTATTTCATTGATTTCTGCTCTGAACTTTATTATTTCTCTTTCCCTGCTAGGCTTAGGCTTTCTTTGCTATTCTTTCTCCAGCACCTTTAGGTATAAAGTTAGGTTGTATACTTGAGACCTTTCTTGTTTCTTGAGAACGTCTTGTATTGCCTTTCTCTCAGGACTGCATTTTCTGTGTCCCAAAGATTTTGAACAGTTGTGTTTTCATTTTCACTTATTTCCATGAATTTTAAAATTTTTTTAATTTTTAAGTTATTTTTAAAATTTAATTTCCTGGTTGATCCATTCATTCTTTAGTAGGATGCTCTGTAGTCTCCATGTATTGGAGTTCTTTCCAGGTTTCCTATTGTGACTGAGTTCTAGCTTCAGAGCATTTTGGTCTGAAAATATGCAGGGAATGATCACAATCTTTTGGTATCAGTTGAGACCTGATTTGTGACCCAAGATGTGATCTATTCTGGAGAATGTTCCATGTGCACTAGAGAAGAATATGTATTCTGTTGCTTTAGGATAGAATGTTCTAAATATGTCTGAGATGTCCATTTGGTCCAGTGTGTCATTTAAAGCCTTTATTTCCTTATTGATATTTTGCCTGGATCATTTGTCCATTTCAGTTAGGGGGGCTGTTAAAGACCCTACTATTATTGTATTATTGTTGATGTGTTTCTTTGATTTTGTTATTAAGTGGTTTATATACTTGGCTGCTCCCATGTTAGGGGCATAGATATTTAAAATTGTTAGATCTTCTTGTTGGACAGACCTCTGAAGTATGATATAGTGTCCTTCCTCATCTCTCTCATCATCTCTCATTATATTCTTTGGCTTAAAATCTAATTTATCTGATATAAGGTTTGCCACCTCAGCTTTCTTTTGATGTCCATTAGCATGGTAAATTGCTTTCCAGCTCCTCACTTTAAATCAGGAGGTGTCTTTGGGTCTAAAATGAGTATCTTCTAGACAGCATATTGATGGGTCTTGTTTTTCTCTCCTTTATGATACCCTGTGTCTCTTGATTGGGGCATTTAGCTCATTTGCATTCAGGGTAACTCCCGAAAGATATGAATTTAGTACCATTGTATTGCCTGTAAGGTGACTGCTACTCTATATTCTCTCTGTTCCTTTCTGGTCTACTACTTTTAGGGTCTCTCTTTGCTTAGAGGACCTCTTTCAATATTTCCTGAGGGGCTGGTTTGGTGCTTGCAAATTCTTTTAATTTTTGTTTGTCTTGGAAGCTTTTTATCTCTCCTATTTTCAGTGAGAGCCTAGCTGGATATAGTATTCTTGGTTGTGTATTTTTCTCATTTAGTGCTCTAAATATATCATGCCAATTCTTTCTGGACTGCCAGATCTCTGTGGATAAGTCTGCTGCCAATCTAATATTTCTACCATAATATATTACACACTTCTTGTCCTGAGCTTCTTTTAGGATTTTCTTTGTCACTAAGTCTTCTAAGTTTTACTATTAGATGGTGGACTGTGGATCTATTTTTATTAATTTTGAGGGGGGTGGTTCTCTGTACCTCCTGGATTTTGATGCTTTTTCCCTTTGCCATATTAGGGAAATCCTCTACTATAATTCACTCGAATATACCTTCTGCCTCTCTCCCTCTTTCTTCTTCTTCTGGAATCCCAATTATTCTAATATTGTTTCATCTTATGGTATCTATCTCTTGAATGCTCCCTCATGGTCCAGTAGTTGTCTCTCTTTTGCTCAGCTTCTTTATTCTCTGTCATTTGGTCTTCTGTATCACTAATTCTCTCTTTTGCCTCATTTATCCTAGCAGTAAGAGACTCCATTTTTGTTGCACCTCATTAATAGCTTTTTTTTATTTCAACTTGGTTAGATTTTAGTTCTTTTATTTCTTCAGAAAGGCATTTTATTTCTCCAGAAAGGGATTCTCTAAAATCTTCCATGCCTTTTTAAAGCCCAGTTAGTTGTTGTTCTGAACTCTAGTTCTGACATATTGCCAATGTCCATATTGATTAGGTCCCTAGCTAATTTTTTTTTAAATTGTGGTGAGTTTTTCCACCTTGTCATTTTATCCAGATATGAATATATGAATGAGAGAATAAAATACTGAAAGGGTGGAAAAAAACCCAGAAAATATATGTTAACCCAATCAGAAGAGGCCCAAAAACAAGGGGAGAAGAAAAAGGGGAAAATAAAAAATTAACAAAATTATATATATATATATATATATATATATATATATATATATATATATAAGACTGGTGAACAGAACAGAGCCACCCACTTCATTTTGGGTCTCTTAGAAGAATCTACCTCCCAAAATTTAAAAAAAAGAAAAACTTACATATATATATATACAAAAATATGGTAAATACAATGAAGGGATGGAATATGACTGTAAAGATGAAAATTTTTAAAAGTTTCTAAAAAAGGAATTGATAAGATAAGTTGGTTGAAAAAAGAAAAAAAAAAACAAAAGAGTAGAGAATGTGATCAGACTGGAGACTAGAACAAAGCCATGTGCTAGATTTAGGTTATATTTTGATATATTAGAAGAAACTGTATCCCAAAATTTTTAAAGAAAAAAACCCTATATGTATACAAAAAATAAGGTTAAATACAATAAACAGATAAATGTGACTATAAAAATGAAAATTTAAAAATACTTTTTAAAAAAAGTATTGTTAAGATAAAATAGAAAAACATTAAAAGAGGAAAGAAGAAAAGTTAAAAAAAATAGAATAAGAAAAAAATAAAATAAAATAAAATTTCACTTTGCAAGATTAAAGTATGATGGGAAAAATGCCATGAATTCTATGCATTGTTTTCCCCTAGCTCTGGAATTCACAGTTCTTGTTGATCAGTAAGTTGGTCTTGGCTGGATATTCTTGCTGATCTTTTGGGGGAGGGGCATGTTGCAGTAATTCTCAAATGTCTTTGCCTGAGGCAGAATTGCACCACCCTTGCCATGGGCCAGGCTAGGTAATCTCCTCAGGTTCACTCCCAGGAGTTTTTGTTCCCTGAATGCTTTCTGTACAGCTTTGGAGGATGGGAATAGAAATGGCGGCTTCCCAGTCTTCAGCCCAGAGGAGCCAAGAGCTTTGGGCCCCACTCTTCAGTGCACCTCAGAGAAAAGCAGTCAGTCTCTCCCATTTCCCTGGTCTCTGGCAGTACTCTGTGCTCACCTGGCTTGTGACTGAATGTTTCTATCTCTGGCACATGGTGCCATTTGGAGTCTCCATACCCAGTAGATTCCTGCTGCATGCTCCCATGCTGCTCTTCCCAGAGGAGGAATGAGGGGGTCTCCCCAGATCTGCCACTTGTGTCCCTGCTAAAAGAACAGTAGCTCAACTATGCCTTGGATCACAGCTTAAGGTAACCCTGAGCTGAGAGCCCCTCCTCAGCTCCAGCTCCATCTCTGTAGCCACCTTTCCCACTCTGATATCTGGGGGCTCTGCCACACTCAGACATGCCTGGTCTTTCTGTGACACTGCAGGTCCTGAGACCACACTGTCCCCACGGGGGCTCCAGCCCTGCCTAGCCTCTGGAGCAATGTCCCTCAGTGGAGTGGACTTCTAAAATTTCTGATTTTGTGCTACACTGCTCCACCACTTGCCAGGATCTGGCCCTTCCCCTCACAGGCTATTTTCCCATCACTTTGGATTCACCTCTCCGCATGTCCTACTTTCCAGAAAGTGGTCGATTTTCTGTTCCTAGAATTGCTGCTCTTCTTCTCTTCTATCTCCTGTTGAGAATATAGGTGTTTGGAATAATTTGATAAATATTTAACTGAACTTCTGGGACCTAATGTTGTTTCAGTCTGCTACTCCTCCACCATCTTGCTTCCTCCCTCCTATTCTGGCTTTTTTTTTTTTATGATCTATTGTCCCAGAAATCCCTCTTCAACAGCAATATAAGGCATTCTATTCTGGCCCAAATTCATTCACTGAGTTCTTAATTTCAGTGATTTTATTTTGTTTTAATTCTATAATTTCCATGTGATTCTTTTTCCCCTTATAATAGTTTTTTATTGTGATAAGATATACATAACATACAATTTACCATTTTAATCATTATTCAGGCATACAGTTCATTGGCATGAAGTACATTCACACTGTTGTGCTGTGATCACCACCATCCACTTCTAGGATTTTGACAAGTTCCCAAACTAAAACTCATACCTATTAAACAATGACTCCTTATTCTGCCTTCCCCTGGCCTTGGGCAACCACTATTCCACTTCTGTCTCTGGTTTTGACTACTGTAGTTGGCTCATATAAGTGGAAACTCACAATATTTGTCCCTTTGTGACTGGTTTATTTCATTCAGCGTGATGTCTTCAGGGTTCATCCATGTTGTATCACCTGGCAGAATTTCCTCCTTCTTTTGAGATCCTTAAAAAAATAAAATAAAATAAAATAAAATAAAATAAAATAAAATAAAATAAATAAAATAAAATAAAATAAAAGGTTTCTAGTTTTTGGAAAACTCAATCTTTTAAGAAATTTCTTTAACCACGTTAACCATAACTTATAAAAAGGACATATCTGGTCATTCATTATTTGTATCGCCTGTGGACTTACTTTTCTTGTTTGGTGTTTCTTTGACTTGCCTCATCATATGGCTTGTAACTTTTGATGGAGTATTGGACATTGAATATTGTGTTATAAGATTATAGAGATTGTTAGATGTTTAGGATGATGTCATAGTCTTCTAGAGAGAATTAATGTTTGCAAACCCAGATATGTAATCACAATTCATATATTTGGAGTTGAACATCCATCCTGGAAGGGCATGCCCCTTCCAGAAAATACCTTATTTGTACTGCAGGGTTTTTTAAGATTCCAGTAAAAAGCTAGTGGGTTATCAGGATCTTCAATCCTTGGCAGGTCCCAAACCCTAATTCCTGCTAACCATGTGAATTTGTTTATATCCTGGCCCACCTTCTCAGGCTTTCACTTGTCATGGCTGGAGTTGGCAGGTATCCCTAGGAGAAAAGCAGCCCCAACTGGGTTTCTTCAACCATCTGGGTTTCTTCTTCCAGAATTTGGCCACCTAATTTTTCTTCACTTTTTTATGCTTTGATGCCCTGAGACACATGTTTGGATACTTTATTCCTACTTCTTTTAGTCGTTCTATGGGGAAGGGTGGATCTGATTCTTTATCATTGCTAGAAGTGGAAAAGTGAAAAATAAGTCTAGTGTGCTTTCCCCTTTCACTTAATGTTCACAATATGCTATACTCTGCATAAAGTAATACATCTTTATAAGTAAATATACAATTCTAATTTTGAATAAAAGAAGACGATGTGAACAAATTAATGAATATTGGGAGGTTTCACGTTTTGATCCTATGGAAAATTCTTTATTTATATAGCTAAAGGCCTCTGGCGTGCTTAGAAAACTTTGTACATACATGCATTTTATTTGTACAGGTATGTTTGTGTTTATTTCTGTTCTGCTTGTACTTCAAAGCTTGACAGAAATGCCATTTCTACAAAGAAACCTTTTTATATCTTAAGGCAAAATAGTTGCTCTCTCTTTAGGACTTTAATATTAATTTGTATAACTGTAAAACTACACTGTAACACTCTATCTTCTATTGTCACTGTACAATTTAAGCTCTTAGGAAGAAGAAATTATCTCACCCAAATATATACACTCCAAAATATTTAAGATGATATTTTACATATAATGGAAACTTAATATATATTTACTAAAAGGGGCACCTGGCTGGCTCCGTTGGTAGAGCTTGGGACTCTTGATCTCAGGGTCATTAGTTCAAGCCCTATGTTGGGCAGGCAGCCTATCAAATAAAAAAATAAAAAAATAAATGAATAAATAGTGGTAGGGAGCCTACTAAATAAATAAATAAATGGAACAATGAATGAATTAATAAGGATGCAGGAGTGCAATGAAGGGAAAGTTGATTGGAATCAGAAGAGCTATGTTTATGTGCCATCTCTACCTTGGGTAAGTGTTTTAAATGTTTTCTCAGGATCTTTGCTTGTGTAGAAAGAATGCCTACCTCAGGGAATTTTGAGGCTTAAAAACATAATTTATCTTGATGTGTACTGCAAAACAATATACAAATATAAAGTGGCCATTTATAGTTTTAAAACATGTGGGAAGGGGAAAACATATGCCTTTAAAGGCATCAAATGTCTTTGGAAGACATACAAGACACTCAAGACAAGGGAACAGGGTGGTGGGGAGACAGGATAGGAATTTGGCTCTGAACACTACACCCATTTGAATTTTGAATCCTATGGATATTTTCACTATTAGAAATAAAATAAATAGGATTTAGGAAAAATTAAATGTACTATTACTCTGTTTTGCATCAGAGCAGTTGGTCAGCAACAACACTTCTTGAGCTGATTACAGTGATTGAGAGTCTTAACAAAACAACTCATTTTATAGCTAGAAGTTTAAACAATTTGTGAATTAGTTACTTTGATTTACTTATTTATTAGAGAGTTCTTACTCCTAATATGTTTAGTCTAGCTCAGAGCCTGGAGCATCTACGGATTAATTCTTAAATTCATGATATAGTTTAGGTTTGTTAGATTACTCTGTAACTAGATTTTCTGGCATGTAAACTTCCTTTTCAGTTAATATAATTTAGAAAGTTTTCCTGAATACTCTGCTACCAATGGAGACATCTCTTTGGGGGTATCTAGCAGGGAAGGGTGACTACTCAGCTGTCCTTGGTGAGCGATCCTGTCCTCCTGGGCTGGCCTCGCAGCATTGATAGGGATGCATGTGACTTACTGAGAGAGGACGGGGCCCTCAGTCCCCTTCATCAACCATCACATCTGGTGATAAACGTAGTGACACAACTGCCAGACAGAGAACAGAGAGCTGTTCTGAGTCCACTTTTCAGTCATTCACAGTATTTCCTAATACCCAGAAACCTTGGCTAGCCTTTGGTTTTGTCTGGGTTCTGACCATCTCCAATGTCATGAGATGACCAGTGAAGACAGATTGGGATCTGAAATCCCATCCGAGAAAATACTGCTCTCGTTACAGAGTTCCTGTTGAGCTTCAGTGGAGGAGGGACTGAAACTAGGGCCTACTTTGAGGATGAGCTCTGGAGCTCATTCATCTATATCTTTCCTAGCTTGGCAGGAATTAAAAAAAAAAAAAAAAGGCTTTGTCTCCAGCTATTGTAAAATGATTTCTGACATCTTTTAAATTTCTTTTATTCTCCTTTTCAAACTCTGCAGCTTCATAAATTTAATTTATGCTTTTTTAAACTAAATATACTGAAAAAAGACTTTGGGAAGAATACTTTCTATTTATAATTTGTCTGGACATCCCAGTTTTTTAATCATATCTCTCAAAATACTCAGGATTTTTGTCTTAACCTCTCAAAATATGTTATATTTGCCTTAAGAGGTAAATGGGATATTTGCCTGGAGCCCTGCTATTTCCAAATTTGAACATCAAAAATAAATCACTACAGGCATTATATTAACAAAAAATTCACAGTCTCCACTAAGCTGCAAGGAAGAACAATTTGTTATTTAGCTTCAGCTTGATTAAAAAACTGAGCCAGCCAGTTACACTCATAATTCTTTTCTGTTGCTCAATGTAAAATATAATATGAATGAATTTTCTAGGTATTTCAGTTACATATTGCTTATAATTTGGGGTGGTTTGTTATATAGCAAGAAGTAACTAAAACAACAGGCAGTAACAAAACTATTCATTTTCTCATGATTCTGCATTTGGGGCAGGGCTCAGTGGGGATGGCTTCTCTTTGTTCATATGGGGTTGGCTGGGCTGGTTCAATTGAAAATGGAACATTTACAAGTTTTACCTGCATGTCTGGTGTCTCACCTGGGGAGGCTAGATCAGCTGGAGATTGGCTGGGTTTCTATTTTTCTTTCAAAATCTGTTACTCAGGGTTTCTCTCTATATACATGGGTCTATCTATTTACTGCTGAAGTGCACAGTGGGGAGGTTATTTGCTCATCTCAGGAGGTGTCCCAGAGAAACATCATTCACTGAGAGACCCCAGGAACAAAAGAACTGTCAAGTACCATTCCTTCCCCTGCCCTCAACATAAACACAGAGCTATCTGCACGAACCACCACAGTGCCAATGCTCTTTCCTAACTTGCTTACACCAAGTCCTGACCCCTCATGCTCCAAAAGAACTTCTTTTTCCAGTCATGCTTGCTTGAGTCCCAGTGTGGCAAGCTCCATCCCTCAGAAGACTGGCCCAAACTCCTGCCAACACCACTCAGTTTCAGTGGTGGCACCAAGTCTGATTTCACAAGCAGATCAGAGCACACCTAGTTAAAATGTTTCACATTCAGTCAGTCCAGGGACCAAACACTGCCCACAATAGGCAAAGAGAGCCTCTGCAGATTACTGGTCTGAAGGATAAAGCAGCCATAATACAACAGCAGAGTGCAGTAGCACATAGTGGAGACACTCCCAGAACTGCCAGTCCCTAGGGAATCACAGACATGACACTGCAGGGCACTACAGGACCTCTTCTTCATAAAGCCACTACCCCCAAGAACAGGAGACAGAGTTGACTTTACTAGTACACAGAAATGAGCACAGAGACATAGGCAGAGGGATTTATCCCTAATGAAAGGACAGGACAAGGCCACAGCCAGAGATCGAAGCACAACAGATATAAGTAACATGCCTGATGGAGAATTTAAAGCAATGATCATAAGGACACTCACTGGTCTTGAGAAAAGAGTGGAGGACATCAGCGAGACCATTAAAAAAGAGATAAAGAATAACAGCAGAGAGAAAGGGCTCAATAAACAAATGAGAAATAAACTTCATAGAATGAAGAGCAGGCTGCAAGAAGTGAAGGAAGAAATTAATGACCTAGAAGACAGTATAATGAAAAGTAATCAAGCTGAGAAAAAGAGAGAATAGAGATTTATGCAAAATAAGAATAGGGTTAGGGAACTCTGGCTCCATCAAATGTAATAACATTTGTATTACAGGAGTCCCAGAAGAGGGAGAAAAGGGGGCAGAAAATGTATTTGAAGAAATAATAGCTGAAAACTTCCCTAATCTGGAGAAGGAAACATATCCAGATCCCAGAGACAAAGATAACCCCCAATAAAATCAACAAAAACAGATTCATACCAAAAGATATTATAATTAAAATGGCAAATATAGGGATAAGAAAAAAATATTAAAAACAGCAAGACAAATGAAGACAGTTACATACAAAGGAATCCCTCACAAGCGTTTTTTCAGTGGAATTTTCGGCAGAAACATTCTGAGTCAGAAAGGAGTGGCATGAAATATTCAAAGTGCTGAAGGCTCCCAAGAGTACTCTATCCTACAAGGCTATTATTCAGAATAGAAGTAGAGAGAATCAGTTTCTCAGAAAAACAAAAACTAAATGAGTTCATGACCACTAAACCAGAAATATTAAAGGGGCCTTTTGGGGTAGAAAGGAAAGACCAAAAGTGACAGTGTGAAAGTAGCAAACACAAAAACAGTAAAAATGAGTACTTCTGTAAAAAAAAATCAGTCAAAAAACTCACAAAATAATAGAATGTAAAATGTAAAATATGACATATTTTTATATCTAATATGTGGAGGAGAAGAGTAAAGAATGTGTTGTATCTCTAACAACCATTAACTAATACAGACTTCTATATGCAGAAGGTTTTATACACAAATTTAATGGTAAAATAAAAAACTACTAACAATGGTAAATTCAGAAACTACTAACAAATATGCAAAGAGAAAAGAGAAAGAAATCCAAATATATCACTAAAGAAAATCAGCAAACCATGAAAGAGAGAAAGACAAGAAAGGATCAGAGAAAATCTTCAGAAACAACCACAAAACAAGTAATAAACTTGCAGTAAATATATATCTATCAATAAGTACTTTGAATGTAAATGCACTAAATGCTCAAATAAAAAAGACATAGGGTGACAGAATGGATAAGAGGAAAAACAAAAAAACAAGACTCATCTCCTGCCTATAGGAGACTCAGACCTTCATAATGAAAATGAGGGAATGGAGAAACATTGAGATGCAAATAAATGTGAAAAGAAAGCCAAAGTAGCAATGCTTGTATCAGATGAAATAGACTTTAAAACAAAGACTGTAATAGGAGACAAAGAAAGACACTTTGTAATCATAAAGGCACAATCCAATAAGAAGATATAACAATTGTAAATATTTATGCACCCTACTTGGGAGCACCAAAATACATAAAGCACCTAATAACAAACATAAAGAATGTTAATAGTCATAGTACAATAATAGTAGGGGACTTTAACACCTCATTTACATCAATGGACAGATCCTCCAAGCAGAAAATCAACAAAGCAACAGTAGCTTTGAGTGACACACTGGGCCAGATGGATTTAACAGATATATTCAGGACATTCGTTCGTAAAATAACAGAATACACATTTTTTTTCAAGTGCACATGAAACTATCTCCAGAATAGGAACACAACCTTCCTCTTTGCCCCCTTCCTTTCTTCCTTCCTTCTCTCTCTCTCTCTTTTTAGTTTCAGAGGTATAGTTTAGTGATTCATCAGTTGTATATAATACACAGTGCTCATTCCATCAAGTCCCCTCTTTAACGACTATCACCCAGTTACCTCATCCCTCCACTCACCTCTTCTCCAGCAACCCTCAATTTGTTTCCTTGAGTTAAGAGTCCCTTTTGGTTTATCTCCCTCTCTGATTTTGTCTTGTTTTATTTTTCCTTCCCTTCCCCTATATTCAGCCATTTTGTTTCTTGGATTCCACATATGAGTGGAATCATTTTATATTTGTCTTTCTCTGACTGATCTATTTTGTGTAACATAATACTCTCTAGGATCACATATTGAGCCACAAAACAAGTCTCAATGAATTCAAGAAGATCGAAGCCATGCTGTGTATCTTTCTTTTTTAAGATTTTATTTATTTATTTATTTGACAAAAAGAGAGAGCACAAGCAGGGGGATTGGCAGGCAAAGGGAGAGGGATAAAGAGAAGCAGGCTCCCCACTGAGCAGAGAGCCTGAGGTGGGGCTCTATCTAAGGACCCTGGGATCATGACCTGACCCAAAGGCAGAAGCTTAACTGACTGAGCCACCCATGTGCCCCCATGCTATGCATCTTTTCTGACCACAACACTATGAAACTAGGAGTCAACCCCAAGAAAAAAATCTGGAAAGAGCACAAGTACATAGAGGTTAAATAGCATGCTACCAAACAGTGAATGGATCAACCATGAAATAAAAGAAGAAATAAAAATGTACATGGACAGAAATGAAAATGAGGTTCAAAACCTTTAGGATACAGTAAAAGTGGTTCTAAGAGGTAAATTCAATACAGGCCTATCTCAAGAAGCAAGATACATCTCAAATAAACAACATAACCTATGCCTAAAGGAGACAGAAACAGAATGACAAAGAAAACCTAAGACCAGTAGAAGGAAGAAATGCATAAAGATTAGAGCAGAAATAAGTGAAATAGAAACTAAAAAAACAACAGGACAGATCAAGGAAAACAGGAGCTAGTTTTAAAAAAATCAATAAAATTGATAAATCTGTAGCCAGACTTAGGAAAAAACAGAAAGGAATAAATTCAGAAATGATACAGGAGAACTAACAGCCAACACCACAGAAGTACAAACAATTATAAAAGAATATTATGAAAAGCTCTATGTCAACAAATTGGACAACCTAGAAGAAATGGATAAATTCCTAGAAATATAACTATTAAAAGTGTTTATATATATATATATTAAATATTTATATATAATATATTAAATATATATAAATATTAAAACTATTATAAAACCATATAAACTATTAAAACTGAAGCAGGAAGAAATAAAAAATTTAAAGAGATGAATTACCAGCAATTAAATAGAATCATTAATCAAAAAACTCCCAACAAACACAAGTCCAGCACCAGATGGCATCATGGGCAAATTCTAAAGAACATTTAAAAATGAGTTAATGCTTATTCTTCTCAAACTATTCTAAAAACTAGAAAAGAAGGAAAACTTTCAAATTCATTTTATGAGGCCAGCATTACCCTGATCTCAAAACCAGATAAAGACACAACAAAAAAAGAGAACTACAGGTCAATATCTCTGATGAACATAGATACAAAAATCCTCAATAAAATACTACAAAACCAAATCCACCTATACCTTAAAAACATTCACGATAAGGTAGGATTTATTCTTTGGTTGCAAGGGAGGTTCAATATTCACAAATCAATCAATATGACACATCAAATCCATAAGAGAAAGGATAAGAACCATATGAAAATTTCAATAGATGCAGAGAAAATGCATTTAACAAACTACAGCATGACAAAAACCTTCAACAAAGTAGGTTTAGTGGGAACACACCTGTATGAAAAACCCACAGCTAACATCATACTCAGTGGTGCAAAAGTGAGAGCCTTCTCCCTAAGATCAGGAACAAGACAAGGACATAGACTAAATTCACCACTTTCATTCAACATAGTAGTAGAAATCCTAGCCACAGCTCTCAGACAAAAAGGCACATAAAAGGTATCCAGATTGGTAAGGAAGAAGTAAAGCTTCCACTTTTTACCAATGATATGATACTATACATTGAAAACCTGAAAGACTCCACCAAAAAACTGTTAGAAGTGATCAATGAATTCAGTAACATTGCAGGATACAAAATAAATCTACAGAAGTCGGTTGTATTTCTGTATACCAATAATGCAGCAGCAGGAAAGGAAAGTAAGAAATAATGCCATTTATAATTGCATCAAAAATAACATGATACCTAAGAATTAACCAAAGAGATGAAAGATCTACACTCCAGAAACTCTAAAACACTGATAAAAGAAACTCAAGATGATGCAAAGAAATGGAAAGACATTCCATGCTCATGGATTGGAAGAACAAATATTGTTAAAATGTCTATACCACTCAGAGCAATCTACACATTTAATGCAATCCCTATCAAAATACCAATGGTATTTTTCACAAAACTAGAACAAACAATCCTAAAATTTCTATGGAACCACAAAAGACCCTGAATAGCCAAATCAACCTTGAAAAAGAAAAGCACAAGTGGAAGCATTACAATTCTGGACTTCAAGTTATATTACAAAAGCTACAGTAATCAAAGTTGTATGACACTGGCACAAAACAGACACATATATCAACAGAACAGAATAGAAAACCCAGAAATAAACCTACAACTCTATGGTCAATTAACCTTTGACAAAGCAGGAAAGAATATCCAATGGGATAAAGACAAGCTTTTCAACAAAGAGCCTTCCCAACAGTATTGGGAAAACTGGACAGCAACATGCAAAAGAAAGAAACTGGGACACTTTCTTACACCATACACAAAAATACATTCAAAGTGGCTTAAAGACCTAAATGTGAGACATGAAACCATAAAAATCCTAGAAAAGAGCATAGTTCAGTATTATCTCTGACACGGGCCATAGCAAAAAGGGAAACAAAAGCAACAATGAACTATTTTGACTACATCAAAATAAAAAGGTTTTGTACAACAAAGGAAACAATCAATGAAACTGAAAGACAACTCATGGAATGGGAGTAGATATCTGCAAATGACATATTTGATAAAGGGTTAGTATCTAAAATATATAAAGAACTTATCAAACTCAACACCCAAAAAACAATCCAGCTACAAAAATGGGCAGAAGATATGAGCAAATATTTCTCCAAAGAAGACATACAGATGGCCAGCAGACATATGAAAAGTGCTCATTATCATTTGTCATCAAGGAAATGTAAATCAAAACTACAAAGAGATATAACTTTACTCCTGTCAGAATGGCTAAAATAAACCACACAAGGAATAACAGGTGTTGGTGAGGATGTGGAGGAGAAGGAACCCTCATTCTCTGTTGGTAGGAATGCAAACTGGTGTAGCCACTGTGGAAAACAGTATGGAGGTTTCTAAAAAAGGCAAAAATGGAACTAGCCCATGATACATCATTCACTCTACTGGCTATTTACTCAAAGAATACAAAAACACTAATTCAAAAGAATAAATGATCCCCTATGTAAATTGTGCCATAGGAGCATTATTCACAATAGCCAAGATAAGAGAGCAGTTCATGTGTCCATCAATTGAAGAATGAATAAAGAAGTGGCATATACATATTCCATTATTCTACTCATCTGCAGAATTCATGAAACAAAAAAAATGAGCAAAAGTGAAGAGAGAGAAATCAAGAAACAGACTCTTGACTATAGAAAACAAATTGAGGGTTACCAGAGGGGAGGTGTCTGTGGTGGGGTTGGGTTAAATAGGTGATGGGGATTAAGGAGTGAACTTGTGATGATCACTGGATAATTAAAATAAATACTTTAAAAAATGAAAATAAAAATAGAAGTAATCAAAATTTGTGAAATTCTGTGCAGTGCAAGCTGTTGAAGGAGACTTGTAAGATTTTCCTTGATATACGATCTTACAAAGACTGTGAACTAAATTTGGGGACTGGAACTAAGGAGACACTATGCAGCTGGGTGTTTCTAAAATTCATCTAATTGGGTAAAATATCCACTGTTCATAATTAGTCTTCTCAGCCTCAAATAGTTGCTTTTGGGGTCCCTCAAGAGCTCCCAGTGGAGGGAAAGGGCCTAAAGGTTAAGTGACTATAGAGTGTTGAGGGGCTGGAGTGGGAAGGGAAAGTCTAAAAAGGGTGGATTGAAGGATGGAGTATGTAGGAATTTTGAAGGGTGACATAGTAATAGATTTCAGATCTTCTAACAGTCAAAGCAGACTGGTCTAGAAGTGGAAACCAGAGGTCCCTTATTTAGCAATTCCTTAATTATTGGCTTAGTCTCTAAAGCCCCTCTGTTATAAATTATATTGAGCAATCTTGGGAAGCAGCATGAATGGCTCTACCTCTACTTATGACAGTGTTCTATCAAGGAGTTCCATACGCCATGGATGCCTGATACCAGTAGAATTTCTTGCCCACAAAATGGAGAAATCCTGTCCACTAATTGGTAAATCCTCAATAAGATGGGTACTAGAGGAATCAGACAAAGCCATTAGGGGACACAGGCATAACGGAGATGAATAGGGGGACTTTTAAAGGGAATCCTTCACGGTCACAACGAATCTAATACTCCATTTCAAAAAGCTATTGGGGTAGTGAGGCTAAGAAGGAAATTGTGTTGAGCTTTAAGAGATCCTATAGAGATGCTGAAGGACTGGGAGGCAAACTGTTAAAGCTGACAGTGTTTGGAGACTTTGAGGAAGAGGGAAGGAAATGAGGCAGTACTAAGGGTCTAACATGTCACCCCAATTTTTTCTTTTTTTACTTTTTACTTTTTTATTTTTTATAAACATATATTTTTATCCCCAGGGGTACAGGTCTGTGAATCGCCAGGTTTACACACTTCACAGCACTCACCAAAGCACATACCCTCCCCAATGTCCATAACCGCACCCCCCTTCTCCCAACCCCCCTCCCCCCAGCAACCCTCAGTTTGTTTTGTGAGATTAAGAGTCACTTATGGTTTGTCTCCCTCCCAATACCATCTTGTTTCATTGATTCTTCTCCTACCCACTTAAGCCCCCATGTTGCATCACTACTTCCTCATTTCAGGGAGATCATATGATAGTTGTCTTTCTCCGCTTGACTTATTTCACTAAGCACGATACACTCTAGTTCCATCCATGTTGTCGCAAATGGCAAGATTTCATTTCTTTTGATGGCTGCATAGTATTCCATTGTGTATATATACCACATCTTCTTTATCCATTCATCTGTTGATGGACATCTAGGTTCTTTCCATAGTTTGGCTATTGTGGACATTGCTGCTATAAACATTCAGGTGCACATGCACCTTTGGATCACTATGTTTGTATCTTTAGGGTAAATATCCAGTAGTGCAATTACTGGGTCATGGGGCAGTTCTATTTTCCACATTTTGAGGAACCTCCATGCTGTTTTCCAGAGTGGTTGCACCAGCTTGCATTCCCACCAACAGTGCAGGAGGGTTCCCCTTTCTCCGCATCCTCACCAGCATCTGTCATTTCCTGACTTGTTGATTTTAGCCATTCTGACTGGTGTGAGGTGATATCTCATTGTGGTTTTAATTTGTATTTCCCTGATGCTGAGTGATATGGAGCACTTTTTCATGTGTCTTTTGGTGTCACCCCAATATTAATGAGAAGTGTGGAAGATGCCCTTAAACTCATGAGGGTAATATAACTTGTGAATTCAGTGACAATTAAGGTCATGGAAGGTCTTCTTCCTCAGAGCTAAGATAATACTCCTCCTGTGAAGAAGGAATGTGGGTCTTTTCCTTCCTTTTGAGGGTAGCCTTCACCAATGCCCAGCTCTCTTGGGCTAGCTGAAATCACCTTGATAGATACCCAAATGTTATAGGCTTCCTAACTCACTCACAGAGGCCTGAAGACCCAGGCAGATCACCCCACCCCTTCCTTACTACCGAACCAAATGGCCTTTTTTTTAATAATACCAGCAAACATTCCGGTCAACAGAGGCCTATATTTTTGGGTCCTGTCTTTAAGTTCTTCTAACTGTTGGGTTTTGTTTGTCTGTTTGTTTGTTTGTTTGTTTAAAATGTGTATGATCTTTCTTTTTAATTTTTATTTCTTTCAGCATAACAGTATTCATTATTTTTGCACCACACCCAGTGCTCCATGCAATCCATGCCCTCTCCAATACCCACCACCTGGTTCCCCCAATCTCCCACCCCACTCCCCGCCCCTTCAAAACCCTAAGATTGTATTTCAGAGTCCATAGTCTCTCATGGTTCACCTCCCCTTCTAATTTACCTCAACTCCCTTCTCCTCTCCATCTCTTCTTGTCCTCCATGCTATTTGTTATGCTCCACAAATAAGTGAAACCATATGATAATTGACTCTCTCTGCTTGACTTATTTCACTTAGCATAATCTCTTCCAGTCTTGTCCATTTTGCTACAAAAGTTGGGTATTCATCCCTCCTGATGGAGGTATAATACTCCATAGTGTATATGAACCACATCTTCCTTATCCATTCGTCCGTTGAAGGGCATCTTGGTTCTTTCCACAGTTTGGTGACCGTGGCCATTGCTGCTATAAACATTGGGGTACAGATGGCTCTACTTTTCCCTACATCTGTATCTTTGGGGTAAATACCCCTTAGCGCAATGGCAGGGTCATAGGGAAGCTCTATTTTTAATTTCTTGAGGAATCTTCACACTGTTCTCCAAAGTGGCTGCACCAACTTGCCTTCCCACCAACAGTGTAAGAGGGTTCCCCCTTCTCCACATCCTCTCCAACACATGTTGTCTCTTGTCTTGCTAATTTTCACCATTCTAACTGGTGTAAGGTGGTATCTCAATGTGGTTTTAATTTGAATCTCCCTGATGGCTAGTGATTTTTTCATGTGTCTGATAGCCATTTGTATGTCTTCATTGGAAAAGTGTCTGTTCATATCTTCTGCAAATTTTTTGATATGATTGTCTGTTTTGTGTGTGTTGAGTTTGAGGGGTTCTTTATAGATCCTGGATATCAACCTTTTGTCTGTACTGTCATTTGCAAATATCTTCTCCCATTCCTTGGGTTGCCTCTTTGTTTTGTTGACTGTTTCCTTTGCTGTGCAGAAGCTTTTGATCTTGATGAAGTCCCAAAAGTTCATCTTCGCTTTTGTTTCCTTTGCCTTTGGAGACATATCTTGAATGAAGTTGCTGTGGCTGATATCGAAAAGATTACTGCCTATGTTCCCCTCTAGGATTCTGATGGATTCCTGTCTCACGTTGAGGTCTTTTATCCATTTTGATTTTATCTTTGTGTACGGTATAAGAGAATGGTTGAGTTTCATTCTTTTACACATAGCTGTCCAGTTTCCCCAGCACCATTTATTGAAGAGTGTCTTTTTTCCACTATATATTTTTTCCTGCTTTGTCGAAGATTATTTGACCATAGAGTTCAGGGTCCATATGTGGGCTCCCTACTCTGCTCCACTGGTCTATGTGTTTGTTTTTATGCCAGTACCATGCTGTCTTGGTGATCACAGCTTTGTAGTAAAGCTTGAAATCAGGTAGCATGATGCCCCCAGCTTTATTTTTGTTTTTCAACATTTCCTTAGTGATTCGGGGTCTCTTCTGATTCCATACAAATTTTAGGATTATTTGCTCCAGCTCTTTGAAAAATACCAGTGTAATTTTGATCAGAATGACATTAAAAGTATAGATTGCTCTAGGCAGTGTAGACATTTTAACAATGTTCATTCTTCCGATCCAAGAGCATGGAATGGTCTTCCATCTTTTTGTGTCTTCTTCAATTTCTTTCATGAGTGTTCTATAATTCCTTGAGTACAGTTTCTTTACCTCTTTGGTTAGGTTTATTCCCAGGTATCTTATGGTTCTTGGTGCTATAGTAAAAGGAATCGATTCTCTAATTTCCCTTTCTGTACTTTCATTGTTAGTGTATGAGAAAGCCACTGATTTCTGTACATTGACTTTATATCCTGCCACATTGCTGAATTACTGTATGAGTTCTAGTAGTTTGAGGGTGGAGTCTTTTGGGTTTTCCATATAAAGAATCCTGTCATCTGCGAAGAGAGAGGGTTTGACTTCTTCATTGCCAATTTGGATACCTTTTACTTCTCTTTTTTGTCTAATTGCTGTTGTCAGGACTTCTAATACTATGTTGAACAAGAATGATGAGAGTGGGCATCCTTGTTGTGTTCTTGATCTCAACGGGAAGGCTGCAAGATTTTTCCTATTGAGGATGATATTTCCTGTGGGTCTTTCATATATAGATTTTATGAAGTTCAGGAATGTTCCCTCTATCTCTATACTTTGAAGCATTTTAATCAGGAACGGATGCTGGATTTTGCCAAATGCTTTTTCTGCATCAATTGAGAGGACCATGTGGTTCTTCCCTCTTCTCTTATTAATTTGTTCTATCCCATTGATTGATTTGCAAATGTTGAACCATCCTTGTAGCCCAGGGATGAATCCCACCTGGTAGATAATCTTTTTGATGTGCTGTTGGATCCTGTGTGCTAGGATCTTGTTGAGAATCTTAGCATCCATATTCATCAGTGATCTTGGTCTGAAATTCTCCTTTTTGTTATGGTCTTTTCCTGGTTTGGGGATCAGGGTAATGCTGGCTTCATAAAAAGAGTCTGGAAGTCTTCCTTCTGCTTCAATTTTTTGAAACAGCTTCAGGAGAATAGGTGTTATTTCTTCTTTGAAAGTTTGGTAGAATTCCCCAGGCAATCCATCAGGTCCTGGTAAGTTCTTCTAATTATTTTAACTGTAAAGCCATGAATTTGGATTGTATATTTTCAACTTTCTCAAAATAATATTCTTACAGTGCTGGACTAATGTCTGAATTTTAGCTATCTCACCATTTTATCAGGAGTTTTTTGTTTGTTTGTTTGTTTGTTTGTTTGTTTGTTTTGTAATGTTATGAAGCACAAGTCTTAGATCATTCTGAGAGCCTGTGGTAGAGTCAAGGTTCTTTGGTAATTAAGTTCAAGACCTGAGTGCTTTTTTTTTTTTTAAAGTAGTTTCTAATGGGTGATGATAATTTGCCACAATTTCATCCTTTATTGTTTACAATTTTGAATACATGACAAATCATTTTTAATAGCATAAAACTCAGAATGGCTTCAAGCCATTTTTCCTGAAATTTTTTACTCTCTCAGTTTCCTTAAATTTTTAACTCTCTCAGTTAAGTTTGAAATCCCTTAAGGTCTTTCAAGATCTTTCATTTAGCTTTCTTATACCACAGAGAGGCATCTCTGGACAATCTCTGATTTTGAGTAACCACGTGATGGCAGTGTCTGCAGGTTTTTTTTATCTTAGGAATGACCTTGTACTGCATCCAAAGCAACTGTATTTCTTAATCCATGCCTGGGATGAGCATGCCATGCCTAGCAAATGTGGGCAGAAAACCCCTGAAATGTCTTTATAATCTTCACCAATGCCCAGCTACCTTGGGCTAGCTGAAATAACCTTGTCACATATCCAAATGTTAGGCTACCTCAATCACTCATAGGGGCCTGTAGAGCTGGACACATCTCCCCACCTACCCAATCAAATTAGCTTCTTCTTTATTACCAGTGATATATTCCATCACCACTTCTTTTTTTTTTTTTTTTCCTGTTTGACCTATCTAGGAACTACTGACAGTGCTATTTGTTGAGAGTTAGATAACTAGTTGTGCAGACATGTGGATGCATGGCCTAGGCACCCAAGCAAGCTCACTTGGATGATGCTGAGACAAATGGAGTAAATATGCTCCTTTTCTGTATCTGTCTTCCAAAACAATACAAGTTTTTACATACCATTTGAACCAAATATCCATAGGAGACACTCAAATTGGGATTCTGGAACTACAACTTGTTTATAAGACAATGGTACATGGGGTGACCACTCCATGATAACCCCAGCACTTAGAAACACCACATTTACCTAAACCAAGCGTGAGCACACCATGGGTCATAGGTAAAATATGTCTTTGTGGAATATAGCCACACCCATTTGTTTACCTACTCTCTATGGGTGCTCTCACTGAATAGCTGTGATGAAAACCCAATGGCTGGAAAATTCTAAAATATTTACCAGCTGACTCCTTATGAGAAAGTCTCCATAGACAAGGAGGATGGTGAGGCAAATGGAGGAGAAAGGCTAAGTACTCCCCTGAACTCACACAGCCTGACTTTCACAGGAATTTCCCCACTGCCTCTCATTTACTGTTGAACACTTGTTCCACTTCTTTCCTTATCTATTGATAAAGTAATTTTCAGCTTTAATATTTATAAGCCCTGTGTCTTGGCTCCCAGGGAAATTGTACTTAACATTTGCCAAGGTCAAAATGACTTGTCAAAACCTAAAGCATGGGCTCTATTTCTGCCCCAAGCACACATTGTACATCCTCTTCATTAGAGAAAATAATCAAAAAGGAACTTTCTGAACATAAAAGAGAAGAAAAAGAAACTTTCTTAGTTCTCATTAGCTTTAAGTCATACAGACCAGCATATACTAGAAACTTAAGGTCTACAACTTTATGAATTATTTTTTATCTAATAATTTGTAACTTTTTATATAAAAAATATAGACAACCCTGCACTTAATGTTCCTTTGTCAGCACACTGTTGTTTATGAAGATTGTGTATCCCAGGCAGCTGTCCTAATTGGGCTGGTATGCAACAGTTTTTTTTTAATTTTTAATTTATTTAGTTGAGAGACAGAGAGAGAGAGAGAGAGAGAGAGAGAGAGAGAAAGAATGTAGAGCTGGCGGCAGGGCAGAATGAGAGGAAGAATCAGACTTCCTGCTGAGCAGGAAGCCCAAGATGGTGTTTGATCTCAGGACCCTGGGATCATGACCTGAAGTGAAGGCAGACACTTAACTGACTGAACCACCCAGGTGCCCTTTCCTCCTTTTCAAAATAAATTCTAGGGATTGCTGGGAAGATAGCAGAGAAGGACTCTAAGTTCACCTTGGCCCATGGATACAA
This sequence comes from Mustela nivalis, assembly GCF_964662115.1. Lineage (NCBI taxonomy): Eukaryota > Metazoa > Chordata > Mammalia > Carnivora > Mustelidae > Mustela > Mustela nivalis. Next base: position 73,111,434 of record NC_139029.1, on the reverse strand, counting down.
CTAGGTAACAGCCACATTAGTGTAAATAAACCTGAAAACCACCTGAAGACTGGCAGAACAAAATCCACAACTAAATGTACAAAATAGGCCACATCAAAGAAGGTAGGTAAGATGGACAAACCATCAGGAGCTTAAGGACCACAGGTCTGTCCATGGGAGTGGAAAGAAACAAGACTATCATATTAGGGAGCCCATGTGGGGAAGATAAATCCCCATAACACTTGGCTTTGAAAACCAGAGGGGCTGAATTTCCCAAGCTCTTACAACGAAAGAGACTTTTTAAAATCAGCAGGCTCAGCTCTGGGAGACCCAGGAGGGCCAGAGGAAACTGAGTCCTTGCCTTTAAAGAGACAGCAGAACAAACAACCCTTCTGTGGTACAGCATAGAAATTACAGGTTGAAAAACACCTGTGTCATACAGGAGGGTGGGATGTTTACTAATCTCAGAGCACATCCTGGAGGGACATCCCTAAGAGACTCCTCTAGGAACTAAGGAGTAGGTAGGAACCATCTCCCTTCCCTAACCCTAGCATAAACACATGGCCACCTATGGGAATCAAAGCAATGCCCATACTCCTACCTGATAACCATGCACCTAGATCTCCACCCCTCTGCCCACTGCCCCGAGTTTGGGTGAATCTGCTCCTTCCAGAGATAGCTCTACCTCAGTCTCAGTGCTGCAGGTACTCTCCCCATAATACTGGTGCAAATCTTGACAACACTGCATCTACCCACCCAAATCTTGTTAAAACTGCATGCCCTACCCCTGAGTGCTTTGTGGATCTACCTCCTCTAACATGCCCTTGGCCAAAGCGCATCCAAAACAGGGCCATAAACCTCTCACTGTGCAAGATGCCCCACCAGGGGCCACCACCACTCCAAAGTGACTCCTGCCCTGGGGAGAGGGAAAGATAACCCCACATACCAGTCCTACTGAGGCCCTGACAGTGGGCTGCCGGGAGAGAGCTGGTAGATTGCAGGAACAGCTCACCAGTGAAAATTTCTCAGGGTATAACATATGGAAAGTGCCTTGCATTTTGGTGCGATTACATTTATGGCAAATGCCTGGTCTGACTTGCCTCAAACCTCTGGCATCCTTAGACTGTCCTACTAACACCACAGGGACCAAACACTGCCCATTACAGGCAAAGAGACATAATGAAGATGACTCAGCCACAATGGCAGAATGAGACACTCATGATGTGTCAAGTTCTGATAATAGGGAACATTGCACTGCAGGGCACTATAGGAAGTTTTTTCATAAGGTCACTACTTTTCAGAATAGGGAGATGTAGCTGGATTTCCTAACACAAGGAAACAGACACAGAGAGTTACGCAAAATGAGGAGACAGAGGAATACGTCCCAAATGAAAGAACAGGATAGAATGACAGCAAGAGACCTAAGCAAAACAGAGATAAGCAATATTCATGATAGAGAATTTAAAGTAATGATCATAAAAATATTCACTAGACTTGATAAAAGAACAGAGGACATCAGGGAGACCGTCAACAAATAGATTAAAAGGAACAAATCAGGGATGAAGAAGATGATAAATGAAATTAAAATACACTAGATGGAATAAATAGTAGACTAGAGAAAGCAGAAGAACCAATCAATGACCGGGAAGACAGAGTAATGGAAAGTAATCAAGCTGAGTAGGTAGGAGAAAAAAATTATGCAAAATAAGAATAGACTTAGGAAAATCAGTGACTCCATCACATGTAGTAACATTCATATTATAGGGATGCCAAAAGCAGAAGACACAGGAAAAGGGACAGACTCTTTATTAAAGAAAAAATATCTGAAAAATTTCCAAATCTGAGGAAGGAAACAGAAAACAGATCCAAGAGGCATATAGATGCCCCAAACAAAATCAGCCCAACGAAGTCCACACCAAGATGCATAGTAATTAAAATGGCACAAGTAGTGATAAAGAAAGAATTTTGAAAGTGGCAAGAGAAAAGGAAACTGTTACATAAAGGGATCCCATAAGGCTATCAGCAGATTTTTCAATAGAAGCTGATGTCAGAAGTGGGTGGCATGATACATTCAAAGTTCTGAAAAAACAAGAATACTCTACCTAGCAGGGTATCATTCAAAATAGAAGAAGAAATAGTTTCCCAGACAAAGGTTAAAGGAATTCATGACCACAAATCAGCCCTACAAGATATTAAAGGGGACTCTTTGAGGAAGGAAAGATCATAAATAAGAGTTAGAAAAGTAGGAAGTAGGAAGCACAAAAGCAATAAAAAAATAAGCAATAAAAATAAGTATATCTGAGGGCACCTGGGTGGCTCAGTGGGTTAAAGCCTCTGCCTTTGGCTCAGGTCATGATCCCAGGGTCCTGGGTTCAAGCCCCACATCAGGATCTCTGTCCAGCAGGGATCCTGCTTCCTCCTCTCTCTCTGCCTGCCTCTCTGCCTACTTGTGATCTCTCTGTCAAATAAATAAATAAAATCTTTAAAAAAATTCACCTGTTCATTTAAAAAAAATAAGTGTATCTATAAAAATCAGTCAAAGCACTTATAAAATAAAAAAATATAAATTATGACACCATAAACCTAAAACATAAGTGGGGAGGGGTGAGGAGTAATGAATCAGTTCAAATTCAGGCAACCATCAAATTAACATGGATTTCTATATGCAGAAGATGTTATAAATAAACCTAATAATAACCAAAATGAAAAACCTGATTAAAAAAGATATGCAAAAAATAAAGAGAAAGGAATCCAAGTATCTCATTAAAGAAAGTCACCTTATCATGAAAGAAGAGAGCAAGGGAAAAAAGGAATAAAAAACTATAAAAATAACCATAAAACAAGTAACAAAATGGCAATAATTCATACCTATCAAAAATTACTTTGAATCTCCTTGGTGGCTAGTGATTATTAACATTTTTTCATGTGTCTGATAGCCATTTGTATGTCTTCATTGGAGAAATGTCTGTTCATGTCTTCTGCCCATTTTTTGACATGATTATCTGTTTTGTGTGTGTTGAGTTTGAGGAGTTCTTTATAGATCCTGGATATCAGCCTTTTGTCTGTATTGTCATTTGAGAATATCTTCTCCCATTCGGTGGGTTGCCTCTTTGTTTTGTTGACTATTTCCTTTGCTGTTAAAATGCTTTTGATCTTGATGAAGTCCCAAAAATTCATTTTTGCTTTTCTTTCCTTTGCCTTTGGAGACATATCTTGAATGAAGTTGCTGTGGTCGATGTCAAAGAGGTTACTGTCTATGTTCTCCTCTAGGATTCTGATGGATTCCTGCCTCACGTTGAGGCCTTTTATCCATTTCAAGTTTATCTTTGTGTATGGTGTAAGAGAATGGTCAAGTTTCATTATTCTACACAGAGCTGTCCAATTTTCCCAGCACCTGTTTTGTCAAAGATTATTTGACCATAGAGTTGAGGGTCCATATGTGGGCTCTCTACTCTGTTCCACTGGTCTATGTGTTTGTTTTTATGCCAGTACCATGCTGTCTTGGTGATCACATCTTTGTAGTAAAGCTTGAAATAAGGCAACGTGATGCCCTCAGTTTTGTTTTTCTTTTTCAACATTTCCTTAGCAATTCAGGGTCTTTTCTGATTCCACACAAGTTTTAGAATTGTTTGCTCCAGCACTTTGAAAAATGCTGGTAGAATTTTGATCAGAATGTGATTGAAAGTATAGATTGCTCTAGGCAGTATAGACATTTTAACAATATTTATTCTTCTGATCCATGAGCATGGAATGCTCTTCCATCTTTTTGTGCCTTCAATTTCTTTCATGAGTGTTCTGTAGTTCCTTGAGTACAAATCTTTATCTCTTTGTTTAGGTTTATTCCCATGTATCTTATGGTTCTTGGTGCTATAGTAAATCGAATCAATTCTCTATTTTCCCTTTCTGTATTTTCATTGTTAGTGTATGAGAAAGCAACTGATTTCTGTACATTGATTTTGTATCCTGCCACATCACTGAATTGCTGAATGAGTTCTAGTAGTTTGGGGGTGGAGTCTTTTGGCTTCTCCATACAAAGTATCATGTCAGGGGCACCTGGGTGGCTCAGTGGGTTAAAGCCTCTGCCTTCAGCTCAGGTCATGATCCCAACATCCTGGGATTGAGCCCCGCATCAGGCTCTCTGCTCAGCAGGGAGCCTGCTTCCTCCTCTCTCTCTGCCTGATTCTCTGCCTACTTGTGATCTTTGTCTGTCAAATAAATAAAATCTTTTTTTAAAAAAATTATCATGTCATTTGCAAAGAGAGAGAGTTTGACTTCTTCATTGTCAATTTGAATACCTTTTACTTCTCTTTGTTGAGATAACACCTTACACCAGTTAGAATGGCCAAAATTAACAAGACAGTAAACAATGCGTGTTGGAGAAAGGGGAACCATCTTACACTGTTGGTGATAATGCAAGTTGATACAGCCACTTTGGAAAACAGTGCGGAGATTCCTCAAGAAATTAAAAATAGAGCTTCCCTATGACCCTGCAATTGTACTACTGGGTATTTACCGCAAAAATGCAGATGTAGTGAAAAGAAGGGCCATTTGTACCCCCAATGTTCATAGCAACAATGGCCACAGTTGCCAAACTGTGGAAAAAACCAAGATGCCCTTCAACAGACAAATGGATAAGGAAGATGTGGTCCATATACACTATGAAGTATTATGCCTACATCAGAAAAGATGAATACCCAATTTTCATATCAACATGGATGGGACTGGAAGAGATTATGCTGAGTGAAATAAGTCAAGCAGAGAGAGTCAATTATCATATGGTTTCACTTATTTGTGGACCATAAGAAATAACACAGGGGACATGGGGAGATGAAGAGGAGAAGGGGGAGTTGGGGGAAATTGGAGGGGTGATGAACCATGAGAGACTATGGACTCTGAAAAACAATCTGAGGGTTTTGGAGGGGCAGGGGGTAGGAGGTTGGGTGAGTCTGGTGGTAGGTATTATGGAAGGCACATACTGCATGGAGCACTGGGTACGGTACATAAACAATGAATTCTGGAACACTGAAAAGAAATTAAATAAATAAATAAAATTTTAAAGTTAGTTTGAATGTAAACCAACTAAACTCTCCAGTCAAAAGACATAGGGTGATGGAATGTATATAAAAAAAAACAAAACAAAACAAAACCAAATAAAACCCAAGACCAACCTAAAGCTACCAACAAGAAACTCTTTTCAGACCTAAAGACCTATACAGATCAAAAGTGAGGGGATGGGGAAATGCTTATTACACAAATGGAAATGAAAAGAAAGCTGAGGTAGCGATACTTGTATCAGAAAAAAATAGCCTTGATAACAAAGACTATAACAAGAGACAAAGAAGGACACTATACAATCATAAAAAGGACAATCCAACAAGATGATATAACAGCTTCAACTATTTATCCACCCACCATGAGAGCATCTAAATATGCAAAGCAGTTAATAAGAAACAAAGAAATTAATTAATAGGAATATAATATGAGGGGAATTTACCACCACACTTACATCAATGGACAGATCATCCAGACAGAAAATCAACAAGGAAACAGTAAGTTTGAGTGACATTTTTGATCAGATGGATTTAACAGGTATATTTAGAATATTCCATCCTAAAACAGCAGAATACGCATTCTTTTCAAATGCACACAGAACGTTCTCCAAAATAGATCACATAAAATAAATCTCAACAGACTCAAAAAGATCGAAGTCAGACCATGCAACTTTTCTGACACAACACTAAGAAATTAAATTAATTAAGAAATTAAAATCACAAGAAAAAATCTGGAGAGAGTACAAATACATAGAGGTTAGATAACATCCTACTAAGCCAAGAAATCAAAGAGGAAATAAAATACAAATGGAGACAAATGAAAATGAAAACATAATGCTTCAAAATCTTTGGGATGCAACAAAAGTGGCTGTAAGGGAGACATAGTAATACAGGCCTTTCTCAAGAAGCAAGAGAAATCTCAAACCACCTATCCTTACACCTAAAGGAGATTAAAAAAAAAAAAAAAAGCAACAGACAAACCCAAAACAAGCATAAGGAAGGAAACAATAAAGATTAGAACGAAAATAAACAAGATAGAGACTAAAAACATCAACAGACTAGATCAATGAAACTAGGAGCTGGTTCTTTGAAAAGATCAACAAAATTAATAAACCTTTAGCCAGACTCATTAAACAAAGGAATAAAATAAACAGAATTTGAAATAAGAGGACAAACAACAACTGAAACTACAGAAACACAAACAACTGTGACAGAATATGATGAAAAATTATATGCAAAAAGTTAGACTATAGAATTAATGGATAAATTTATAGAAACATTTAATGTCTTACAACTCTTTTAGGAAGAAATAGAAAAATAGAAATAGAAAAATATTTTTCCTGTTTTGTCAAAGACAGTCTCTTCAATAAATAGTGCTGGGAAAACTGGACAGCTATATGCAGAAGAATGAAACTCGACCATTCTCTTACACCGTACACAAAGATAAACTCAGAATGGATAAAAGACCTCAACGTGAGACAGGAATCCATCAGAATCCTAGAGGAGAACATAGGCAGTAATCTTTTTGATATCAGCCACAGCAACTTCATTCAAGATATGTCTCCAAAGGCAAAGGAAACAAAAGCGAAGATGAACTTTTGGGACTTCATCAAGATCAAAAGCTTCTGCACAGCAAAGGAAACAGTCAACAAAACAAAGAGGCAACCCAAGGAATGGGAGAAGATATTTGCAAATGACAGTACAGACAAAAGGTTGATATCCAGGATCTATAAAGAACTCCTCAAACTCAACACACACAAAACAGACAATCATATCAAAAAATGGGCAGAAGATATGAACAGACACTTTTCCAATGAAGACATACAAATGGCTATCAGACACATGAAAAAATGTTCATCATCACTAGCCATCAGGGAGATTCAAATTAAAACCACATTGAGATATCACCTTACACCAGTTAGAATGGCCAAAATTAGCAAGACAAGAGACAACATGTGTTGGAGAGGATGTGGAGAAAGGAGAACCCTTTTACATTGTTGGTGGGAAAGCAAGTTGGTGCAGCCACTTTGGAGAACAGTGGCTGGAGATTCCTCAAGAAATTAAAAATAGAGCTTCTCTATGACCCTGCAATTACACTACTGGGTATTTACCCCAAAGATACAGACGTAGTGAAAAGAAGAGCCATCTGTACCCCAATGTTTATAGCAGCAATGGCCTCGGTTGCGAAACTGTGGAAAGAACCAAGATGCCCTTCAACAGACGAATGGATAAGGAAGATGTGGTCCATATACACTATGGAGTATTACACCTCCATCAAAAAGGATGAATGCCCAACTTTTGTATCAACGTGGATGAGACTGGAAGAGATTATGCTGAGTGAAATAAGTCAAGCAGAGAGAGTCAATTATCATATGGTTTCACTTATTTGTGGAGCATAACAAATATCATGGAGGACAAGGGGTGTTAGAGAGGAGAACGGGGTTGGGGTAAATTGGAAGGGGAGGTGAATCACGAGAGACTATGGACTCTGAAAAACAATCTGAGGGTTTTGAAGGGGCGGGGGGTGGGAGGTTGGGGGAACCAGGTGATGGGTATTGGAGAGGGCATGGATTGCATGGAGCACCAGGTTTGGTGCAAAAATAATGAATACTGTTACACTGAAAAAAAAAAAGAAATAGAAAAATAGAAATAGAAAAATTTAAACAGACCAATTATCAGCAATGAAATTCAGTCAGTAATCAAAGAACTCCCAAAAACATCAAAAAATTTCCAAAAAACAGAAGTACAAGACCAGATGGCTTCACAGATTAAATTTACCAAACCTTTAAAGAAGAGTCAATACCAGTTCTTCTACAACAATTAAAAAAAAAAAATAGAAGAGGAAGGAATACTTCCAAAACCATTCTGTAAGGCCAGCATTATTACCCTGACACCAAATCCAGATAAAGACACCACAGAAAAAGAGAATTATAAGCCAATATCTGATGAACATAGATGGAAAAATATTACCAAAACAAATCCAACAATACCTTATTAAAAAATCTTTCACCAATATCAAGTGGGATTTATTCCTGGGTTTTAAGGGTATTTTAATATTTACAAATCAATCAGGGTGATACATCACATTAGTAAGAGAAAGGATAAGAACCACAGGATCATTTCAGTAGACGTAGAAAAAGCATTTGACAAAGTACAACATCCATTCATGATAAAAATTATCAACAAAGCAGGCTTAGAGGAAACATACCTCAACATAATGAAAGCTTTGTATGAAAATCCCATAGCTAACATCACCCTCAAGGGTGAAAAACTGAGAGTTTTTTCCCTAAGGACAGGATGAAGTTAAGGATGTCCACTTTCATTGTTCCTATGTAACATGATACTGGAAGTCCTAGAAGTCCTAGTCACAGCAATCTGACAAAAGAAAGGAATAAAAGGCATCCAAATTGGAAAGGAAGAAGCAAAACTTTCACTTTTTGACATGATATTATACATAGAAAACTCAAAAGACTCCACCAAAATACTACTGGAACTAATAAATGAATTCAGTAATATTACAGGATACAAAACCAATCTCCAAAAATATGTTGCATTTCTTTTTTTTTTTTTTTTTTTTTTTAGATTTTATTTATTTATTTGACAGAGAGATCACCAGTAGGTAGAGAGGCAAGCAGAGAGAGAGAGAGAGAGAGAGAAGGAGGCTCCCTGCTGATCAGAGAGCCCAATGCAGGGCTCCATCCCAGGACCCTGAGATCATGACTTGAGCTGAAGGCAGAGGCTTAGCCCATTGAGCCACCCAGGTGGCCCAAAATGTTGCATTTCTATACACCAATGATGAAGCAGCAAAAAGAGAAATTAAGAAATAATCACATTTACAATTGCGCCAAAAAGAAAAAACACTGAGGGACAAACTTAGCCGAGGAGGTAAAAGATCTGTACTCTGAAAACTACAAGACATCGATGAAAGAAACTGAAGACAGCACGAATAAATGGGAAGACATTAAATGTCCATGTATTGAAAAATCAAATATTATTAAAATGTCAATACCACTTAAAGCAATCTACACATTTAATGTTATTCCTATCAAAATAACAACAGTATTTTTCATAGAACTAAAACAATCCTAAAATTTGTATGGAACTACAAAAGACCCTATATAGCCAAGGCAACCTTGAAAAAGAAAAACGAAGCTGGACTTCACAATTCTGGACTATCAAAATTCTGGACTTGAAATTATATTACAAAGCTGTAGTAATCAAAACAGTATGGTACTGGTACAAAAATTGATAATCAACAGAACAGAATAGGGAGTCCAGAAATAAACTCATTATTATATACTCAGTTATCTTCAAAAAAGGAGGCAAGAATGTAGAATAGGAAAAAGTCTCTTCAACAAACAGTGCTGGGAAAACTGGAGAGCAACATGCCAAAGAAAGAAACTGGGCCACTTTCTTATACCCTACACAAAAATAAACTCAGAATGGATTAAGGACCTAAATGTGTAACTATAAAAATCAAAGAAGAGAGCACAAGCAGTAATTTCTTTGACACTGGCTGTAGCAACCTCTTTCTAGATGTCTCTCTTAATGCAAGGGAAACAAAAGCAAAAAGACACTATTGGGACTACATCAAAATAAAAATCTTCTGCACAGTAAAAGAAATAACCAAGAAAACTAAAAGACAACCTACTGAATGGAAGAGAATATTTGCTAATGATATGTCAAATAAAGGTTAGCATCCAAAACACATGAAGAATTTATACAACTCAACATCAAAAAAAAAAAAAAAAAGTTCAATTAAAAAATGGGCGGAAGACGCGAATATACATTTCCCCAAAGACCACACACAGATGGCCAACAGACACATGAAAAGAGGCTCAACATCACTCATTATCAGGGAAATGCGAATCAAAACCACAATGAGATATCACCTCACATCTGTCAGAATAGCTAAAATAAAAGACACAAGAAAGAAATGTTGGTGAGGATATGGAGAAAAAGGAAAGCTTGTGTGTGTTGATAGAAATGCAAACTGGTGCAGCCACTGTGTAAGAAAGTATGAATATACCCTGAAAAGTTAAAATATATTCCAAATGATCCAGTAATTGCGCTACTGGGTATTACCCAAAGAACACAAGAACAATGACTCAAAAGGATACATGCACCACTATGTTTGTTGCAGTATTATTTACATAGCTAAATTATGGAAGCAGACCAAATGTCCAAAAATAGATGAATGGGTTAAGAAGAGGCGGTATATTTATAATGGAATATTATTCAGCCATAAAAAGAATGAAATATTGCCATTGGCAACAATACGTATGCATCTTGAGAATATAATGCTAAGTAAAATAAGCCAGAGAATGAGAAATACGCCAGTATTTAATTTAATGCTAAGTAAAATAAGCCAGAGAACATATGTGGAAATAAAACAAATAAAGGGAAAAAAAAAGATACAACCCCAAAACAGACTCTTAACTATAGAGGAAAAGCTAATGGTTAGCAGAGGGGAGGTGGATGGGGATTGGGTGAAATAGGTGAAGGGGATTAAGAGTACCCTTATCTTGATGAGCACTAAGTAATATATGGAATTGCTGAATCACTATATTGTACACCTGACACTAATATAACACTGTATGTTTACTACATTGGAATTAAAATTTTAAAAATTAAGTAAAAATAAACATACATTAGTCCAGAAAAAAAATTCTAAAGAGCTCATTCAATTTTCCTTGGCACTATATAATAGGGACCATATTTAAAATCTTAAAGCTCTCCACTGACAAATGAACTCAGGAATTCCCACTAGAAGAAAAATAGTTGAAATAAATCTTGCTTTATATAACTTTCCTTATATTTGTGCCAAGAATTTTCTATTTTTCCTGTGTGTTAAGGAAACTTAAGCCCACTGAGAGAGACATATGAACAAGAGAGGCCAGCAAAGTCCTCAAAGGTGGGGAAGACAAAAGAAAGCTGAGGGAGTGTGTTTACTAAGATCTGACTCTTGAGTACTGTGGGCTTGCCCTCATTTCATCTCATCCTGAACTGAACATCCACATGTACGGTCTAGTCTGGTGATTCATGTTGCCTGAATTACTTCTACTTTCAATTTCAATTTTAACACGTGATTTAAATGGTAGAAGTTTCTAACTTCCTTAGTTTGTTTTTTTTTTTTTTAAGCTTTTATACGAGGAAGCTAAAAGGTGGAAGGAGCAAGTGAGCAAGCAGTGAGCAGCTAAGACTGTTCTCGAACCTGCTGTGCTACATAGTAGGTAAGTGCATCTTCTTTTATATGCAACATGGTCTTGAACTGGACTTGATCTCTGATTGAAAGTGACAACTGAGGAATGGCAGGAGGGGCAGGTTGCCTTTTGTCTGACCCATCAGGGTCTTGGCTGGCTTTAGTTTTAGGGAAGCTCAGCTCTGCCTCTGAAACGGTATCAGCTGCAAAGGAACAGCCAAGCACACCATGTCTCCCTGGATATGCTGCTTCGGGAACAGTGTCAGCTCAGGAAAGCAGAAACTAGAGTGGAAGGAGTCCCCATGGGAGCCTCCCTAATTTACTCTTACCAGGCTCTGTGGCAGACATTAGAATTCATAGAACAAGACAGTGTCCATCAAGGAGCTTACAGGCAATGATAATCTAAAGAGATAATTTCTTTCTAATCTTTCTATTAGTCAAACTTAAGAAAGCTTCAGATTGAGAGTTCTGTAAATCTCCATGTAGAAATAAATTTAGTTCCCACATCACTGATCTTTATTAGTTAAAAATAACTATGTTGTCAGTCTGTCTGTCTCTGTCTCCTTGCCCCCCTCTGGTGTTTGTTGATTTTTTCGTAGGAACATCAGAATCACCTGCACCGGTTGTTAAATGTATAGAATCTGGGTTTAACAATTTCTTTGGATGATTCTTGGGCAGTTCAAATGTTGAAAGCCAGTCCTGAACAGGATCGAACAGTTGTACTTTGCTCATTTGAAGTAAAAAGCTCTGTGGCTCATTCACAGCTAGGAAACCGCAGACCTGTTTTCATAAAGTTGTTCAGTTGTTCCTGTCACATCTCCCTCAGCTTCTTCTAATCTTCTCTGTAAGGAGGGGACCGTGCACCTTCAGGCATTACAACGTAGCTGTTCAAGGCTTCTGTTTTACCTGCACGTTCATTGCTCCCCACACTGAAGAATCAGACAGAAGAGGGTGGGACAGGAGCATGTGTCGGACCTTGCTTACTGTTCTGATCTGACAAAGAATTTATTTGTAGATCTTGTTTCTTAGAAATCTGTAGTTTGTGGAGTGGGTTGAAATGCAGCCCAAAGGACCAAATTGTTCAATGCAATTGTTGGCAGATAAATCTCCATTTATTCAACACACACTAAAATCCTATTTTGTGCTGCATGCTATGCTAAGACAAAAGTTTATGGTATCTAATTCAATTATCAAAATATCCTCCAGGTTGGACCTATAATTTTATCCACATTACCCTTATAATTATCTTTAAAATCTTGGGTTTAGCTAGGTAAGGCTCATTGTTTAAGGGGCCATGAGCAGTAAATAATAGAGCTGGTGTTAGACACTTTTTGAATATGTGACATATAAATATAAAACTGCATATTGGAAACATTTGAATATAATAGCATGTTTACATATTCTGATTATGAAAAATACATATTGTGAACCGAGAAAAGGAGGTAAAATTGAAGATGAGCAAAGGCCTTTATTGGGGTCTCAGAATTGTAATTTGGGGAGCCAGATTCTAAGGTGAACAGAAAAGTGTCCTGTTCATGTGGGAAAAGTATGGGGTTTTTATGAGAAAGAAGGAAGGGTCTTCTAATCTTCTTATTTAGATAAAGAGTAGAGAAAAAACACGGATTTAATGCTGACTGGTGGAGCTCTTCTGATTACCATCTTGTTGATGATGTTACTGGTGCTATCAAATGAAGCTGTCCCTCGTATGCATTAACTTTACTGTCCTCATATGATCTACATGTCAGTTGCTCTGCTGATATTTTATGAGCAATCGCTTGAAATTGTTACCACTCTGGTCCAGTTAAAGAGCTCATTCTTTGGAAAAGAAAATGGAGCTTCAAAATGGAGTCTCTTATGTCAAAAATGTTATGTAACTCCACAATATTAGAAAACCATTTTAATATAATGCAATCAAAAATGTGTCAGGAGACCACAATTTTACCTTAAGTACTTAATTTTTTATATTAAAATTTAATTTAAAAAACATTTACAAGAAAATCTCAAATACTATTTATTCACCTAGATTTCTCGACTGGTGACATTTTGCTAGATTTGCTTTATCTCTCTAGATATATGTGTATGTCTCCCTACATAATATAAAATGATATTTGCATACACACACACACTCATATATATATAGTTATATATATAAATATATATATAGTTTCCATTCATAGCAGTAATTTGCATAAAAATTGACCATCTCAGCTAAGTACTTCAGCATGTAGTATCTCAAGATTCAGGACATTCTCCTGCCGTCCCTGTTAAAAAGGGAGGCTACATTCTTTAGACTGACCTCATTTCACTTACCACTCCCATTCCCAGTACTTGTCAACCTGCAGACAAAGATGAGCGCAGGGTTCACATGTTCACAGCTCTCTAATACTAGAGAGCACAATGTGATATGTGATTATGAAGAGAAGCTACATAGGTTAATCTACTGATAAAGGAACTGACAGGATAATCAATGTCTTTAAGGAAGAACACTCTGTCCACTAAGTGGCTGCAGTAGCATATGACAGAGAAATGGATTATCCAGTTGTTGTTGTTTTTTTAAAAAAATGCTTTAAAATTGTAATAAAAAATATGTGTAACATAAAATTTACCATTTTAGCCATTTTAAGAGTGTAGTTCAGTGACACTAAGTACATTCTCACTGTTGCACAACTATTACCACTATCTGTCCCCAGAGATTTTTTTCATCTCAAATGGAAACTCAGTACCCTTTGAACAGTAACTCCCTATTCCCCTGCCTTCTGCCCATGGTAAACACTATTCTACTTTCTGTCTCTATGCCTTTGACTATTTTAGGTACTTCTTGTAAGTGAAATCATGAAGTATTTGTCCTCTGTGTCTGGCTTATTTCACTTTAGAAGAATGTCTTCAATGTTCATCAATGCTGTAACATGTATCAGAATTTCATTCTTTTTTACAGCTGAAAAATATTCCATTGTATGATTATGACACATTTGGTTGATCCATTCATCCCTTCATGGACATTTTCACTTCTTGGCTACTATGAATACTGTTGCTATGAATACTGGTGTACAAAATCTGTTTGAGTCCCTCCTTTTATTTTTAATTTTTTTAAATTTAGTTTTATTTTTTCAGTGTTCCAAGATTCATTGTTTATGTACCACACCCAGGGCTCCATGCAAAACGTGCCCTCCTTAATATTCACCACCAGGCCGACCCATTCCCCCATCATCTCCCCTCTAAAACCCTCTGTTCCTCAGAATCCATATTCTCTCATGATTCACCTCCCCCTCCCAAACCCTCCCTTTACTTTTCATTTCCTTCTCCTAATGTCCTTATGTTATTCCTTATGTTCCACAAGTAAAACCATGTGATAATTGACTTTCTCTGCTTGATTTATTTCACTCAGCATAATCTCCTCCAGTCTCATCCATGTTGATATAAAAGTTGAGTATTCATCCTTCCTGATGGCTGAGTAATAATCCTAATAATCCATTATATATATGGACCACATCTTCTTTATCCATTTGCCTGTTCAAGGGCATCTTGGCTCTTTCCACAGTTTGGCAATTGTGGACACTGCTGCATGAATATTAGGGTACATATGGACCTTCTTTTCACTACAACTGTATCTTTGGGGCAAGTACCCAGTAGTGCAATTGCAGGGTCAAAGTGTAGCTCTATTTTTAATTTTTTGAGGAATCTCTACACTGTTTTCCAAAGTGGCTGCACCAACTTGCATTCCCACCAACAATGTTAGAGGGTTCCCCTTTCTCCACATCCTCTCCAACATTTGTTGTTTCCTGTCTTGTTAATCTTTGCCATTCTAACTGGTATAGGGTGGTATCTCAATGTGGTTTTTATTTGAATCTCCCTGGTGGCTAATGATGATGAACATTTTTTCGTGTGTCTGCTAGCCATTTGTGTGTCTTCTTTAGAGAAGTATCTGTGCATGTCATCTGCCTCGTTTTTGACATGATTTTCTGTTTTTTGGGTGTTGAGTTTGGAGTCAAACTTTTGATATTTTTCTACATATGCCCTGATACAGAATTGCTGGATCAAATGGTAGACTCTGAGGGGAACCAGCATAGTGTTTCCACAGTGGTTGTAACATTTTCCATGCCTACCAGCAATGCACAAGGGTTCCAATTTTTCCTACATCTTGGTCAGTGCTAGTTGTTCAGTTTGTTTTTGTTTTCATTTTTTTGATAATGGCTATGCTAATGGGTGTGAAGTTGTACCTCACTGTGGTTTTGATTTGCATTCTCATAATGATTAGTGATGTTGAACATCTTTTCACGAATCTATTGCATAAAGGTATCTTCTTGGGAGAAATGTCTGAGTCCTTTGCCCATTTTTGAATTGCATTGTTTTTGTTGTTATTACTGAGTTGGAAGAGTTCTTAAAGATTCTGGATATTAATCCGTTACCAGATATGTGATAGATCAGTTCTCTTCTCTTATTCTATGAGTTTCCTTGTTACTCTGTTGAAGGTGCTCTTTGATATACAAAAGTTATTAACTTTGATGAAGTCCTATTTAACATTTTTTCATATTTTGATCACGCCTTTGGTGTGCTATCCAAAAATATCATTGTCAAATCCAGTACCACGAAGGCTTTCTCCTGTGTTTGCTTCTATGAATTTTTGTAGTTTCATCTCTTCTGTTTAAATCTTTGATATGTTTTGAGATAAATTTTATAAATGGTGTTAAAATAATGGCCCAACTTCATCCTGTTGCATGTGAATATCACATTTCCCCAGCACCGCTTCTTGAAAACACTGTGCTTTCCCCATTGGGAAAATCTCAGCAGGCTTGTCAAAAATCATTTGGCCATGTATGGGAGGATTTATTTCTGGTCTCTCTGTTCTATTCCGTTGGTCAATATACCTATCTTTACACCAGTACACACTGCAACTGGACTGATTTTATTTATATATCATTTTCCTGATTTACTTTAGTTGTGTTTCCATTTAGCTTTTTGAGCATAGTTAAGAAAATTACTTTAGTCTTTGCCTAGAACATGCAATGCTTGTGTTTCTTCAGGGATGTTTCCTGCCACATTTGTTTACTTCCTTTGAATGGGCTGCATTTTCTTATTTCTCTGCATGCCTTGTGATTTTTGCTGTTTCAGTTGAAAACTGCTCATTTATAGAAACAGCCACCTTTTCCATTCTTTGTATACAGCTTTTGTACTAAGGAAGTCTTTGCTCATTAGCTGGGTCTTGGTCTTGAGCCTTAGGCTTAACCTAGGGAGAAACCTTAAAAATCTTCTTAGGGCTTTTCTGAGCACGCATCCTACCTGAGCTTATGTGTGGCTTTTTCAATCTCCCCCTATACGTGCTGCTTTTAAATGTCTTAATTACCCTCTGAACATCTCCTTGGGGCCTTTGATGGTCTATTGTTTGTCTCTACCCTGAAAAGGGAAAAAAATTCTATTTCTCGCCACACTGTTTTCAATACCTCATTTCTGGTCACCACATATATGGGCAATCTTCCGCAGTAAGTAATTCTGACACAAACAGTCTGAAGTTAGTGCCTGCCCTACAAAGTAAGGACACAGCCCCACAGGACTAGCCCCACTTCAGGTGCCAATCTCAATTCCAGCTTGTCACCTGTGCTTCTGAGTGGCTATGTTCTCCATCTGTACTCCACATTCAGTACTTTGCTAGAACAGCTTCCAGAACTCATGAAAAACAGTTCACTCACTAGACTATTGGTTTATAAGAGAGAAAGAAAGAAAGAAAGAAAGAAAGAGGATATAACCCCAAAACAGCAAGATAAGAGAGATGTGTAGGGCAAGGTATCAAAAAAAGGGTGTGGAGCTTCCATCCTCTCATCCTCTCTCTGTGCACACCACCCTCTGAGTACATGCACATGTTCGCCAACCCAGAAGCTCTTTAAACTCCTTCAGTTAAGGTTTCTAATGTAGTCCTCATTAAATAGGCATGATTGAGTAAATCATTGGCCTTTGGTTACTAACTCAGCCTGCAGCTTTTCTCTCTGCCCCAGGGCTGGGATTGAGGCTGAACCCTCTAATCACATGGTTGGTTCCCTTGGCAACCAGTCTTCCCTCTGTGGTCATCCAGGGTATGTTCCAAAATCACCTCATTAACATAAACTCCAGTGTGTTTGAAAGGTGTTATGTTTCACAGAAGACACTTCTTTCACCTTCTTTATTCTTTTTGCAGAAATACCACAGAATTTCCTACCATTTTTAATATGGCTTTTTCTTCACTGGATGTTTGCTTGGTGGCTTTAGATATTTGACTCTTTTTGCAGAACTACTGTAAGATTATTCTAGCCAATATTTTGGTTATTTTTTATATGTCCTCAGGGAAATAAGAGCTTAGAACTTCCTAGCTTGCCAGTTTGCTCAGTTGTCTAGGCTTAACCCTGGCTTTATGTCTTACTCAGCTTTTGTTAGACTCATTTATTTTTTTTGTAAAGCAGGTACAAGGGGTACAATAATTTCTAACTTGTAGGGTCTTATAAGTATCAATGAGGCTGAGTATGTAAGGTATGTTTCACAGGGCCTGGTATATTGTAGGCTCTCAGTGACAGTAACAATTGCTTGAATTTTATTATTACTATTGAAGCAAAACTTTGAAGAATAATATTCTATGTTTCATCACTAATATCATCACAAATTTGAGGGAGTAATAGAGGAAGCCCTCTGCGGTCTTGTAACTCTAGATTACATTTTGTCTCATAGAAAGTGCAGAAGTTTCACCTAGTCCTAAACCGATGGGTGCTTTGGATAACTCCAAGTCAGAGAATGACTTTGTAATCTTATTTCTACTAGGAGGCTTTTTTAGGTTGGCAGGTTGCCATGGCATCTGGACCCCATATGACAGCCCCCATTTGTCTGGTGGAAAACAACAATATGCAGCTGTCAGTGAACCAGACAGCTGTACAGATTCTTGAAAGGATTTCTCAACCAGTAGTGGTGGTGGCCATTGTAGGACTGTATCGTACCGGCAAATCCTACTTGATGAACCGTCTTGCAGGACAGAACCGAGGTGAGTGTTGTACTCAGCCTGGGGCCAACTGGTTACCTCTAACCATATCTCTCATGCCTTTAGTTTTTTTTTCCCTGGTCACAAGAAAGGAGAACCAAACTCCTCACAATCAACCAACCTTCTGATTCTAATTCTCACCACTAAATTACTCTTAATGTAATCTGTTACCATGCTGTTTTACTGCTGCTAAGGAAAATCTTCCTTGCTAATGCTCAGGATCCTACCTTCTTTAACCTGATCAAGTACTGGGCTCTTATAATTGCATCTCTTCTCCCTTAGAACACATTTACTTTTTTATGGGATATCAACATAAAAGGTGTCTGAATACACATTGAGGGATAGAAATAGAAAAATGTTCACCTTAAGCCCAGAAGGCTGACCTATAGCCTGCATAATTCTGATAAGGATCAAATATGTGCCGGCTGCTACATTCTTGAAGAGTCTCAGGACTGCCTGTATACCTCACCAATAGCTGCTATTGAACTGAATAAGAAGCACCAGAGAAATCTTGCAAAAGTAGTTTATGAATAGAAATTTGAAGATACATTTATGATCTAATACCTCTACACATCCCCTTCCTCTTGAGTTGTAAGCATATAACCACCAGCTTCATACAGAAAAAGTGTAGCTCTTTTGCCAATGGGTCTTATCCCCATGCTACTTGAATAAACTTACTAAGTTGCACTATGAAATATCTCAAGAATTCTTTTTTGACTGTTGTGCTCAAGGACCCCAGGACATCTATCATCTTAAAATTCCTTCCTGGGTTTCACATCCTATTGTAGTTGACAACCTTCCTCCCCCCCCCTTTTTTTTCTCCCCCCTTTTTTAATCACTTTGGAAAAAAATGTGATCTCAGTTTCCTTTGTCTACTTTTTCTTTTCCCATGTTTCTCTTTATTCACTGTTCTCTGACTTTGTGCCTCAACATTCTCTCAAAATTCTCATTGATGGTTATCAGTGATTTCCATTTTTCAAATTTATTTTTCCTTCAATAATGGCTCTTTGCCTCCATCTTGACCACTTGCCTGGCATCACTGCCCTCCTTGAATCAGAAGACACAAAATGGGACATCCTTAAGGAATTTGAGAAAGAGCCATCTTGTATGCTAGGGTATTTATTTACATTCCAAAAAGTCTGACTTTGTACCCTCTGGCTGCTTAGATGAATCTCCTGTCACTGTATGTTGCCTTCTCCCCTCCCCTTGCAGGTTTCCCTCTGGGCTCTACAGTGCAGTCTAAAACCAAGGGCATCTGGATATGGTGTGTGCCTCACCCCTGCAAGCCAAACCACACCCTGGTCCTTCTGGATACCGAGGGCCTGGGTGATGTGGAAAAGGTAAGAAGACAGTCACAGGTAAACCCCTTTTATTCTGTATTTGCTCCTTACTTCTTCATGATATTTTTGTAATTTAACTGTTGTGATCTATTTGCAAAATCTAGAAATCCAATAATAATAAATAAGGCATTCTGGTTTCTTTAAAAGTTCACTTCTAGGTAAGATATGGTATATTAGATAAAATCTTTTATTTCTTGATACTGGTTGAATCATTTGAATTATTTTATAAATATTTTTAAAACACTTATTTATTTATTTGAGAGATAGTGAGATATATTAAGACTGTGAGTCATTGGAGGGGCTGAGTGAGAGAGAGAGAATCTCAAGTAGACTCCCTGCTGAGCACAGACCCTGATTTAGAGCTTGATCACATGACCTGCAGATCATGAGTTGAGCTGAAACCAAGAGTCAGATGCTCAGCTGACTGAACCACCAAGGGGCTCTGAAGTATTTGATTAAATTTAAGAAATAATTATTGAATAGCTAAGTTGAAGTCTCCTGGCTTACTACTTTAGATGACAGTCACTACAATAAATGTCCTACCCTCAACGCATCTTCAGTCCAGTTGAGAAGACCACACAAATGCAGTCAGATTTAATAAAATTTGACTGGGAAAGAAGCAAGTTGGAGAGAGGAAAAAGTTGTATCACAATGCAGTTGTTGACTTCTGTCACTTCCATGGGAGTTCTCTTGCTGGGGTGATTTTTATCCTGAGTTGGGACAAGGGTGCGGATAAATCATGGAAAGCCTACTCTGGAAGACTTTCTAATTAACAGAATAATTTTTCTTCCATCAGCACTCCCACTAGCTGGGGGAATCAGTCCTTCAATTTTACA
The DNA here is from genome assembly GCF_964662115.1 of Mustela nivalis. Classification (NCBI taxonomy): domain Eukaryota; kingdom Metazoa; phylum Chordata; class Mammalia; order Carnivora; family Mustelidae; genus Mustela; species Mustela nivalis. The sequence continues at coordinate 73,091,032 of NC_139029.1, read as the reverse complement.
AAGTGATATGGGCAGCACACATAGTCTGTACCACTTATGTTAAACATAAGGGTGCCTTGATGGGAAAGAGGAGAAACATCAACTCCATCCTAGGAGAAGAAATATTTCTGATTTATCTTCCAGATGAAGTGTGTATTAGAGGTGTGGAGTTAAGAGATTATGTTTACATTTCTTATGGTGAAATTCATCATCTACCCAAAGAGCATTACAGAAGACTTTGAGATACCTCTGAATGTGCTGGTTCTATAAAAGCAAGTGTTTGGGGGCACCAGATCTGGCACAGCTGGTACACTGACTCTCAGTTTTGGCTTAGGTGTGACCTTGGGGTGGTGAGATTCAGCCCCACTCAGCTCCACACTCATGGCAGAGTCTATTCTACTTCAAGACTCTCTCCTTCTCCTCCCCACCCTGGCTCTCTTTCTCCCAAATAGGTAAATAAGTCTTTGAACAGCAACAACAGCATGTGTTTGTCCTATAACAAGCATTTTCGGATGAATTTTTTTTTTTAACTTGCTACTAATGGGTGAAATGAATGATTACTCCTTATGTGCCTTACATTGAGACTTACTTGGAAATGGTATTTAAATTTCTGTAGCTCTCCATTTATTCCAAAAGAGGAGTTAGAAATTATCTATTTCTTTTTCTATTAATTTTTAATTTGTGGAAATCAGTATGGAGGTTTCTCAAGAAGTTAAAAGTAGAAATACCATATGTTTCAATAATTCTATTACTATTTACCAAAAAGAAGAGGAAAACACTAATCCAAAGAGGTATATGCACCCCTCTGTTTACTGCAGCATTATTTACAAAGCCAAGATATGGAAACAACCTAAGAGTCCATTAGTAGACAAATGGATAAGGAAGATGTGGTATAAATACACAATGGAATATTACAAAGACATAAAAAAGGATGAGATTGTGCCATTTCCAACAGCATGGAAAGACCTAGAGAGTATTATCCTAAGTGAAATAAGTCAGACTGAGAAAGACAAATACCTCATAATTTCACTCATATGTGGAATCAAAGACCCACAAACACACACATACAATAATACACATGTATTAAGAAACAACATGCACATGAGACATGCTGAGAATGAAGTCTGTGTTTCTTCATGTCTGTATTTGTCGAGTTCTTGAAATTCAGCTCAAGACTTCCAGTAAGCCTTCATAACATATACTCTTTCTCCAAGTTCCACAGTTCTGGCCTTCCTTGATAAAATTCTAAATCTTCATTTCTCTTTATTTTTTTAAATTTAATTTTTATTTTCAGCATAACAGTATTCATTATTTTTGCACCACACCCAGTGCTCCATGCAATCTGTGCCCTCTATAATACCCACCACCTGGTACCCCAACCTCCTACCCCTTGCCCCTTCAAAACCCTCAGATTGTTTTTCAGAGCCCATAGTCTGTCATGGTACACCTCCCCTTCTAGTTTCCCCCAACTCCCTTCTCCTCTCCATCTCCCCTTGTCCTCCATGATATTTGTTATGCTCCACAAATAAGTGAAACCATATGATAATTGACTCTCTCTGCTTGATTTATTACACTCAGTATAAGCTCTTCCAGTCCTGTCCATGTTGCTACAAAAGTTGTGTATTCATCCTTTCTGATGGAGGCATAATACTCCATAGTGTATATGGACCACATCTTCCTTATCCATTCGTCTGTTGAAGGGCATCTTGGTTCTTTCTACAGTTTGGCGACCGTGGCCATTGCTGCTATATACATTGGGGTACAGATGGCCCTTCTTTTCACTCCATCTGTATCTTTGGGGTAAATACCCAGGAGTGCAATTGCCGGGTCATAGGGAAGTTCGATTTTTAATTTCTTGAGGAATCTCCACACTGTTCTCCAAAGTGGCTGCACCAACTTGCATTCCCACCAACAGTGGAAGAGGGTTCCCCTTTTTCCACATCCTCTCCAACACATGTTGTTTCCTGTTTTGTTAATTTTGGCCATTCTAACTGGTGTAAGGTGATATCTCAATGTGGTTTTAATTTGAATCTCCCTGATGGCTAGTGATGATGAACATTTTTTCATGTGTCTGATAGCCATTTGTATGTCTTCATTGGAGAAGTGTCTGTTCATATCTTCTGCCCATTTTTTGATATGTTTGCCTGTTTCGTGTGTGTTGAGTTGAGGAGTTCATTATAGATCCTGGATATCAACCTTTTGTCTGTACTGTCATTTGCAAATATCTTCTCCCATTCCGTGGGTTGTCTCTTTGTTTTTTTGACTGTTTCCTTTGCTGTACAGAAGCTTTTGATTTTGATGAAGTCCCAAAAGTTTATTTTCACTTTTGTTTCCTTTACCTTTGGAGACATATCTTGAAAGAAGTTGCTGTGGCTGATATCGAAAAGATTACTGCCTATGTTCTCCTCTAGGATTCTGATGGATTCCTGTCGCACGTTGAGGTCTTTTATCCATTTTGAGTTTATCTTTGTGTACGGTTTAAGAGAATGGTCGAGTTTCATTCTTCTACATATAGCTGTCCAGTTTTCCCAGAACCATTTATTGAAGAGACTGTCTTTTTTTCCACTGTGTATTTTTTCCTGTTTTGTCGAAGATTAATTGACCATAGAGTTGAGGGTCCATATCTGGGCTCTCTACTCTGTTCCACTGGTCTATGTGTCTGTTTTTATGCCAGTACCATGCTGTCTTGGTGATCACAGCTTTGTAATAAAGCTTGAAATCAGGTAACGTGATGCCCCCAGCTTTATTTTTGTTTTTCAACATTTCCTTAGTGATTCGGGGTCTCTTCTGATTCCATACAAATTTTAGGATTCTTTGCTCCAGCTCCTTGAAGAATACCAGTGGAATTTTGATCGAAATAGCATTAAAAGTATAGATTGCTCTAGGCAGTACAGACATTTTAACAATGTTTATTCTTCTGATCCAAGAGCATGGAATGGTCTTCCATCATTTCTATCACAGCTATAGGTTCCACTGCTTATGGACATTACTAAAATATAAGATTACTAATATCTTTATAGGTATTGTCATCTTTATTACATTCATTGTTATGGATGTTTGTCACCACCACTTTAAAACAGTCACCCTGAAAGTAACTATTGCTATTTTCAAGTTTGCTTCTTAAATAAAAAAGCGGTGGGATACATTCAGTAGCTTCCTATAAACATTTGTGGAATTTAATTGAATATAATTTGAATTCCCAGTTATAGCGACTTTGGTATATTTTATATAGCTCTACATAGAATGAATAAATGCTATCACTCACCATTGCACACCAGGTACTGTACTAGTTTTTCTATATATGTTACTTTATTTCATCCCATTGAGGAAAAAGAAACCTATGCAATATTGGAATCTCTTTATATATGGAAGACTCACAATCACAAAAAATGTCTTTATAATTGTCAAAGTTGATATCTGTATATATGTCTGTCTTCAAACTTATTTCTTTGCATGGCAAGAATGTTAGCTAAAGTAATAGAAGACTGATAGAAGAAGTGTCTGAATGAATTTCTAAAGACTAAACTCCTAAAACTCTTGCTCTAATGTGCTTTCTAGGGTGACCCTAAGAATGACTCATGGATCTTTGCACTGGCTGTGCTTCTGTGCAGCACCTTTGTCTACAACAGCATGGGCACCATCAACCACCAGGCCCTGGAGCAGCTGCAGTATCCTTCCAGGGACCAAACCACTCATCTCAGTATGTTGATGGAAATAGAGTTCTAGTTAGTTTCTCCTTCCCTGTCACTTAGCTGCTTTTGGTGGAGCAGAGGGACCCAGGGCCAAGGAGAGAGTTTATAATTTTTTGTTAGAGGAAAGTGGGAATGATGAGTGGGAACTTCCTTTTCCTTAACTTGAGTCCTAGTTATGTGACAGAGCTCACAGAACTAATCAGGGCAAAGTCCTTCCCAGAAAAGGATGGAACAGAAGATTCTACGGAGTTTGTGAGTTTTTTTCCAGACTTTATCTGGGCTGTACGGGATTTTACCCTGGAGCTGAAGTTAAATGATCATCCTATCACAGAAGATGAGTACCTGGAGAATGCCTTGAAGCTGATACCAGGTATTAGAACATGGCCTGGGCAGTGGGTGGTACAATAGAGGGTGGGAGCTGCTGAACATAGTCTGTTATCTTTGGGATAGCATTTGTATTCAAAACTAGATTAAAGTCTGTTGAAATGGTGACTTGAGCTTAGGTTGAAAAGCAGAGCCTAGGCCAGAATGAAATTATTCAAAACTGATCTGTTCTTTAAACAATGGCTAATGTAGCTACCAGATTTCACTGGGTGCTTTAACTTTCCAAAGACCAGATACATGTTCCTTACTTTGGCTTCTGTGTTGAAGAAAACAACTGACTGTAACACATTAGGCATGAAATTATATGGAAAATCAACATATTACTATATATAGAATATATTTCAATAAAAATGTATTTTACAGTTAGATATTAATCTTCTCAAAGAAGGATATAATTTTCTAATACCTGCATAGATATATCACATAAAAAATGACTATGTGTTCCAAGTAAACCTGAAGAAGTATGCCTTTTCAATCTATACCTTTTCAATATTTCTGATAATTATCAGAATATTCATTTTACTGTATATATCATAGTTTTCTCTTAATTCCCATATATTTGTCCATGTTATAATTTTGAAATAATAAATTATCTTAATGGGTTACATTTATAATGGTACAGATCTCATTAAACCTTGAGGGAAAGATCAATTTTGATTTATTCATTCTTGCTTTCAGTTTTCTACTTAGAGTTTCTGAAAACATTTAATGAGAAACTGGCTAGGCCGAAGAGCAATGCTATTAAATCAAATCTAGCCCTTTACCTCAAGGAGTTTGCAGAGTAGTGGTGACATCCTAGAATTACATTTTAGTTACATTTACTCTTCTGAGGTTTTTGTGAAATAAAATAGCTAACATTGTGCAAATTATGTCTAGCATCAAAGAAGTTTTCCTTCAATAACCAGTGTATGAATATGCTTAATACTGTTGTTCCTAAACCTGCTCCATTATCCCTTGATTGTGGCACTTGGTCCCAAGCTCAGTTTCTACCTTAGATCAAGAAGTTACATTTGACTCTTGATTTTTTTTTTTTTTTTTTTTTTTTTGCCATTCGTTCAGTAAACATCTAATGGACAACTCTACCACCATTTTTAAGTCTGGACTTCTAAGCCATAGGCTTTAATTACCTGGACTGATGTCTCCCCTAATTTCTTTCCAAAATGCTACCATTGGTATGAGTTTGCTGTTCAAGAAAGTATTGAATGTCTGTGTTAAAGGTGTTTCAAGCACAGGAGACAGAAAAGAATCAAAATCCCAATCATAAAAACCATTAGCTCCCTTATCTCAAGACTGTTCCCAAGGTAATCCGTTGTTCCTATCCTTCAGGCAACAACTCTAGAATCCAAACATCCAATCTACCCAGAGAATGCATCAGGCATTTCTTTCCAAAACGGAAGTGTTTTGTCTTTGACCGGCCAGTAAATGAAACAAAACTCCTAGCTAATATTGAGAATATACCTGAACATCAACTGGATCCTAAATTCCTGACACAAGCAAACAATTTTTGTTCTTACATCCACACCCAGGCAAGGACCAAGACTCTCAGAGAGGGAGTCACAATCACTGGAAATCGTGAGTCTCCTTTTCCCATTTCTGTGGGGCATAATATCAGCATTTTTGGTTGATTCTATATGGAATTCGAATTATACACACATTCTCACTCCATGAAGAGATGTGTTTGTTTTATAATTATCTCACTTTTAGGAGTTTACAAATTCCTCTCCAAAACTGCACACTTTGTCACTGATCTGTGTCATTGACTTATCTGAAAAAAAAAAAAAAACTTCCACTGATCAGAAAAAAATCACTAACAATATAAAAACAGAATATATTTCCTTTTTTTTCCCAAAAGAAGTCCCATCTGATAAGCTTTATTTGTAATAATAAATAAATAAATAAACAAACAAACATTTTGGGTGTGTAGAGCAGTACAAAAATAAATAGTATCCAATAAATTGGTGAAAATCCACTGGAAGCTTCAGAATTTGGAACAAATATAATCTGATTTACCCTTCCCCATCTGTATACATATATAATTTAATTTGCTTTTAATTTTTTAATCAGAAATTATGTATTCCAGATACCTTTTAGTATGTTAGATAAAGGTAAATTTTTAATTTTTTTAACCATGTGACCTGCAGACCATAAAAATTTAAAGTCAATAGGAAAACAAAGATGAAGATAGGAGGAGGCAGGGCTGTGTGGCAGAGAGTGGGGTGAAGAGGGTGGTAGGTACGAGTACACGTGACTTCAGAAATGTAGTCTCAGAATCTGGAATCCTATGGGATAATAATTTGATCTTTATTCTTTCAATATCCTGGTTCATTCAGGGCTGAAGACTCTGGTGGTGACCTATGTGGATACCATCAATACTGGAGCAGTCCCTTGTGTGGAGAATGCAGTGACAACTCTAGCCCAGCTTGAGAACTCTGAGGCCGTGCAGAAGGCAGCCAACCACTACAGTGAGCAGATGTCCCAGCGACTGACACTCCCCACAGACACGCTCCAGGAGCTGCTGGATGTGCATGCAGACTGTGAGAAGGAAGCCATTGAAGTGTTCATGAAGCATTCCTTCAAGGATGACAAGCAGGAGTTCCAGAAGTCTCTTGTGGTAATGTGTCTTAGTAATTATTCTTCAGGACTCTTCCTTTTGAAGAATGAAGCCTAGAAGTGCTTTTATTGACCCATGGCTCATGTCTTACTCAAGGATAAAGAAATCTGGATTCTTATGTGAAAGATAGTTTCAAAGGACTACATTTCTTTGTTTTTTTACTCCCTATACTAAAGCACGTTATCTAGTAATCTCTCTGATCTCTGAAGTATAGATATCTTCCCGATCTTTAAATACATCAATGAATTCCAAGCCTGCCCACGACACCCAAAAGTCATTCCTAAGCATGGTTGCTTTCTGGAACATACTCCCATTGTCACAAAGCAAATTTTCTCTTATCAGATGCTCATTCCAGGTCATTTTCAACTTATATTGCTCCTTGTTGTATCACTGTATCATTGACAATGAAATCACTGAATGCTCCAATGGCAAGGAGCCCCAGAGATTAGGCAATACAACTCCAACATTTCAGAAGAACCAGGAAGTTTAAGAAACTTGCCCAGAGTCTTGCAAAGAGCATTCAAGGTTGTGAGTAAGTCAAGTCTTGGGATTCCTGTTTTATTCCATGTCCTTCTGCAACAGAACACTTTTCTCATGAGGACCACAGACCAATCCTTCTACCAGATTCTTTGGAATGGTATTGTTTCTGTTCCTTTCTTCAGGTGACATCTCTCTACTTTCCCCTTGTAGGAACTCATAAAGGATAAGAAAGAGCATTTCTTGCAGCAGAATGAAGAGGCATCCCTTAAATACTGCCAGTCCAGCCTTGATGAAATGTCACAGGTCCTAACGGAAAGTATTTCAGCAGGAACTTTCTCTGTTCCTGGGGGATACAAGCTCTACAGGGAAGCAAAAGAAAGTATTGAATGGAAATATTCACAAGTGCCCAGGAAAGGAGTGAAGGTGAGGAATAGGGGAGCATGGGGAGCCTACATAATGGAGTCTAAGGGGTCTTCAAATAATCTGAGAGCACAGCCCCTGTTGTGGGTGACAACAGCATGGGGATATCATGACAGTTTTAGCTTCTGAGGTCCACTATTTACTATTTACTCCTGAGAAGAGTGGAAATGCTTATTCCCCCCCAAAAGAGTATGGATTTCTGAAACCCACAAGAGATGGAATAGAAATTACTCATTTCCTCATCCAACAACACAGCATAGACTATTCCAAGTGCTGACAATTTACAAGTTAGAGTCATTGTACTTAAGTATATGATCAAATGTAAGAGAGGAAGTAAATACACGGACAATTGCATACAAAGTTATAACACATATCAACCTGTGACGATGGTCTCCATATGGTGCACTGTTATGCAGCCATAGAAAGAATGTGATCGTGCCATCTGAGACAACATAGATTGACCTAAAGGATATTATGCTAAGTGAAATAAGTCAGACTGAGAAAGAGAAATACCATATGATTTCACTCATAAGTGGAAAAATAAAACACACACACACAAATGAATAAGCAAACAAAAAGAATCAGACCAATAAACACAGAGAACAAACAGGTGGTTGCCAAGGGGAGTGGGTTGGTAGAAAGGACAAAATGGGTAAAGAGTGGTGAGAGATACAGGTTTCCAGTTATGGAATGAATTAGTCATGAGAATGAAACGCAAAGCACAAGGAATACAATCAACAAATTGTGATAGTGATATAGTGAGCTGGATGGTGGCTACACCTGTGGTGAACATAGCATAATGTGAGAACTTTAGAACCACAATGTTGTACACCCCAACCTAGCATAACATTGTGCGTCAACTATACTCAAATTAAAAATAGTATAATAATAAAGAATAAATAAGAAAAAATGGGCTACAAAGGTTGAGGTACAAACATAAAAATAATTAAATAATAATGCAACTAATATATATTGAACTCTTATTTCTTACAGGCATAATGTAAAGCTGTTTCCCTAGACTCTTAAGTTTAATCCTTCAAACAACATTAGAAATGTCTATATTTATTGTCAACATTTTATAGATCTGAAATGAGAGGCACAAGCAGGTTAAAATAACTTGCCTAAAGTAAGCCAGCAAATGACAGAGGAGAGCAAGAGCACAAATTAGAGGCAACATTTCCCAGTGAGAAGCCAAATATATCAAAGAATCAGAGTCTGTGGATTTATAGAACTGAACATATTTCTGACTGGCTGGAACCTAGAGTACGTAGAAGGAAGTAGCACGAGGGGAGAGCCTGGAGGGAGACAGGAAGCAGGAGCTATGGAGAGTCTCTGGTCACACTAAGGAGCTTGGACACCTTGTAGGGAGCCACTGTAGAATTTTAAGCATGAAGCAAAAATCATATGGACATACTTGTTTTTGCAGCACTAATCTCCATAGTGGAACTCTAAGTTCTTCTTCTTGGTTCCTCAGGCGAATGAGGTCCTCCAGAGCTTTCTGCAGTCACAGGCTTCAATAGAGAAATCCATCTGGCAGGCAGATAAAGCCCTCACTGATGGGGAGAAGGCCATAGCAGGTATGGGGCAGGGCTTGGCTCACAATGGGTTGGGTATAGCCCTCAGGCAGGTGTGAGGGCAAAACAAGGAGCTTTCTCTTCTTGGAACAACTCTGCTAAGTCTAAAAACAAGGAACGTTATGATTGTTTGGCAGCCAGACAGGGACTTCCCCAAAATATTCTGAAATGTGGTTCCAATAGTGAGGACATGAATGATTCAGAGATTTTCCACTTTCCCTTCCAATTTGGTTTTGTCTCTGAGCTTAGATAGATATAAATCCTTGCTTAATTATCTTCCCTCTCTAAACTTTCCTTGGGGCAGAGGAGCGGCTCAGCAAGGAGGCCGCTGAGAGAGAACAGGAGATGCTAAAACAGAAACTACTGGAGCAGCAACAGCAGATGGAGGCGCAACAGAGGAGTCTCCAGGAAAACATAGTCCAACTGGAAAAGAAGATGAAGAAGGAGAGAGAAAACCTAATTAAAGAACAGAATATGATTTTGGAGCATAAGCTGAAGGTAGGTCTGCCCATGGCCTTGGTAATGCTTGGCGGTCCTTCTTCTGGTACCTCAGGAAAGGATGGGTGAAGGTTACAGGTATGGAGCTCATAGAAGGAAGCACTCTTGCCATTAACTGCTTGTGACTTATTAAAACCTTGAGTTCTTTGAATTCTTCTCCCTCTCCCTTTCCTTCTGCCTCTCCTTCCTCTCCTCTTCCTCCTCCTCGTCCTCTTCCTGCCCTTTCCCCTCCTCCTCCTCCTTCTTTTCTAAAAAATTCTTTGAATTCCACTCTAAATATGTAGACTCTAGAGAGTTAAGGATGCGTAGGGCACCTCCAAGCTCTTGGAGAATATAGATAGCATTTGAATTGCTATTTGGGGGATTTTAAAATGGTTTCATGAGGCTTGAGTAAATAGATATTCCAACCATATGTATTTTTTTTAATTAACAAATTTTTTCCCAAGTTTAAGAGTCTCTTATGGTTTGTCTCCCTCTCTGGTTTCATAGTTTTATTTTTTCCTCTCTTCCCCTATGGTCCTCTGACTTGTTTCTTAAATTCTGAAGATCCATATGTATTTAATACAAGCAGCAATGGTATGCTTTATCAAGATCACTGACAATTATAAGAAACACTATGACTGCCCAAAGACTGTAAGATAGATCTATGCTGACATTTAACTATCAGAAATGTACAGACTTAAAAACACAGGGAATTGACAGCTTCTAAATTTGCTATATTGTGTCCAGGTGTGGGTGGTTTACTCAAGTTATCAGATGGCATAGGGAGGAATTCTCTCATTATCTTTCAAGACATGTTTATGATAGATTTCTATAAGAGTTTATAAGTTCCCATCATTTCTACTATTTGGGTGACCATATCAACACAAGTAGGACGGGACTGAGTGTGATCAAACCAAGGCTACCTTCCAACTGTTTTGTTGTTGTTGTTGTTGTTGTTTTTTACGGAAACATGTTACCTTTGTCCTCATATCGGCTTAGCATCCTGGAAAACCTTAATGGTGTGTGAATTTCTGTAAGTTTTTAAATTATGTTTCTTCTCAATGTTTAGGTCCAAGTCAGGAAATATTCCTCAATACAAAATTCTCCTTTCTAGATTCAGCAGAAACAATTTTAGGACTAAAACAAAGATAGTTTAACCACATTTTAATATATGAAGTACAATTCTTGAAAAAAATATGGTAATTTTAAATTTTTACTTCTCACTCTCTGTTTAGGTCCAACGTGATCTGCTCAATGAAGGATTTAGAAAGAAATCTGAAGAGATGAATGAAGAGATAAAGCAGTTGAAATCTAGGGTTGAAGCTACTAAAAATAATGATACTCCCTGGTTTTCACAAGTCTTGGAGAAATTTGGCAATGAGATTGTTTCAATATTTATTTCTCCTGTTAGAATGTTACATAATATTGATAATATTGTGCGCGGTGTGACCTCACTACTTAAAAAGAATTAGCTCTCCTTTTAAAGAAATTAAAGAATGTGGCTATATATTGTGACCTAATCTTGATGCATATGTTTTTCACTTCTATTCATCAAAGTTTTAAATATAAAAATTGCTTGGGGGGCTGCCTGGGTGGCCCAGTGGGTTAAGCCTCTGCCTTCAGCTCAGGTCATGATCTCAAGGTCCTGAGATCAAGCCCCACAACAGGCTCTCTGCTCAGCAGGGAGCATGCCCCCCCCCCTTTGCGGCCTACTTGTGATCTCTTGTGATCACTCTCTCTCTCTCTGTCAAATAAATAAATAAAAATCTTTAAAAAAATATATTAAAAGTCGTACAAGAGGATATTAATGCCTGGTCCACATTAGATAGAATAAACTCATGTACAGTTGATATAACATGTTAACTTTTAGGAACTTTAGGGCACCTGGGTGGCTCAGTGGGTTAAAACCTCTCTGCCTTTGGGTCCTGAGATTGAGCCCTGCATTGGGCTCTCTGCTTGGCAGGGAGCGTCCTTCCTCCTCCCTCTTTCTCTGCCTGCCTCTCTGCCTACTTGTGATCTCTGTCAAATAAATAAAACAAAATCTTTAAAAAAAAACTTTCTGTAAATTTATATGTGCAAAATTGTAAATATTTATAAAATCCACTGAGGCATCACTTTAAATAATGAAAGATTGCTTAATTTGATTGTTTAAGTAACTATCTATATAAATTGGTAATATAAATTGAACATGGGCTAGTATGAACACTGGAATACTATGAGCCAATAAATAAATAGAGCAGAGCTCTATTTGTACAAATATAGGAAATCTTGAAACTATATTACAAAGCAAAGAGATAAGGAATAAAACAGTGTGTATAATGTGTTCACTGTAAAAAAAAATATTATATGCAATCATACCTATCTATGTACACATAAAATATCTCTGGAATATTTGTTGAAACTGATATCATTGGTTCCTTCTGAGAAGAACAGAATGGCATCAGGGGTAGGAGGGACACAGCCTTTTCATTATATAATCTTACCTTTTGATTTTTGTAAAGAAATCTTGAATTACCATTTTATAATAGAAAATATGGAGTAGAATGCCAATAATGATAATCATAAAAAGAATATATAATTGGCTATGAGATAATGAAATTGTTCACTATTTCTAGAAAGGACATTAGCCTACTCAATAATGAGGGGGTTTAAGACTAAGATCAAAGTACCACGACACATAAAATTCACATCTTAATCTTATATTCATTTTGGTATTGGTTTTAAATGCCTTGTATTTACTTCAAAACTAAGGTATAAACTTTCATGTTGCCCTCTGAAGTCTCAGCTAAACTAGCCTCTGCTTCCTTTATTTGAGTTACACATTTTAAGATGTTAGAAGTAAATATAACTTATAATATTTATAATATATAAATGTGTATGAATAAATCACATAATAACATTGGCATCAAAACAGAATCAATATAATCATGATATTATAATATTGTTATATTAATTATTATAACCATATTAATATTTTATATACTATATTTTATAAAATGAAATATTATTTAGCCATAAACAAGAATGAAATCTTGCAATTTGCAATGACATGGATGGAACTAGAAAGTATAATGTTAAGTTAAATAAGTCAGTCAGAGTAACACAAATACCATCTGATTTCACTCATACGTGGAATTCAAGAAGCAAAACATGAGCAAAGGGAAAAAGACAGAGAGAGAGACAAACCAAGAAACAGACTCTTAACTCTAGAGAACACCATTGATGGTTACCAGAGAGGAGGTTTGTGGCGGGTTAGGTGAACCAGGCTATGGGGATTAAGGAGTGCACTTGTGGTGATGAGCACCAGGTTATTAAAATACAAACTTTAGGGATGCCTGGGTGGGTCAGTCAGTTAAGCATTTGCCTTCAGCTCAGGTCATGATTTCAGGGTCCTGGGCTTGAGCTCCCCATCGGGCTCCTTGCTCAGTGGGGAGCCTGCTTCTCTCTCTGCCTGCCGCTTCCCCTGCCTGTGATTTCCCCCTCTCTCTGACAAATAAATAAATAAAATATTAATCTCAGAAAACAAACTGAGGGTTGCTTGGTGGTGGGGCGGGTGTAGGGATAGGGTGGCCAGGTTATGGACATGGGGAGGTTATGTGCTATGGTGAGTGCTGTGAAACGTGTAAGCCTGATGATTCATAGACCTGTACCCCTGGGGTAAATAATACTTTTTATTTTAATAAAAAAAATAAATAAAATAGCATAGAGTAAAATAAAAACTTAAAAAGTGAAAATAAAAATACAACTTATCAAAATTTGTGAAATGCAATGCAAGTTGAAGGAGACTTGTAATATTTTCCTTCCTATGTAATCTGACAGTGTGTGAACTAAATTTTGGGAGAGGGACCAAGGAGACACTAAGTATCTGGATGTTTTTAAAATATATCTAATTGTGTAAAATATCCACTGTTCACAATTAGTCTTCTCAGCCTCAGATAGTTGCTTCTGGGGTCCCTCAAGAGCCCCCAATGGAGGGAAGGTACCTTAAGGTTGAGTGACTATCAAGAGTGGAGGAGCCAGTGTGGGAAGGGAAAAGTCTAACATGAGTGGACTGAAGGCTGGAGTATGTAGGAGTTTTGAAGGGTGACATATTAATAGATTTCAGGTCTTTTAACAGCCAAAATGAAAGTATTGAATGGTCAATAAGTAGGAAACAGAAGTCCCTTATTTAGTAATTCCTGAATTACTGGCCAGGGCTCTAAAGCCCCTGTTATAAATTATATTGTGGAATCCTGGGGAGTGACATGAATGGATCTATCTCTACCTATTATGGTGTTCTATCATGGGTTTCCACATCCCATGAATGCCTGATATCAGAATTCCTTGCCCACAAAAAGGAGAAATCCTGTCCACTGGTTGGTTTCAATTTTCAGTAAGATGAGTACTAATACTAAGGGGGTCAGACAAAGACATTAAGGGACACAGGTGTGAGGGAGATGAATATGGGGACTTGTGAAGGGAGTCCTTCAAGGTAACAATGAATTCAGTATCCCATCTTATGAAACTATTGGGATAGTTAGGCTAAGAAGGAAATTGTGTTGATCCTTAAGAGATCCTATAAAGATATGGAGAGACTGGGAGGAAAATTATGAGGAAAAAAAATTTTTAATTTAAACTGTACTTACTTAAAAACAGTGCAATATTGGTTTCTGGAGAATTCAGTGAGTCATCACTTACAAACAAGACCCAGTGTTTGTTCCCAAAAGTGCCCTGCTTAATACCCTTCACCTATTTATCCGATCTTTCTTCCTCCATCAACCTTCATTTTGTTCTCTATCATTAAGAGAAGTGTGGTAGGTGCCCTTTGACTCATGAGGATAATAAAACCTTGTGAATTTAGAGACAATTAAGGGCATGGAAGGTCTACTTCCTCAGAGCTGAGTTAGTATTCCTCCTGTGAAGAAGGAATGTGGGTCTTCTCCCTCCTTTTGAGGGCTGGCCATCTCCAAACACAATGGCCTTTTTCTTTACAATATCAGCAAACATCCTGGTCAATGGAAGCCTATATTTTGGGGGCCTAAGTTTTTCTAATTGTTTTAACTGTAAATCCATGAGCTTGGGTTGTGTATTTTCTACTTTTGAAAAATACTATTCTTAGGCGCCCAGCTAGCTTAGTTGGTAGAGCATGAGACTCAAAAAAATACTATTCTCACCATGCTAAGCTAATGTCTAAAATTCAAATATCTCAGTATTCTATCAGGAGAATTTCTTTCCTTCTTTCTTCCTTCCTTTCTTCCTTCTTTCCTTCCTTCCTTCCTCCCTCCCTCCCTTCCTTCCTTCCTTTCTTTTATAGTGTTATGAAGCACAAGTCAGTTCATTCCAAAAGCCTGTGGTAGAGCAAAGGTTGTTTGCTAATGAAGTTCAAGCCCTGAGTGCTTTTTCAAAGTAGTTTCTAATTGGTGATGATAATTTGTCACAATTTCATCCTTCAGTTGTTTACAATTTCGAATACATGACCAATTAATAGGATAAAACTCAGAATGGCTTCAAGTAGTTTTTCCTTAGTTTTTTTCATTATCTGACTAGCTCATCAGTAGCTTGAGATTCCTTGAAATCTTCCAAGATCTTTCATTTAGCTTTCCTAAACCAAAGAAGGGCATCTCTGGGTCCCACAAATAAATGGATAGGTTTATATAAGTTGGGGAGTCTCAGAGAGTAAGCACCCAAGACCTAAGCTGTTCAGTAGATTTCCCTTTCTTTTTTTAATTTTTAAAGATTTTATTTATTTATTTGAGAGACAGACAGAGAGAGTGAAAAAGAGAGAACAGTAGCAGAGTAAGGGACAGAGGAAGGAGCAGTCTTCCCATTGAGTAGGTAGCCCCAGCAGGGGCTCTAGGATCAGGACTTGTGCCAAAGGTAGACACTTAACTGGCTGAGCCACCTAGGCACTCCTGGATTTCCCTTACTTTGGTGGGAACTTGGAGGATCTTTAACCAAAACCAAGGTTTATATGTTACTTCCTTAGTTTGGTCTTTGTTAGGATTAGGTTGTGCGAGTGGCTTGAACATCATGTACAGAAGACGGAGATCCAACAAATTAAGTAGTCAAGGGAAACTGAAGACCAGGAGAGCATTTTAAGAGGGGAAGGAAAAGGGGAAGTGAGAATATGGAGGCACCAAAGGATGGGATCTAAGGGACTGTGTTTGGAGAGGATCTAGAAGGGTCTTAAGGTCTGAATCAGTGGCCTTGAAACTTTTTGCTCTAGGGCTCCTCTATGGTGCAAGTAGTTAGCAGGGATTCAAGGAGGGGGGAGGGGGTCTTCAGTCTACTGCAAAGCTTCTAAATCAGTGGTAAAAAAGAATTCTGAGGTTCTAACCCAGTTTCAAGAGTACACTCAGACCCTTAAGAATCAAAATTAATCCTAACCATACTTTAATGGACTATCATCTGGAGCACTGGATAACAAGTCAGACTCACCAATGGATCCCTGGTAAGTCAGTCAGGAGTGGGGGAAAAGGTCTAACAGATGTGTTTTTGGAATCTCAGTTGAACGTGCTGGAGGGACAATGATGAAGTTGATTTTATCTGAGTTGCAGCACCAGAATATAAAAGAAACATTACTCTGACACTTATTAAAATGGTAAGGAGGGCTTTACTAAAGACTATTGCAATAGGTGTCCAGGCTGTTGCAACAGAAGAGAAATACTGAGCTCAATTCCAAATATAGCAAAGCCAGCTAGGAATATATAGCTGACAAATAGAGGGACAGGTTCTACAAATGGAAAGGGACTAAGTAATGAGGGCTGGGAGAGTCTTGCCAAACTGGCTTAACAGGATCCTTGTTAAAGACAGCAAGGACTTAGATATTAAGAGTCTTAGCCACTTTGAGCTGGTATAACATAAATACCATAGACAATGCATAAACAACAGAAATTTATTTCTCATAGCTGTGAAGCCTGGTAAGTCCAAGACCAAGGTGTCAGCAGCTCCCATGTCTGGTAAGAGCTTGATTCCTAGTTTACAGATAGTTGTTTTTTCATTATATCATCACATGGCAGAGAGCAGAGAGAGATTCTGTTTCATCTAATGTTTATAAAGGGCATTAATTCCATTCATTAAGGTCCCACTCTCATGATCTAATTACCTCCCAAAATTCCCACCCCCAAATGCTACACATTGGAGATTTAGGCTTCAACATATGAATTTTGGGAAGACACACTCAGTCCATCACATTCTACCCCTGGCTCCCCCAAAGTCATGTCCTTCTCATGTGCAAAATACATTCACTCCATTCCAATAGTCTCAAAGGTCTTAATGCATTCTAGCAAAAATTCTGAAGTCCAAAGCTTTGCCTAAATATCATCTAAATCAGATATGAGAGAAAGTTAAGATCCATCCTGAGGCAAAATTCCTCACTACCTGTGAACCTATGGAACCAAACAAGTTATATGCTTCCAAAATATAATGGTGGGAGAGGGTAAAGATAGACATTCTGTTTCAAAAGGGAAAAACAGAAAAAAAAAAAAAAAAAAAAAAAGAAGATATGAATCTAAAACCTAGCAAGGGAAACTCTATGGCATCGTAAGTCTCCAGAACAATCCTCTTCTTATTAATGCTCTGCCTTCTGGATCCCTTGGGCAGTGGCCTTGCCTCTACAACTCCGCAAGGGTTGTAGGGAGTGTGTGGCTGTGGTTCAACAGAGTGAGGTCATGTCTCTGCAGACCCTTCATGGAGTATTGCTCCTACCCTTTGAAATCAAGGTAGAGGCAAATGTGCTCCCTGCTGCCCCCAGGCCCATGCAGTCTGGGCCTGGAATGGGAGTGTCAACCCTGATAGTCTCTGAATCAAATTCAGGGTCCTACTCCTTTTGTCTGGAAAAATAGCACCCATTAGCAGGAGAAGAGTGCTATGGTCATCTGTTGGGTATAAGAAGTCTGAGAGTCTGTCTTCATTTCATCCTGTTAAATTTGGTTCCAGTTAACAGGGTTTCTGCTGGTATAATCCCATCTCTGATCCTACCTTTTATTGAGATGGCTGGTTACATTTGTGGTTCATACCCACACTGACTTCCTTATCAAATGGCCCATCTGCCACCACACCTTTTCTGTTCTCTTCTGAGAACATTTTCTTATGTTTTTGTAGTGTGAAAACTCTGAGAATTTTCCAGATCTTTAAGTTCTGGTTCCTTTCTGCTTAACAAGTAGTGTTCAACTTCTTTACCCTTCTCACATTTTACTATAAGCAGTCAGAAGGAACCAAGCTGATCCTTTAATACTTTTCTTAGAATCTCTTCAGTTAGATATCCAATATGATCCACATTCTACAAAGTTCTAGAATGTGAACAGGATTCAGTAAGATTGTCACTTTATGAAAAAGATCATCCTTCCTCCGGTTCCCAATAGCATGTTCCCCATCTCTGTCTGAGTTCTCACTAGAATCACCTTTCCAATTCTCTTCACAGCAATCCTGGCATTTTCTTCAAAACATACTTCAAAACTCTTCCAGCCTCTATCCATTACCCAATTCCAAAGCTGCTACCATGTTTTTAGGTATTTTTTAAAGTAGTACCTCCTTTCTTGATAAGCAATTCTTTCTTGGGAGGATGTAAGCATTTAATCCATGCTATTAAAAGCTGATGATGAGGAATCTTAAGATAGCAAGCGTGGTAAAATCTCAATAAACTAACTTGGTAAGATTATTGCTGAGGTTGGGCTAGCGGTACCTGGGTGACTCAGTCAATTGAGCATCCAACTCCTGATCTCAGTTCAGGTCCTGATCTCAGGGTCATGAATTCATGCCCCACATGGAGCGTACTTTAAAAAAAAGAAAACGAAAAAGTTGGGATGGGCAAGCCAAGGACAGGGACCAAGGTCAAGGCCTGGTTGAGAAGATAAGAGAGCTAAAGAGACCCCTGTTAGAGTCAATGATCAAAGGAACGAGACTGATACAAAGCAAAAATCAAACAAAGATTTATTTCACTCCAAGCATCGAAAATCAAACCAACGGGTCGGGGCCATCTCTTCAAAGAGGCGATGACAAAGAGGACACCACTCCCGATGACGAAGAGGCAATGATGACCAGAACGATAATGCCGCTCCAATGAGGCAGATCCCCAGAAGGATGAGGCCGCTCCCCGGACGAGGCCGCTCCTGACAATGACGAGGTGACAATGACAGTGAGGACAATGACCCCGAAGACAGAGACTCTGCTCCCCATGATGCCACTCTGACAAGGCTGCTCCCTGGACGCTGCTGCTCCAGATGAGGCCGCTCACTGACAAGGCCACTCCCAAGATGAGGCGACTCCAGCATGGCTGCTCGCGGTGCGGCTGGGCTCAGGGCAGCGAGGCCACTCGCAGTGGGGCTGCTCCTGGCAGTGCTGCTCCCGACAACTATTACCTGTCGACTACGGTAATGGCTCCCAAAGACTATCACTCCGAAGACTACCCTAACAGCTATCCCAATGGCTACTCTAATGGCTATCCCAACAGCTATTCTAACAGCTATCCCAATGGCTATTCTAACTCCTCCTACTACTTCCCCCAGCCTCACAGACTAATCTTTATAGAGATGGTTGAGCTCGGCCCACACACAGGTGGCCAATGAGATTTCAACTCACCACAGTAAATATATGTGTGTCCCACTGATTGAATGCCTCCATCCAGCCTGGCCTGCCCCTATATCCGGGGTTTGCAAGTAAGTTCCTCTGGGAGGGACAGGGTCAATCTATGTTTACAACCAAACAGCTCCCTCTGGCTAACCAGACCCCTACATTCCCCCCTTTTCTTTGGAATTTAGTCAAATCCTTGACTTTTCAGCCAGTTCTATGTTTTCCTATTGTAAGGGGTTATATTGAGCATGTAAGACTAACATTTTTATGCTCCAATTTTCTTTTGTACAAATGATATTAGGGCACTTATAATGCAGGGGCCAAAAAGTAACAGTAGTGCACAGTCAGCTGATGAGTTAGCCATTCAATGCTTTGTATAATCTTTTCCATTTTTCCTAATTCCTTTCATCTAATTTCCCACCTATACTTTACATGAACAGGTAACAATAGGAGCAACAAAAAACTCACAGTTTTTTAGTCTTAGCTTTAGTCCATGGTCAGCAGGGTCTGTGGGCTGCAGCTTCCATCTCTGGGGGGCGTCTTCATCCTTGGCTCATTTGATGTGACCCATGTAAATCCAGGTCCAAATGCCTTCTACTTTAACTTCCATGGGGGTGGTCAGGATAACAGTAAACTGCCCCTTCCAGCGAGGCTCCAAGTTTCCTACTTGATAGAGATGTATCCAAACCAAGTCCCCGGGTTGGTAAGGACTTATGGTTCCACAAGTCCTGTGGTTCCACCTCCGTCTCCTTCCCAGTGTGGACAATCCAGATCCCTGCATGGGCTTTTTTTAAGACAGACTGTAATGTCTGCAGTGACTGGAGTACAGACTGATCAGTCATTTTGGCTAGGATAACCTCTTGTAGCCGAAAACAGAGTGGGGGGGGGGGGGTGTCTACCAAACATTATTTCAAATGGGGCCACCTTGTTTAAATAAAGTGTACATCATGCCCTGAGGAGGGCAAAAGGAAGGAGATCCACCCATCCACCGCCAGTCTCCAGAATTAACATTGTCAAGGTCTCTTTAAGAGTCCGGTTCATTCTCTCTACTTGCCCAGAACTCTGGGACCGGTAGGCACAATGTAGTTTACAATTAGTGCCCACGGCCTTGGCCAATGCCTGTGAGACTGAACTCACAAATGCAGGGCCATTGTCTGACCTGATCATGAGAGGCAGCCCAAACCTGGGAATTATTTCTTCTAGTGGCTTTTTGGCTACCACTCCTGCTGTCTTGTGTTTGGTGAAAAAGCCTCTACCCAGCCTGAAAAGGTATCTAAAAAATTAATATATACTTGTGCCCATATTTTCTGGGTTTCATCTCTGTAAAATCTATTTCCCAATAAATTCCTGGTTCCTTACCTCTTTCTCTTTTCCTTCTTCCCTTTCTAATTCTTCCCACATTAACTGCCTGGCATTGAACACATCTATCAACTACATCCTGAACCATATGCCCTAATTTAGAAACCTGGAACTGCTTGCCTGTAAGCTCCTTGAGTTTGTGTGTCCCCAAATGAGTACCCTGATGTATCTGGTCTACCAACATTTTACCTAGTCTTCAAGGAAGAATTATTTTTCCTGTTTCAGTCTTAGCCCAGTCCCCTTCATAGTCCAATTTAACCCATTTTGTAAATACTTTAAATCTTCTTCTGAATAGTCCAGTAGGGCTGGAGCCAGGAGTGTAACCAGTTCTTGCACTGTTTCTCGGGCTGCTTGCTTTGAGGCTTGATCTGCTAAGTAGTTTCCTTTTGAAATCAGATCAGTCCCCTTTTGGTGTCCTGGGCAATGAATAACTGCCACCTCTTTTGATTCCCAAATAGCCTGGAGGAGAGCCAATATTTCTCCTGTGTTTTTAATTCCTTTTCCTTCTGCTGTTAATAGACCACTTTCTTTATAAATAGCCCCATCTATATGGAGAGTAGCAAAGGCATACCTGCTATCCTTATAGATGTTGACGGTTTTACCTTTGGCCATATGTTGTGCCTTAGTGAGTGCAATCAGTCCCACTTTTTGTACCAAGGTTCCCTGTGGCAGGGCTGCTGTCCAGAGTTCCTGCTCAAGGGAAACTACCACAGCCCCCACATACCTATTTCCATTGACCATGTAGCTCCTCCCATCTGTGAACAGAGTCATCTCGGCATCTGGGAGGGGAATGTCTCTGAGATCCGGCCTTATTCCTGCGACTTGGGTTAGGACCTTCCCGCAGTTGTGTGGATGGTCAGCCAGCTCCTCTGGCAGCAGTGTGGGTAGATTTAGCACTACCAGGGCCAGAAGGTCACTCTTGGTTCATTGAGGAGGAGGGTCGGATACCCCGTCACTCAGGCGTTTCTCATCCATTGGTCTGGTGGAGTCTGGAGAAGGCCCTGGGTGGTGGTCAAGATGATATTTTGACCCAAAGTCAATTTACTTGCATTCTTGACCAAGAGGGCCATGGCAACTATTATGCAGAGGCAAGAGAGGAACCCAGCCGCTACTGGATCTAGTTTCTTGCTAAGATAGGCTACTGGCCTTTGCGAAGGCCCCAGAGTATGAGTCAAAACTCCTTTGGCCACCTCTGCTTTTTCATCTACATACAAGTGGAAGGGCTTGGTAACATCTGGGATGGCCAATGCTAGGGCACTTAGTAAGGCTGTTTATAATTCCTGAAATTATTCTTCTGCCTCAGCTGTCTACTCTACCATAGTGAGCCCCCCTTTTGCCAGTTCTTAGAGAGGTAGGGAAATCTCTGCAAACCTTGGTATCCAGAGCCTACAGTAACCCACTGTCAAAGAAACTCCCTCATTTGTCAGGACGTGGTGGGGCGGGGATATCAGGTGATCACCCGTTTTTTGGACTCAGACAGTGAACACACTCCCTCATGGAGATCAAAGCCTAGATAAGTGACATGGCTCTGACAAAGCTGTGCTTTCTTTGCTGACACCTGATACCCCTTTTCCTGCAGAGTCTGTAAGAGAGGTCTTGTCCCCTGCAAACATGACTCATAGTCCTCAGTGGCTACTAGCAAGTCATCAACATACTGTAATAGAGTGACTCCTGGGTTGGAGGTTCTGTACTCATGCAAATCCTTGTGTAGGGCCTCGTCAAAAAATGGTGGGTGAATTCTTGAATCCTTGGGAAAATATTGTCCAGGTGAGCTGGCCTTGGAACCCTTCCTGTGAGTCGGACCACTCAAATGCAAAAAGGGGCTGAGACTCCCTTGCTAAAGATATGCATAAAAATGCATCCTTGAGATCTAAGATGGTATACACAGTTCTTTTGGGGCCCAAGAGGGACAGTAGGGTAAAGGGGTTAGGCACCGTTGGGTGGATATCTTCAACCTGTTTATTAACGGGTCGGTAATCCCCAGTCTCAGCCTTTTTGATGGGCAGCAAAGGTGTGTTCCATGGAGATTTGCAAGGAACTAGGATCCCGTCTCCTCAGAGATGGTTAATGTGTTTTCTGATCCCTTCCTTTGCTTCCCAGGGAAGGGGGTACTGCTGGACGTGAACAGCTGTAGCTATTGCATTTAATTGCACCACCACTGGAGGTTGTCCCCTGGCCAAGCCAGGGGGCTTCCCTTCTGCCCAGACCCCAGGAAACTCGACCTGTAAGGTTTGGAGAAGGCTTCCTCACTTTGTCTCCTCTGGTTTTGAGACTGGCTTGTAAAGGAGGTATTCATCTACTGTTGCCATAAGCACCTGTACAGTGGGTTGTCTCAAGCTTACAGTCATGTCTCCTTCTAAGAACTGAATGCCAGCTCTTAACTTGTGGAGGAGAGCTCTTCAAGTTATGTGGGGAGATCCCATCAAGTTATGTGGGGCATTAGGAAGGATCAAAAATCGATGTTTACCTACTCCCAAGGCCAAATTTAAAGTCCTTTCTGGTGTCCATTTATGTCTCTCTGTGCCATTTGCTCCTTGTACCCAGACTTCCTCTCCAGGTAGTTTTCTCATAGGTTTAAGTAATGACGAAAATTGGGCTCCCATGTCCACCAAAAAATCAACTGATTTCCCCTCAACTTTAATTTTTACTCCAGTGGCCAGCATTGCCATCTTCTTTTGGGGGCACTCCCTGGCCCAAGGTCCTTTTTCCTTACAGTAAGCGCACTGATCTGATCTAAGTCTTACCGCCTGCCCTCTCTTAGCTTAGACTTTTCCTTCCACTTACTATCCCCTACCTGTCTCCTCCCTGCCTCATGTAATGCCAAAACCTTAACCAGTTTTTTGTCTGTCTTATGCATCCCTGTTGTTAAACACCTTTTCTGCTATTTCCACTAACTCAGTCAGATTCTTCCCTTCAAATCCATCAATTTTCTGAAGTTTTCTCCTTATATCTGGGGCTGACTGACTGACAAACGCAAGATTCATTGCCCTCTGATTTTCGGGTGCCTCAGGGTCGATCGGGCTATACATTTTATAGGCTTCAATTAGCCTTTCTAGGAAAGCTCTTGGGGACTCACTTTTACCTTGAGTCACCAGACTAATTCTGGTTTAGTCCAAGTGCAACTTTTACTTCCGGAAATTCAGTTCCAGAATTTCAACATATCAAAGACCTGTATTTGTTCTGAAAGTCTCCCACATGAATTTCCTTTAAGGCGGAATTCATCTTACAAGAGAATTAAAACAATTACAAATGACAAAAAACTCAGAATAGATATAGTTAAATATCAAATGATGACCCTTATCAAAACATTAAAACTTTAGGAAATGTATCGAACCTCTGGAGTAGTTACAGCATTTACCCAAATGTAACCCAAGGTTTATCATTGATTTAGCAGTATTTCATGAGTAACTTTGCATATCAGGGAAAAGCCTTATGAGTCAAAGAGATCTCATTTACAATTCTGGGTGGACAAAGAAAACCATTTACATTTTCTTGGAAACATCTCAATCTCTAGTGAAGACTAAATATTAACCAATTGTGAACTGTTACAATATCAGTTAAGCACAAAACATGTTTACCAACAGATTTCAAAAGCACAAACCTAGTTCCAACAACCAGTGCCCTAGCACTTCATCCCATTTGTCATCCAAGCAAAACTTCAAAGCTTCAGGTTACCAAAGACTCAGAAAGGTACTTTAACAATTACCCATTAAAAACCTGAGACAGACAATTAACCATCAGTTCAGTCATCTCTTTGCTAACAGACCTCATGTTCCACCTGGGCCCATTCCACTTCAGACGCCATGCTTTCCCACCAGCAGGGGGGAGGGGCTAGGCAGTCCAAGTCGGGCCAGAGAAGGCAAGGAATTCCCTGAAACAAAGGGATTTTCAGCAGCTGATTGGGAATATTCCTTAAAGTCTCTGTCCTGAGTGACTAACCCCAGTTGGCTCCAGTTATAGCCCTTAACACAACAACCACAGACCCAGCGGTCCTTACCCAGAACCTGTTGCTGGTGGAGATTTTCTCGGTCCCTGGTGACCACATAGGTGGACTCAAACCCCCAGAGACCACCCAGGGGGACTCGAACTCCCCAGCAGGCCCCTGACTGCCCAGGGGGACCCAAACCCCCTGACCATCTAGGGGGACTTGAACTCCCCCCCCGACGACCCAGGGGGACTCAAAACCCTCATCAGTCTACCAGCAGAGGGATGGGGCATCCCTGCATCCACACCAGCCCTGGGGAGCATGGCTGCAACCAGCTTCTCCCCAGTGGGCCATACCCTGGAGCTCCAGCCAGACAGACAAGATCCCAACACCTCTGGAGGCTTTTCCCATAAATTCCGATGCTGGCTCAGCGCTCTTCATTTGATCCCGAACGAGCCCCCAATGTTAGGGTCCATGATCAAAGGAACAAGACTGACACAAAGCAAAAATCAAACAAAGCTTTATTTCACTCCAAGCATCGAAAATCAAACCAACCAGTCAGGGCCATCTCTTACAAAGAGGCGATGACGACAAGGACGCCACTCCTGACGATGAAGAGGTGATGATGACGAGGATGATAACACAGCTCCAAAGAGGCCACTCCCCTGCAAGGCCGCTCCCCAGACAACGCTACTCCTGACAACAAAGAGGCGACGATGATGGGGAGGACAACAACCCTGACCACACAGACTCTGTTCCCCATGATGCCACTCTGACAAGGCCACTCCCGGACAACACCACTCCGGACGAGGCTGCTCTGGACGAGGCTGCTCACTGATGAGGCCACTCCCCAGACCAGGCCACTCCCCTGCAAGTCCGCTCCCCAGACGAGGCCGCTCTGGTGAGGCCGCTCACGGCAGGGCCGCGGCTCGGGGTGCCGAGGCCACTCACGGTGGGCCACTCCCAGCGACGCTGCTCCCAACAACTATTACCCAATGACTACCCTAATGGCTTCCAATGACTATCACTCCAAAGACTACCCTAACAGCTATCCCAATGGCTACTCTAATGGCTATACCAACAGATAGTCTAAGGACTATCCCAATGGCTGTTCTAACTTCTACTACTCCTCCTACCCCAGTCTCACAGACTAACCTTTATAGAGGTGGTTGAGCCTGGCCCCCACACACAGGTGGCCAATGAGATTTCAACTCACCACAGTAAATATATGTGCGCCCCACTGATTGGATGTCACCATCCTGCCTGGCCCGCCTATATCCGGGGTTTGCAAGTAAGTTCCTCTGGGAGGAGCAAGTTTACAACCAAATGGCTCCCTCTGGCTAACCAGGCCCCTACAGCGCTCACTAAAGATTAGAGAAGAAAGAAATCTTTGTCTTTGGGTACAAACTACATGTGTTTTCCACTCAACATTGCTATGAACCTAAAATTGCTCTAAAAAATACAAAGCTCATGGGCAATTAAATTAATTTTTTAATTAAAAACATGGGCAAAATTCTTGAACAGATGCTCCACAAAAGAAGATATACAAATGACCAATAAAAACATGAAAAAATATTCACATATTTATGTAAGTTAAACTACCATAAGCTAAGAATATATACCCATCAGAAGGGCTAAAATTGAAAAGACTACCAAACGTTGGTGAGGTCGTGGAATAAGTGGCACTGTTCTATATTGTTGGTGGGAACATAACATACTACCTCTCCTTGGAAAAAATTACAACAGTTTCTTTTAAACTAAACATACACTTACTCTATCACCCAACAATTCAATTCAAGTTACTTACCCAAGAGAAATAAAAACATGCATCCAAAGAAAAAAATGATAAGGAAATAAAGTGGGACTGGACAAGAGAACCAATATGTTCCTGGAAGAACCTGGCAAAATCCTCACTGAGACTCAAAGAATCCCATAAAATATTGATACAGAAAAAATAAAAGCAGCTCACCCTTAACTAAGTTCACAGTATAAGGATGCACTATGAATAGGAAGTAGCAAAAACAAAGTAAAGCAAGTAGAGACCTTCAAACTCTTTAGACATAGAATTATACAAAGCATATTAGGAGCACCTGAGTGGCACAGTCATTTAAGTGGCTGCCTTTGGTTCAGATCATGGTCCTGAGATTCTGGTATAGGGCCTCAAGTGGGCTCCCTGCTCAGTGGAGAGCCTTCTTCTCCCTCTCCCCCTCCCCCACTTGTGCTCACATATTCTCTCTCTCTCTCTCTCTCCAATAAAATGAGTAAAATCTTTAAAAAAAAAAAGCACATTAAAAAAGCTTAAATTCTCTATGCTTAAAGAAATAAAAGACAGGGGTGCCTAGGTGGCTCAGTCAGTTAAGCATCTGACTCGATTTCAGCTCAGGTCATGATCAGTAACCTGATTTAAAAAAAAAAAATCTTAAAGAAAAATAAATAAAGAAAAGAAAAACTTCAAAATATTTGCAGGAAATGGTGAACTACAAGATTACATAATGTACTTAAAAATGAGCTTATAGAAATTCCAAAGTGAAAATTGAGTAATTTTTCTGAAAAACTCAAAAGATGGCTTTAGAAGCAGATTAGACCCTCTCTGTAGAGAAAATAAAAGTAACATGATCCAACCCACTGATTCTTCCTGTACTTCTTTGGGTCTTTGTTGTTGCTTTACCAGTGGGTGAGGAAGTATGCCCTAGTTCATTAAATGTTTTCAGTATTTTGTCCTGTTATTTTTATTCAGAATAATGTTACATAAATAACTGAAATAAAAATAAAAATCCCAAACTCTCAGTAATAACACAAAAGAAATCTAAGCGAAATCCCTCAACTGCCTGGGTTTTGTATGATATATTGCCTCTTGGACAGAGTGGTTTTTTTCTGAGTCCCAGACCAATCAAAGCAAGCCTAATGTAGGTGACAGTGATCATGATGATGACAGCAACGAATACAGTGCTGACAAGAGCTCAGCCTCCTCAGTTCATGTACTGTGGACTGACCCTGGATTTTTCATATATTTTTTGCAGAGAGCAAAAGGCACTGTGTAATCCTGACTGACAGCAAGGTGGGCACTTTTAAAAAGGACTGCATTTAGTCCCTCAGTAACGATGTACTGAGCACTGACTACGTGCTGGGCACTGTGGAAGGCACTGGGAAGGCATTCTGTGGGTTGGCATAATAGCCATGGTCCCTGTGCTCATGCATTTTTTAGTTTAGAAATCAGACATTAAAACAAGTGACACCCACAAATGTAATTCCTGAATGTCTGAGAAGCACTGTAAAGGAATAATCCTGGGTGCCTTGAGTAAATATAGAAGGGAGACCCGATTTAGATTAGTCAGACAGCCATCTTACCCTGACAAAATGAGGGAAGATTCATTTTTTCATTAAAAGCGGCATTAGGGAAGAAATGAAAGGAGGGAGTTCCAGGCAGATGGAGGGTTTGTGTGCAAAATTCCTGATTCCACAAGAGTCAGGTGTGTTCGGTATGTAAATAAAAGTCCTTGCCCTAAAGTGGAGAGAATTGTGATGGGAAGAGGAGCCAGCAGCATGCAGATTGGAGGACATTGTGGTCCCAGAATGACAACCACAAGGTTATATGAAGAGTGACATGACTTACTTCTTTTACAAAACTCACTGTGATGACTGGGTGAAAATGAACTGAACTGAAACTGAAAATGATCCCTGGTCATGCTATCAGTCCTAAAAATAGGTTTTTTAAAATTACTAGCTTTCTATAAAAGATTTAAAATCCTAAGTGCAGGAGAGGTGCAGGAACTCTTAGCCATAACGTTTTCCCCCTTGCTCCCTCCAAACTGCACACACTTCCAGCCACTACTTTTTTTCCCCAGCTTTAGCAAAATGCAATTGACACAGAAGATCTTGTAAGTTTAAGGTGAATACCATTAGGTTTTAAAAGGTTCTAATATTCAGGGGTTTTTTTTTACCCAGAAAAATAATCTCTGAGATCTGTTAAGGCCCTTCAAAATGGCATTTGCTGTGAATATAATTCAGATTGCAACTGAAAGTAACGAAGAGATACTTTCATAACAGACTTCTTTCCAGGAAACCAAGTATCTTTCTGTATGTGCAAAACAAGAGGCTATTTTTTTTGATCATCTACATCTCTAGCAAAATGTGTTAGAAGTGTTCTGTTAGACCACTGTCCCAAATGTGCTTTTGCGGGCTCTCTTTAGACACCATAGTCTTCCTCTAAGGCTACCTGCATTTCACTGGCCAGAAGGAATTCATGAACTAAAGGACTGCTGCTTGGCTGGGAACTTCACCAAAACCCCAGAGTGGTGTAATCCAAAACGTGTATTCAATTTAAACTGCAGGGCTCTCTTCTTCTGTGATACATTTTGCTACCGAGTTTCCAAAACAAAGGTATCTGGGTGCTATCTGAAAGCAGAGCCTTCCTCACATCGCCCTCCTTTCTTGTAACAGAACAGATACAGGATAATATAAAAAGATAAGGATTTATTAAACATCCGATCCTCTCAATAGAGAGACAGACGTGCATTGTAAAAACTCACTGACGTGCCATTGGAGCAGAGGGGGTGAATGCAAGGATGTGAAAACAACGCAATAAAAAATGGTGCTAGATTGCTTTGTTAGGTAAGTTTTAATTGTTCCTAAAAGCAAGGTAGAGAGTAAACAGAAGAATAGAAGAGGCAGAAGAAGGCAAAGCCAGCAAGGTAGAAAGGGGCTGGGCTTCAGTGAAGTGAAATGTTTACGGCTCCCTTCAAGCTGTGAGAAGCAAAGAAATCTTAGGGAAGAAAAACGTCTTTCCTGATCTTTAATAAAATCTATTACAACTCACATGAGCTTTATGGATAGTCTTGCATTTGGCAGTGGGGCTTGCTTTCTGATTGAATTACTATCTAAAAGGAAAGATGTCAGCTTCCCCAAGATGGCAAAAATTATGCTGCCAAGAATCAGACAATGACCCAGTGTGGTCTCTGATAGCCCTTGAAACTACCCAAACCTTACAGCAAAATAAAGGGAATCACTCCTTAATATGCTTTCCCCTTTGGGAGTTTGTATAATTTGAGCCAGTAGTTTTGAATTACATAAATGGGTTTTTATTCCAATAAATGACCTTAGCAGAGAGAAGAAGTTTAACAAGAACTAGCAAACAAAAAGAGTTCTGAAAGTGAATTCCTTGGGAAGGGAATGGAAGTCCATGCCACGTGTTCTTGGACAGCTCTAAGTTCTTCACTATGTCTAAAACATCAAGACACAATGACCTGGAGACTGGCTTACATGCATGAGATTGGCCCTTGGCACTAGAAGATAAGCTACAGATTTTGTGCTGCCCAAAAACTAGGAGTAGTCTTTGAAAGGGTTGAAAAATTAAAGCAACTAAATGTCTTTCAAGTGGATTTCAATCAAATCCAAAAGTTATATACAAATCTATTTAAGAATCTACTCAAGGAAAAAAAAAAAGAATCTACTCAAGGATACATTTACTAACACACAAGATCTCAAAAAAATTGTGTGAAAAAAATATTAAAAACAGGTGTATACTAAATGACTTCATTTTTGTAACAAAATCACTAAAGGATATCAGACATTCAATAGACATATGAAAAGATGCTCAATTGTATGAGGCATCAAAATCACAATGTGTTAACAATGCACATCTGCCAAATGAACGATAAGCCCACAATACCAAGGATGATGAGGATGTAGAGAACATGGAATGAGCTGTGTTGCTAGTGCGAAGAGAAATCAGTATGACTATGAAAATATTTAGTAGTATCTTCTAATTTTGAATGTCTTTACAGCCATCTTTTTCTATGTATAGACACAAGAAGAATGTGCACATAAATGAAAAGATATATTAAATAAAAATCCTTAATAGTCAAAAAACTAGACAATGCTCAAACGTCTATCAATACTTGTGTCAATAAATGGACAATTCATAGAATGGAATACTAAATGGCAATGAGAATAAATGATCAACAGCTACACACAAAAATATAGACTAATCTCAACAAGCGTAATATTGAAAAAATATACTACTAAAAATTACACAGTTTATGATTCAACTTGAATATAGTACTACAGCAGGATAGTTGTTATTCTTGGCTGGGAGAGATGGGAGGTGACACAGCAGACTGGCAGGGTGTTTTTGGGAGTCCTGTCATGATGCGATTATTTGTATTGGGGGCTGGTGATGTGGATGTGCTTAGTTTGAAAAATTCATACGTGTACAAATGTTTACAAGGTATGCACTTTTCCATATTTATATTTATGCTCAAGAAGATTATTTAAAACATATCTGGGGATCAAACTAACAAACATATTTAAGAACTATACATAGACCCTCAACTCTATGGTCAACTAATCTTCGACAAAGCAGGAAAGAATGTCCAATGGAAAAAAGACAGCCTCTTCAATAAATGGTGTTGGGAAAATTGGACAGCCACATGCAGAAAAATGAAATTGGACCATTTCCTTACACCACACATGAAAATAGACTCAAAATGGATGAAGGACCTCAATGTGATAAAGGATTCCATCAAAATCCTTGAGGAGAACACAGGCAGCAATCTCTTCAATCTCAACCGCAGCAACATCTTCCTAGGAACATTGCCAAAGGCAAGGGAAGCAAGGGCAAAAATGAACTATTGGGATTTCATCAAGATCAAAAGCTTTTGCACAGCAAAGGAAACAGTTAACAAAACCAAAAGACAACTGACAGAATGGGAGAAGATATTTGCAAATTACATATCAGATAAAGGACTAGTGTCCAGAATCTATAAAGAACTTAGCAAACTCAACACCCAAAGAACAAATAATCCAATCAAAAAATGGGCAGAGGACATGAACAGACATTTCTGCAAAGAAGACATCCAGATGGCCAACAGACACATGAAAAAGTGCTCCATATCACTCGGCATCAGGGAAATACAAATCAAAACCACAATGAGATATCACCTCACACCAGTCAGAATGGCTAAAATCAACAAGTCAGGAAATGACAGATGCTGGCGAGGATGCGGAGAAAGGGGAATCCTCCTACACTGTTGGTGGGAATACAAGCTGGTGCAACCTCTCTGGAAAACAACTTGGAGGTTCCTCAAAATGTTGAAAATAGAACTACCCTATGACCCAGCAATAGCACTACTGGGTATTTACCCTAAAGATACAAACGTAGTGATCCGAA
The DNA here is from genome assembly GCF_964662115.1 of Mustela nivalis. Classification (NCBI taxonomy): domain Eukaryota; kingdom Metazoa; phylum Chordata; class Mammalia; order Carnivora; family Mustelidae; genus Mustela; species Mustela nivalis. The sequence goes on along the minus strand of NC_139029.1, from coordinate 73,059,411 downwards.
GGGGCACGTGCACCCGAATGTTTATAGCAGCAATGTCCATAATAGCCAAACTATGGAAAGAACCTAGATGTCCATCAACAGATGAATGGATCAAGAAGATGTGGTATATATACACAACGGAATACTATGCAGCCATCAAAAGAAATGAAATCTTGCCATTTGTGACAATGTGGATGGAACTAGAGCATACCATGCTTAGTGAAATAAGTCAAGCAGAGAAAGACAACTATCATATGATCTCCCTGATATGAGGAAGTGGTGATGCAACATGGGGGCTTAAGTGGGTAGGAGAAGAATCAATGAAACAAGATGGTATTGGGAGGGAGACAAACCATAAGTGACTCTTAATCTCACAAAACAAACTGAGGGTTGTTGGGGGGAGGGGGGTTGGGAGAAGGGCAGTGGGGTTATGGACATTGGGGAGGGTATGTGCTTTGGTGAGTGCTGTGAAGTGTGTAAACCGGGCGATTCACAGACCTATACCCCTGGGGATAAAAATATATTATATGATTATAAAAAATAAAAAAATTAAAAATTTTTTAAAAAGAACTATACATTGAAGAGTAGAATATTACTGAGAGATTTTACTTTTTTATTTTTTTAAAAGGTTTTAAAGAGCACAGGCAGGGAGAGAAAGAGGGAGGGTGAAGCAGACTGCCCGCTGAGTAGGGAGACAGATCCCAGAGTCCTGTGACTATGACTTGAGCCAAAGGCAGACACTCAAGTGACTGAGCCACCCAGGCACCCCTACTGAGAGATTTTAAAAGGCCTAATCAATGGCGGAACATAGAAAGAGCATGGAAGACTCATTATTTCTTGATCCCCAAATTTATCTAGAGAATCAATGTAACTCCAAATTCCCAAAGATCTATTTGTAAAAAAAGGCAAGCTTATTCTAACTTCTATATGGAAATGCAAAAAAAGCCAAATATAGGCAAGGCCATTTTGAAGAACAAAATGAAAGAAATTGCTCTATCTATATAGAAACTTATAAAGTTACAATATGTAAGGTAGGCATGGGACACAAAGGAATAATTACACAGGAATATGCAGGAATAATATGCAGCATAAAGGAACGGATAGAAGCAACAAGCTAGAGAGCTCAGAGACATACTGACATGGGGACAGAGAGGTGCTTCATGTCAACTACTAGGAATACTATAGTCTTTCCAGCAGATGGTGTTAGGCCAATGTTATATCTATTAAAAAATGTTAAATTTGATTCCTATATCCCACTATTCACAAAAGTCATTTTTACATGGTTTGTAGATCTAAATGTGAATGACAATACAATAAAGTTTAGAAAATATTACAGAGATAATTCTGTAATAATAATCTTTATTACAGTCCTCCTGGTTTGGAAATAGGACACAAAAGCACTACCTATAAATTAAAAATTCAGGGGTACCTGGTGGCTCAGTCAGTTGCCCATGGACTCTTGGTTTCAGCTCAGGTCATGATTTCAGGGTCTTGACATCAAGCCCCATATTGGGCTCCCCATTCAGTGGGGAATCTGCTTCCATTCTCCCTCTCTCTCTGCCCCTCCTCCCACTTGTATACTCTTGCGTTCTCTAAAATAAATAAAATTTAAAAAAATATATAATTGAAATGAAATAATTAAAAATTTTAACTACTTAAAATTAAGATCTCCTGTTCATCCAAAGACACCGTGAAAGAAAAAAAAGGCCAACCAAAGACTTCTAGTATATACATGTATGGATATGTACACATCTGTGTGTGTATATATATTCATTATTATATATGTATATATGTACACAAATACAAACACACACAAACTCAACCTCAGAATATACAAAGCTGTCACAGGCACCCCTGGGTGGCTCAGTAGGTTAAGCATCTGAAAATTTTTGGCTCAGGTCATGATCTCAGGGTCATGAGATCAAGCCCAGCTTGGAGTCAGCTTGAGATTCTCTTTCCCCCTCCCACTGCCCCTCCCCCAGCTCTCACTCTCTTGCTCTCTCACTCTCTCTCTAAAATAAATAAAATCTTTAAGAAAATAAAGCAGTCATCACATCAAAGGAAAAAAAAAAAGACACACAAACCATTAGAAAAATATGCAAGGCAAAGGCTATCCCAATAAATAACAGATATGAATCAACCTCCTACTTATCACTATTAAAGAAAAGTAAATTAAACTTGATTTAAAACTACAAACTCACCAAAATGACTAAAATTTTAAAGTCTGGCATTTCTACACAATGGCGAGGCTATGGAGCACTGGAAATTTATACAATGCTGGTGAGAGTATAAATTGGGACATTTATATTGAAAAATTGTTGGATATTATCTATCATAAAATGAACAAATGAACACTACAGGATCAACTAATTTCAGTCTTAGATAAATGTCCAACTGAGATGCTTATATATGTACTGAGTGCCATAAATGACACCCCAAGTTCTCATCAGCAGTAGAATGAGAACATAATTGCAGTACCTTCATCAAATGAAATACTAAACTGCAAAACATATGAATAAATTATTACTGAAACCAACAACTTGAACAAATTATAAATCATAATGTTGAAGAAGCCAACATAAAACAAATCATCCTGTATAATTCAATTTATGTGAAGATACAAACAGGCAATAGTAACATATGGTGCTATAAGTCAGATTAAAGTTTGTGTATTAATTATCTATTACTACACACAAACTTCCCCAAGCAAATCTTACCACTTCAGAGTTTCTAGAAACCAGGAATCTAGGCATGGTTTAGACTGGTTCTCTGCTTCAAGATCTCTCACAAATTACAATCAGGGTGCTTCCTGGGAGCCTCGTCATCTCAAGGCTCAAAGAAGAAGGATCACCTTTCAATCACGTGGTTTTTGGTAAAATTCATTTCATCATGGGCTGTTGGACTGAAGGCCGAAGTTCCACACTGGCTGCTGCCTGAAGACTAATCTCAACACTTACCATTTGGGCCTGTCCACTGTAGCAACTTGCTTCATTAGTGAGCAAGAAAAGAAAACAAAAGAGAGAGAGAGAGTGCTAGAGAAATGGAAATCAGTCCTTTGTAATCATGAAGGGACACTCCATCGCTTTTGCCATCTTCTGTTTGTTAGGATAGAGTTAAAGATAACTAATTTAAGTCCACACTCAGGAGAGACTTACATAAAGGTTTAAATACTGGAAAGCATAGATCATTGTCAAAAGCTGCCTATAGTTTCTTGTGGGAGAACAGAAGGAGTTGAAATTTGGGAGTTGCTAGACAAGGCTATTTGGGAGTTTTGGTAATAATCTATTGCTTGACTTTAGTTATGGTAGAAGAACATAGCTACTTTTTGAAAATTATCTATAGTAAGAATATAATTCAGTTACTTTTCTTTATATACATATGATTTATAAATTAATTCTTTTAAAAAAGAAAATCATTAGGCCTAGAATAGAATTTAGGAAGACAAGAATGAATATACTTGGCAAGTTTAAAGTCCAGTATCAAAACATGAAAACAATACTTTTGAAAATATGAGATGAACTGGGGCTCCTGATGAGGGACTAGCCATGCAAGGAGCTGCTGAATTTGTGGGATGAGAGACTCTGTAAAAATAAATAGAGCCCTTATGGTCACATTATTGATTAGAGAGCATGCTGTTGGTATACGAGTATCAAAAGAAAGTCCCTGTAGTTTATTGATCAAGGAGTACATGGGATAATCAATGTTTTAAAGGGTTATTCTGCCAGTGAAGCAGCAGCAAAGCAAGGCACAGTGAAACAAATCATCCAGTTTTCAAATTCTGGGTCTACCACTTACTAACTATAATTCTGGGGATGGCACTCAGCCTTTCTGAACTTCAATCACCAATTCGCAAAGTGGGTATAATATGCCCTAACTTGCAAAGTTCTTGTAAATACCAGTGAGGTCAGGTATGGAAGGAACACACTATAGAACTTAGCATACAGTAGACACTCAATACATAATAAGCATTATTTCAATTTTATTTTTATGATGGGAGATAATCAATGGAGATTGATAATACCCTGCATTTCATCACTGACATCATCAGAGAATTGGAGAAAGATGGAGGAAGTCCTCTGCTGTTTACCAACTAGCCTACAATTTTGTGCCACAGAAAAATACAGAAGGCCCACCAGACCTCAACTGGTGTACCTGTGCTTTGGATAACCCTGAGGCATAACATGGACTTGTGATTTTATTTTTCCTGGGAAGTTGTTCTGGTTGTGCATGCTACCATGATATCTAAATCCATGATTAGGACCCTCCTATGTCTGGTGTAAAAGAAGACTGAGCATCTGTTGTGAACCAGAAAGCCTAAAAGATTCTCTACAAGATTTTCCAGGTGGGGCACCTGGGTTGCTCAGTGGGTTAAAGCCTCTGCCTTCAGCTCAGGTCATGATCCCAGGGTCCTGGGATCAAGCCCCACATCAGGCACTCTACTCAGCAGGGAGCCTGCTTCCCTCTCTCTCTCTGCCTGCCTCTCTGCCTACTTGTGATCTTTGTCAGATACATAAATAAAATCTCTTTAAAATTTTTTAAAAAGAGAAGATTTTCTAGGCTGTGGTGGTTGTGGTTAGGGCAGAAGTGTGTCATACTAGATAATCCTGTTTGATGAACTGCTTGGAAAGATCCTTGGTGAGTGACGTCCTGAGGGAAGACACTCCACATTTCAGATTAGACAAAACTTTTAATTCCAGTTCTCACCAGCAAAATTTCAATCTTGGGGCGCCTGGGTGGCTCAGTGGATTAAGCCGCTGCCTTCGGCTCAGGTCATGATCTCAGTGTCCTGGGATCGAGCCCCACATCGGGCTCTCTGCTCAGCGGGGAGCCTGCTTCCTCCTCTCTCTATGCCTGCGTCTCTGCCTACTTGTGATCTCTCTCTTCAAATAAATAAATAAAATCTTAAAAAAATTTTTTCAATCTTAATTTCTTTTGTCCCTAGAAAGAATGACTATACACACCTCCTTTGTTTTCTTTTTACTCCTCTTCAAGGCAAAAGTATATTGTTTCTATTTCCTCTTTTCACTTCTTTTCTTCCCACCTCTTATTTTAGTTGACGGCTTTCTGGCTTTCAACCCTGATACTCCACTAAACTGCTCTTGTTATAGCTGCCAATGACTTCCATTTTGTCTGAATAAATGGATGTCTCCTACTATTCATCTTGGTCCCCTGCCTGGAATCATATCTCATAGATGACTTACCCCGGCTCCTCACCTCTGCTTTTTTCCTTACTTGGCCTCTGTGGCATCAGGGTTTCTTCCCATCATCTCTTCAGTCACTTTATGAGGTTCCAACCTTTCTTCCAGGCATCTGAATTGTGAGCCCTTCTGGGATCTGGTTCTGGGATCTTTATTCTCTTCTATTTATATCCTCTTTTGACGTGATCTCATATAATCCACAGACTTATGCTACCTTTATTCTGATCCCACATTGATATTTCCTGCCTTAATACTCTTCTGAAAGTCAAACTTATAAATCAAATAACACCTGAGTTTTTCTTTTGAAAGTCATCATGTTCACAATAAAAGAAATGATCAACCCCAGTCTTACACCTGCAATGCCTCCTGCTTCTTTACCCACCTGCTCCTTCTCTTCAAGCCTCTGTACAAATGTAGTTCTCAAACAGGTCTTCCCTCACCATCTTGTCTCATCCTGCCCCTCCTCTTTTTATCTCATCTTTTTTGTTTGTTTCATTCCTAAACACAGTATTAAATTCTGTTCAACTATATCTTTACTTATTTACTGTCTTCTCATAGTAAGACATAAATATTTATGGTAAGAATGTTTATCTGGATTTTCATCTGCTCGATTTCCAGCAGTAAGAACAAATATGAAACATAGTAGGCATTCAACAAAGACTTCTACAACTGTAATACTTGTATCTTGGCCCACTGTTATCAGAATGTTTGTGGCTTTAGCTAACTATGAAAAATCTGATTAGGGCACTGCGTCTTGGTGCTGCTGACTGACTGCAGTGGTTGGCATATCTAAATATCACTGCAGGTTGGCATATCTAAATATCACCAAGTCCATGAGTAAGATTCTGGATAAAGAGCAGGTGCCGCCAGGCCTACTAAAATATTAAGGAAAAACAGAAGCAGCTTACTGGGTCTCATGGGCAAAAACTGTGAACACAGAAGCAGCAGTAGCACCACCTACCAATGCTCTTCCTCTGCTCTGATCCTAAGGCAGTGTTCTCAGACTGGGTTACTTCAATATGGGTGAGACTGACAAAAAATGTAAAGTTTATGTTCCTCTTGGAACAGTTCCTATTAGACTTGCTGCTGAGATCACTTGAATTCGTTGAGATTCAAGCATCTTCAGAAGAAAGAAGAAGTTAGATGCAAGAGCCACAGCCTTTTTCTGAGATTCAAAAAACTGGAATTTAAAAAGATCTCTTCACTTCTCCCCATATTCCCATCCAGCAAGAGTCCAGGCTAGAATAAGCATCCTGGAGGAAAAGACATCTAAACTATTGCCTCAGAATCAATGAGAACTACCAGTTACAGTGCTTGAGGGTGATGGGTTTGGAAGTAGGAATCTGAAGCATAAGGTCTCAGTGAAATAATATATTTAAATAATCTACAGAAATCTTCAGTTACAACAGGAACATTCACAAAAATTTTAGTCCAAATCTCCAGAGTTTTGAGGATTAACACTTGACTGATTTCTATAAAGCCTGAAATGGACTCATGAGAAACACTGTAAATAAGGCAATTTTTGGTATTTTGCTTTTACAGTATTAGGTGAGATGATTCATTTCTCCCTATTTTACATTAAATAAACTGAAGAATATATTTTTGGCTTCCTTTACTTCTAAAAGAGTTTAAAAATTTTTAATAATAATCTCAGTCAACCCAATATTGGACCAAAGGATTTTGGACCAATCTGGGCCGTGAAAAAAATGTCCAGATTACAATTAATGCTATAACTTCTCAAGGTTCACTACTTATCTTCCTTATCAAATGCTCCTCCTATATTTGGTAAGAAAAAGTGCTAATCAGGGGTACCTGGGTGGCTCAGTGGGTTAAGTCTCTGCCTTCAGCTCAGGTCATAATCTCAGGGTCCTGGGATCAAGTCCTGCATCGGGCTCTCTGCTCAGCAGGAGCCTGCTTCCTTCTCTCTCTCCCTCTCTCTCTGCTTGCCTCTCTGCCTACTTGTGATCTCTCTCTGTCAAATAAATAAATAAAATATTTTTTAAAAAAGGAAAGAAAAAGCGCTAATTAGATTGGAAGTTATTAACTACAACATCACAATGAAATAAAATGACCTAACTTTAAAAATATATTACATAGCATATTTTAGTAATACCTGGAGAGTCATACATTTCAGAGAAAGAATAATTCTTATACTTTAAGAGGCCAATAATAGAACATTGGCATCTTCCAATAATATGATCAAATACTTCATTTTACCTTTCTCATGATACCACCTTCACTCTTATAGCCTGTCTAATAAAGGTTAACTCAGGTCTGGGGTACCTTCACATTCCAAAGAAAGGTCTAGCCTTTTACTGGCTCCTGGAAGAAAATATATAAGCCCCTGGAACATCTTGCCTTATTAAAATGTTTTGCCTAACTTCTGCAGAGAAGACATACAAATGGCTAACAGACAAATGAAAAAATGTTCGACATCGTTAGCCATCAGGGAGATTCAAATCAAAACCACATTGAGATACCACCTTACACCAGTTAGAATGGCAAAGATTAACAAGACAATAAGAAAGTGTTGGAGAGGATGTGGAGAGAGGAGAACCCTCTTACACTGTTGGTGAGAATGCAAGTTGGTGCCGCCACTTTGGAAAAGTGTGGAGATTCCTTAAATTAAAAATAGAGCTACATTATGACCCTGCAATTGCACTACTGGGTATTTACCCCAAAGATACAGATGTAGTGTTCAAAGCAGCAATGGCCACAGTTGCCAAACTGGAAAGAGCCAAGATGCCCTTCAACAGACTAATGGACAAATAAGATATGGATATGATATGAAGATACGATAAGAAGATATGGATAAAGAAGATAATACAACAGAGTAATATGCCTCCATCCAAAAGGATGAATACCCAACTTTTGTAGCAACATGGGCTGGACTGAAGGAGATTATGCTGAGTGGAATAAGTCAAGCAGACAGAGTCAATTATCATATGGTTTCACTTACTTGTGGAGCATAAGGAATAATATGGAGGACACTTGAAGAAGGAAAGGAAAAGTGAAATGGGGGAAATCAGAGGGGGAGACAAAGCATGAGAGACTGTGGACTCTGAGAAACAAACTGAGGGTTTTGGAGGGGAGGGTGGTGGGGGGATGGTAAGCCTGACGGTGGGTATTAAGGAGTGCACGTTTTGCACAGAGCACTGAGTATGGTACATAAATAATGAATCTTGGAACACTGAAAAAATAAAAATTAAATTAGTAAATTTAAACAAATAATAAAGAAATAAAATGTTTTGTCTATGTTTTGGACTATCACATAAACTGCCAGATTGTTTATGCTGATAATGTGATTTATGGTGTGGGTCTTAATCTACACTGAATCAATTTGACTTCTAAAGGGGCATCAGGGAAAAAAGGGGGGGAGCTCAGTCTGAGTAACTGAGAACAGCTACATGAGGTCTACATATCTACCCATGGTTTCTCTCACAATAGAATTGCTAAACACCAAGGCTTGGGTGAGCTTTCCTGGTGGGGAATCTTCAGAAGATTCACACTGTGAATATTCTTGGCATCTAGATCCAAATGTATGAAAATATTAGACACACTCATAAAAGAATACTCAGGTGGTAGAGAAACAGACACACTTGCTTAAGCTGTGGAAGTCGGTAAATACAAAACCCATACCGTGATAATTGGGGATTTTTCAGAAGTGAATTCCTTTTCTCTTTGAGAAGCCCAAGAAGAACCGCTTGATAAAGGATTTAAAAAAAAAATCTGAGGAGTAAATAAAGAGGTAAATCAACTGAAAAGAGACTGAGACAACTAAAAGCAATGAAAGCTGAGGGTTTCACAGTTCCTGATGCAGCTGGTAATGTGTTCACTATGAGATGACAAGGCTATATGGTATAGGGAAGAAAACTCTGAGCCCATAAATCAAAGAGGCTTTTAGAACTTCTGTTAAGGAGATTACAAAAGGAGGCTTCTTTCTGGTTTGGTAGCATAATGCTGTGGCTCACTTTTGAAATATATGTTATGCTTCCCTTATTCAATAAAAGTTTTAAAAATAAAAATATTTTCCAAAGAATATCAGAACCCGTAATCAGAAACCAAATTGCAAGTTTTTTTAAATAATTCACTTAAATAAATGGGAAACAAGTCAGAAGATGTAATGGAAGACAGACCAAGTTCGTATATCATTGAAACAAATAAAATACTATAGAATAAAATCAAGACATATATAATGTTATATGAAGAATTGTTCAAATATTGAGAGAGAAAAAAAGTTGTAAAAGAGGATTAGAAATTAAAATGTCAATCTTTTGAGTTAATGTATACTTTTAATAGGATTCAAATGAATATGGCAAAAAGGATTTTTGGGAAATAGAAAAACTTACCTTAAGGTATATATGTAAAAAGCAAAAGTAAGAATGCAATTCTGGGGGAAAATGTTTGTAAATGATGGGGGAAAGCGGACTCACTGTAATCATATGTTAAAACATCCCAACAATTTCTACACTGGTACTGACCCCTGAATATTTAGACATCAATAAGACAGTCTTGAAAGCTTAAAAATAGACTCATATTAATACTGAAAATCAACATATGGTGAATTTGGTGTTTTGCATTAATGAAATGATATGGATTTTTCAGTAAATGGTATTTGGACTATAGGGTAGCCATATGCAAAAAAGTTTGAGTTCCCTTATGCCTTTAACAAAATAAATTTCAGATGAATCAAGTTGAAACATGAAAAATTCAACTAAAATCCTAGGTAATATATTTGAGCTTTAAAAAATAATACTGTAGTGGCACCTGGGTGGCTCAGTCAGTTAAGCACCTGGCTCTCGATTTTGGCTCAGGTCATGATCTCAGCGTCGTGAGATCCAGTCCCGTGTTGGGCTCCATTCTGGGCTTGGAGCCTGCTTAAGATTCTCTCTTCCCTTCTCTCTGTCCCTCCCCTCCACTCACATGCTCTCCCTCTCAAATTAAATAAATAAAAATTAATAAGTAAATATATTTTAAAAAATTTAAAAAGTACTATAATAAAGAGGTCCTTTCTATTTTTTCATATTTTTTTTGAGATTTACTTATTTATTTTACAGAGAGAGAGCTTGAGGCACCAGTGGGGGCAGGGGGGACAGAGGGAGAAGGAGAGAGAATCCTCAAACCAACTCCATACTGAGCACTGAGCACTGAGCCTGGCAAGGGGCTTGATTCCAAGACTCTGAGACCATGACCTGAGCCAGAACCAAAAGTCAGCCTCTTGACTGACATCCAGGCACCCCAAAGAGGTCCTTTTTAAATGTTACATGAAGGAAAGACATAAAATAAAAATTAATAAATTTACCTACATAAAAATAGTGAAATTATTTATTAAAAATATATAAGCAAAACAAAGACAACTGACAAGATGGAAGAAACTGCAATTTATACCAGATAAGGAGATCATTTCTTCATGCTCTAAGGACACCCTCATAAAACTAAGAAAAAGAACAATTGCATGAAAAACTGGGCTAAAATAGTAGAAGAAAATAAAGCTGTAGGGGTGATAAGGAGATGTGCAAATTAGAACTATAAGTTATCTGACTTCTAAAAGCAGCAAGATGGGGGGATGGGGTAACTGGATGATGGACATTAAGGAAGGCACGTGATGTAATGAGCACTGGGTGTTATATGCAACTGATGAATCACTGACTTTTACCTCTGAAACTAAGAATATACTATATGTTAATTAACTGAATTTAAATTAAAAAAAAAACATAAAATAAATAAAAGCAGCAAGAGATGACATGTTTGTTGGGACATCAGGTCAGCAAGGGTTTGGGGCTGCCACAATTATATATCAAAACTTTAAATGCAAAAAAACTCTGACCCAGCAAGTTGACTTTAAGACTATCCTATAGATAACTTTGCCAGAGCGGAAAATGACAAACGTACTAGAATACATTTTGCAGCATTGCGGTAATGGCAAAAGACTGAAACAACTCTAAAGTCCATCCATCAGGCACTGGTAATGTAAACCATGGGACAGATGTATAATGGGCACTCTACAATCATTAAAATAAAAAAGAAAACACCATTTTAACTATCATGAGATAATCTCCAAGATGTATCATAAAGTTAAAAAAAATGATGCAGAAATTGCTCAATTTAAATTATCACATGGGAGGGAGACAAACCATAAGTGACTCTTAATCTCACAAAACAAACTGAGGGTTGCTGGGGAGAGGGGGTTTGGGAGAAGGGGGTGGGATTATGGACATTGGGGAGGGTATGTGCTTTGGTGAGTGCTGTGAAGTGTGTAAACCTAGTGATTCACAGACCTGTACCCCTGGGGATAAAAATATATGTTTATAAAAAATAAAAAATTTAAAAATAAATAAATAAATTATCACATGGATAACAGAGTAATAATTTCTTCCAGTTCCTACCTATTGTTATGAAGTTTTGTCTCCTTATTTGCTCACCAGGATAAAGTATCTTTTCTTTTGTCTCTGCAACTATATCAAATGTCCAGGTTCTGTCTAAACCATGGAGGCCACTACTATCTCTCATTCCAGGCAGCTTTTCCTTCTGACCTAACTTAAAACAAATAACTTCAATGAGCCCAGTTGAGCCCTCATGTGTGACAGTATGGGATGTAGTCAGTGCATATTAAATACTTCTCTAATAAATACATGACCAATACATGATTATCAGAATTACTCAGATAATACTACTTGAAAGAAATGACATAAATTTTTCAAAATGGAAACTTTTATTATATATGTGTACTTCTACGATAAAAATAACTCACATTCATTGATGATAAATTTATAAAGCACACAAGACTATAAAAATAACAAAAATAAACTTTAATCTTTTTGGTGACGTAGACTTACAAGTATTTTTTTTCTTTTTTTTTCCAATTCATTTTATTTATTTCTTTTCAGTGTTTTTTTTTTAATAGACTGCAACTGTATGTACCAAATTAAATTATTCTAAAATGAACTTTTCCAAATTCATTTGCATGCAGCAAATAACTCGTTTATCTGGAAAGGGATCTGGAGGACGGGCAAGAAATTCAGTTTGCCAAGTTTGCAAAAACATTCAGTTGCTCCTAGAACTCTTTTGGGTTTCCTGACATGAAGACTTTTATTGGTTCCCAGAAAAAGCAGCCAATTTCTCAGCATTTGTCTGATTTCAAAGCAGCCTTGCCCTACTTTCACTTTCAGTCCCCTTTTATTAATAGAAAATAAAATGTTAGGTTCTGTCCTGAAGACAATACCAGAATTTTGCATCCATGAAGAAGGTAAGGGTAAACGTTAGACCTTATCCTTTACAAAATATGAAGCAGGCCAACAGAAAGTTAGGGAGGGTCAGAAGAGAAACAGGGAGAGTTGGTGAGTTCTCTGTTTCTCTCAGAGTTCCATAGAGTCCCCAACTCTACTGACATGCTGGTCACTTTCTCAGCCTATATTCCTGATAGCTTGGATAAGAATCTGAATTTTAGGTCAGGCATGAAATCGTTCATACTTACCACAAAAGTGTGGATTACATGTGTTTCCGGTGCCATAAAAGAGGCAACAGTACTTTTCTTTTTCTTTTCTTCCGCCCTTCCTCACTCCCTCTACCCCCTTCTCCCTCTCTCTCTCTTTTCTCTTTTGTTTTTGAGGCAGAGCATTTACAATGAAATGTCCTAAGTAGCCTTTTTATTAGTTTAAGAACTTTAGCAGTAACTTTGAAGCCTTCAAATTAAAGCATAATGTAAAGACAGAAAAGTGCTCAGCTCAAAAATATGTAGTAGGTGAAACACAAAATAAATCCATCCCTGTATTTACTATTTAGGTTAAAAATAGGGAGTACTCCCAATACCCCCAAAAACTTTCTTGTGATCCTTCCACTCAAGAACTCCTCCAACCAGCTCAAAGATACCCACTCTCTTTACTTTTCACATCAGAGACTAAGTTTGTTCATTTGTGAATTTTATGTAAGTGGAATCAAACAATATTTTTTGCTGTGTTGTTGGGTTTAACTGCAGTTTGATTATTTTCATTACTGTAAGACATTCTGTTGTACAAGAGGCCAGTGTTTAGCTATTTTCTGTGGACAGACATTTGGGTTACATTCAGTTTGGAGTTACTACACATATTGCTGCTATGATCATTCTATATATGTTCTTTATGCACGTGTACCCATGTATCTGCTGGACATACACTTAGAAGTGAAATGGCCAGGTCATAGGAACTTTTTGTCAGCTTCAGTAAATGGTTCCAGTTCTCTGAGTGCATTGTAAGTCATCCTGAATTTTACAATGGTTTCTGAAAAAGAAGCAGATTTTCAAGAAGAGAGTTCCAAGTCTGCAATAATTTGTATATATTTAATGATTCTACCTTTTCATGGTGGCAGATAAATTAAACAAATAGACTTTCTATTGGCTTGGAAGTAAGATACCTATGACAATGAGCAAAATGTGTGGAATAAACTGTGCTGTAAATAGAAGTTTCTGATTCAACAGGCTCTGTGTACCGCTTCAAGAAGCAAGAGGAGTAGGATGGGGGGAAAGAAGAGAGGGGAAGAAGACAAGACAAAGGGAAGAAAAGAGATGGATTTTAAAACTTAAGAAAGAAAATAAAGGATGCTGATCATGCAAAACTTTGGTGAAAAATACCAGATACACACATTCAGCAAAAACTGGGCATCAATGTAAAGATAACAGCTCTCCTTAACCAAGGAGACGGTGAAGGACTTGATGTCCTTCTTCAGGTTTGGTCACTGCTCCTACAGTTTGGAAAGGATATTTCCTGGGGAGCTGACCTAACTCTGGTATTCCAGTTGGGGCTGGAGCACTCCAAGTTACAGGGAGGAAGCCCACCTACACCCAGAACCTACAGTCCTGAGACCTTAGACCCTTCAGGGAGTGCTCAGGATAAGCCTATATTGGAGAATTCTGTGCACTTATTCATGTGAGCCATTTTCTTAGCTCAGGCTACCTCTACTAGGTGACTTTCATCAACACAGATGCTGATTTTGAAGCCCTTGGGGGGATAATGAGTGACAAGTAGTGCCAAAGTAAATTAACAAGTTTACTGCTTCCTAAAAAAGAATGAGGCACCAACAAGTCAGCTGCAAGAGAAAGGGAGCAGGGGACAACAGTAGAAAAGACTGTTGCCCGGAGCAACTCCTCAGTCCCGTTTTCATTAGATACAGACAGTAATCAACAAAGCAGCTGAAGAAGGCTACACATTAATCATATGCCTTATAGATAAACAAGAAGGAGGGCAAAATATTTCTGGTCAAGCAGTATAAAGCTTATAGTTGAGCAAACACATTCAAAGTGTTCATCTAATTAGCCACAAGTGCTCTCCGGGGAAAGGGGAGATAACGGAAAAATAAAACAGGTGGCGTTCTCCACCCCACCTCCCCGCCCCCCAGCGAGCTGGGCATTCCCAGCTGCTCCGTCAAAGACATATATCATCCTCTCCCCTAGAGGCCTGTTCCCAGTCTATGTTTTTTCTTAAGGCTGTATCTAAACATGCTTGGTAACTAGTATAATTTCTCATGGGTCATATTTTAAGTAACATTGTTATGAGGGACAGTGATGTAAGTTCAACCAGCAGAGTCTTGACTCATGTGATAAACCAAAATCACTCATTTTAAAAAAGGTTTTTTAAAATTTTAATTCCAGGGTAGTTAACATAGGGTGTTGCATTAGCTTCAGGTGAATAATATAGTGAGCCAACAATCCTGTCTATTATTCAGTGCTCATCAAGATAAGTGGATTCCCAATCCTCTTCACCCATCCCTCCACCTCTGCCCCCTCTGGTAATTATCGGTTTGTTCTCTATAGTTACGAATCTGTTTCTTAGTTTGTCTCTTTCTTAACTTTGCTTGCTTATCTTGTTTCTTAAATTCTACATATAAGTAAGATTATATGGTATTTGTCTTTCTCACTGGCTTATTTCACTCAGTATTATACTCTAGCTACATCCATGTCGTTACAAATGGCAAGATTTCATTCTTTTTCATGGATGAGTAAAATTCCATTATAGATAGATCGGTTGATCGATCTCCCATCTTCTTAATCCATTCATCTATCAATGGACATTTGGGCTGCTTCCATAATTTGGCTATTGTAAATAATGTTACTATAAACATAGGAGTGCATGTAACCCACTGAATTTTTGTTCTCATATATTTTGGGTAAATCCAGTAGTGTGATACTGGATCAGAGGGTAGTTCTATTTTTAGTCTTATGAGGATTATTCAAACTGTCTTTCGCAGTGGCTGGCCCAGTTTGCATTCCCACCAACAGTGCAAGTGGTTTCCTTTTTCTCCATATCCTTGCCAACACTTGTTGTTTCTTGTATTTTAAATTTTAGCCATTCTGACAGGTGTGAGGCGATATGTCATTGTAGTTTGGGTTTATATGTCCCTGATGATGAGTGATGTTGAGTATCTTCTCATGTTTGTGTTGGCCATCTGTGTGTCATCTTTAGAGAAATGACTGCTCATGTCTTCTGCCCCCCTCCTTTTTTTTTTTTTTTTTTTTTTGAAAGAGAGAGAGAAAGAGCTAGGGTCTGCACAAGTGGGGAGGGGCAGAGGGAGAGAAGCGAAAATCTTTAGCAGGTTCTGTGTTCGTGCAGACCTGATGTGGGGCTCAATCTCACAATCCTGAGATCATGACCTGAGCTGAAACCAAGAGTCAGACATTTAACAGACTGAGTCATTTAGGTGCCCCTCTTCTGCCCATTTTCTAGCTGAATTATTTGCTTTTTTGGCATTGAGTTGTATCAGTTCTTTATACAATTTGGATGCTAGCCTTTTATCAGCTATGTCATTTGCAAATATATTCTCCCATTCAATAGGTTCTCTCTTGGTTTTGTTGGTTGTTTCCTTAGCTGTACATCAGACTTTTATTTCGATGTAGTATCATTTTTATTTTGGCTTTTGTTTCCTTTGCCTCAGGAGGCATATCTAGAAAAATGTTACAGCTGATGTCAGAGAGACTCCTCCCTATGTGCTTTCTAGGACTTTCATGTTTTCAGGTCTCAAATTCAGATCCTTAATTCATTTTGAAACTCAGTTGATAAATTCAAATTGAGTTTATTTTTGTGTATCGTATAAGAAAGTGATCCAGTGTGATTCCTTTCATGTAGCGGGACAGATTTCCCAAAACCGTTTGTGGAAGAGATCGTCTTTTTTCCATTGTATTTTCTTGACTCCTTTGTCGAGGATTCATTAACCAAAAAACATGGGTTTATTTCTGGATTTTCTATTCTGTTCCATTGATCTTTGTGTTTTTTCTGTGCCAGCACCATATTGTTTTGATTACTGCACCTTTGTAGTATATCTCAAAATCTGGGATTGTGATACCTCTTCTTTTTATTTTTTTTTTATTTTTTGAAGATTTTATTTATTTATTTGACAGAGAGAGATATCACAAGTATGCAGAGAGGCAGAGAGAGAAGGAAGGAAGCAGGCTCCCCGTGGAGCAGAGCCTGATGTGGGGCTCGATCTCAGGACCCTGAAGATCATGACCTGAGTCAAAGGCAGAGGCTTTAACCCACTGAGCCACCCAGGTGCCCCATACCTTTTGTTTGAAAAGATAGCTTTGGGGGCACCTGGGTGGCTCAGTTGGTTAAGTGTCTACCTTCAGCTCAGGTCATGATCCACAGTCCTGGGATCGAACCCACACTGGGCTCCCTGCTTATCAGGAGGTCTGCTTTGCCCTCACCCTCTGTGTACCACTTTCCCTGCCTGTGCTCTCTCTTTCTCTCTCTCTCAAATAAATAAATAAATAAAATCTTTAAAAACAATAAAGATAGCTTTGGCTTTTTGAGGTCTTTTGGAGTTTTATACAAGTTTTAGGATTGTTTATTGCTAGGTCTGTGAAAAATCCTTTTGGTATTCTGATAGGGATTGCACTAAATGCATAAGTTGCTTTGGGTAACAAGACATTTTAATGATGCTTGTTATTCCAATCCATAAGCATGGAATTCTTTTCCATTTCTTTGTGTCCTCTTCAATTTCTTTCATAAGGTATTGTTGCATTCAGTTTGCTAGTCTTAGGTTAACGAGTTTTGAAGATATTGGCCTGTAGTTGCTTTTTTTTTTTTTTTTTGGTAGTGTCTTTATTTCATTTTGGTATCGGAGTAATGCTGACAACATAGGATAAACTGGGAAATTTCCCTTCCTTTTCTATTTTTCCAGAATAGTTTGAGAAGAATGGATATTAACTCTTCTTTAAATGTTTGACAGAACCCACCTGTGAAGTCTTCTGATCCTGAACTTTTGTTTGTTGGGAGTTTTTTTAAATTATTGATTCAATTTCATTGTTGGTAATTGGTCTACTCAAATTTTCTATTTCTTGCTGATTTAGTTGTAGGATGTTATATGTTACTTAGCTGTAACCTTGGGAGGAAGTAAGCTTAGGGTCCTCCTACTCCACCATCTTCGCAGCAATCTATTAAAATTAATCTAAAATGAACTATCCTTGAAACATTTTGAACACATGTATTAAGGGGCAAATCCAGCAATGGAGATTAACAACAATCTGCTTGCATATATATTCACTGTCACCAACCAGATGTCACAGGTACTGGAAGGAGGCCAACCTAACTAACTGCTTTAATTTCACAGCCTGGAGCTTGAGATCAAGGGTGAAGATACTCATTCCAACTGGTCTCACTTGCAAGGCACCAAGTCTGTTCCCTGGGGAATAGGGTTACAGCAAGATGAGGAATGACCAAGAATCTGAGCTACACCCTGGATACCTGGTCACCGTCAATGAAATGCCCTAAAACGTATATGTTCAGTGAAGGGTAGAAGGAGTCAGAAGGCACAATTGGCTGAACCTAAAATAAAGGACATAAAATACAGGGAACACCAGGGAGTGGCACAAGAGGCCCTTTTCTCTTTTGTGAAGGTCATAAATACAAAATGCTAGGTCATAAATACAAAATCCACTACTCTGTTCTTAGAGGAAGCTGTTTTCTTCTTTCAAGTGTGTAATCTAAAAATATTAAATTCCCCTAAATTTTTGTTTCCAGTCTGCTCCTCAGGGCCTAGGCACAGTAACTGCTGAACCGACAACAGACTTTCAGTCACTCACAGTATCAATTCCTTTTTCTTTTTTCTATAGTTCTCCATGCCAGCAATACACACAGTGTTCATTCTATTGTTTTTGGCTTTCTGTCACAGGAGCTACTGCCTTTTTCCCCTATTTATGAATTCTAAAGCCTATAAATCTTGACTCTAAAGATATTTCTTTCCTTTATTGCCAGACTTTCTGAGCTGAGAAATTTCACTAAAAACATTCCTGACCTGAAACTGCTTAATGCCTGTGTTTGCAGGAAGCCCGCACAAATCTGAATGTCATCAGGTTTGTGCTCCTTCTTCTTATGTTTCATGATTCCTGTCTAGGATTGTCCGCTGAAGTCCCCACAACTGCAAACACTAGGTGCCAAACAACACTTCATTTCTAGGCAAGGTGCTCAAACAAT
The DNA here is from genome assembly GCF_964662115.1 of Mustela nivalis. Lineage (NCBI taxonomy): Eukaryota > Metazoa > Chordata > Mammalia > Carnivora > Mustelidae > Mustela > Mustela nivalis. The sequence continues at coordinate 73,040,795 of NC_139029.1, read as the reverse complement.
TTTTCAGAGTTGGAAGCTCATTAATTCATGGAACATGAAAAAATATTATTCCAGTTCAACTAAACTTACTATTTTTTAACCCGTATCAGTTTAGGACAAGCTTCTCATTCCGATTCCCTTACGAATGGATTCTTACCAAGACACTAATGCCCTCCTCTGTAATTAGATTTACTGAACAGCACATTATATAGATTCATGAGGAGAAGCTCCATATAGGTCAACAGTAATGATGTTTTTGCTGTTTGATGTGAATTGAGCTATATGAATATGAATATTGTCCCACAATGTTCAGAAGCAGATATATGTGAGGGAGAAGTAGGGGAAGGATAAGGGTTTAAATGTGAAAAATCAGTCTCCCAAACAGCAGATATGAAAAATTTTAAGGAGAGTATTTGGCTGTCATCTTTGTTCATCTATGATTTCTGGTTGTTTTATAAAAACATTATTTATCTAACTGAATATTTTATTTTTTTAAAATATTTTATTTATTTGTCAGAGAGAGAGAGAGAGCATAAGTAGGGGGAGCCCAGGCAAAGCATGCAAAGGGAGAAACAGGCTCCCTGCCGAGCAAGGAGTCCAATGTAGGACTCGATTCCGGGACCCTGGGATCATCACTTGAGCCGAAGGCAGATGTGTAATCAACTGAGTCAATCAGGCATCCCTAAACTGAATATTTTAAATGTTTTTTTTAAAGATTTTATTTATTTATTTGACAGACAGAGATCACAAATAGGCAGAGAGACAAGCAGAGAGAGAGGGGGAAGCAGGCTCCCTGCCGAGCAGAGAACCTGATGTGGAACTCACCCCAGGACCCTGGGATCATGAACTGAGCCGAAGGCAGAGGCTTTAACCCACCCGGGTGCCCCTAAACTGAATATTTTAAAAACAACAAGTAAAACAATTGAAACTTCTCTGACTAAGGTATTATATAAGAAATCCCTCCTAAGAAATAAGCTGTTGAAATCATTGGAATACATTCTTTATCATGTGTGGCAAGGACACTGAAGTTAGTGGGAAGAGGTGTGTGAAGAAATGTTTGTGTGAAACTCTTCCAGGATCAGAGTTGGAGGGAAAATAGGCAAGTAGATGGTCTTCGGATTCCTGAAGGCTGAGTAGGGAGAAAATGTGGATTTTCCAAGCCCCTTTCACTCATAGATATTCTGCAGTCCACTAACATCCACATGATGTTCTAGGTGGTTCAGAGCAGCTAGGTTTACTTTCACTTTTGACTCTGGTATCCTCCTTAGTTTTGCTGAGTATGTGACTATTGTATCCAGCTTTGATCCTGTTTCAAGAAGAACCTTGTGCCCTTGTTGACTTTGTTTAACAGAGCCTCAATACCAGTCCTGGATTACTTATCAAAGGACTTCCAAGTAAAAGGTAAATAAATAAATAAATAAATAAATAAAATGAAAATTTCATCTTCTTTAATCCTTGCTTTGCTGGATCTTTTCTATTACTCAAAGATGAGTAACAGTGAACCTAATTTTGAATGAATCTAACTTTAGCTGTTATAATTTCTAAGAAAGGTTGAAGGCAAGGACTATCTTGTTCATATTTTTGACTCCAGAATTGAGCATAATATCTGACCATAATAGGTGTTCATCAAATATCTGATGAGCAGTAGAATAAAAATAACAAGTTGGGCTGGGTGTCATAAAATGTGAGATGAACTGAATTCCTTGATGAGGTGTTAAAAAAATGAAGATTTGTCTAGAAACAGTTTAGAGGTTGTGGGATGAATGACAGACACTGCAGAAATAACATCTCCTTGGTTTATACTAGCATACTATAAACCTGCTATGTGATAATCAAAACAGTATACCCATACTTCATTTACAAGGGGCTTATAGGATTTTAAAAATGGTAAGAAAGTTAATTTCGGAACATCTGGATGTTTTTGGCTCAGATCATGACCCTAGTATCCTGGGATAGAGTCCTGCATCGGGCTCCTTGCTCAGCAGGGAGCCTGCTTCTCCCTCTCCCTTTGTCTGCTGCTCCTCCTGCGTATGTGCTCATGCTCACTCTCTCTCTCTGTCAAATAAATAGAATCTTAAAAAAGAAAAAGAAAGAAAGAAAGAAAGAAAGAAAGAAAGAAAGAAAGAAAGAAGAAAGAAAGAAAGAAGAAAGAAAGAAAGAAAGAAAGAAAGAAAGAAAGAAAGAAAGAAACTTAATTTTAAGTAAGTTGTTGCATCATGTTATTAAGACATCTGGACCAGGGCTGGACACAGTAAGGGATTCAATAAAGATTAAGCAGCACTAGAATGCTATTACAGAAGTAAATCCTTGGAGACTGGTTATACCCCATGAGTCATCACTAGCAAGTAAGGCCATGATAAAGAAAGAGTGGTGCCATCTGCCAATGTTAGTCTTCATAGTGAGAAGACACAAAGTGTCTCTTTCCCTACTGGGTCAACATGCAGGATGACTCTGAGTCAGGGGATGACTTGTGGTCTAGTAGCCTCTTCGGAGACTCATTTATTTACTGGAGCCTGGCTCGCATGTATCCAGTGAAAAAACTCAGCAGTGGTCGGTGAATTAGGAAGTATTAAAGAATTTCTACCAGATTCTCAACTATCTCACAAAGACATTTTCTTCACTATAAATAAGAGTACATTTTCCTTATTCATCTGCTATTTTGTTTTCCCATGTAATCCCTGTAGATGTCTCTCTTGAGCAGTCTGTCTTTTTCATCTTGATTTTTGAGAATGTTTTTATATATTTCAGATACGAGTTTTTATTGCTTAGGTGATTGCAAATGTCATCTAGCCTGTGACTGCCTTTTAACACTTTTATGAGTGCTTTCCACAAAAAATGTATCTAGTTTTGATATAGTCAAACTTAATATTTTATTTTATGGAGGTGGTGGTAGGATGTATGTGTGTTCTGTAAGAAATATTTTTCTCATCTAAGATCATGGCTTTATTTATAAATGTGAAATAGTTTTTCCCTCATTCATATGATTAAATTGTATTGGAAAAAGTGTACCCACCTCTAAAAATACACTTTAGATTACCTGAAAATATCAATTTTCAATGAATTATAGATCTAAGAGTGAAAGGTAAAATAACAAATATTTTAGAAAATAATACAGGTAAATAACACAATGACTCTGGATGACAGAAATTCTTACAGAACACACACACCACCACAATAATTTACAAATAATAACAGTTTTCTTTGATTATTTTCAATCCTTATACATTTTTCCTCATTTTACTTGCACACTGGAATGGACAGACCATCCCATACCATGACATGAGCTTCACTTTGAAGATGTCTTTATTTTGCATTTTTTTTTTTAAATTTTTACTGGGTAGAGAATTCTGGTTGTACATTCTTTTTCATTCAGTACTTTAGACATGTTATTCCACTTTCTTCCTACTTGCATAGATTTTAGGAAGAAGTCTTCTGACATTAATATTTTTGGTCTTCTGTGGCAGTGCTGTTTTTTTCTCTAGCTGTCTTTAAGATTTTCTCTGAATAATTGAATTTCATGAATTAGATGATGGTGGGCATATGTGTGTTTTTGCTTGTTATTTATTATTCATGGGGTTGGTTCTCTAAACCTTTGAATACATTGTTTCTTGTTTTTTATTAATTTTGGGGAAATTACATATTCCTTCCTTTTTTTTTCTTCCCTTTTTTAAAAATTTTTTTATTCTTTATAAACATATATTTTTATCCCCAGGGGTACAGGTCTGTGAATCACCAGGTTTACACACTTCACAGCACTCACCAAAGCACATACCCTCCCCAATGTCCATAACCGCACCCCCCTTCTCCCAAACCCCGTCCCCCCAGCAACCCTCAGTTTGTTTTGTGAGATTAAGAGTCACTTATGGTTTGTCTCCCTCCCAATCCCATCTTGTTTCATTTATTCTTCTCCTACCCACTTAAGCCCCCATGTTGCATCACCACTTCCTCATATCAGGGAGATCATATGATAGTTGTCTTTCTCTGCTTGACTTATTTTGCTAAGCATGATACGCTCTAGTTCCATCCATGTTGTCGCAAATGGCAAGATTTCATTTCTTTTGATGGCTCCATAGTATTCCATTGTGTATATATACCACATCTTCTTGATCCATTCATCTGTTGATGGACATCTAGGTTCTTTCCATAGTTTGGCTATTGTGGACATTGCTGTTATAAACATTCGGGTGCACGTGCCCCTTTGGATCACTACGTTTGTATCTTTAGGGTAAATACCCAATAGTGCAATTGCTGGGTCATAGGGCAGTTCTATTTTCAACATTTTGAGGAACCTCCATGCTGTTTTCCAGATTGGCTGCACCAGCTTGCATTCCCACCAACAGTGTAGGAGGATTCCCCTTTCTCCGCATCCTCGCCAGCATCTGTCATTTCCTGACTTGTTGATTTTAGCCATTCTGACTGGTGTGAGGTGATATTTCATTGTGGTTTTGATTTGTATTTCCCTGATGCCGATGATATGGAGCACTTTTTCATGTGTCTGTTGGCCATCTGGATGTCTTCTTTGCAGTAATGTCTGTTCATGTCTTGTGCCCATTTCTTGATTGGATTATTTGTTCTGTGGGTGTTGAGTTTGCTAAGTTCTTTATAGATTCTGGACACTAGTCCTTTATCTGATATGTCGTTTGCAAATATCTTCTCCCATTCTGTCAGTTGTCTTTTGATTTTGTTAACTGTTTCCTTTGCTGTGCAAAAGCTTTTGATCTTGATGAAATCCCAATAGTTCATTTTTGCCCTTGCTTCCCTTGCCTTTGGTGATGTTCCTAGGAAGATGTTGCTGCGGCAGAGGTCGAAGAGGTTGCTGCCTGTGTTCTCCTCAAGGATTTTGATGGATTCCTTTTGCACATTGAGGTCCTTCATCCATTTTGAGTCTATTTTCGTGTGTGGTGTAAGGAAATGGTCCAATTTCATTTTTCTGCATGTGGCTGTCCAATTTTCCCAGCACCATTTATTGAAGAGGCTGTCTTTTTTCCATTGGACATTCTTTCCTGCTTTGTCGAAGATTAGTTGACTGTAGAGTTGAGGGTCTATTTCTGGGCTCTCTATTCTGTTCCATTGATCTATGTGTCTGTTTTTGTGCCAGTACCATGCTGACTTGATGATGACAGCTTTGTAATAGAGCTTGAAATCCGGAATTGTGATGCCACCAACGTTGGCTTTCTTTTTCAATATCCCTTTGGCTATTCGAGGTCTTTTCTGGTTCCATATAAATTTTAGCATTATTTGTTCCATTTCTTTGAAAAAGATGGATGGTACTTTGATAGGAATTGCATTAAATGTGTAGATTGCTTTAGGTAGCATAGACATTTTCACAATATTTATTCTTCCAATCCAGGAGCATGGAACATTTTTCCATTTCTTTTTGTCTTCCTCAATTTCTTTCATGAGTACTTTATAGTTTTATGAGTATAGATTCTGTGCCTCTTTGGATAGGTTTATTCCTAGGTATCTTATGGTTTTAGGTGCAATTGTAAATGGGATTGACTCCTTAATTTCTCTTTCTTCTGCCTTTCTGTTGGTGTAGAGAAATGCAACTGATTTCTGTGCATTGATTTTATATCCTGACACTTTACTGAATTCCTGTACAAGTTCTAGCAGTTTTGGAGTGGAGTCTTTTGGGTTTTCCACATATAGTATCATATCATCTGCGAAGAGTGATAATTTGACTTCTTCTTTGCCGATTTGGATGCCTTTAATTTCCTTTTGTTGTCTGATTGCTGAGGCTAGGACCTCTAGTACTATGTTGAATAGCAATGGTGATAATGGACATCCCTGCCGTGTTCCTGACCTTAGCAGAAAAGCTTTCAGTTTTTCTCCATTGAGAATGATATTTGCGGTGGGTTTTTCATAGATGGCTTTGATAATATTGAGGTATGTGCCCTCTATCCCTACACTTTGAAGAGTTTTGATCAGGAAGGGATGCTGTAATTTGTCAAATGCTTTTTCAGCATCTATTGAGAGTATCATATGGTTCTTGTTCTTTCTTTTATTGATGTGTTGTATCACATTGACTGATTTGCGGATGTTGAACCAACCTTGCAGCCCTGGAATAAATCCCACTTGGTCGTGGTGAATAATCCTTTAAATGTACTGTTGAATCCTATTGGCTAGTATTTTGTTGAGTATTTTAGCATCTGTGTACATCAAGGATATTAGTCTGTAGTTCTCTTTTTTGATGGGATCCTTGTCTGGTTTTGGGATCAAGGTGATGCTGGCCTCATAAAATGAGTTTGGAAGTTTTCCTTCCATTTCTATTTTTTGGAACAGTTTCAGGAGAATAGGAATTAGTTCTTTTTTAAATGTTTGGTAGAATTCCCCCGGGAAGCCATCTGGCCCTGGGCTTTTGTTTGTTTGGAGATTTTTAATGACTGTATCAATCTCCTTACTGGTTATGGGTCTGTTCAGGCTTTCTATTTCTTCCTGGTTCAGTTGTGGTAGTTTATATGTTTCTAGGAATGCATCCATTTCTTCCAGATTGTCAAATTTATTGCCGTAGAGTTGCTCATAGTATGTTCTTATAATAGTTTGTATTTCTTTGGTGTTAGTTGTGATCTCTCCTCTTTCATTCATGATTTTATTTATTTGGGTCCTTTCTTTTTTCTTTTTGATAAGTCGGGCCAGGGGTTTATCAATTTTATTAATTCTTTAAAAGAACCAGCTCCTAGTTTTGTTGATTTGTTCTATTGTTTTTTTGGTTTCTATTTCATTGATTTCTGCTCTGATCTTTATGATTTCTCTTCTCCTGCTGGGCTTAAGGTTTCTTTCTTGTTCTTTCTCCAGCTCCTTTAGGTGTAGGGTTAGGTTGTGTACCTGAGACCTTTCTTGTTTCTTGAGAAAGGCTTGTACCGCTATATATTTTCCTCTCAGGACTGCCTTTGTTGTGTCCCACAGATTTTGAACCGTTGTATTTTCATTATCATTTGTTTCCATGATTTTTTTCAATTCTTCTTTAATTTCCCGGTTGAACCATTCATTCTTTAGAAGGATGCTGTTTAGTCTCCATGTATTTGGGTTCTTTCCAAACTTCGTTTTGTGGTAGAGTTCTAGCTTTAGAGCATTGTGGTCTGAAAATATGCAGGGAATGATCCCAATACATATTCCTTTCTTATCCTCTTCTTCTTTTGCTATTCCAATTACATGTATATTAAATACTTTGATATCATTCTATGGGATGTCCTTTGAGTATCTCTAAGAGAGAGTCTTCCCTCCCACACTCCCCTTCAAGTTTTGTTAAATATTTATTTAATTTTTTTTTTCGAGAGAGAGCAAGAACAGGGGGAGGGGCAGCAGGAGAGGGAGAGAAAAATCCTTAAGCAGGCTCCCCTCTGAGCATAGAGCCTGATAATGGGGACTAATCCCAGGACTCTGATGTCATGACTGAACTGAAATCCAGAGTCAGTCATTCAACTGGCTGAGCCACCCGAGCCCCTCCCTTTCCAATTTTAAAGTCTCCCCACATTATGTGAACTCTCTAATACCAAAGAAATTGTTGAAAGGAAATACTGAGCCAGGAATAACTTTTTTCTCTTTATAAATGGGACCTTAGAGTGAGTCTAACAGTGAGATGTGAAACCTAAATTCGAAAATTTGGAATATCTTTTTAATAACCTACATATAATTTAAATGGACCAGCCCTTACAAGTATTGCAAATGTGTAAAGGGGATACTTCTTGAGGTGTGGCCCCAAAACAGTCCACTCACATATGTTTTCACACCAAAACAGCTGTGGTGGGACATGGACAGGCTACACCAGCTGACTGTTGTGAAGTTATTTTCTAATTGAGTCTCTGGGACAAGGACAAGATGCTTCTTCACATCAGGCCCATTTATAAGTCACTGAACTGTTGAAACCAGGGCAGTGTCTATGAAGGGTTTTCGCGGCCGGCATGACAAATCGACCAGGAAATGTGAGGGTTAAGAGGATGGTGAAAAGAAATTAAGAGACAAAGAGATGGGGGCAGGAGGGACACTGAGGATGATGTCCAACAGTGTCAATTTTATTCCACATCTTACAAGCATTTATAAGGCAGACCACAATAGGAGGAGTAATACATCAGTATCTAGTCAGATGACCGCAAGTTTCTATAACAAGTTTACATTAACTACAAGCAAACCTTGTGATGCCAGGTAGTCTCGGCTAATGCCATTAGCAAGACAATCAACCAGGGAGTGGGTTATGGGAAGTACAGGAACAACAAGGACCAACTCAGAATTCATGACCCTGACCACATTGTTCCCTTCTGTAGGGAGAGAGTGTGGGAAGTCACGTAGGCGAGCACAGATCACATAGCATGGACCCTTTCTCAGTGTTGCTCAACTTTCCCGTCCTTAACCTTGTCAAGGTGTCCAGACTTTGAAGGAGACACAAGTCAGGGCCTGGTTTGGTCCTCGACTCCAACCGTGCTGTGGCCTCCAACAAAGGGTACTCCTGGAAGAAAGAATGACCAGGTGCCTAGAGCTGGGCTCCAGGAAGGGCTTGTGGCCATCATCAGTGACGTGGCACAAGGCTTAGTCTACCTCAGTTAAGAGTGGATGCACCCTTAAAGGCACCACGGGTTTTAAGAGACTAGAGAAGGGGCACAATGAGCCTGTCAGGGCCTCTCGTCACAGAAAGTGGCATGAGGGAAACTGGATTTTTATACATTCATACGGAATTCTAGCATTCCAGTACCTAGGAGGTCTTACCAGAGGCTCTATTTCCACTATTCAACTTATAAATTAAAAACCTCTGTAATTTCAGTTTTCCTTTTAATTTGAAACTCCAAGTTCCAGGTACGGGAAGAACAGGGGGTGTACTCTGTCTCTCTAGTGAAGTAATCTTATTTCAGCTTGTCAGCAAAGCCATATATTTACACAGCCAATCCACCAAGCAATTTCCATGCCTTACATTTTGTGTAATTCTGAAAGCCTAGCCTTTTATTCTGTTTCTATGCCTAGCAATATCCAAGGTACTGTTTAGTTTTGCTTTGTTTTTACTGTTTTTCACAGCAGGCTTCTCCAATTTTAGGATTCCCAGGCCTATAAATCTTATCTCCAAAGGGCCATTATTCCTTTGTACCTATACTTCTTTCAGTTGAAAAACTTCACTCAACAGAATTCTAAACCAAAACCGCCTCAAGTTTGTGCTTGTCTGGAAGATCCAGCACACCTGCAGCTTTTTTGCTTTCTACCAAGCTTTGTGCACGCGATATTAAAATGAGACTCCTCCTGCCTGAGAGTTTCTACTAGGCCCCAAAGCAGAGTACACTTTTTGCCAAATAAGGACACTTTCAAAAACAAGATGACAGATCATTTTATCTGGAGTTAGCAAAATATGAAGAAATTTCATTTCAGTTAAATCAAGCCTCATTAACCTCCTTTAGTTTACAAAATCATGTTAATAATTCTTCATTTACTAGTATTATACTTTTGTGACTCAGACTTACAGAATATATTCTTAAAATATTTTTTTTCTTGCAACGATTTCCCAACATGGAAGCAGGGTGAAAGACTCTGAATGTATTTTTCAAAAATAACGACAACAATAAGTTAAAAATAATATTAAAAGTAAGTTAATGGTAAATGTTAAAATATGATTAAAATAACAATAATAAAACATTGATTGAAAGGTTAAAAAGACTAACTAGCCTTATATTCTTTATCTCTAGAGTCATATTTTTGTATTATAGTGTCATGGAACAAAATAAAAAGCAAAAATGAAAGGAAGAGACAGACACATAGACAGCTAAGGGGCTATTTTGATCCAGTTGGTGAGGAAGGACCCTTCTCTGGGGCTTGGGGCAGTGCCCAATCCTCATTCTGTACCAATCTCTGCATCTCAGTAGGTACATGGTCACTATACTTAGCCCAGTGTAGATTCAAGTCTAGAAATTGCTCCGTTTGGTTTCAGGGCTTTTTAAAAAGCTGTCTCTGACATCATTGCGTACTTTTAGAGCTATGATGGAATTTTCAGCTCTGAATCTTATATGTTTCTATTTTATAAGATGAGCTCATGGCAACTCAGGTAGAGGTCATATTTTCCTAGATGCTCTTGCACTAGAAAAAGGAAGGAAAAACTAAGCTCAAAGCTAGCAGAGGGAAACCTGTAAGAAGAATTAGAAATAAATGAAATAGAGAATAGAACAACCATGGAGAAAATCAATTACCATCCTTCCCTTCTCCTTCACTAATAGAATACCTGCTTGTTTGCTATATATGTGTGTTCCCAGGATGCTCACAGCAATTTCAGCTTCCCCTGTGGTTCAATATGATAATGCAATTACTTAAGATGTATTGTTTTTAAATAGAAGTGATGAGTTCTTAAAGGAGGGACCTATCCTTCTTCCCCTTCTCCAATCTGTTCTTACTAGAGATATGATGGTATACTTGCTTAGATGGCTAAGCATATGATAGGAGAGTCCTGGACCCCAATCTTGGGAAACACTTATCTATCCTGACAGTTATGGACTACTGATCCTAGAATTTACATAACACAGTAACATCTTTAATATATTTAGTAGCATATTTGTTTATGAAGCTTTTTCTTTTTTTTTTTTTTTTTTTCTGTTTCTCACAGCAAAACCTGATTCTAACTGATATGGTTACTCTAGTCTTACTTTGAGGGTGGAAGCCATGGTTCATAAATGATTTTGTCCCAGGAAACAAGTGGTTTCAGGTACATGATAGATGCTCATTCAATACATTTCAATAAGTAAAAACACAGTATTGATAGGACTGGATATCAAGGAATGAAAACGAAAATACTAGGTGATCTGGAGCTCTTGATGAGACACTGGTCATGCCGGGAAAGAGCCTGGAATCGAAATTGCTGATGTATGGGATAAGAAGTATGAGGAACCCATCTCATCTTACTAAATTCATTAGACAATGCATTATTGGTATAGGAAAGCAATAGAAAACCCCTGTATATGGAGTACATGGAGTAATTAGTCTTGCTGAGAAAGATGATTCTGCAGGATAAAGCATGGCATAATGAAACAGACTTCACTGGTTTCAAATCCTGGCTCTGCCGCTTATTCATATGTAAATCTGAGCAAATTTCTCAGTCTTTCTGAACTCCACTTACTACATATGCAAAATGGGCATAATAAGCCCAAACTTGCAAGGTTCTTACAAGCACAAGTAGGTCAGGTTCTGTGGATGCATTTGTTACAGAGCTCAGTACAAGGCAGATTCTCAATACATGATAAGCATTGCTTGAGTTTTATTTTTATTATGGAAATAAAACTTGGAGGGCTGACAATATCTGCTGTTTCTTCACTACCATCATCTGAGATTATTGTGGGGGAAACTCTCTGTGGTCTGCTAATGCCATCCTCCATTTTATATCACAGAAAAATACAAAGGTCTCCAGCCCCAGGCTGATGCACACAAATTTTGATTAATCCTGAGGCAGAAAATCAATTTGTGATCTTATTTCTACAGAAAGCTTTGGGGTTTGCACATTGCTGTGGTATCTATATCCATCATGGTTGTTCCCATATGTTTGGTGGAAAACAAGAATGAGTAGCTGCTCATTCACAGTTCGTGAAACGGAAAGCCTTAAAGATTCTTTAGAAGATTTCTCAACTTGGCGCTGGTTGAGGCTAGCACTGGGTTGCATCATACAGGCAAATCCTACTTGATGTACTAATGCCTTGGAAGAGAAAACCTTGGTGAGTGAAGTTCTGTGGCAGAAGCTGTTTGCTTAATTCCAAGTGAATTTCTGTTTCTCACCACTCCTCCAGAGTGAAGGGAGATTCCAGATTTCTTACGAAACACATCTAATTCTAATTCTCACCTGCAAAATTGCAACCTAAACTTTTTCTGTTCCAAATTTCTACTCTAGCTGTTCTGCTTCCTGTAAAAGAAAATTCCCTCATACTGGTGTTCTCAAAGCCATCTTTTCTGACCTGTCATGCATGGAACTCTTGCAATTATGTCTCCCATATCATATTTTGTTTGCTCTATTGGAGTATTCTTATTAACTAATCAATTTGCTTCAATAACTATTATCTTAAAAATTCTCCCTGGACTCTACATCTCATTATGACTATCACCCCATATTGTGTTTTTACTCCTCTTCATGCAAAAATATATAGTCTCAATTTCCTTTTCTCACCTCTGTCTTCAATGAATTCTTCTCTGGTTTTAACCCAACACTTCACTGAATGCTTTTTACCAATGACCTCCATTTACTCTGAGTCAGTTGGTGTCTCTTTGCATCTATCTTACTCCCCTTCTTCTCCCTGCTCCCCCTGAAATTCTTTCCTTCCTTGCCTTCCAAGTCACCACACTACTCTGGCTTTCCTACTATCCCTGTGTTTAGCTCCATTCAGTCTTCCTACCAGACTCTGATTTTCATCTGGTCATCTGAATTGTAGGTCTCTCCAGGATGTGGATTCTTTTCTCTCCTCCATTTATCCCCTCTCAAAATGACCTCATCCAGTCTCTGGACTTTCAATGTCATTTTTATTTTGATACCTCTCAAATTGATATTTCTTGCCTTGATATCTCTTCTGAAATTCACATGCATAGATCAAATAACAACCCAATTTCTTCACTTTTTTGCAAGCTGTCCATTTCAAGTTATCATGTTCACAATATAAGCCTTGATCACTCCTAAACCCAAATGAAATCAAGTAAGACAAAGCAAAATTAAAGTATATTTCTTGCTTTCTCATTCATCTTCTCAATAGTGTGCCACCAGCCTGAGGGTTAAAGCCCTAGACCCTATATCCCTCGCTTAGTTTATTTCCCACACCCAATACATCAGTCCTCTCGTTTTTATTTTACCATCCTAGGCTGGGTCACCCTCCTCTTTTGCCTGAAATACTTGTTTTTGTCACCCAGTGTCCTTCTTGGTTTCACTTTGACCCTCTCTAATAAATTCTCTTCAAAACAACCAGACTGATCTTTAATTCAGTTGCTTTTAATACCCTCCTTAAGCTTGCATTATAACATAAGATCCATACTCCTCAAAAGCACACCATGACCCAGTCTTTCTTATTTCTCCAAGCTCATCTATTATATTTTCTCTGCCATGGTCACACCATAGCCACCCTAGCCTCCTTTTTAGCTTGCAAACTGCAATTCCTTTCCTATCTCCAGGTTTTTGCATGCATGGTTCCCTCTACCTACAATGCTTGCTGCTCCCTCACCCGGTGGCTCCTTTTTTTTTTTTTTTTTTTTTTCAAGGCTGTGCATAAATGTCAGTTCTCAAAGAGGTCTTCCTTGTCCATCCTGCCTCAGGTTGCCCCTCCATGTGAACTTAACACAATATGAACATATTTACTTATAACTTTATTTATTCTTTTTCTTCTTCTTCTATTAACCTTAAAATCTATAGAGGAAGAAATCCTACCTTTGCTGATTCTTTGCTGCCAATTTCCAGCAACAAGGACAGTATGTAGAACATAGTAGGCACACAATAATTCCTTCCTTACCTGAATTTTAAAAACAAAAAGGCAAATCAGATTATTTATCTATGAACTCACTGGCTCTACCTAGCTTTCATGAAAATTCTAATTAGACCAAAGTATCTTGGTGTTGCAGAATAGCTTATAGACTAGCATATCCAGATCCTACAAAGTCAATGAGTAAGGTTTAATGTAGAGCATTCTGATGCTGGGCATGTACAAAATGTCATAAGAAAAAAAGGACACCTTACTTAATTTCAAAGGCAGAAAATGACAACATAGTATCAACCACCCATCCCCACTTCTACCTGATTCTTTGCAGGGATCTCAGAAATTGTGTTCCCCTTCAGCACAGGAAAAATAGGTGGGAATGCATGTGAGGTTAATGTTCCTCTTAGAAAATATTTCAACTGCTGCTGAGATCCCTTGAATTAGCTATGATTCATGGCATCTTCAAAACAAGCAAGAAGTGAGATGCAGTCACAAACTTTTTTTAAGATTTTATTTATTTATCTGACAGACAGAGATCATAAAAAGGCATGCAGAGATGGGGAGGGGGGAGGAGGAGGCTCCCCACCAATCAGAGAGCTCGATTCAGGGCTTGATCCCAGGACCCTGGGATCATGACCTGAGCCAAAGGCAGAGACTTTAACCCACTGAGCCACCCAGGTGCCCCTAATGAAGGCTTCTAAAAGAATGTTTTGTTATGTTTTACCCATTCCTTTCTCCCAATACTTCTTCCATTAAGACCAAATTATGCCTGCCTGGCCATAGCTGGTTATACATTAGCAGTCTTAGCACTTCTTAGCTATATGACTCCAAAGGGCATCGTCTATTTTAGTCACTACTGTATCTTCTTAGCCTTGAACATAACCCCAATGCCGGGCACATAATAGGCACTTAATGATTATTGAATAAGTTATCTGTCTATTCCTCAGACTATTTTAAGGTCTTGACCTAATTACAATGCCGTCAACTAGCTTAATTTCTTTAGGGAGTTATGATCATTGAAAATCAAAAATCAAATCAAACCTATAATGAAATATCACCTCATATCTGTCAGAATGGCTAAAATCAAAAACACAAGAAATAAGTGTTGGTGAGGATGTAGAGAAAAGTGAACCCTCATGGATCACTGGTGGGAATGCAAGCTAGTGAAGCCACTGTGGAAAAAGGGATGAAGTTTTCCTCAAAAAATTAAAAGTAGAATTATCAGATGATCTAGTGCTTCCACTACTGGGTATTTATTCAAAGAAAGTGAAAACACTAATTTGAAAAGATGCATGCACCCCTATGTTTACTGCAGCATTATTTACAATAGCCAAGATATGGAAGCAACCCAAGTGTCCACTGATAGATAAATGGATAAAGAAAATGTGGTGAATGGGATATTACTTGGCCATAAAAAAATAATGAGATCTTGCCATTTGCAACCACATAGATGGACCTAGAGGGTATAATACTAAGTAAAACAAGTCAGTCAGAGAAAGACAAATACTATGTGATTTCATTCCTATGTGTAATTTAAGGAACAAAACAAATGAACAAATTAGGAAGAAACAAACAAAATCCCCAGACTCTTAAATATAGAGAACAAATGTGGTTGCAAGAAGAGAGGTGGGGGGGCTGGTGAAATAGGTGAAGGAGATTAGGAATACAATTCCTGTAATGAGCACTAGTAATGTATAGAACTGTTGAATCATTACATTCTACGTTTGAAACTAATAGACACTGTACGTTAATTAGACTTGAATTAAAATTTTTTTCTAAATTCCTCTCCAGTGATATGTCACTCACATGAGTTTAATTTGCCATCTGTACAAATATGTTAAAGAAGTTCTGAGTTTAGAAGACTCCAAAGATTGAAAATTCCCACTAATAAAAAGCTTTAGCTGCCTTATCCCAAGAGTGTGCTTAATGTAACTGCTTTCTCTCTTCCTCAGGTTAGAATCCTAAAGCTAAAAATTCCAACATACCCAGGGAATGTAAAGGCCCCATCAAATGTTAAAAGGTTTTCTTTCCCCAAACAGAGTTGTTTTGTCTTTGAGTAGCCAAAACATGAAAAGGACCTCCTGAATTCCAGTAACAATCAAATAGTTTCTGTTCTTATATCTGTACCCATTCAAGGGTTAGGGCTAGAACCCTTGGGAAAGAACTCAAGGTCACTGAGAATAGTGAGTCTCCTTGTCCAAAATCATATTTCTCTGTGGCCTGATATGGGCTAATTATGTGTTCTTCAATAGTTTTGTATCATTTTATATATACATGTGTACTTATAAATATTCATACCCAGAGAGAAATGTGTATGTGTGACCTATGTGAATGCCATCAATCAGGGAACAGTGTCTTGCTTGGAGAACGCAGTAACGACACTGAGCCAGTGTGAGCTCTCAGTGCCCATGCAGAAGGCAGCTGACCACTACAGCGAGCAGATGGCATGCTCCAGGAGGTGCTGGATGTGCATGCAGACTGTAAGAGGGAAGCCATTGCAGTGTTCATGGAGCACTCTTCCAAGGATGACCAACAGGAGTTCCAGAAGAAGATTGCGGTACTTTTTCTTAGTATTCAACCTTCCTCATTCTTGTCCTTCTAAAATTATGCTTGAAGTTTTACATATTCAATCTATAGCTCATCTCCTACTTAGGGTAAAGTAGTATGGATCCACACGATAGAGAGAATTCTAGAGGACTCTATTTCCATCTTTCCCCTCAAAGCCTGAGAAATTTATTTAGGATTTTTGTGATCTCTCAAGCAAAATCAGCAATAATTTCTCCTTTAGTGAACTATGGCATGGTTTCAAAACTCTCCCAAGTCACTCCTGAGCTAGAAGCTCTCTATGTACAGTCACTCTGATTCGCAGACACTTAATTTCCTGGGACAGACTCTCTAAGCAGGTTGTTCATTATATTTATTTTGTTTCAGTTGTGTCATTTTGTTATTGCAGGTAGAATCACAGGATCCTACAGCTTCTAGGAACTATAGAGAATAGATCATGCAACTTCAACATTTCATAGATGAAGAACCTGAGAAACCCAGGGAGGTTTGGAAGCTTTAGGAAGGTCTTGCAAGTTTTCAGAGTTGGCAGTAGATCTCTTGGTTCTAGTTGCATTGCTTATGCTGTTTCACTAAGATGCTTTTCTTAAAAGAACTGCAGTTAGACCACCCATCTAGTAGATTCTTGGGAATTTGATCTCCTCTGCTCCTTTCTTGTGGTGACATCCCTGTGCATTTCCCTTGCAGAAAATCAGAAAGGATAAGGAAGAGGATTTCTTGCTGTAGAACAAAGAGGCCTCTGTTAAATACTGCCAAGCTAAACTTGATCAGCTTTCAAAGGCCCAAACAGAAGGCATTTCAGCAGAAACCTTCTCTGTTCCTGAAGGGCTCAAGCTCTACAGCCAAGACTGACTGGAACTATTTGCAGGTACCCAGGAAAGGAATGAGGGAAGGAAGAAGGGGAGCATGGGAACCCTACAGAATAGAGTCACAGGGGTCTCCAGATAATCTGAGAGCACAACACCAGTTGTGGGTGATAAGACAGCATGGGGATGTCATGATAGCTTTACCTTTTATTTACTCCTGAGGAAAGTAGAAATGCCTATTCCCAAATAAACAGTATGGATTTCTGAAATCCACGAGAGACAGAACAGAAATTATTTATTTCTTTACCCAACAATATGACAGTCATTGTGCCAAGGGCTGAGGATCTATGATGTAGTTAGAATCCTTGCACTCAAGGCTGATCAAAGTGAGAGAGTCAAATAAATAGACAACTGGACAGAGAGGGATAATATTTATTCCTGGACTGTGCTGGTGGTAGTAATAAACAAAACGATCATACACCACCGTAAACTAAACAGTTACTGCCTATAGTCATAGTGTTAAGCTCTTTCTCTAGATATTTTAACCTAACCCTCCAGAAAATGTTAGGAATCATCAACTATTATTACCCACATTTTCTAGATATGAACTAAAAAGCATAGGCAGGTTACAGAATTTGCCAAAAGCTACACATCTAGCAGGTAGCAAGGGAGAACATCAGCATGGATTAGAATCTACATCTTATACTGGGCATATGATCTAGGAAAATATACCCAGAGAGGAGGGGGATGTAAATTTTGAAGTATTTGTACCTGTTTTCCAGGTTGAGATGCTACCCAAAGGGAAGAGCCGTAGCTAAACATGCAAATACATGAAAGCACCAGAGACTGTGGGTTTGTACACCTGCATGGCATTCTGACTGGCTGAAGCCTGAGTGGGGGGAGGGAAGGAAACTGGGAGGACACTTGGATTCTTGCCCTTCTAATAAGGCAAGTTGGACACTTAGTAGGGGGCTCAAGGAGCATTTTAAGTAGAAAGTAAAAATGATCTAGATGGCCTTGTGTGTATAGAACAAATCACCTGAAAGGACATCTAGGTCCTTTGCTCCTTCTTGATTCCTCAGGCAAATGAGGTCCTTCAGGGCTTTTTGGAGTCATAGGCGGCAATAAAGAAATCCATCCTGTAGACAGATAAAGCTCTCACCTCTGGGGACAAGGCCATAGCAGGCAAGAGCAGGGCTCTGTTCTTGGGTGGGTTAGATCCTGCAGTGTCCAGAGGGGGCAAAGAACTTTCCAGAATGATGAGCTTCCCCTTCTTTTGTGGAATGCATACTCTTTTAAACCTGAAACTCACCAGCAGAGCTGTAGCTGTATGTCAGCTAGATGGTCAGGGCCTTTCCCATCATATTTGCAGACTTGCTCTTGAAGATGGGGCTACCCTCTCTTTCAAATCTGATTTGGTCTCTGATTTCAAGAGGGTAAAGCTCAGGCCTGACCTTTGACTTTCTTCTCTTTCTCAAATCTGCATGGGGCAGTGGAGCAAGGCAGGAAGAAGGTGACTGAGAAGGAACAGGCAATGGCTGAGACAAAAAATGGGAGCAGCAACAGCAGATGGAGGCTCCAGAAAGGAACCTCAAGGAAAACAATGTCCAACTAAGCAAGAAGCTGGAGAGAGAAACAGACAATGATCTGCGAGTGCAGACAAGGATACTGGAGCACCAGAACAATCAATGCAAACCTGGCAGGGACCGCAGTTCCTGGGAACCACCGCCCTGGCACATCAGGAAGGAATGGATGAAAGCTAAAGCAAAATGGCAAAGAGAAGCATTACTGCCATTCATTGCATTTGATCCACTGAAAGTATTGAATCCTGGCTTTTCATGAGGTCTTTGAGTTGTGCTCTGCACTGAGGCCCTGGGGATGACCTTGGCCCTTCCAAGTCCCTGGAGAAGATAAATAACCTCTCTAAGGTGCCATACTGGTGGGATTCTGGAATGGTCTCATGGAACCCAAATTAAACAGGGTTTTATGGATTATCAAGTAGATAATCCAACCAGGATTATCCAGAGCAGGAAAGTAGAGGTGTTGTGGCAGGGTGCAGAAGAGGGGGAAAGAGAGAATCTTAAGCAGTTCCATGCCCAGCATGGAGTCCAACGTGGGGCTTGAACTCACAACCCTGAGATCATGAACCTGAGTTGAAATCAGAGTCTGAGTCTGACATTCAACTGATGGAATTATCCAGGCACCCCAACCATGTGTTTTTAATATAAGCAGCAACAGGGTGCTTTACCAAGATCACTGTCAATTATCAGAACCCCTTTTACCACCAAGATACTGACATGGATCCATGAAGACTTAAAAGTATCAGATATGTCCAGGCTTAGAAATACAGGGGGAGCTGCTACCTTCAAAACTTGCTGCACAACTTGACTAAGTCACTGCATGGCTCCAGGGGAATTCTCTCTTTTCTGATTTAGAAGTATTCATATCAGATTTCTTTATCGGCTTATAAGATCCCATTACTTCTAGGATACAGGTGACCATGCTATCCTGCCCATGCTGAAAATATAACACACGTGAACTAATAACTCCCTCCCAACCCGCGGTTTTGGTTAGAACATGGTATTGCATTTGTCCCCATGCCTGGATTAGCACCCTTAGCAAAATGCTAATGATGTGCGTGCATATGGGTAAGGTTGGAAAATGTCATTCTCTGACTGTCCAGGTCGAACTCAGAAGATATTCTGTCCCAATATTAACCTCTGATGATCCAGTAAGAAATAACAGCTTTATCATAAAAGAGAGACAATTTACAAAGTTCTTAAATATACAATTTGTAAAAAGAAAAAAAAAAGGTGGATTTTTGAAACTTGACTTTTTCCTTTCCCCACAACCCTTTGCTTTAGATCCCAAAGGATTTCTTTAATGAAGGATTTAGGAAGAAATCTGAGGAGATAATGCAGAAATAGATTGTCTCCTATATGTGAGATTACTAGAAAGGATAAAACTCCCTGGATTCCACAGAACCTGGACATACTTGCCACTGAAGCAGCCCACAGTTCTGCCAGTTCCTGCTAGACTTGTTGGTCAGAGTGTGAAGAGCCTGAGCTCACTGTTTAATTAGGATTAACTTTTCTTTCACAAAATTAAAGAATGTGGATACACGCTCCACCTTATTTTGGATCGGTATGCTTTTTTAAAGTTTCACTCGGGCACACATTAAACATAAAAAGTGCCTACTAGAGGATACATCAGTGCCTGACACACATTAGATAGATTAAATGTTGGTTTTATTAGTTAGTTTGAAGAAAAACAACTTTTTATAACAGACATTGGCAAACCTTAGCCTACAAGCCAAATCTGCCTGTTTTTCGAAATAAAGTTTTATTGGAACAGTACCACACTTACTCAATTACGTACTATCTGTGGCTCCTTTAATGCCACAACAGCACACTTGAGTAGTTGCAACAAATACTCTATGACTCACAAAACCTAAAATATTTCCTTTGCAACCCTTTACAGAAAAAGTTTGCCAACTGCTTGTTTAGGAGATGAACTAAATTTGCAATCGAGGTAAAAAAAACAAACAAACAAAAAAAAAACCTTGAAACTTATCAAGAATGCTTCTGAAATCACAAAATAAGAAAATAATATATAAACATATTTCAAGTCAATTCTCCCCTAATAGATTTATAAATGTAATGTGTTCTGGGATTTAAAAAAAAAAAAATGTTTTCATGACAATAGGTAGGCTACTACCTTTATAGAATTCTAAATGGAAATGCTTACAATGCTTTAAGAAATTGTCAGGATAATACAGAAGAAGTGTAACAAAAAAGAACAGTATTTGCTCTGTATGAAAACCTCTTCTACAGCTGCAGTAATTAGACCAGTGTAGCACCAGGTCCTAACAAGACAGACAAAGCTGTAGAATACAGTCCAGAGATAGAAACAAATACTTTTAGGAACTGTTTATTGGAAAGGCTTTCAAGTCTGTGGGAAATAACAAACTGTCCAATAAATTGTCAAGGCAACTTGCTAACAACTTAGAGAACACAGAGATCAGATAGCAAAGTAAATTCCAGAAGTACTATAGATTTAAACATGAAGATTGAAACCATAAAATTTGGAGATCCAAAATCTTTTTTAAAAATCTTAAAACGTGGAGTTCTTTCTAAGCATGACATAAAACCCAGAAGACAGAGACATATACAAAAGTACATAAAACTGAAATAAATCTTTTTTTTATATTTATTTTTTATAAACATATATTTTTATCCCCAGGGGTACAGGTCTGTGAATCACCAGGTTTACACACTTCACAGCACTCACCAAAGCACATACCCTCCCCAATGTCCATAATCCCACCCCCTTCTCCCAAACCCCCTCCCCCCAGCAACCCTCAGTTTGTTTTGTGAGATTAAGAGTCACTTATGGTTTGTCTCCCTCCCAATCCCATCTTGTTTCATTGATTTTTCTCCTACCCACTTAAGCCCCCATGTTGCATCACCACTTCCTCAAAAGTCACTTATTTGTGGAGCTTGTGGAGCATAACAAATAGCATGGAGGACATGGGGAGATAGAGAGGAGAAGGGAGTTGGGGGAAATTGGAAGGGGAGGTGAACCATGAGAGACTATGGACTCTGAAAAACAATCTGAGGGTTTTGAAGGGGCGGGGGGTAGAAGGTTGGGTAAACCAGGTGGTGGGTATTAGAGAGGGCACGGATTGCATGGAGCACTGGGTGTGGTGCAAAAACACTGAATACCGTTATGCTGAAAAGAAATTTAAAAAAAAGAATACAAAAAAAAGGTCAAAAGACAAACAGCACTCTGAAAATATATTTTCAACTGGTATGTTTCTATGCTACAATATAAAAGAAATAAAACTCAGCATGTGAGTAGTTAATAGAAAATAAAACAAACAGAAAAATACATGATATTCAGCTTTACTCACAATTACAGAAGTGAAACTGAAACCACTGGCTATAATCTTTCACTTCTCAGATTGAAAGTTAAAGGAAAAGAGTCTCTCTCACATGGGAATGCAAACTGTATCACTTCTATTGAGAGGCTGTCCTAATATTTCTTATATTTTAATGCAGTTGTGCCTTGATATAGCATATTCATTTTTAGAAAAATACATGTGCAAAGTTACATACACACACAAACACAAATGAGATTCACTGTGGCACTGCTCTTAATGGAAAGACCGGTAATACAAATGTAAATTTTTATAAATATAAGTGGTAGTATAAAGTAATACATATATGGAGTAGAATTCTGCATGGTTGTTAAATAATCTGACAACAGGGTTTACATACACTAACATAGAGCAATCTTCAAACTATACTTTAAGGAGAAAAAAATGAGATGCAATATCATATATATAGGTAGTATGGTTTCTATAGAAAAAAACTCATGAGAAATAGTAACAGTGGTTCCTTCTGGGGAGAACTGCATGGGATTAAGAATGAGAGGAAAACATAAATTTTGTAAAGGAAGCTTACATTACCTATTCATAAACAAGAAAAGAAAAGTATACTGTAATACTACTTCTAAAAACTAATAGGAATGTGAAATTGACCACTAATGATAACTTGCTCATTGCTCCTACAAGTCACATCAGGCAATCCAATGAGGGGCTTCAGGCGAAGAATCAGAGTAGTGGAAGACACCAAAATTGCATCCTAATCTTGTTTCCACTTTGGCCTTGGTTTTTTAATCCCTATATTCACTTTAAAACAAAGTTATCAAGTTCCTGGTGACCCTCTGAAATCTCAGCTAGAGTGGCTTCTATTTTCCATCCCTGAATTACACCTTTAAAGTGTTATAAGCAGAATTACCAGAAAACGAGAACATGTGGGTGAAAAGGGTCCCCCCCCCCTAAAACATTCAGTAGTGGCATCTCTCCCATATTCAGGGCAGATGGGACAACCTCTATCGCAGAACTGGAATTCCAGTAGTGCCGGGGATGAGGCACCCTGACACATGGAGGACAAGTGTTGGCACTTGAACATCAGAAGTCAAGCTGATACAGGAAGAGCTGAGCAGCAAGGTTAGAGGGACAGCCTGATAGACCTGACCACGAAGAATTCAGATGATGAATTGAAGACAATGGTCAAGAGGGATAGAGAGAAAAAAATCAATGAAGTCAGTTTATGAGGAAGCTGTTGATTTATAGACCCATTCAAGTGTGACAACCCCCAGCTGTGATGTGAGCCAGTTTCATACCCTGAATTCATCACCTGGGGTAAACCCAGGTCCTCAGGAAAAAGGGCCCTGAAATTTCAGGTCAAGAATAATGAAAATGATTTCTTCTGCCCTCCCTCTAGCAGACCCTGGGTCATTTACTCAGGTAGACAAGCCTGGGGAGATGGGGATACCGAAACATTTAAAAACTTTTGATTTGAGATCCAAATTGGCATGGATACCAAGATACTAGCTAGAATCATAATGTCAGTCCCCTGTTAAAGTGGGACACATGGGTCCTGGTAATAAAGAGAGTTCTTCCTCAGCACAACTAACTAGGATCTAGTATTTGCTTCCAATTAGACAATCAAGTTCATCTGAGTACAGGGAACATTTTTCTGTGCATTCTCTCAGAGTATGTTCAGAAGTCAAATGTGCTAAAATAGCTTTTAAAAGACCAAAGAATGATGCATAGTAAATTTCAGTTGTAAGAATTACAGTGTAATAGCTACTTTGCATTTTAGACTAAGAGACCAGACTAAGATCTCCAAAGCAATTTAAAGACTGGTGGAGGGACGCCTGGGTGGCTCAGTCGGTTAGGCCGCTTGCTGCCTTCGGCTCAGGTCATGATCCCAGGATCCTGGGATCGAGTCCCATGTGGGGTTCCTTGCTCAGCAGGGAGCCTGTTTCTCTCTCTGCCTCTGCCTGCTTGTGCTTTCTCTCTCTCTCTCTGACAAATAAATAAATACATAAAATCTTTAAAAATAATAATAAAAAAAAAGACCGGTGGAACCAAAGAAATATTTCTGGTGAATTCTCCTCCCCTGTGACCTTAGATGTCACAGTAGCTGTGCCTCTATGAGGATGTTAACACATCTGCTCCAGAGATTTTCAACTGCTTTATCCAGCTATGACTTCAAGTGTTCAGAATGAAGAGTAAGAGATTTCTCTCTTAAAAGAGGCCACCATAATGAACATGAGGCCAATAAGTTGGAGACTTGGAAAAGCAAGCTATTCTATAGAATTTCCTGCCCCAGTGAGAGCGTGAATCAAAGAGATGTTCCAATCCCTTAGACTAGAGGCAGCCTATGTGGTGGGGCTGAATAATGACTCACCAACGATGTTATCATATAATTTCCAGAACTTATAAATAGGTTCCCACGGTAAAAGGACTTTGCAGATGTAATTAAATTAAGGATTTTGAGATGGGTCCATGATTCAGATGGGCCCAGTGTAATCACAAGGTCCTTTAAGAGGGAGAGTAAAAGTCAGGAAAAAGTGAGATGACTATAGAGAGTTTGGGAGGGACTACCCCTTGTCTTTGAAAATGCAGGTTGAGCCAAAGAATAGAATGTACCTTCAGAGGCTTCAAAAGGTAAGGAGACACTCTCCCTGAGAGCTTCAAGAATGAAAGCATCCCTATCAACCCACATTTGACTTCTGATTCTCAGAACTGCAAAAGAATAAATTTGTGTTATTTTAAGCCACTAATTTTGTGGTAATTTTTACAGCAGCAATAGGAAACCAATACACCATGAATTAAAGAACAAAAAGAAAAAAATGCTTTGGGGATTCCTGGGTGGTTCAGTAGGTTAAGTGTCTGACTTTGGCTCATGTCATAATCCCAGGGTCCTGAGACAGAACCCTGTGTCCTTGGGCTCCCTGCTCAGTGGGAAGCCTGCTTCGCCCTCTCCCTCTGCCCCTCCCCTTGCTCATGCTTGTGTGCTCTCTCTCTCTCTCTCAAATAAATAAATAAAATCTTTGAAAGAAAAAAAATAAAAATGTTTTTAATATTTTTAATGAATAATTTTATACATGTAATTTTCATATGCTTTAACTATTCCTTTATTTGGACTGTCTGCTTAGCTCTCATTCTATACTTATCATTGTCTGATCCCTAGAAAGAAAGAAATATTATAGGTAAAGTTATTTTTTTCATGAAGCTTACACTATATAGGGACTTTAAAATAGAGGATGCTATCTAACAATAAGAAGTGAATTTTTTTTTTTTTCTTTTCTGGCTAGTGATTATCTGTTGGAATAGGAACCAAGTTTTTCCTTACATTTTGCTTCAATCTAATTTATATTTCCTGGAAATAAAATTACATGCTTCTTCAAGAGATATTCATTTTTGAGTCCTAAAAACCTAACACATTACCATGAAAGCGTAGTAAAACCCAAGGTGCATGGTGATTGAAAAAATGAATAAAGAGATGAACAGTTGCTTGAACAAGTAAGGGTAATACTTGTTTATCATTTCAAGGGGTAATAAATATCTCTCCTGTAACTCACTGCCAAGAAAGTAGACTTTTGCTGAAAATGTGTTCTTGGATCTGATGGGAAAAAACCACAGAGAGGTTCCCAAGTAGTAGGATGACATTGACTAGACATTGACTAGGATGCATCAGACTAGTCTGATGCAAGGCTCTATATGACTGGACTGGGGGAAGCAAGTACAATATGCATGTTCCCTCACAGAGCAGGGCTTGGGCCTGATAGTTCTGAATCGCAGAGTCCCAGAGTAAGACTAGCACAACAGGTTTCTGACCTTAAGTAAACACTCTAAGCAGCTTTCCATCTTAAGTCTTAGTGATTATCTTGCTTGCTTCAGTTAATATCTGGAAGCAGGGTCATCTTCTGAAAGCTCCAACTCCCAAAAGACAGGCCCTGTGTGGTACTCTGCCTTCAGGCCCAGGCCTCTGGGCTTCCCATCACCATCTTATCACTTGTTTCTCTAGCCTTCTCCATGCAGTTGACTTAGCCTTGGGTTGCTTCATGAGGCCCTGCTTTTGGTCTCAGGTCCTCTATCAATTCTGCAAATGAATTGTTTCAACAAATGAAATTTGTTTTCATGACTGCTGACTGATATACCAATTCTGGAATGTTCTTGGAAGTGTGGCTTCAAAACTGTTATTGAATTGAGTTCTTCTTACATCAGACGATATAATCCTATCTCTTGACACTTTTTTAGTGTGTGTGCCACTTGCACCAGGCTAGATTGAATATAGTGCCCACTCTTGGCCCCATTGACTGATCAAGGAAAAGTCCTTGATCAGACATGAATTAATGAATCCCTTCCCTAATATATTTGGACTAGAAAAGGCCCCAATCTCCATCTGTTCCTGTTGTCTCTTTGAATACATGAAATGCAGATTGTTAGTGGCTATGTTTTTTTCTTAAAGATTTTATTTATTTGAGAGAGAGAGCAAAAGAGAGAGCACCAGAGGTGGGGAGAGGCAGATACAGACTTGCTTGCTGAGCAGGGAACCTGACATTCAGCCTGATCCCCGGACCCCTGGGATCACGACTGAGCCAAATGCACCCCCTTAATCAACTGAGCCACCCAGGTGCTCCCAGAGGCTATGTGTTTGATAAAGTGAAGAGACTACCTTGAGGCAAAAGAATCACTTTATTTGTAAATAAAGACAGCTTTGCTTCTTTCTTAAAATCTTTACACCATTTCCCCCTTTGCCTTATGTGAGAATCTCTAGTGTAAGGCTTAATCAAAGTGGTGAGAAAAATCATTTTTTTCTCCTGATAGAAGATGGAAAATATTCAATAGTTCACTGTGGTGTAGAATATTCATTTTAGGTTTTCACTAATAACATTTATCCAATTTAGAAAGTGCTCTTTTCCCATTTTGCCTACAGATTTTCATTCTTCCTCAGTTAAGATTACGTGCCGACTTTTTCAAATATTTTTTCTGCATCCATTTTCTTCTTTAGTCTCTTAATTTTGTGAATTGCATTTGTTGATTTTTGGATGAAAAATCAATCTTGTTTTCTTCGGGAAACTCTACTGGGTCATGATAAAATACATTTAATTTATCTTGCTGCTTTCAATTTGCAAATGTTTTGTTAAGGATTTTTGTAGTAAAAGTTCTTCAGAGGTTTGTTGTCTCATTTTATTTTCTTGTAATGTTCTTATCATAGTTAGGGGTTAGTTTTATGCTGGCCCCAAAAATGACTTGGGAAATTCTTGTAACATCTTTTGAAAAATGTAGTATATGATTGGTTTTATTTTTCTTTCAAAATTTGATAATATTTGCCAATAAATCTATCTGCTCATTAAGATGTTTTCTTGAGAAGGTTTCATT
Organism: Mustela nivalis; assembly: GCF_964662115.1. Classification (NCBI taxonomy): domain Eukaryota; kingdom Metazoa; phylum Chordata; class Mammalia; order Carnivora; family Mustelidae; genus Mustela; species Mustela nivalis. The sequence goes on along the minus strand of NC_139029.1, from coordinate 73,013,802 downwards.
CTGAAATTAATTTTAGTTTATATACAGTTATTCAAATGTTCTCTTTTTGCATCACTTTTGTTAGGCTGTAATTTTCAAGGAATCTATTTCATCCGGGTTGTCTATTGGCATAATAATAAATAGATGTTTATGAAATTTCTCCATTAGGTTCACAACTGTGCAGGGTATCTCACAATATGTTCAGTTTCATGCTTTACACATGATTTGTGCTTTCTTCACTTTTTCTTGACCATGCTAAGTTTTGTTTTATAATTTTCTTTCTTTTATATACATTGCATTTAATTTTCTCCTTCTTATTTCTTAGGACATCAATTGGATCAGTGATTTTAATTCTTTTGTATGTTATGAAGTTTTAAAGTTCCAAATTTCTCTATAATCATTGCATAAATCACACTCCTCAAATATTGATATGCTTTATTTTTAAAATACTTTCTAGCTTACCCTTGTGATTTACTTTTACCTCTAGAGTTATATAAGTGTGCTTGCTTAGTTTCCAAATATTTTGCATTTTATTGATTTTTGAAATTAATTTTTAATCTAATTTTTTTATGTCAGGGAACATATTCTGTATGATTTTAATCCTTTTAAGTTTTTGAGAGTTGTTTTATGTTCCAAAATATGATTTTTCATCATAAAAATGCATGTCTGTTCTTCAGTTTGACCAGTGCAATTCTACCCAAGGTCATTAAACAGATAAAAGCTAATATATTTAGAGGAAATATCACAATGCCTATTTCTTGCTTGCTTGATAATCAGAAGGTATCAAGTGTTTTGCTGTGGGAGTGGGTTTAAGAGGGTAAGTATTACTCCATAGCTTCCTGTCCAAGACATTCTAATTCAGGCTTTTAAAGCAACAGAATGACTGGGGGCAGCTAGGTGGCTTAGTCGGTTAAGTGTCTGCCTTCAGCTCAGGTCATGGTCCCAGGGTCCTGGGCTTGAGCTCCGTTTTGGGCTCCTTGCTCAGCAGGGAGCCTGCTTCTCCTTCTGTCTGCAGTTCCCTGGCTTATGTTCATGCACCTTTCTCTCTCTCTCCCTCTGATATGAAATGAAATAAGAAACAGAATGATTTCTATGTTCTTCTTTCCCAAATAAGGGTCAAAGCATACAAGGATAAAATATTTTTTTATCATTTATGATTTTGCTGAATACCTCCAAAAGAAATGGTATACTTTCCCACAAGTATACTGCTTCTCCTTGAATTTATTTCTCTTGTTTTGTGAGGACCGGGCAGGGGAGAAGGGAAACATTCCAAGTTTCTTTTACTTTCTATCTGTTGGGTCTCTAAGCACTCCCTAGAAAGGAAGGAAGAACTGAAGAACAGACATGGATTTCATGACAATAAGTCATATTTTGGAACAGAAACAGGCCCTAAGGAAAGAGTTGCATGGCAACTCCTGAAAAACTTCATCTAGCTACATCCGTTAGGTGACTGCTTTTTAGTGAATGCTTGGTGGCAGTCCTTTGACGATATTGTTGTGGTTCCTGGAAAATGATAGTGGAGGAGGAGAAAGGGTAGTGGTCCCAGTTGTGCCTCTGCGGGGAGATGGCTGGTGAGAAAAGCTTGGTGTTTCTTCAGCTGAGAATGGCAAACATTTATCTCACCTTTGTTTCCAGCTGTGGGCTTATGAAGCCACTTCCTGTGAGACACGAAAAGATCTTTCTCTGTTCTTGATACTACTACACTATTTTTTTAAAAAGATTTTATTTATTTATCTGACACAGAGAAAGAGACCAAAGCAGAAGGAACAGCAGAGGGAGAGGAAGAAGAAGGTTCCCAGCAGAGCAGGGAGCCCCATGCAGGGCTCTAACCCAGGACCCTGGGATCCTGACCTGAGCTGAAGGAAGACACTTAACGACTAAGCCACCCAGGTGCCCCTACACTAAACTATTTTTTAAATGGTTGAATTCAACTTCTGGAATGGCATTGAATTTCCAGCAAAACAATCATGTTTAAAATTGTTTAAAAAGCAACCATTTAAAGCCTCTGGACGCTGCCCTAGGGACATAGAGCAAATAAATAATTATTTAAGAAATTTTACCAAATTTTGGAAAAAACAATGAGAGTCCATGGCACTCAAGCCATTACCCACACCATCCCCCGCCAACCACTCCCAGCTCAACATCCATTTTGGGTAGGTGTGACCAAGAAAACAAGGATCTCCCTACCCTCAGCTTCCAGTCAAGGGACAACATATCGCATGGAGAGGGGTAGACCACCACCATTCTTCATCACCCTCAGCTCTGAGTGGCAGAGGTTAATTTCCTAATGAGTGCAGCTAAGAAGTGAGGGGCTTCTTCCCTCTACCCATTCTCCACTGATTGGGTAGAAGAGCTATGGCCCATGCAGCAGGTGGAGAATACTGGAATCCTGATCACAATTTCATGGTTCACTCACGGGGCAGAGGTTCCACTTCAGGAGAACAAGGAGAGAAAACAATTGGCTACTGGCCTTGCCCAGCACCCTGCTTTAAAGCAGAGGTGTCACTCAGAGGGAAGTGGGCCACTATCTCACCACTTCTATCCTCCCTGGACCAAAGCTCAGAGATTTTGTGTGGAGAGAGGGGAGGGTCCATAACCCTCTAGATTATGGGTTGCTCTAGAACAAAAGTAAAATTGCTCTAGAACAAAAGTAGAACACTGATATCAAAACGCAGTTTTCACACCACTGTGAGCACCTTTTAGAGAGAATGAACAAACAACAGGAAGCAGGTTTTCTTTGTGACTGCACCGTAGTGATTAGGGAATTCCAGTAAAGCTCAGAGGAATATGTTTGCTTCATTTAGTGAGTATTTTGGTGTGATCTACGAAGCACTTCTGAGAATAATGCCTTCCTTGATCAGAGTCGGGTGAAGGCTGATGGATTTCAGAAACTGTTTGAGTTAATATACACAGGAACTTTAAATCTTGACAGAACAATCTTGAATTGATTTGGCCACACTGAAGAGCATCTTACTTGGAGCCTTCATGCAAAGAACTGATATAAAAAAAGAGCCAGATTTTTGCTCAATCTTTTTTGATATATATCTCTCTGGGAAACTAGTTGAGCCTAGCCACAAATGTGAGAAGGCTTACATCAAAAGGAGAAAGTCTGTACAACTTAGTGATTAAGTTTGGTGGAAAAAAATAAAATAAAAATAAAAAATTAAGTTGGGGGGGAGACTCTGAAACTCTCTCCAGAGGAACTGACTTTGTTTGGAACCAATTTTAGGGGAGTCCCAGCCTAAGAATACTGTCAAAACCAATGGCAATTTGGGTAGTAATCAATTAAGAAATTATATACTCCTCTTAAATAAAAGCAGCATAGGCCAGCTAATTCATCAGAGAGAACCAGAAAAAAAGGGTTAAGAGCCTTTCTGCATTCAGAACCCCAAAAACTGGCCTCAAAAATGATACTTCCCTGAGTTTGATTAGATCGGACTGGAGCAATAATTTCCCAAGGCACTGTCAAAAACCATAGAGCCATCAGCTGGAAATTAGTGGAGCTTTGCCAGCTGGTTGTGATACCAGTAATGGAAGACAGAGAGATTAGGGAAAGAGACAAAGAAAAGCCTGATAAAATCTCTGCCGTCCCAGGGTGACTGTGTGCAAGGCCAAGGATGGGCTGTCTGAGGACTGATACCAGACACTTCACAGTGAGGGGGAAAGAAACTTCACTAAAATAATCTAGCCAAATTATTTAAAAAAATAAATTATTAAAACATGTTTTATTTCCTCCCATTATGTATTCTACTTTGGGAAATGTTCTATGTTCATTTGAAGAGAATATGTATTTTGCCATTGTTGGGTGAAATCTTTCATAAGTATCAATCAGGACAGGTTAGTCAATAAAGTTCTTCAGGTCTTCTATATGCTGATTTTCCATCTGCTTCTCCTAGCAGTTATTGAGATAGAGGTATGGAAATTTCCATCTATAATTACCAATTTGTCTATTTCTCCTGGACGTTCTGTCAGATTTTGCTTCCTCCATCTTGAAGCTCTGTTTTTGACACATAAGCATTTTTTATTTTGATGTCCTCCTGATGAACAGACAGCTTCTCATGGTGAAAGGACCTTCTCTTTCTTCATGGTATTAATTGCTGTGAAATCTACTTTGTCTCATATTTGTTTGGCCTCTCTAGCCTTTTCCTTGGTGTCCCAGGTTTTATCATCTGCTCATTTCCTTTGTGGCAGTGTTGATGTCCTTAGTTTCTTTCAGCTTCCATAAGGGAGACAGCAGGGTAGAAGGAGAGTCAGGGATTGAGGCTGAGAGAGGCAGCTGAGAGCTTGCTCTTGAACTCACTGCCCTGCAGTGATGAGAATGAGAAATGCTTATTCTTAAGCCTTCTGCTACATGCAACTTACCCATAAGCCTAAAGTTCTCCATCTCTAATTCAAAATAGCGCTGGAAGAATGGAGAGATAAGGAAGAAGGTGGCCTGATAGTCTAGCCAGGAGGGACCAGTTATTGGTTTCAGTTCTGCGGGAGTTCAGCTTCTCCACTTGAACTAGAGGATGCTGGGAGGTGACAGCCTCCCATCATATCACATAACCCTGAGCAGCAGCAAGTGGGATGGAATGAACACTGCATGGAGAAAGACAGGTCTTCTTCTGGTCCTTTAAAAAGGTGCAGGGAGACAGTTTTCATCCATGACCTCAAGTCATCTCTGTAATGTATATTATGATAGACCACTGGTTCTCAACCTAGCTGTAGAGGAAGTACCAATAATTCCCTCTCCTGCCCTCATCTGATTTAATTAATCTAAAGAGTGCCCAAGTGGCAGTATTTTCTAAACAACCCACACTCCTGCCAGGTGACCATAATGTTTAGCCTGTTATAGGAAACACTAGGCAAAACCAGAATGGCTGTCTCCCAATGAAAAAGCCTATATCTCAGTGCACTTAAAATATACTGATATCTAACTACATCCCTTGGACACATATGCTAGAATGATGATGTGTGAGGTCAGTTTAAACTCACAGTTCTCAAGCAAAATCTTTTAAAATGTTTTCACGCCCATATGCAAACAGATTTTCAAAAAGGGAGGTTCATTTCTCTGATGGCCTCTCAGATCAAGTACCATCCTCCCTTCAACAGATGGCTGTTTCTGGGCATACAGAACAACAACAGTTCATCTAGGAGTTTACAGAAAATTATCATCAGAAAAGATTGGGTTTTTAAATTTATATTGCCATTGTTTATACTTCTTAAAAAAATTATATTTTTTTTACTTAGTTCAATTAGCTAACATATAGTCCACCATTCGTTTTTGATGTAGTGTTCAGTGATTTGTTAGTTGCGTATAACTCCCAGTGCTCATCAGATCACATGCCCTCCTTAATGCCCATTATCCAGTTTCCCCCATTTCCCCACCCCCTCCCTACTTCAGCCTCAAATTGTTTCCCAGAGTCTAGAGTCTCTCATGGTTTGTCTCCCTCTTTGATTTCTTCCCATTCAGTTTTCCCTCCCTCTATGGTCCTCTGCACTATCCCTTATATTCTACATATTAGTGAAACTTGTATGGTAATTATTTTATCTCTGATTGACTTATTTCACTTAGCTTAATACCCTCCAGTTCCATCCATGTTAATGCAAATAGTAGGTATTCATCCTTTCTGATGGCCGAGTAATATTCCATTCCAGAAGATATAAACCACATCTTCTTTATCCATTCATCTGTTGAAGGATATTTCAGCTCCTTCCATGGTTTGGCTATTGTGAACATCACTGCTATGAACTTTGGGGTGCATGTGCCCCTTCTTTTCACTACATGTGTATCTTTGGGGTAAATATCCAGTAGTGCAATTGCTGGGTCATAGGGTAGCTCTATTTTTAATGTCTTATGGAACCTCCATACTGTTTTCCAGAGTGGCTGTATCAGCTTGCATTCCTACCAACAATTCCTTTCTCCACATCCTTTCCAACATTTATTGTGCCCTGTCTTATTAATTTTGGCCATTCTAACTGGTGTAAGATGGTATCTCATTGTGGTTTTGAATTGCACTTCCCTGATAACGAGTGATGTGGAGCATTTTTTCATGTGTTTGTTTTGGCCATTTGTATGTCTTCTTTGAAGAGTGTCTGTTCATGTCTTCTGCCCATTTCTCAACTGGATCTTTTTTGGGTGGGGTGTTGAGTTGAGAAGTTTTTTTTTAGATCTTGGGTATCAGCCCTTTATCTGCTATGTCATTTGCAAATATTTTCTCCCATTCTATAGGTTGCTTTTTAGTTTTGTTGATTGTTTCCTTCACTGTGCAGAAGCTTTTTAACCTGATGAAGTCCAAATAGTTCATTTTTGCTTTTGCTTCTTTTGTCTTTAGAGACATGTCTTGAAAGAAGCTGCTGTGACTAAGAAGAGGTTACTGCCTATGTATGGTGTAAGCAAATGGTCCAGTTTCATTCTTCTGCATGTAACTGTCCAGTTTTCCCAGCAACATTTATTGAAGAGACTGTGTTTTTTCCATTGGCTATTCTTTCCTGCTTTGTCAAAGATTAGTTGACCGTAGAGTTGAGGGTCCATTTCTGGGCTCTCTCTTCTGTTCTATTGATCTATATGTCTGCTTTTGTGCCAGTACAATACTGTCTTGATGATTACAGCTTTGTAACAGAGCTTGAAGTCAGGCATTGCAATGCCCCCAGTTTGGTTTTCTTTTTCAACACGATTCAGGGTTTTTCTGGTTCCATACAAATTTTAGGATTGTTTGCTCCAGCTCTGTGAAAAATATCAATGGTATTTTGGTAGGGATTGCACTGAATGTGTAGATTGCTCTGGGAAACACAGACATTTTAACAATGTTTATTCTTCCAAACCATGAGCATGGAATGCTTTTCCATCTCTTTGTGTCTTCCTCCATTTCTTTCGTAAGTGTTCTGTAGTTTACAGAGTACAGATTATTGAACCTCTTTGGTTAGGTTGATTTCTAGGCATCTTGGGAGTTTTGATGCAATCGTAACTGGGAGGGATTCCTTAATTTCTCTTTCTTCAGACACATTGTTAATGTATACAAATGCAACTGATTTCTGTGCATTGATTTGGCATCCTTCCACATTGCTGAATCACTGTGTGAGTTCTAGCAATTTGGGGATGGAGTCTTTTAGGTTTTCTTTTCTTTCTTTTTAATTATTTATTTTTTTGACAGAGAGAAAGAGAGAGAAAGAATACGCAGGAGGAGCAGCAGAGGGAGAGAGAAAAGTGAGCCCACTATTGAGCAAGGATCCTGCTGTGGGGCTCCATCCTAGGACCCCAGGATCATGACCTGAGCCAAGGCAGATGCTTAACTGACAGACCCAACCCAGGCATCCCACTGGATTTTCCACAAAGTATCATACCATCTGCAAAGAGAGAAAGTTTGACTTCTTTGTCAGTTTGAATGTCTTTTATTTCCTTTTGTTGTCTGATTGCTGAGGCCAGGACTTCTAGTACTTATTCTGAACAACAGTGGTGAGAGTGGGCATCCCTGTCATGTTCCTGACCTTAAGGGGAAAGTTCTCAATTGTCCCCCACTGAGAATGATATTTGCTTTTCATAGATAGCTTTTATGACATTGAGGCATGTTCCCTCTATCCCTCTACTCTGAAAAGTTTCAATCAAGAAAGGGTATTGTATTTTGTCAAATGCTTTTTCTGCATCTATTGAGAGGATCATATGATTCTTGTCTTTTATTAACTGCTCTATTACATTGATTGATTTGCTAATGTTTAACCACCCTTGCATTCCAGGAATAAATCCCACCTGGTCATGGTGAATAATCCTTTTAATGTACTGTTGGATCTTATTGGCTAGTATCTTGGTGAGTATTTTTGTGTCCACCTTCATCAGGGATATTGGTCTGTAATTCTTTTTGATGGAGTCTTTGTTTGGTTTTGGGATCAAGGTAATACTGGCCTTATAGAAGGAGTTTGGAAGTTTTCCTTCCATTTCTATTTTTTGAAAAAGCTTCAGTAAAATAGGTATTATTTCTTCTTTAAATGTTTGGTAGAATTCCTCTGGGAAGTCATCTGGCCCTGGACTCTTGTTTTTTGGGAGGTTTTGATTTCTGCTTCAATTTCCTTGCTGGTTATTTGTTTGTTCAGATGTTCCACCTCTTCCTGTTTCAGTCTTGGAACTTTGTAAGTTTCCAGTAATGCATCCATTTCTTCTAGATTGCCTAATTTGCTGGCATATAGTTCTAACAATTACCTGTATTTCCTTGGTATTGGTTTTGATCTCTCCCCTTTCATTCATGATTTTATTAATTTGCATCCTTTCTCTTTTCTCTTTCATAAGTCTGGCCAGAGATTTGTCAATCTTATTAATCCTTTCAAAGAATCAGCTTCTAGTTTCCTTGATCTACTCTACTGTTCTTCTGGTTTCTATTTTATTGATTTCTGCTCTAATCTTTATTATTTCTCTTGTCCTGCTTGGCGTAGGCTTTATTTGCTGTTCTTTCTCCTGTTCCTTTAGGTGTAAGATCAGCTTGGTTATTGGGGATTTTTCCAATTTTTTGAGATTAGCTTGGACTGCTATGTACTTCCTCTTAGGACTGCCTTTGCAGTATTCATAAGTTTTGAATTGACATGTTTTCATTTTCATTAGTTCACATGAATTGTTTAAGTTCTTCTTTAATTTCCTAGTTGACCCATTCATTGTTTAGCAGGATATTCTTTAATCTCCAAGTGTTTGAGTTCCTTCTATATTTCTTCTATTGTGGTCTGAAAATATGCAGGGAATCTCAATCTTTTGGTATCAGTTGAGACCTAATTTGGGACCCAGTATGTGATCTATTCTGGAGAAAGTTTCATCGGCACTCAAGAAGACTGAGTATTCTGTTGTTTTAGGATGGAATGTTCTATATATATCTATGAAGTCCATCTGGTCTAGTGTGTCATTCAAAGTTTTGTTTCTTTATTGACCTTTTGCTTAGATAATCTGTCTACTGCTGTGAATGGGGTGTTGGAAGTCCCCTACTACTAATGTATTATTATCAATGGTTTCTTTACTTTGGATATTAATTGGTTTATGTAATTGGCTCCTCCCACATTGGGGGCATAGATATTTACAATTGTTAGATCTTCTTGGTAAGAAGTGGATAGACCCATTGAGTATTACATAGTGTCCTTCTACATTTCTTACCACAGTCTTTGGTTTAAAATCTAATTTGTCTGATATGAGGATTGCTACCCCAGCTTTCTTTTGAGGTCCACTAGCATGAACAATGGTTCTCTATCCCCTCAACTTCAATCTGGAAACATCTTTCAGTTCAAAATGAGTCTCCTGTAGACTCTATTGCTTATACTTAATGAGCCTTGAGGTGAATCCTCCGCAGGTCTCTATGTAGCAATGAACTGAATCCTTACATAATTGACTTCTATCAGTTAAAAATAACACCTCAGTCAAAAATGAGTTTTGATCATGGTCATTTTTCCTATAGAAACATCTGACTCACCAGTGGTACTTACATGTATAAATTCTGGGCCATAAGAGTCTAGGTTGTTTTTTAATATTTTTTAAAAAGATTTTATTTATTTATTTGAAGAGAGAGAGTGTGCATGAAAGAGCACAAGCAGAGGGAGTGCCAGAGGGAGAGGGAGAAGCAGGTTCCCCACTTAGCAGGGTTCCTGACATAATCTAGGTTGGTCTTTAACAATCACCTCAGGTGATTCTCTTATACATAAAATTTTGAAAACTACTTCTGAAGAGGCTTGAACTTCCCTACTTTTTTTTATTGGGAGTTAAATGTCCCATGGTCCATTCAGAACTTTGACACCACAGGCCAGGTTTTTAATTTCAAAAATGCATTAAAATTCACATCTTCCCACAGCACCCTTTAATTCGCACTCTGCAGGGGAGACTACACAAACCAGTGATTATTATTTGGCTATTTGTGGCTCATATTTTCTTTTTTTTTTCTTTTTAAGTTGAGGAGTTTATTAAGGAAATATAAGAGGCAAAGATACCCCAAGTGACAGAAAGAAAATTCTGAAAATGTCCCTTGAAGCCAAGTGGGGGCCTGACCTTTACCTCCCCCAAAGGACAAGAAACTGGTTGGTTAGCAACAACATTCTCTGGTGACCACCTTGGCAGGGCATAAGTGTCTCAGCCAAGACTGCCTCCCGACCCCCACCACAGGTGAAAAGGAGACAAAGACTTCTTCTAGAATCAATGCAGAGGCAATGAGAGCTGTAAGGAAAGTCTGAGAGAAAGAGAGGTTGGGGAGGACCTTAAATTAACAAAGAGTGCCAGGCATCTGGCTCTGAGTGCCTCATACACTGACAGATAGTTCTACAAAATGCTACTTAAAAGATAAAACACCTAATGTTGGTTCCAAGAGCTTCCCTGGATGACTTCTCACATGCCACATCAACTCCAATGTACATGGCAGAAGCCAAAGTCCACGCTTTTGGGAGAAAAAAAAAAAAAAGACAAGAAAAAGCCCTGTTGCTCTTTAAGGAAAAAAGAAGGAGCTGAGGCTGCTGGGGCCTTTCCCACATCAGCCTATGTTCCATGAAGCAACTTCCCAGCAGCAGCATGGCGTAGCTCTAGGTGAGGGTCTCACCTTTTGTCACCAGCACTTCAATGTACTCTATTCTCCATCCCAGGGCTGTCAATTTCTCATTTAGTGTTGCAAGTCTTGAACAACAAGACATATCGAATGAGCTGAGAAAGTCTGCAATTTTCTTAATGCTGCTGGTGATGACCTCAATGTATTCTTGGTTCACCCAGTCCTAGTGAATCTTCCGCTGCACCAGATCCTCTTGACCTGCCATGGCTGCCACTTGAAGATGAACCTCATATTTTACTTTTATTTAACATTATTTTCCAAAGCCTAGAGAATATAACATAGAGAAATTGAATATAACAGTGTTTTCAACATATCATTGTTCTATTCTAACAAAAAATCTGTGTCCTATGTGTTTTTGTAATTTAAAGTTTAAAGAATGCATTTAAATACATTACCTAACAGACCAATTTGTTCATTGTGATTACCATAGCTTATTCTTCATCTAATGCAACAGATAAACTTGGCTGGCCCCTCATAGTTGGCTGAGCATATGAAAGAAGGGTCCTGTGCCTCTTGGAAAAAGGAGCATAAAGTAAATTTTGTCGTATTTGCACCTATTACTCAAGTTGAGCTCTTACCTGTGGAAAAGAGCCCCAGGCAGAAAATTAGAATATGCAAGAATGTGAAAACACCAAAGGCTACATGTTTTAAATAACATCCCTTTGGTATATGCTGCTGTATTAGAAGATTCTAACAGAGCCAAAATTAAATGGGGCTTCCAGGGTATTAAGTACAAATTCTTTTTTTAAAAGATTTTATTTATTTATTTTAGAGAGAGAGCATGTAAATGGAGAGGGGCAGGTGAGAGAAAGAGAACTTCAAGCAGACTGTGCTGAGCACAGAGCCCCACATTGGGCTCTATCCCATGACCCTGAGATTATGACCTGAGCTGAAATCAAGAGTTGAATACTTAGCCAACTGAGCCATTCTGGTGCCTCTCAAGTAGAAATTCTAATTGATCATATCTAATGTAAGCAGAAAATGGGTTGCTTTACCAAGGTCATTGCCAGTTAGCAGGAATCTTACAACCATCAAGGGCTGACATAGACACATGCTGGTCTAAAGCCAGTAGATAAGCACAGACATAGGAATGCTGCAGTTATTTCCAAGTGAGGAGAATCTGCCTGAATCAGCACACAGCATAGGAAGAATTCTCTTATTTTCCTACCTGGAAGTGTTTCTATCAGATTTCTATATCAGTTTAGAAGTTCCCATTTTTTCTTTTAACATATGGGTGAAAATTAATGTCATTCAGACCTTGAACTTTCTCCCGTCAGAATAATTGTGGTTAGAGAACCTCACGGAAATGTACTCTAACCTTAAATAACACCCAAGTATTACATTCATATTGGGTAAATATCAGAAAAGGTGTGATATCCTTCCTGTTTTCTAGACTAAATCAAGCATCTTCTTGCAAGTATCCTCTTATGATCTAATGAGAGAAAGTACTTTTAAAAGAAAAATACAATTTTATAAATTATTGATATAAAATCTTATTCATGAAAGGATGAGGTTGTTTAACAGTTCAACTTTTAGTAGCCAATCTCCTTACTTTTAGATCCAAGTTAACAGACTTACATCTAACAATATCTAGAATTCTGAGTATGCCTCTGGGGTCCACATTTGGAAATAAAGCAACAGAATACACGCGAAAATAGAATCGAATGCATATGGGAATGCAGTCTATGTTAACCTCATTCATTATGGTTAGTCAATGTTAAACACTATTTAGACTCCTATCACCAAGCAAAAAATTTAATCTGTTTCTGAATTTCATATAAAATAACTTCATGTACTCTTTTCTGTTTTTTTTTTCATGTACTCTTTTCTGAATAACTTCCTTACTCAACAATCCATTTGTTACAGTTATTCTTTTTTATTTTTATTTTATTTTATTTATTTTTTTGAGGAGAGAGAGCATGAGCAGGGCAGAGGGGCAGAGGGAAAGAGAATCTCAAGCAGGCCCCACACCCATCGTGGAGTCTGACTCAGGGCTCAATCTCACAGCCCTAAAATCATGACCTGAGCCAAAATCAAGGGTCAGATACTTAACCAACAGAGCCACCCAGGTGACCCTGTGACCAGTAATTCTTTCCTGGCCAGCAGTTTATTCTTTCATTGCACTACAAAATGTTTCTCAGCCTTGGCACTCTTGATTTGCGGCTGGATTATTGTAGGAGCTGCACTTGATTATAAGAAGCTTAGCAACAACCCTGTCCTCTAATCCCCTGAGGCCAGTAGTACCTGTTCTACTAACCAATCCACTTGTGACAATCAAATCTGGCTCCAACAGCTTCTCGGCCTTTTGGCTAAGATCAAGTGCAAACATGGCTCCAGACATTTTGAAAAATCACCACTGGTGCAAAATCACCACAGTTGGGTACTACTGAACTGGAATAAATAAAACTACCTCCATTTAATCACATTCTACTCTCATAATAGGTATTCCAGGGTCTAAGCAGCCATAAGGGCTGGGTGAAAGCATGGAAGGAGGGGCCACTTGACAAAAGAAAGAGGTCTTCTTTGCTTCAAAATGTGTTTAAACTAACTCTCTGGAGAAAACAGTAACACGAGCCAACTTACCAACTCATAACATAAATCCTCCCAGTCTCTCTTTTTTTGTTGATTTACTAATCAGTAAGAATTTTTACCAAATTTTATCAATATTTTTAACATTTTGATGTGAAACATATTAATATTTAAATATTTTAATATTTAATAACCTTCAAATTTAATATTTAATAACCTTACCCATTAGTTTATCAATGGGTAAGAATTTTTACCAAATTTTATCAAATTTTTTTAACATTTTGATGTGAAGCATTTTAATATTTAATATTTAAATATTAAACTGTTATACCAACAAATGAGACTTCGAACATCTGACAAGCATTGCAAAAAAGTAGTACAGGGTACAAAGAGTAAATGTAGAAGGAACCCCAATTTAGATTAATCAGTTCAGTGATCCTTCCCTGAGGAAGAAAAAGTATGATGAATTTGTAAGAGCACAACTAGGAAAGATATGAGAGAAGTGAGTTTCAGGCAGAGGACTGTGCCTGTTTGCTTACTGGGGAAAGGAGACTGTATTTACCTGAATGACAATCCACGTAGCAAAGGAGAGACAGCAAGCATGACTTTAGAGAACAGCAGTCAGGAGCTAGATTGTGTAGAAGCTTTTAAGATTTTGTGCAGAGAAGTGACATGACTTAATTGGTAGTTATTTTAAAAATCGTGGAATCTTGCATCAAAAACTAGTGATCTGCTGGACGGTGATTAACATAATAATAAAAAAATCCACTGTGATGACTGAATGGAGAATGAATTGGATGAGGCCCAGTGATGATCCTCGGTACATCAGCAGCCCCGACAGTAGATCAGCTCGCAGCTTCCTAAAATGACCAGACGGTGTGTACAAAGATTTAAAACCCCAAGAGCTACCCATATTCTTGCTGCTGACAAACAATAAACTTTTTCCTTCCCAACTGCACATACGTGCAGTCATCATTGTTTCTTGGGTATTTTTTTTTTAAATTTGTAACTATACAGTTCAGTAGTGTTAACTATATACACAGTATTATGTTACAGATCTCCAGAACTTTTTATTCTGAAATACTGAAACTATACCCATTAAAAAGCAACATTTTCCCCTCCCCCAAACCTCTGGGAATCACCATTCTACCTTCTCTTCCTGAATTTAACAAGTCATTTTTTTTTTTTTAAAGATTTTATTAATTTATTTGACAGAAAGAAAGATCACAAGTAGGCGGAGAGTCAGGCAGAGAGAGAGGAGGAAGCAGGCTCCCGCCGAGCAAAGAGCCCGATGCGGGGCTCGATCCCAGGACACTGAGATCATGACCTGAGCCGAAGGCAGCGGCTTAATCCACTGAGCCACCCAGGCGCCCCAACAAGTCATTTTTTTTTAATGTTTATTATTGAAGTGTAATTGATAGTATCTTTTTTTTCCCTCCAAATTCAAACATTTGAAATTTTATTTTTGTTAGCTTGGTACTTTTTTATTTAAGAGAATTTTGTTCTGTACCTTTCCCGTCTCTTCCCCCAAAACAAGCTAAACTTTTCCCACCCTCTCTTTTCTCATCCACATACTTCTACTACATATGCCTGTATTCAGACCTAGACATAGCATGCTTATTTGTCTCTGTTTCAGTGAGAACAACATAAAATCCCCAAGGGGTTAGACAGAAAGCTGACACAATGGAAGGCATCTACTTGTTCCTGTTACTGGGAGCTGCACCCAAACTCTGCCCCTATTATCAGCTTCTGCTCCACAGACTTTCCTGTCTGTTGCAATCCCTTCTATCTTTTGAACCAGATAGTCACATGTTTTAAAATAAACTCACATAAAGATTTCAAGACAGAATAACAATCTCTGAGGTCATTCAAGTCCACGTGAAACAAACAGTGCTTCCTGCTATTTTAATTCAGATCGTAACTGAAAACAATAAAGACCTACTTTCATAACAGGCTCATTTTCAGGAAATTGGTTGCTTTTTCATTGGGGAAAAATACGCACATGATTTTTAAATCTCTTGTATAGAATCTTACAGGCCTTGTATGGAGACTGAACTTTCTTCTAACTGTAATCAGAAGCTTTTAAGATCTTGTGCAGAAAAGTGACATGACTTAATTGGTCTTAGCAGACTGCATCAGGGTGTTCAAGGAGAGCTAAACCACTGTCCCTAAGGGGACACCTGTCACCTCTGTCTCGAGAGAAGGTGCAGACTCTCTCGAGACACCTCCTTCCGCTGCACCCTCCACCTCCGTGTTTCATGAACTAGAAAAACGTGATGGCACGTGTAGCTACTACTTGTTTCAAAGTGTCACCAAAGCTCCAGAGCCCTCATTTCAGCTCCATGCCTCTGTCTACCTGTGGAACTTGTGCCCCAGGGTTTCCCAAGGGTGTTGGTGCCCCATTTATAAAACTCATAGTTTACATACGGTCTCCTCCTCTCTCACAGCAGAATAACTACTGGGATAACATGATATTGTCTAAAACAAAGGTTATTTTTCTAATAGGTTATTATTCTTGACATAGAAGAAAATGCATATGTTTATAAAAATAGGTTGAAGTGCTTCCTGGAACAAAGGAGGAAACTACCAGGTTGCAAGTCTCAACAGAAAGCTAAATAATGAAAAGGGACTGCTAACTTGCCTTACTAGACCATTTTATTTTCTCCTAAATCAGATCCTGGCCAGAGAAAAGAAAACAGAAAAGATAGAGGAGAGAGAGAGCACCCACAGGGTCAAAAGGGTTTGGGCTTCTGAGGACTGGAAGACGTCATTCTCCCCAAAACTGATAGGCAAAGACGGTTGCAAAAATATCCCTGAATTAGGGGTGCTTGCAGGGGGACTCAGGAACAGGAGAATACTGAGATCAACCCCACCCAAGATTTCTTGATGGAGTCAAGAAACCAGAGAGCAATCCGAAGACTGGCAGAACAGACTCTACAACACAGTACAGAGAAGAAGCTGAGTCTGAAAGGTTAAGAAGGTCAGGAAGGCAGAGAGAGGCTCCCTTCAGGAGGGAAGGAGCTGTGTGCAATGAGAGGGGAGAGAAATGAGCCCTTGTACCTGGGAGATCACAAGGGGAAGACTAATCCCCATAATTTATTGCTTTAAAAACTAGAGGGGCTAAATTCCGTGAGTTTGTAAAACCAGTGGGCCTGGAGCCTGGAGTTTTTAAGGTCAGCTAACTCAGTTCGGGAGGAGTCTGGAGGGGGGACTAATAACCAGGTTGCTGCGGCCCTAAAAAGAACAGCGTCTTGTACAGGGAGGCAACCTAAGATCAGCAATTTACACAACCCTACTGCAAACGGGAAACGGTCTGTTCTAATTTTAGAACCTGTTGGGGGACTGCTCAGAAAATGAGAGAGCCCGCAGATACCATTTTCCTCCCCTGTCTTCCAAAATAAACACAGCCATTTGCCAGAGGCAGGGCTGCACCAACACCTTGAGCCTCCACCCAGCGCTCAGGGCAAATTCTGTTAAAGCGGCATCCCTGCCCAGCTACTGCATGCTCAGCTGCCCCCACCTACAGTGCCCAACCATGTACCCCATCCACTGTTGCAGACTATGTCCAAACTTGCACAGCTGCCACACCACCCCCAGCTGGGGGGTGGGCAGCCATGGTTGTGTGCTGCACCCAACCTCCTCCAGGGACCCTGGAAGGCAGTCCCCAGCCAAGGCAGTGCTTCTGGGAATCCAGCACTGGACTAGACACCCAATGCAAATTTTGCTAACACCATTTTCCCAAAATATATAAAGAACTTATAAAACTCAACATCCCCCAAAAAACTAATCCAATTTAAAAAGACGTGAACAGAACATTTCTCCAAAGAAGACATTCCAATGGACAACAGACACATGAAAAGATGTTCATCATCACTGACCATCAGGAAAATAAAAATCAAAACTACAATGAGAGGGGTGGCTCAGATGGTTAAGCCTCCAACTCTTGATTTTGGCTCAGGTCACGATCTTGGAGTCTTGGGATGGAGCCCCCAGTAGTCTCTGCACTCACAGGGGAGTCTGCTTGAGGATTCCCTTGCTCCCTCTCCTTCTGTCCCTCCCCCTGCTCTTGCTCTCTCTCTCAAATACATAAATAAATAAATAAATAAATAAAACTGTGGAAAGAGCCAAGATGCCCTTCAACAGATGAATGGATAAAAAAGATATGGTCCATATATACAATGGAATATTACGCCTCCATCAGAAAGGATGAATACCCAACTTTTGTATCAACATGGACAGGTCTGGAGGAGATTATGCTGAGTGAAATAAGTCAAGCAGAAAGTCAATTATCATATGGTTTCACTTACTTGTGGAGCATAAAGAATAATAAAGAGGACATTGGGAGATGGAGAGGAGAAATGAGTTACGAAAAATCAGAGGAGGGGCATGAAGCATGAGAGACTGTGGACTCAGAGAAACAAACTGAAGGTTTTGCAGGGCAGGGAGGTGGGGGTTTGGGTGAGCCTGGTGGTGGGTACTAAGGAGGGCACGTACTGCCTGGAGCACTGGGTGTGGTGCATAAACAATGAATCTTAGAACACTGAAAAACTAAAATAAAATTTTATAAATAAATAAATAAATAGATAAATCTTTGTAAAAAATACTACAATGAGATATCAGAATGGCTAAAATTAAAAACACACAAGAAACAACAGTTGCTGGCCAGGATGTGGAGAAAAAGGAACCCTCTTGTACTGTTGATGGGAATGCAAATTGGTGTAGTCACTCAGGAAAACAGTATGAAGATTCCTCAAAAAATTAAAAATAGAACTACCTTATGATCCAGCACTCAAGCTACTGATATTTACCCCCAAAATACAAAACCACTAATCCAAAAGGACATGTACCCCTATGCTTATTGCAGCATTATTTATAATAGCCAACATATAGAAGGAACCCAAGTTTCCACTGATTGATGAATGGATAAAAAAGATGTGGTATACATATACACAATCGAATGTTATTCGGCAATAAAAAAGAATGAAATCTTGCCATTTGCAATGACGTGGATGGAACTAGAGAATGTTACGCTAAACAAAGTAAGTCAGTCAAGGAAAGACAAATATCATGTGATTTTGTTCATATGTGGAATATAGGAAACAACACAAATAATCAAAAGGAAAAAAGGGAGAGACAAACCAAGAAACAGACTTTGGACTAGAGAGAACAAACTGATGGTTACTAGAAGGGAGGCAGGTGGGAGGCTGGGTTAAGTAAGTGAGAGGGATTAAGGAGTGTACTTATCATGATGAGCATTGGTGATGTACAGAAGTGTTGAGTCACTATATTGTATACCTGAGACGAATATAACACTGTATGTGAACTAGGTGGAATTAAGACAAAATCGTAAAAAAATGATATCCCCTACCCCTATTCAGTAAAGCCCATTACACTTATACCTGCTTTGGGGATAGTCTTGCATTTGGGAGTGAGAATTATAAGAGAAGCTATATCCAGCTTTTTCTCTGATGTGTTAAACTCCAAAGGTAAAAGATTACCTCCACAATAACCGCAAAAATTATGCCATAAGGAAACAGAAAGTGATTGAACACGGTCTCAGATAGCCCTGGAAAACCACTCAAATATTACAAGTATTACATTAATGCAGTGAGAATCAGTCTCTGATCTTCTTCCCTTTTGGGAGAGCATGCACCTTGAGATATGTTTAAGTGATAAATGAGATTCTGGCATAATAGGTGTCCTTACTAGAGTAAATTAAGTCTGTCACAACCTAGTTTGTGAAGGAGAGCTCTGAAAGTGTGGTCTCAGGAAGAGGAAGGGAGGTCCTTTCATAATCTCAGACAGATTCATGTTTGTTATTTTGTCTCATGTGTCAAAAGAGTGTCTTGCACACAAGTTCCTTGCATGAGATTGAAACTGAGATATTCCCTGGATGATGAGATAGAGATAATTATGCTACCAAACCTAGAAAACAGTCCCAGAAAAAAACCAAAGAATTCTAAACTGCCTAAAGTGTTTCAGTTGTGAAATACAAATATTATATCTACTCTAAGTAGCTATTCAAGAATACAACACACACAGTGACACAAAGATCAAATAGAAACACAAACAATTGAAAACATGCATAATATTTTAAAAAGGCAATGTTTTTTGTTACAAAATATAACAAAAGTGACTATCCCAAAAGCTAAAAACATAAGAAAAGACACCTCATTTCATGAGTTATTAAAACCGCAATGCAAACCACTACTACTCATCTACCAGATGAAGCAGAGGCAGACCTTACTGAGTTCTGATGAGCTTGAACAGCACCTAGAATGCTCTACAGTGTTTGTGCAAACATAAATTTGTACAACTATGAGACTGTTGGACACTGTCAAATCTGTAAGCAGAACATAAGCACTTCAACAATCCACTCGTAAGTATAGACACAAGGAGATTGTGCAGATATGTGATCTAGAAGATGCATGCAAGAATGTTTATAGCATCCCTTTTCATAACAGCCAAGAAACGAGAAACTGTCAAATAGTCTGTCAATAAATGATTGGATAAACAAGTTCTAGAATATCCTTACTATTGACTACTATACATCATAGAAAATAAACAATCTATAGCTATACCCAGAAATATGGACAAATCTCACATGCATAGTATTGAGTACAAGACATCAAATATTACAGAATACACACTTTAGGGATCCAGCTGTATCAAGGGCCAAAGCAGGGCAGCGGTTACCTTGATGTGGCCAAGGAAGACATGGTGGTGACAAAGGGAGCATGAGGAAGGAGAGGTATCTTGCAATCCTAGCAGTCTTAGCAGAGCTATTATTGTCTCAGGACAAGGTCAAAGCTTATGCATCAGAAGGTTACTCACTATTTGTAAAGCTACTTTGGGGTTGTTGTTGAGACTGAGCTTCTGACTTCAATATATCAAGTCATTACAAGAGTAGAACTTTTCATCATGAGCTACACATGGTTAGACCATCCAAATCTCAAGTTTATTTGGGTGGCTACAGGACAAAACAAAGTTACATAAGCAGGTGGCTTAAGTCCTTTATCACCAACCTCTATTACACTGATGGCTCTCCCTTCATCAGACACATTGTGCAGTGAGGCATTCTCTAATACTCCTTGAATTCCATTCACAGTACTTTGGCAGGACTGAGCCCCAGGGACTCAGAGTGGCTCCATAACATGTCCTCAGATCTGTTTACTTACTTTCCTTGCTTCACTCTTTCCTACATTCACCTAGCTAAATGTGAATGAGGCCTTGCGTATGCAGGAATAATGCCTTCTGAAACCAGGTGTCGACAAAGGATATGTATCTATTGACTCAAGGTAAGAAGTATGACATAAAACATGAAAAAATAACCAGAAACATGCATTATTTGTGAAAAATATTAATCGACTCATTCAAGAAGCTCCATGAATTCGAAGACATAAAAGTACAACAGAATGCATACCTTACTTACATCATAGTCCTGAAAGAGGACCCAGTTTGGGGAATTACCAAAACTACCTACATTTGGACACCAGTCTGTACTTTCTAACTGATTAAGTTCCCTTAAGACCAGCAAGACCCTGCGTGATTGACCCCAAGACAATGACCTGACCTTGACTGCCCACCTGCATGTACCCACTGACCTCTGTCCCACCCTCTCCGTATTTATACAAACCTAGAAGTTTTCTAGACTTTGGAGACAGACTTCGGACACTAGTCCTCTGCCTCCCCTTGGCTTCCCTGGAATAAATCTCTTTCTTGTTGCACCATCACTGGTCTCTCTGTTTTTGGGTTTTGTCGATGGCAAGTGGCCGAACCTGCTCTGCTCAGGAATCCTGGAGCTAGACTCACTTATGCCGTTGGCCTCTGGTAATAGTCCATTTGTGGACAGGTAAGTTGGGGACAAAACAAAGAAAGCTGGTTAGGGTGACATTAAGGCCTAAGTACAGAGTGACTAATATTCTCTGAGTTCCCTCCCTCCTCTACTTCCTCAAGCTCTGGTGACTCAGTTCTGGCATGCCTTCTCTCAATATGTAACCAATAGTTAAAGTAGTTTTACTTTCAGGTTCCATTTCATTTTCCTTTTCCTTTCTCAACTTTCTCAGTCTGTTCTCTGCTTCTGCGGGAGGAGGAAACAGAACAAGGGTGAGTTCAGAGACAGCTGAAAGCTCATTCGTGAACAGACCAGCAGTGCTAAGATGCAGGTATGTTCATTTCTAAACATTCTTTTAGAGGCACTTTAGGTTTGGGCTTAAAACTTTAATTTCTGGGGCGCCTGGGTGGCTCAGTGGGTTAAAGCCTTTGCCTTCAGCTCAGGTCATGATCCCAGGGTCCTGGGATCGAGCCCTGCATCAGGGCTCTGCTCAGCAGAGAGCCTGCTTCCCCTCCTTCTCCCTCTGCCTGCTTGTGATCTGTCTGTCAAATAAATAAATAAATAAATAAATAAATAAATAAATCTTAAAAAAAAAAAACCTTATATTTGAGATTTCTACTTAATGTTGTTTACATATTCTTGCTCTAAAATCTACGTATTCAAAAAGTCTACATATTAAAAACAAATTTGAATTACAGTGGAAGCTTAAGAAATCTGACATACTTTTCACTTAAATTTAACCTGTGGTGATATTTTGTGATATTTGCATTCTTTTTCTAAACAGATATGGAAGTTTTTCTACTTACATTCTTATTCTGATTATTATTTGGGGGAATAAGTAACAGAGGCCATAACTCTTCTCCACTAAATACTCACACCTCCATCTTGGGATCCAGAAATAATTCTTCTTCCTTTCTTTGGATCCACTTCATTCCCCCATGGCTGCTCCTTCCTCTCCCCTATTTCCATCACTCCAGTAAGTCTGTGCTCAGTGAGGACATCCCTGGCCATCCTACTAATACTTGTGGGGAATACTCTGGGTATGTAATGTAGCTAACCTCTCCCTGCTTCTGGATGCTCACTCTGTCTGCATTGCCTTGGAAACCCCATCTCCCAGGCCTTCCACCTTTTAAGGTTCCCCCAGACTTTTCTTCTTCTGTATTCGTAAGTTGAATTAAGTCATCTCTACACGTAATTCAATTAACTCCCATCACTCACCTATATCTCTTTCCTCAGGATTCAGTTTCACAAATCTACTGTGTGCCCAACATGGGGACCAAGAAGAGAACAGAACAGATATGACACATTTCTCCTCAAGCTTAAATTTAGTGGAGATAATTACAATGATGAGAAACAGTAGAGTATCATCATTGTCTTCTCTGCCGTCTTCCTAGTTTGAGAAGGTTACCAGGAAACACTATTAACTCTCTCCTTAATCTCCATTATTCCTTTCTCCAGTACTAATAGGGCTCCTGCTAATTTGCCATGCACATAGTTTCCCAGAATAATGATGCCAATTCCAGCCTCTCCTATGTTTGCGTATGGGAATACAGATGAATCTAAGAAGCAATTTGGTTTATGTAGACATGGAGAGTCAGGAAAGCAGAGGCCTATCTTCCCCTTGTCCATTCCTGGCTTAAAATACAAATATGACAGCTCATCGTCTCACACCATGGGCCACCCCTTATAGATGACCGAGCATATGACAAAAAGGTTCTGAAGCCTCAAACCTTATGACAAAACAAAAAGCACATACCATCTCTACACTACTGACCCTGAAATTCATGAGGGAGAAATCAATGTAAATTGTTCAGGAGATTTTTTTTTCTAATTATCACAGCTGAACCTAATCCTAAGCAATACATTTACCTTAATATCACTCAGAGGACAGGAGCCACAGCTTCTCTTTTTCTCCAAGCACACAAGCACAATGTGTAGCACATAATAGAAGTTCAACCAATGTGTTGAGGGGGGGAAAAAAATAGCTACAACAAATGGGACTGGAGATCAAGGAATAAAAGTATGGAAAGATATCTTCCCTAAACTGGAGGTGAGCTGCAGCCCCTGGCAAGCACTAGCTGTGACAGAAAAGATTCAGGTCTGGAAACGCTGAGTCGTTTGTGGGATGACAGCCTGATGCTGCAGAAACAAGAGGAACCAGGTAGATCAGAATAATAATACACTAGAGACGGTGTTTTGGGGATAGGAGAGTCAACAGAAATCCTCTAGAGGTTATGGTCATCAAGCATGTGTAACCAACGTTTTTGAGGAAAACTGTCTTGTCAGGTAATTAAGTGCAAAACATGGAATAGTAAAATAGATCCTCCAGGTTTCTGATCATTGATCTACCATTTATTCACATGTGCTTTGGAAAAATACCTTCCTTAGACTTTCTGAGCCCCACTGAGCTCATTTGCAAAGTGGGTATCATAAGCCTACTCTGCAGGTTCTTGTAAATATCAATGAGGGCAAAACATTGCAGACTGGTGATACCCAGGGTTTCATCCCTAGCTTCATCAGGAATTTGGAGAATAATGAAGACAGCAGTCGGCATTCTGGGCTATAGAGAAGTACAGAAGTGCTAATGTATGCATCCTTTGAATAACTCTGAGGCAAGAGAATGATTTTGCGGTCTTATTTTACTGTGAGACTCACTCTTCTGGGCTTGCAAGTTTCCACTGCATCTGAGGAAACATCCTGTATGATAAACACTATATATATGAAAACAAAATTTCAAACAATTGATTCCTTAAAGTATGTTGAACTTTTTTTTTTAATTTTTTTTTTTTTTTGAGAGAAAGAGGGTACATGCACAAGTGGGGTGGGTTAGAGGGAGAAGAAAGGAGAGAGTCTTAAGCAGGCTCCATGCCCACTGCAGAGCCTGACATGAGGGCTTGATCCCACAACCCTGTAATCATCCCGGATCCAAAACCAAGGGTCAGATGCTTAACCAGCTGAGCTACCTACGCCTTCAATAGGTGGAATTTTAATAGGAATAAATATAATCTCATTTACCTGCCTCAACTATTCACCTCTTATCTATTTTTATTTTTATTGATAGAACACCATATAAGTTTTAGGGTGTAAAACATGTTGCTTTGGTACATTTACATATGACAATATGATTACCACCTTAGCCTTAGCTAACATCTCTATCATGTCACTTAATTATCATATTTGTGTGTATGTGTGTGTATGTGTTGACAATAAGATCTAGTTTAATAATATCTAGTCTCTTAACAATTTTGAAGTTTATAATGTGGTATTGTTGTCTTTAATCATTATGCCATGCACCTCCAGCCTTATTTATTTACTGGTTGCAAGCTTATACCCTTATAAACGACTAACCTTCAAATTCCCCAACTCCTAGCCCCCCATAACCACCATTCTACTGTTTTTATGGAGTTCATTTTTTTAAAAAGATCTTATTTATTTATTTGTTGGAGAGAGGGAGAGAGGGGGAGAGAGATAATGGCAGGCAGAGGAAGGAGCAGTCTCCCCGCTGAGCAAAGAGCCAGATGTGGGACTCAATCCCAGGACCCTGGGATCATGACCTAAGCCAAAGGCAGATGTTTAACCAACTGAGCCACCCAGGTGCCCCCAGTGTTTTCTTTTTTATATTCCACATATAAGTAATATCATATAGTATTTGACTTATCTCACTTGACATTATGGCCTCAAGGTCCATACATATTGTCACAAAAAGCAGCATTTCCTTATTTCTCATGCCTGAACAATATTCCATTGTATATATGTACACAACTTCTTTATCCATTCATCTATTGATGGACACTTGGTTTGTTTCCTATTGTCAGTTATGTGGCAATAACACAAGAGTGCAGATATCTCCTTGAGATCCTGATTCCAATTCTTTTGGATAAATACCGCCAACTGGGATTGCTAGATTATATGGTAGTCCTATTTTTGATTTTATGCAGCCTCCATACTGTTTTCCATGGTAGCTGGATCAATTTACGATGTATATTCCTATCATCCGTATACAAGGGTTCTCTTATCTCCACATCCTTGCTAATAATTATCTCTTCTCTTCTTGATAATAGCCGTTTGAACAGGTATGACATGATCTCCCATTGTGGTTTTAAGATATCCCTGATTTTCTTGATGATTAGTGATGTTAAATATCTTTGCATATACTGTTGGTCATTTGGTGTCCTCTTCGGGAAAATGTCTGTTTAGTTCCTCTACTGATTTTCTAATCAATTGTTTTTGTTGTTGTTGTTATTGAGTTGTATGATTTTCAATTGTGTTCTTAATATGCTTCGTTGGGGGAGATATCAAAGATATCCAAAAGATACCAGAGCATGATAACTGAAGGAAGATACTTAGCATTTTTAACTGCAGTGATTGGAAAGAAAACTGATTTAGTAGGATGAGAGTGACTGATGAAAAGTTTCAAACTGATTAGGGTCTTTAAAAAATCATTTTAGAATTATAGTTTCTAATTTTGGATCTCACTGGTCCCCTCAATTTCTTGCCTCATTCAGGGCTGGGGATTCTGACGGTGACCTTTACGGATGCCTTCCACAGTGGAGCAGTTCCTTGTCTGGACGACGTGGGATACCCCATTCCTAGTGTGAGAACTCAGTGATTCCCACAGAAATGGTCCTGGCACTCCCACACCTGGATGGGGAGGCAGGCCCCACACTGCAGCCCTCCCAGGATAACGAGCTACAGAACCAGTACCTGGTACTTGGTCTTATTACTTGATTCTCTATGTTACCCCCTCTACCTAGAAGCTAACTGACTGGCCATAAATTAGCTAGCCTTCATGGTGGAAGGATTCTGATTCTTCTGAGTGAGAGAGTTATAAAGGACACTATTACTCTATTTTATCTGCTTCTCCTCCAAACTCAGACACTTTGTCCAAAGTAAAGTCAGTATAGACACACAGATGGCCTCCTTGACTGAATATTGGCAGCTTTCCTATGTGCTTGGAACACGCTTACATTATTTTGAGCTTGCTGCTTTTTCTGTGTACTCTCTCCCATTTACAGCAACCCAAGTTTCACTGAGAAGATTCTGTTACCAGATCATTCTTTATTTTTATTTTGCTTCCTGTTGTATTACTGTTAACCATGCCTTGTAGGTCACAGGACATTACAGCTGCAAGGAACCATCAAGATTATATAATGCAGACTCAACATGTCACAAGGAAGGCTCAGGGAGTTCAGAAACTTACCAATGGTCTTAATGGAGTATTTCTCTCTGAGATGATAGGAACTCAAGTTTAACAGTAATTCAATGAGTGTAATATGCAACTAATGAATCATTGAACACTACATCAAAAACTAATGAGGTACTTAGATGTTGGCTAACTGAATTTAAGTTAAAAAAAAACAGTAATTTACATACCATAAATTTCATGCATTTATTGTCAAAAGTAAACAAATGAAAATATACAATGGCTTCTTTTATATGGGTTAGGTGGTCTAGGAAATCTTCCTGGAAGAGGAGTGTAACATAAATTTCAAAAGACTTGTACACACTATCCGGGGTGGGAGGTTACTAGAGAAGCCACAAACAGAAAAAAAAGAGCAGGATTCTGAATACCGAAAACTGCCAGCATTCAGTCAAGGAGTGTCTACTGACATTGCTTCAGATAAGGTATCTGAGTTTGGAGGAGAAGGAAAGCACCCAAGATTGTGTTTATAAAACTGCACATTCTTCTGGAGGCTGGAGGGGTTAGTGAGATAACCAGAATCTTAGAACATTCTATTCGTTGGAGAAGCAAATAAGGAATGTAACTTGGTTTTTTTCTCAGAATATTTCAATGGAAGTTCAGGTTTGACCTGCCTGACATATCTTTGCCATTTGTGGTCCCCAGGAATTGCTACAGATGAAGATAGAACTAGAGGAAAGCTGTAAGAAGAAAGATGAGCTTCTCCGTGATATACAAAGAGCCTTAGCAGGTAGGGGGAGAGCTTAGCTCATGATGGGGTGGGGGCTCCCATGTGCCCTTGGAGCACTGCCCAACAGGAAGATCTTCCTGAAGGAAGGCATTTCCTCACCTTCTGTGGAATGCATGCTCCTCAAATCTGAAAATAACAAGGCAGGGTGTGGTTGCTCAACAGCCAGGTGGTCAGGGTCTTTCCCACCACCTTCTCCAACCTACCCTCCAGGTGTGGTCACCAGGCGATTTCGGACATTGCCCTCTGCACTTTAAAGACAGTTTGGTGTCTGAGACAGTGGGGTGTTGTGGGACAGGGGGCTGTAGCTCTCAGGCTTAACCTCTGTCATCTTTCCTCTCGGAATGAAAATCTTCCTGGAGCAGAGGAGCAGGCCAAAAGAGAGACAGCAGAGCGGGAAAAGCAGCTTCTTGAGGAAAGGTGTAAAGAGATGCAGCAAAAGATAAAGCTTCTAGAAATAATGTTCAATAAATCCATAATCCAACTGAAAGCAGAGATGATGATTGAGACAGAAAACCTTCTGAGAAAGCGGGATGAGAAGATTCAGAGGCTTGAGGTAAGCCTGGCCTGGGACCCAGCAGGGACTGCAGAACAAAGCCTGGAAGCCCCAAGAAGGTAGCGGTGAAAGTCACAGAGAAGTCAGAGAGAGAAGCACCACTGTCATTTATAGTATCTGATTCACTACACGCCCTGAACTTGTCATGACTTGTGTCCAGGCACTTGACTTGGGTTCACATTGAGTTTCCAGAGAATCCAGTAAGAACTTGGTAGCTCCAAGCATTTACAGAAGATGCTGCTATTCTAAGAAATTCCTGGATGAGCTCATGGAGCAATATTAAATGGGGTCCCCAGGTTTATTGCATAGATGTCCTAACTGGGTGTGTGTAATAGAAGCAGCAATTGGTTCACTTTCCCAAGATTACTGCCGGTTTTCAGGCACCCTACTCACCCAGTGACACTAAGATAGATCCTTGCTGACCTAAAACTATCAGCTATATACAGACTTAGGGGGACCGACAGCTCCTAACCTAGAGCTGTCTCCAGGTGAGGATGGCCTGCCCAAGTCAGCACACAGCACAGAGGGAATTATTCCCTCTTCTCCTCTCTGGAAGTGTTTGTATCAGATTTCAAAACCAGCTTAGAAGGTCCCATCATTTCTAAGATGTGGGTGAGCATTTGTGACATTCTGGTCAAAGGCTCTCTCCTAAACAGCTTAATTTTAGCTAGAAGATCTCACAACAATTGTCCTTATGCCTGTTTTGCACCTTGTAAAACCCTAGTGATGGATGACTATAAACAAGGTTTTACTATGCTTCTTCTCATTTCCCACCCCTAAACCAGGAGATATCCCTGTTGTAAATTATCTAATAAGAGAGACTACATTCAAAAGGGAAATGCAGATAATTTTGTAAATTATTAATATAAGACATTATTCCTGAAAGTTTGGAGTTTTTGAGTGCTTTCCTTTTATGACTAAATCACGTGCTTTTTAGGCCCAAATTGAAGTGCTGACTGAAAAGAAGCAAAACGATAAAAATGACTGCACTTCAGAGAAAACGGCAAATGATAAGGAAGAAAACAGGTCAGAGAGCTCATGGTGGTCTAAAATTTGTGACCTGATAAAAAAGTTGACTAAACTACTTGCCAAGTTTTTCTCTAGTGGATAATTTCAGGTAATTTTTACAAGTTTTCATAACAGCTTTTTGATATGGCTTATTTATACATATATGTACCTTTTCTGTTTCTTAGCAAAATTTTAATAGAAAAATACAAAATACCTACTACAGGGCATCAATGCTTAGTCAATGTGGTTGGATAGTTAATTCATTCATATTCCATGGACATGGAAATAACAGATTTGAAGACAAAGAGAAGGTCAAATCTGTAATATCCTGAAAAAGAAACATATTAGACTATATTTATCAAAAAATGCTTCTGAAAGTCGCACACGAATCACTACACAAAAGACAACCCATTCTGTGTTCATGAGTAGGACAGGCTGGTTCCATAGGCAGATCAGTTCTCCCTCAGGACTTATAAATCGCGTGTGTTCTGAATTAAAATTTCAGAAAGGCTAATTGTAAAATTTAAATGGAGCTGATCAAAAAATAATTTAAAAAGTCAAGGCAAATTTATGATGACGTGGATGGAACTAGAGCGTATCATGCTTAGCGAAATAAGTCAAGCAGAGAAAGACAACTATCATATGATCTCCCTGATATGAGGAAGTGGTGATGCAACATGGGGGCTTAAGTGGGTAGGAGAAGAATCAATAAAACAAGATGGGATTGGGAGGGAGACAAACCATAAGTGACTCTTAATCTCACAAAACAAACTGAGGGTTGCTGGGGGGAAGGGTTTGGGAGAAGAAGGGTGGGGTTATGGACATTGGGGAGGGTATGTGCTTTGGTGAGGGTATGTGCTGTGAAGTGTGTAAACCTGGTGATTCACAGACCTGTACCCCTGGGGATAAAAATACATTATATGTTTATAAAAAATAAATAAATAAATAAAAAGTCAAGGCAATTCAGAAGAGGTATGATAAAATTTATAGAACTGTGGTAATTAGCACAGTGTGTCAACTGGGCATTAAGGCATAACAGCAGAACACATTGTGTAGTCCAAAAATAGAACCTCACCACATATAGGAATTACATGCATGTGAAAAGCATTACTTCAAATTAGTGGGAAAGTATGAACTATATACAATGCCTCTTTTCAAATAACCGGACAGCAGTGCAGAATGACAACATGATTAGAACTATTGTAAATTTTGCACGAAGTAAATTTCAGCTTGACCTCAGAGTGAACATTGGAAAACTGCATAAGATCAGTAAATGTCAAATAATTTATAAAATTGTCTTGGAACATCAAATTTATTTTTAAATGTCATAAAACCTGAAGACATAAAAGTACTGACAAAACTACATAAAAAATAAATTTGTTGTGGTGAAAAAGAACCTAAAGATAATTCAGAAGCCAAAATGTTCTGAAGACAGCCTTGATTTATATCAGAGGAAAGAGCTGATTTTATAAGTTGTATATCATTAAGAGCCACAAGTCAATAAAAATAGGCAAACTCTGATTAGATAGCTTATAGAAAAGATGTTCAAGTAACTCAAAATAAGTGAAATGAAACTAAAACTATGAAATGTAGTATCTCACCTCATATGCTATCAAATTGTGTTTCCGGTGTTTCAGAAAACATGTCCTTGCATGGGAGCCCAAATTGTTTAATATCTATTGTGAACTGTGTCTAACAGTTCTGAAGTTTTAACCGATGTCCATTTGGCCCCACAAATTCAGTTTTTAAGGCATACACACACCCTCTCTCTCATACACACAGTCAGAAAAATTATGTATTTATAAGATGTCCACTGCAGCCCTGATTGTAACTTTCAAGACTGGACCTACTTACATATCCACCCATATAGGAGTGGTAATATAAGTTTTAGCACCCTTACACAATGGAATATCATATAGCCAGAAAATTGAGAAACAGAGCACTATTTGTAATGACACAGAACAATTTACTAGATAGACTGTAATGTGGGAAAAGTAGGGTGCAAACCAATAGGAATACTGCACTATTTTTACCAAAAATTGACACTTACATATACTTTATATGTACACTTAGATGATCTATTTATGTATAAAGTATACATAAAGTGTATACTTTATGTATACACTTAGATGTATCTCTTTATGATACACTTAGACGAGCTGGCAATGTTGGTTCCTTCTAGGGGAAGCTAGGTTTCTGAGATCAGGAGTGAGAGGAATACTTTTTTTATTTTGTATAAAACTTTATATGTTTGGAAATTTTATAAGGAGTATGCAATTCTTGTTCAGAAGGATAAGAAAGGAAAAAACAAGGGTGATGGTTATGGTGATGATGTGGTGGTAACAGGGAATTTTGCATTCTTAGGAAAGCATCAGTCAGTTCAAGAGAGAGGTCTGATGGTGAGGTCTGATACCGGGGGGAAAAAAAAACACATATATTCTAATCCTGTTTGTATTATGGAGTTGACTTATACTTCTTCCAATTCTTTGAAAAATAAGATATAAAGTATGATGTGATCCTGAATTTCCAACTGGTATCTTTTACTTTCCAGCTGCAATTTACAGGTTAAGGTGTTAGAGAGTGGGACTTCAGTGTATCTTTGGTGTTTTGGGGACTTCCCTTTCAGCTGACTAATATTTGCACACTATGCTATTGGTATAATGAACTACTTCCAGTTGCACACGTTACCCCTTTTTTCTAGATACCTGCGTACAGTACTCGACTTCTTCAAACAACCTCTCTTACTGATCTTCACCTTTATTTTGCAGACTGGATTCTCCTTGAAGTCTTGGATTTCCTGAACCCCCAAAACTGAGTAGGGTAGCTCTCCTTTGCACTCTCATTGCACCTGCAGCATGATTTTGGAAATTTCAGTTACCCATTGATTCTGTCTTTCTGACGATGCCTCGCCACCAAGGACCAGTTGATCTTTACCATTGTAATCTTAGCTCCTATTTCCATGTCTGGCACTTGATCCATAACTGGAAAATGTTGGTTGAATAAAGTTTCCCACTTTCTATATCCTCATTAGGGCAAATGCTTCAAAGGAGTCTTGTTAAAACAAAGGGTGTAGTTTTTGATATGGAGAACAAAGGCAAAAGGAAATGTGGATGAAATTAAATTTCCTTATAACTTGCAGCCCACTGACAAACACTTGAGACCTCCAGGAACTCCTAATGGTCTTAATGCAATGCTTTGCTAGTGGCAAAACTCAACCTTAGCTTGACAATAGTCAGACCTCCAGGATCCTGTAATGTTAGGAGTTAGTTGCAGTTATGTGGTCAGGGTCCAGATCCCCAACAAGAAAATAGTCGGGACAGCTAAAATAAAACAGCACTAGCATCCTGTTTTGTAGCTTAGACAGGGCTGTACTGACATTCTGTTTTTGCAGCCTTTGCAGAAATGACTTCTGCAAAACACCCTAAAATAAAACAATGAACCACTAAGCATAGCCCACAGATGTCAACCAAAAAAAGACCATCATCACGTACACATTAACCTATAGGTGCCCAGATACATGACCAAAGTCCTAATTGGCACAACCAGCACACCTTGATGGCTTAAGAGGGTTCTGCAGATGCGCTCATAAAGCCCCTTAAACTTAGAAACTCAGGTCCCCTCTCTCTCCAGGAGCTTTGCACTCTTGCTCAATAAACTTTGCTTCACTGTCCACCATTCTTCTTCTGGTCTGCCTCTTCATTCTTCATAGTGGCATGACCAAGAATTGTGGACACTAAAGGCAGAGAATTCCTGCCACAGTAAGTCTTCTTTAACATATTAAAATCCCTTTGGAAACCTCCTTTGTCTTTACCCCTCCCAACTTAAAATTATATAATCAATCACTCCTCACATGCCTAGTACAGCTCTTTCTGCCCATGGATCCTATCCCCATGCTTTAATAAAACCATCTTTTTTGCACCACAAATGTCTTAAGAATTCTTTCTTGACCATTCGCTCCTGAATCCCACATCAAATCACATCAGTTTTAAGACCCCAATATAAAGTGGGCAGAATGAATTAGAATGGCAATTCCTAGAAAATAGGGCTGTTATGATGTGCTAATTGAGACTTGCCACAGTGTTCTTCCTGAGAAAAGGACTGATTCACTATGTCTCCAGTTCGAGCCTCCTACTGTTATAAGATTTTGTGTCCCCTTAATGCCCACGGTACAGGCATGAGAGATTTTTAACACACTTTTCAGTACCTCAGAAAAAAATGCAGACTAAACATATCAATAAAGTTAGAAAATATTTGAAAAAATGACTAACCAATGTGGCTTATCATATTAATATAGGGATCTAAACCCAGAGAAGTAGAATAAGCATTACCTCAAAGTACACTTGGAGCTTTCACATTGAATTTACCTGTACTCAGATAGCAGGTTTCAAGAAATCTGAAAATACAACACCATGCAAAACAATGCATATAAACTGGGAATTACTAATATTAGAAGAACTAGAAGAAACTCATATTTGAAAATTGAAAAATACATTTCTAAATAGATAAAAGAGGTAGAAATGTTTGAAAGTAAGGGCACCTGGTTAGCTCAGTCCGTTAGGCATCTGCCTTCAGCTCAGGTCATGATCCCAGGGTTTGAGGATCAAGCCCTGCATCAGGCTCCCTGCTCAGTGGGGCATCTGCATCTCCCTCTCCCTCTGCCTACCGCCCTTCTGCTTGTATGCACATGCTCTCTCACTCTCTCAAATAAATAAATAAAATCTAAAAAAAAAAAAAAAAAGAAAAGAGAAAAAAGGTTTGAAAATAGAAACTTTGAACTTTGAACAGTGATGAAAATGTCACCTATATAACCTAGGGTGCTGCTAAAGCAGTCCCTTTAAAGAAATGTATAGCCTACAAATCTACATGTTAGGAAAACTGAAAGTTAAAATATGGTTGAGCAGGCCATCTATCTTAGGAAATTAATTAAATATAATTAAAAATTAAAACAAATAAATCAAATCTTCTGGAAGAAGTTTAACTGCCATAAGAGCAGAAACGAACAACAACAAAAAAGTACCATAGAGAGGATAAACCATACCAGAATTTTGCTACTGAGAAAAACTAAGAAAAGTAACAAAATTCTATCAAGTTTGATAAAGGAACAAAGAAAAGGAACAAATGTCCAATATCTAATATAAAAGAGGAGAAATCAATAAAGTTGTTGTTGATATCTTTTTATGCTTATTTACAAACACTGTATTTGAATTACTCACCATCAGGGGATTTTCCCTATACAAACATTCCTTTTTAACTGATAAAACTATGTATACTTTTGATGTTTTGAAATTGTAGTTGTTTTCTTAATTCCCACACAGATACATTCTTTTTCATTTTGACGCTTTCCAAATTTGCTCTCTAGTGACTTGAGCATGTTGCAAAAATGTGTAACATTTTTTGTGTATGACTTTAGGAAGTGTTTTGACCAGGGCTTGAAGGATCTCCAATTAATTGCAGATACTCTGAGCTTCAATTAAGGGTTTTAATCAGTTTGTCCATTAAAAAAATCAAGTATATTCATATTGTAGGGGTTTTCAACTGTGCTATTATTCCTAGGGATAATTTAATGTAACAAGAAGCAGACTTGAACTTTAATTAAAACAGTAATGATAAATTATTGAATGATTAGGATTACATATAAATTCCAGAAACTCAGCATTTAGGATATTGTGAGACACAGCTGATTATTAAATTTTATCAAGGTACCAATGAAATTCCAGAATACAATTGTTTCATTACTTTGGTTTTTATGTTAGTTTGTGGTGAAGAAGCCTGCAGTTGTCAGTTTATAAAGTATTTTATTTCAGTGCCTTTTTGTTACTTATCATTGCTTGTCATGGCCTCATCACTTAAAGGAGATGTACCACAGTTCTCTAGTCTTCAAAACAGACATGAAGGACTACTTTGGAATGTTTTAAATGGATATGGAGTAATAAGTGTGACATGACCTTATGCATTCTCATCTTTAACTATCTTTATGGAGAAGAAGGGACTCACATGTAATAATACAAATTTCTGTTAGCCAATAATACTTCACTGCACAGATATTTGCAGTTGATCCAAGGTCTTAGAAAACACAAATGAAAACAAACCATTGTATTCACCTTGGGAACTGAGATGTGATATAAGAAATACACATTAGGTCACTCCCTGTCCCAGATTCCTGACACTAAAGTTTCTAAAACTTCTAAAACTTTTGGAATTTCCTGAGAGATTGGAATGAGAGGAGTGTTCTTTGTTATTCATAATAAGCCTCTTTCAATGACACTGGCGATTATGTTAATGAGTGAGTCTAGGAAGAAGAAGGCTGGTTACCCTGGGAACTAGCCCTATGATTATAGAGTTAGAATTATCAGCACCTCACCCCAAGGTACAGCAAGAGGTGAAAGGTTGTAGATTGACTTAATTACTAATCATATCTATGTAATAAAGCCCCATAAAAACCCTAAGCTCCCTGGGGAGCTTCTGGGTGAGTGAACACACGGGAGATCCTGGGATAGTAGCATGACCTGAGAGGGTGTGGAAGATGCATGCTCCTTTATACATTGTCCTCTGTGGCTCTTCTTCTGGAGCTTTTTATTGTATCCATTTTGACAAGCCAGTAAACAAAGATGTTTCCCTGAGTTATGTAAACCATTCTAGCAAATTATCAAACCCAAGGAGGGGTATGGGAAACCTCAAATTGTAGTCAAGTTGGTCAGAAGTACCAACGGCCTTGACTCATCATTGATGTATAAAATGGGACTTGGTGTGGGACACAAAGGCAAAAGAAAAATTGCATTTCCTTACTGCTTCCAGCCCATTGACAACTCCTTGAAACAGACAGTGATATTTCTCTAGGAACTCGGCTGCCTCCACACTAACACTATGCAAGGGTAAAATGCAATAGCTTAATATTATCCTTACTCTCCAGGATCCTGTAAGTCTGCTTTAACATATTAAGATTCCCTTGGAAACTTCCTTGATCTCTACCCCCCAAGATATATGTTAGCAATCAACCTCCAAGCATATAACCCACTGATATATATCTGAAGGGTCTCATGACAGAGAGGTCTTATTAAACAGTAATAAATGACTTTGTCCTAGCAAGAGTTAGCTCCTACAAGGTCCTGAAAACCTTGTTTCCAAAATACCTTGGAGGCTTGTGCTGTTCCTGACCAACTCTCAACTTAAAAGTATATAATCTGTCACCTGTCATGACCCCAGTGTAGCTCTTTCTGCCCATGGGTCCTATCCCAGTGCTTTAGTAAAACCAGCTTTTTGCACCAAAAACATCTCAAGAATTCCTTCGTGGCCCTTGACTCCAAACCCCACTATTTCAAACCACATCTGAACTGGGCCTTTACCCTGTGGGTTCTGATACTAACGCCAGGAACACAGTGTCAAATTGATTTGATTTGAATTGTGGGATATCCAGGCAGTTGGATAAGTGGTTGCTGGTACAGAAAAACCTACACATTTACTGTCATCGGTGTTCTAATTAGAGAGGAACGGTTTCTTTTAGAAACCAAGTTAATCTAGTACATCTGTGGTTAAACTAGTACATCTGTGGCTAAAGAACCAGGGATGTGTTAGGAATGCTAGTACCCTCTGTTTGCTTTAGATGGTGGTAGATGAGTTAACCACAGTACTCTTTGGAAAAAATAAAGACACTGAAACCCTTCCTTGCTTGTATCTATTCACCCTTCAATTCAGAAAACAGAAACCATTAGAGTCCTTGCCAAATGAAGACAGTCCCAATTCTGTTTACTGCAGTTCATACGACTGACTTCAAAAGGTCGTGTAAAGAAAGAGTAACTATACTCTGTCCTCTAAGAAAAAGTACACAATGTGATCATCTGCATGAGAATAATAAACATCTTAATAGCAGCTATTATTCATCTTGCCATGTAATATGTCTATAGACCTAAACAGTAACAGTAAAAGTTAAGCATCATCAGATTTAGAAAATATGAGTACAGAAAGTACATTTGAGAAGATCAGATATTTGTTTCTATCTTGCAAAATGTGAGCCTGTTGTTTCAAATTCCATAGATTTCAGAGTCTATGGTCATAAAAACAGCAGACCTGTCTAAAGTCATATTTCTGAGTCAGGGGGTAAACAATGATATCAATAAAAAGACAAAATACACATACACACACACACACACACACACAAGGTGAGACTTATTTCAGATGTATTCTTCCAACATATAGATCCCTGTAACTCCCACCAGATCAAAAAGGAGAACATTACTAATATCCCATAAGTTTCCTTCATTGTGGCCAACCCAAGGTTAAGCACAATTCTGACTTTTATCACCCCAGAATAGTTTTGCCTGTTTCTGTACTTAATATAATTTCATATTGTCTTTTCTAACTGACTTCCTTCACTCAACATTATTTTTGTGAAGCTCATCCTTGTTTTATACCACAGGAGTTCCTCTCTTCCATTGCCCTATAGAAGATTTCTCAGCTTCAGCACTCTTGGCATATGAACTGGAGAATTCTTTGAGTGGGGGCTGTCCTGTGCACGTAAGACGTTTAGCAGTATCCGTGACACTACCAATTTGATGCCAATAGCACCTGTTGTGCTAACCAACCCAGCTGTCACTACCAAAAATGTGGGCAGACATTGCTACATATCCTCCAGAGCACAAATCACCCCCCATTGGGAACCATGGAGCTAGAAAGAATTAAAATGGTTCTATTCAAACATATCCCAGTCTAAACAGCTATGAGAGCTAAAGAAATGTGAGGAAGGAGAGGTCACTTAACGACGTCTAAGAAGAAATCTTCTTTATCTCAAATATATTTAAGTTATCTGACTCTGCACAGAACACGATGTAACATGATCCAACCTGTGGGCTCATGCTTTCCCAGATCTCTGAGGGGTTTTTTTTTGTTTTTGTTTTTTGTTTTGTTTGGGGTTTTTTTGTGTGGGTGGCTATATGCCACATTATGGTAATTTTTTTTCAATGTTTTTCGATGAAAGAATTTTCATGTTACCTAGTTCAAATGCTGCTAGGTTCGGAAGTCTTTTCTAATTCTCCCTTTTATTTTTCATGCAGAATAATATTAAGTAACTCAGAGTGAAATCCAAAACAAAACATATCTAAATATAACTTCTAGGGGCATCTGGGTGGCTCAGTGGGTTGGGCCGCTGCCTTCGGCTCAGGTCGGGATCCCAGGGTTCTGGGAATCGAGTCCCGAATCAGGCTCTCTGCTCAGCAGGGAGCCTGCTTCCTCCTCTCTCTCTGCCTGCCTCTGCGTGCTTGTGATCTCTGTCTGTCAAATAAATGAATAAAATCTTTAAAAAAAAAAGAAAAAACTTCTAAACATACTGCCTTTTGTACAATATATTTATCTCATACAGAGAGGGGTTTCTTTGGGTCACAGAACCATCATGGCCCAACCCAGTAAGATGAGGGGTGGGGGAAAGACAATGACAATGATAAAAACAACAAATACCTTAGGATTAAGCTTAGCTCACATTCACAGAATCACGTTTGAGCACTGTGGGACAGACTTTCCAAATTTTGTTTTACTAGATCAAACAACCAGGGAGCTGTGAGTGCAACTCAAGTATGGACCTTCCTGACACCAAAGCAGGTGTTTTTTATTTTATTTTTATTTTTTTAAAAGATTTTATTTATTTATTTGAGAGCAAGACAGTGAGAAAGAGCATGAGCGGGGTAGAGAGACAGATGGAGAGGGAGAGCCAGACTTCCCCACTGAGCAGGGATTCTGATGCGGGGCTCGATCCCAGGACTCTGGGATCATAACCTAAGATGAAGGCAGATGCTTAAACAACTGAGCCACCCAGGGACCCCCAAAGCAGTTGCTTTAAAATGTGACTGCGTTTAGTCATTCGCTGGGTAGGTACTGACCCCTGATCATGTACTGGGCACTAAGGAAGCCACCCAGAGGCACTGAGGATCCTGTGATTAGCAAAGTAGTCAGAGTTCCTTGTGCTCATCTTTTTTTTTTTTTAATTGAAGTTAGACATTAACAAATAGTCATATCAACAAATGTAAAAACTTCAATTTCTGACAAGCATTGTAAAGAATGAGTGCAGGGGGACAGAGTCAGTGTAGAAGGGAGACCCAAGTTAAATAACCTATCAGAAATGTCTCCCTGAGAAAGTGAGCATTAAAATAATTTTTAGTAAGAGTATAATTAGGAAATAAATGAAGAGGATGAATTCTGGGCAGAAGGTGAGTTTATGCAGAACTCTTGAATTGGGAACAGCTTGGCATGGTTGATCCTGAACACAGGTCCATGTGGCAATGTGGAGAATATAAGATGCTCACTGGATGATGTATGGAATTGTCATATCATTATATTGTATGCCAGAAACTATTGTAACACTGTATGTTAACTACCCTGGAATTAAAATAGGAGCTTTAAGAAAAGGTTAAAAAAAAGGGGGGGCTCCTCGGTGGCTCAGTGGGTTAAAGCCTCTGCCTTCGGCTTAGGTCATGATCCCAGGGTCCTGGGATCAAGTCCTGCTCAGCAGGGACCCTGCTTCCTCCTCCCTCTCTCTCTGCCTCATTGTGATCTCTGTCTGTCAAATAAAAAAATAAAATCTTTAAAAAAAAAAAAAAGAAAGAAAGAAAGAAATGATTGTAAGTCATGACACCAGCCCTGGCAGTAGAGTCCTGCCTGAAGCTTCCTACATTGAACCAGCCTGTTTGTAGGAAGACTTAGAGCTGAATGCCTGATACTTGCTCATGTAGAACAAGGGAAGTGCTCTCTCTTTAGACCCTCCAAACTGCATGCACTTCCAGAAATTAGGTTTTAAAATAACCTAGCGTCAAGGATTCCTGCCAAGAAAACAATCTCTTAGGTCAATTCAAGGCTACGTGAAATGGCACTTCCTGGAATGTATTTCAGATCGAAACCGAAAGCCTACCTGGTAGGCTTAATTCTGGGAAATCAGCTGCTTTCCCATTCTAGCAAAACAAGAACATGATTTTTAAACTATTCAAACCTGTGGAAGACTGCAGAAAAAGTGTTTAAAGGACAACTAAACCACTGTCCTGAAGGGACCTTTGCAAACTCTCTCGAGACACCTCCTTCTTCTACCCAGGGACACCATGTTTCCAGGACTAGAAAAATTGGATCGCATGTGCAGCTCCTGCTTGGCTTAAAACTTCGCCAAAGACCCAAAGCCCTCAAAACATGTAATTCAATTTAAGCTGAATGCCTCTGCCCTCCTGTAGGAATATTTTTCCACACAGTTTCCAAAGCAAAGATTTCTGTGCACAAATCACAACTCTCCCTATTTTTAATACAGCCTCTTCTCTTTTGCAGGGGGAGAGCTACTGGGATAATATTATGAAAAGATAAAATGTTTACTATGTGAACATCTGAACATCTGACCCCAAAATTCTTGAGAGGAAATGTGCATGCTTGTAAAAATTCATTGGCATGCCAGCTGGAGCAGAGTTGGCATGTAAGTTGGCAGAAACCCAAACAATGAAAAATGACTTCTCCATTACTTTGTTAAGCATAATTTTGTTTATTCCAAAGAGCAAGGTTGTAGGTGGAGGGAAGTAGTGAGAGTTAGGAAGAAGAGAGTGGGGTCATCAAGGTAGGAGATGATCTTCAGTGGAGTGGAAGGCTCTGTTCACCTCCAAGTTATGATGGGCAAAGAATCTTGGGAAAAAGATGCTCATGCCCCACATTTTCAATGACATCTACTACACTCACACACGCTTTTTAGAGAGCCTGCATTTGAGAATGGGCTCCATAGGAGCTGCTATATCCAACTCTATCTCAGATAAATTACCCTCCAAAACCTGAGAAGTCACCTTCACCATGATGGCAAAAGTCATACTACAGGTAGTCAGACCATGACCCAGCATGATCTCAGCTAGCCCTGGAAAACTACCAAATGTCAAATCATAGGCATATAATCGTGTCACTCCTTGATCTTATTTTCCCTCTGGAGGGTATATTAAGGTTCTCCAGAGAAAGAGAACCAATAAGAGGTTTCATATACATATATATATGTATGTATGTACATACATATATACAGTTACAAAGTACTAACATATATATAGTACTTTGTAACTGTATATATGTAATATATGTTACATATATACAGCATGTATATACACATATATAATATATAATATATAATATTATTAATAAAATTATATATGTATTTTATTACATAAAAGTTATTTTATGTAATAAAATATAGATTCTATTTTATAAATTTTATTTATATATATATATATAAATTAGGAATTTGGTTGATAAAATTATGAAGGCTGAGAAGTTTCATAATCTGCCATCTGAAAGCTAGAGACTCATAATATCCAGTGGTGTAACTCAGTCTGAGTCCCAAGGCCTGAGAACCAAGGAAAGTCAAAGGTGTAAATCCCAGTCTCAGTACAGGAGAAAATGAGATGTTTCAGGTCAACAGTGAAGCAGAAAAAAAAGAGGGTGAATTTCTCCTTCCACCATTTTTGTTTTATGTAGGTCCTCAATGGATTGGATGATGCCCACCCACACTGGAGACATAATCTACTAAACCCATCAATTCAAATGCTAATCTAATCTGGAAACACCCTCTTAGACACACCCAGAAATATTATTTCATCTGATCACTCCATGGCCAGTTAAATTGACACATAAAATTAACTATCATTAAGTCCATCCTTGTCAACTTGGCGCCCATAAGCATCTCCTTAAATCATATTTATTCTCTAAATAAAGAAAATAATAAGGTCATAATTCTTTTTTTACAGAAGAGGACATGAAGTCCTTGAATGATGTTTACTCTTCTCCTTGATAACCCATAACTTAAATATTATAATGTAAAAATAACAACACTTCAATACTATAACATAAAATCAGTATGTCTTATGCTAGGTTAAGAAAATAAGAGAAAAAAATAAAACAAATACACATACATATTCATACCAAAATAAGGAAGAAATACTCATGACAGTAACTGGAGAGTCAGCTATAGCTGGTACTCGTGACTACTCTTTTCCACTACCCATCCCATATTCCTTTTACCTTCAAGAAGCACCTCAGCTGGTGGTGGTTCTTTACCTGGTGGAGTAACCAAAAGTTTCATTCCTTAAGGGTCTAAACCATCAATAGTCCTGCCTGGATGGGGTGGTTGTAGTTTTCCAGTGACCTTAATCATGGGTTATGATAACACTAAGACATGTCCTGTGGGATCCCCTGTATTCCAGATATACTCTTCTTTACCTCCATTGCACTAATTCAATTTCTCCCTTGGTAGTCAGGACCAATCACCCTAGCCAACACCGTACCACCCTTCTTGGTCTATTGATTCAGAGGTAAAAGGAACCCAAAGTAGCCAGGTAGTAGTCTTAACTTCCAGGTCAATAGAGTCATTGCTGTGTCTCCTGGTAGAAGCATTCCTCCTTCTGGAACTAAGAGCTCTAGACCAGCACAGCATAATGTTGTGAGAACAGAAAGTAAACATTTTGCTAGTGGTTCACTAGGGGTAACAGCTAGTGGTGCCATTTCCACTTTCACCTCTTGACCTTAATTTGATATGTTCCACTTACCAAAATAGTCTTTGACTGCCAGAGTTCCCTGTTCTTACAGCTACAGTCACAGCCCTGTTACCCCTTGCGGGCTTCCATATGGGTTCCATAGAGGAGCCTCATCCCAAAGGGAATCCACACATACTGTGTGTGTCATCCCAAAAGATCTGCTTTTGCTTGACGCTGAGGGACTAAGAGATGCAGAATAATGAAGAAAGAAAATAAAATACCTCCTGTGTCAAAGTAGCAGTACATTCTTAAATGTTTTTTAACGAGGTTCAGGCTTCCAATTTACTATAATAAATGTTATCATTTTTCTTTCTACATAGTAATGGGAAAATTCTGTTATTGAATTCAATTCAGAGGCCCTCAAAACCAGCTGTGCTGCGTGGTTTGTTATCATCCACACCTGTCTAAGGCTGGGAGCTAGTTTGCAGAATTCCATTCCCTCTACACATCTAGGTGAGAGGTTGTTAATGAGGGAAAGCCATAGGCTACTTAGGAGGCAGAAATAGAACCAATGCCATTATCCTTGGGTAGCTGCGGCCTCGTTTCCAGTGTTGGTTGGAAAGAACAGTTCACCAGACTTCTCTGGCCCCACATGGGCAGCCAGACAGGCAGAGACTTTTGGACTTGTCCAAAGCTTCACTCTGTCCATCTCACCTGTGCTTCAGGTTGATATGGTTAGTGACTTTAATTCTGCAAGTTATCCCCTTCCAGATCTTCACATCCCACCTTCCCTATATCATTTTTTTAGTCTTATGGTCATGTAATTCCTGCATTTAAAACATTCTCCCTTTAATGCTTGGTAGTGGCTCTATTTTCCTGAGAGAATTCACACTAATGCACCAAAATCATATGAGGACAAAATTCTAAAGAAGAATAATTCCAGCATTTTTTGAAGGGTTTACTGTCCCTTCCCCCTACATTGTTCACATAGTATGAGCATTGGTCAAAAACAGGTAAACAGGGGTGCCCGGGTGGCTCAGTGAGTTAAAGCCTCCGCCTTCGGCTCAGGTCATAATCTCAGGGTCCTGGGATCGAGCCCCACATCGGGCTCTCTGCTCGCAGGGAGCCTGCTTCCTCCTCTCTCTCTCTGCCTGCCTCTCTGCCTGCTTGTGATCTCTGTCTGTGTCAAATAAATAAATAAAATCTTTAAAAAAATAAACAGGTAAACAATTTCATCAGAGTATGCTGTTTATAAAGTCATCTTTTTTTCATACAGAAGCAAAACTCCACTTTAAGAATTTGTATATATTCTAATCCTGAAATAGACATTTTTTACATGTGTATAAAGTAATAAAAGAGGAACTAATATTAATAGGAACAATAAATGATAATACATTGTTACAAATTTTGTGTCCTGAAAACTTTCCCAGAGGGAGCATGTATTGAATTAACAAGATCAAGAAATGTTTTGAGTTTTTAGAGTTACTTTTTTTTATTTTATTTTTTCAGTGTTCCAAGATTCATTGTTTATACACCAAACCCAGTACTCCATGTAACATGTGCCCTCCTTAATACCCCCCAACAGGCTCACCTATCCTCCCACCCACCCAAAACGCTCAGATTATTTCTCAGAGTCCACTGTCTCTCATGCTTCATCTCCCCCTCCAATTTCCCCCAATTCACTTTTCCTTTCCTTCTCCTAAAGTCCTCCATGTTATTCCTTATGCTCCACAAGTAAGTGAAACTATATGATAATTGACTCTCTCTGCTTGACTTATTTCACTCAGCATAATCTCCTTCAGACCTGTCCACACTGATACAAAAATTGGGTATTCATCCTTTCTGATGGAGGTGTAATATTCCATTGTATATATGGACCATATCTTCTTTATCCATTCATCTGTTGAAGGGCATCTTGACTCTTTATACAGTTTGGCGATTTGGGCCATTGCTGCTATGAAAATTGGGGTACATATGGCCCTTCTTTTCACTACATCTGTATCTTCAGGATAAATGTGCAGTAGTGCAATTGCAGGGTCATAGGGTAGCTCTATTTTTTATTTTAATTAACTTTAATTAAAATAATTAAAAGTTGCCAATATTTAAATGATCATGATGAGTTTGATAGGTGGTAAGCCTTTTATATATATTGCCTCAAGCCTCACAAGTCCTTATGAATTAGGTATTAATATAACCTACTGACAATGATGGAGGAGATCACAGAGAACTGAAAGCTGATGGGGGCAGTTGATTTACGTAAGTGTTATGTGGGCAGCTCCTTCTAGCAGTTGCTTTTTCCTCTACTTTCTTAATTTGATAGGGCTGTGAGGTAGATTAGATGCCCTTCCTGCTCCTTATTATGACTTCCAGATCATTTATCCCTTTTTTTAGCTCCCCCCCCCGCTGCCCTCCCATTAAAACATGCATGCACGCACGCACACACACACAAAATGACAGAACAACAACAAACCACAAAGTATCTTTGAAACACACATATCATCAGACTTCTATTACTCATCACTCCCTCTTATTCCAGGGGTCCTAGATCTCACAATCCTTTCATTCATTGAAGATTTTAGCACCTGATTCTTTCCCACTTTACTACTACTCTTGTTATTAATCTTGGGGTCTTCAGAATCTAGCAGACAGCCATCTAACACCCTGACCTCTTGGTCCGTTGATCTCTCATATTCAAAGTCTTGTCAACCATCTGACCTCAGCGTAGACATTTTTCCACTGGTAACTAAACCTCCCCCGTAATCTCAATTTCAAGC
Organism: Mustela nivalis; assembly: GCF_964662115.1. Classification (NCBI taxonomy): domain Eukaryota; kingdom Metazoa; phylum Chordata; class Mammalia; order Carnivora; family Mustelidae; genus Mustela; species Mustela nivalis. The sequence continues at coordinate 72,969,194 of NC_139029.1, read as the reverse complement.
ATCCAGCACAATCAGTCATTCTCAAGACCTCTGCCATGTTGCCACAGCAAGTGGTCAATTCTCTGTTCTCATTTTACGTTTCAGCAACACTTGACAAACCTATCACCCCTTCCTCCTTCTCTCCTTCCCTCCCTCCCTCCTCCCTTCCTTTCCTTCTTTCCTTTTCTTCCTTCCTTCTTTCCTGTATTTTATTTTTCTAGTTGCTTCTCCTCTAGCATACACTTTAGATGAATAAATTTTTCCTATAGTATTCTTTAATTATTGTTTAGTTTGCTTTTCTCCTATTCCTGTATCTGGAACTCCCAAAGTAGATAATGCATCACAGGGACCAGTCTCTGTGTGTTTTCTTTCATGTTGCCTTTTTGCTCCTTGGCTCTGCTTTCAAAGAATCCTTAGTTTGATTTTCTTCTTTCTTTTTTTTTTAAATTGTTTTTATTTAAAATCAATTAGCCAACATATAGTAACTCATTAGTTTTTGATGGTTTGATTTTCTTATTAGTAATCAGTTTTAAGCAGTATCCATTCTTCCTCTTCAGTACCTCTTCTGATTTTACATATCGACATATGCATCTTTTTATTTTGAGACTATTTTCATGTCACAAGGATAGACTTTTTTCAGGACAGCCTTCTCATTTAATTAGAGCAAAGGCACATCCATTCTCACTGAGGATGTGAATTAGAAATTCCTAAATTGTATGTCTTCATTGGAGAAGTGTCTGTCCATATCTTCTGCCCATTTTTTGATATGATTGTCTGTTTCGTGTGTGTTGAGTTTGAGGAGTTCATTATAGATCCTGGATATCAACCTTTTGTCTGTACTGTCATTTGCAAATATCTTCTCCCATCTCTAGCCATCAGGGAGATTCAAATTAAAACTACATTGAGATATCACCTTACACCAGTTAGAATGGCCAAAATTAGCAAGACAAGAAAAAAACATGTGTTGGAGGGGATGTGGAGAAAGGGGAACCCTCTTCCACTGTTGGTGGGAATGCAAGTTGGTGTAGCCTCTTTGGAGAACAGTGTGGAGATTCCTCAAGAAATTAAAAATAGAACTTCCTATGACCCTGCCATTGCACTACTGGGTATTTACCCCAAAGATACAGATGTAGTGAAAAGAAGGGGTATCTCTACCCCAATGTTTATAGCAGCAATGGCCACGGTCGCCAAACTGTGGAAAGAACCAAGATGCCCTTCAACGGACAAATGGATAAGGAAGATGTGGTCCATATACACTATGGTGTATTGTGCCTCCATTGGAAAGGACGAATACCTAACTTCTGTAGCAACATGGATGGGACTGGAAGAGATTATGCTGAGTGAAATAAGTCCAGCAGAGAGAGTCAATTATTATATGGTTTCACTTATTTGTGGAGCATAACAAATAGCATGGAGGACATAGGGAGATAGAGCGGAGAAGGGAGTTGGGGGAAATTGGAAAGGGAGGTGAACCATAAGAGACTATGGACTCTGAAAAACAATCTGAGGGTTTTGAAGGGGCGGGAGTGGGAGGTCGGGGTACCAGGTGATGGGTATTATAGAGGGCATGGATTGCATGGAGCACTGGGTGTGGTGCAAAAATAATGAATACTGTTATGCTGAAAAAAAAAAATTCTGAAATTGTTCTGCTTCTCATATTTGCCTTTTTTCACTTTTATATATTTACCCTGATTGTTTAGTGGAGTCAAACTCTTCTGACTTGTCTAAATAATATTTGTATGCTTGATCATGTCATTGAAAATCCAGATCAGTGGTCCCTAATCAAAGAAGCACTACTGAATTAGCTCAGTTTAGGTGTCCACCATTGTACCAATGGGACAGTGGGGAAATTATCTATGAGAGGTTATAATTCAATCAGCTATCCATCCCAAATTGGTATCACATCTTACAAATATTAGAGCTACCACAGGTTATGTGTTTATTCATCTATTTATTCATTCATTTAATCAACATTTATTGATTATATGTTACATAGCATCTGAAGTGCTATGGATATAGCAGTGAACAAACAATGATACAAAGACCCCTCACATGGATCATTCTAATAAATTAAGATAGGAAAAAATAAACATATGAATCAGTAAAATATATCAAATGATGATAAATGGTCTGCGGATAAAAAAGAGGGGAGAGACGGAAATTTAGGTCAGAGAAGGAGGCAGATTTTGTAAACTGAATTAGAGAGTAGCCATGTAGATAATTAAAGGAAGAACTCTGCATGTAAAAGGAGCAGCCATGTACGATGAATTGAACTATAGCATCTCTTGCACATTCACAGAACAACAAGAAAGCAGAGGTGTGCACCAAGCAGCGGTGGACAGATGAGTTGAAGAAGAGAATGGGAGCCAGATTTTTTGAGCCAATATAAAGACTTTGGTTTTTACAGGTCTTTTAAAGATTTAGCAAAATCATAGAAAAATTTGGGGCAAAGGGTTTATAGTACCTAACTTACATTGTAAAAATCTAACACTAGATCCTGAGACAGGGCAAGAAAGAAAGGGTGGAGGCAGAGAGACCTATTTCTCCCAATAATCAACTAGAGATGATGATGGCCTGTACCAGGAAGATAAGTAGAAAAGAGTTGAAAATAGATTCTGGATCTATTTTAAAGATTTTATTTATTTATTTATTTATTTATTTATTTATTTATTTGGGAGAGAGAGAGAAAGCATGAGAGGAGAGAGATCAGAGGGAGAAGCAGACTCCCTGCCGAGCAGGAAGCCCGATGTGGGACTCGATCCTGGGACTGTAGGATCACGACCTGAGCCAAAGGCAGTCGCCCAACCAACTGAGCCACCCAGGTGCCCTCTGGATCTATTTTAAAAGTAGAGTTGTAATTTCCTATATATGTGTCATTAGATAAATAAGTACATGGATGTCTAATATGGAGAGCTAAGTTGTTAATAGACATGAAAGAAATTGGAGGTAGAATAAAGAGAAAAGAAAACACCCTTAGCCCAGTTTGGCAAAGTGTATCTAATGTTGGTATACTCAGATATCTAAGATAAATTCATGTTTTCTTGGCTTTAGTTTCTCTAAAGGCAGAGCCTGAAAATAACAGTTTGCTCACTGGTGCTTTAATTGGGAAAATGATCCCAGGGAGCAGGAATAGGAAATAGAATGAAACAGGGGAAGAAGGGAAGTTAATAAAAGAATGAGTTCTTAAGCTGGGATCTTCTAGTATAGAGCTGTTTGCTTCCACTGGGATCTTTGGGGACTGTTACAAAATGCATTTCAGGACTGTTATCCCAAGAAGTTGAAAAAGGAAAGCATTTACCCATCAGCACCCATCCTTTATTGACGATGGAGGTCCCACAGGTGTTACCTTCCAAGTGTGTGCAAGAATGAGGGCTAAGCACATTCTAAGGCAGATCCGGACTGCAGCATCAAAAAAGCCTCAGAGAAGGAAAGAAATGACATAGTACGGTATTGGCCTGAGACAAAGTGCTCACGGGATAAAGCCTGTCCCAGCCCAAGTGGAACTGGTTGCAATAACACGACCTGGATTTTGAGGCAGAGCTATAAGAAATCTGAAGTCGTATAAAAGGGCTGCCTGCATAACTCACCACTGTCTGATCCACCTGCCCTCTCCATTAGGATCAATCATACAATCCTCTCCAAGGTGTTCTCACCTGGAAACTGCAAGGATTTCATAAAGCAAGCTTAGTGGGAAAACTATCTCCTGCTTAGAATAGCAGGTTTTGAGACCATAATTGATTCTTCACCTCCCTCTTGTACCACTCATTCTAGACCTTCTTGAGCCCCAGCCAACACTTTGGATGTTCTATGTTGCTAGTGGGGTGAGCTCAATTTCTCCCTGGGAAGTATGAAATCTTAGTTACTGTGATTACCTCTGTTGGGTACCAAATGCTGCTATTGCCAGTATAAAATCAATCACAAAAACAAAATGAAACAAAACAAACAAGCAAAAAACAAGCTCTGCTCTATGTTACAAATGTACTCCTCTGTGTACCCATTATGTAACTCCAGTTCCTCCTTATAATCAGGGTAAACTATTCTGATTATATATTTCTTAAGAAGTTACTCTAAAGCTTAGTGGTTTAAAACAATAAACATTTTATTATAGCCAATGATCTCACAATTATCTATGTCAGAAATTTGGGCTCAACGACACTGCAGCTCCAAGTGGTTCCAAATGAAGATACTCTGGTATTCAGGTGACAGTGGTCTAGAGGGCTCAGGATGGCCTCACTTACATATCTGGGTCCCTCTGGGAATGTAAACTAAAATGTCTACATTAGTTTTCATCTCAGCATAGGTGTATTCATTGTTCTTCTTACATGGCATATTGGGATCCAAGAATATCAAAAGAACATTGTAATCCTCTTTTCTTTTTTTTTTTTTAATTTTTTTATATTTTATTTATTTATTAAAGAGAGAGAGCAAACATGCAAGAGGCAGGGGAGGGGCTGAGGAAGAGGGAGAAGCAGACATCCAGCTGAACAGGGAACCTGTTCAATCCCAGGACCCCAGGATCATGACCTGAGTTGAAAGCAGATGTTTAACTAATTGAGCCACCCAGGGACTCCTATTTTTCTTTTCCTGGGTTTCTGAGTTAGACCAACTAACTAAGCTAGTTAACTAGCTAGACTCATGTAAGTCAGTCTAAGCTAGACTAACTAAGCTGACTAACAAGAGTCAGAAATTCCAAAATTCTTATAATTTCCATGGGCCCATACTGTTTAAAATCTTAAAGCATAATCCAATGATCATCTGCCATCCTGCATTTCATCTTCCTTCACTTAAATGTTAGAGATTATTGCCATTTCACTTATCACCACAAACAGAGCCCTTATAACTCTCTGTCGAGTATATGATCCAGTCTGAATTTACCATGAGGGTTGCTTGCTGGGATCTCTATTATCAGCTATCTTAGTCCAGATTCTCCTAAATTCAGAGCCTAAAACAAAGACCTGAGTGAAAAGAGGTGTTTTTAGAAAAATGATCCCAGAAAAGGCTATAGGGATTAGGATAGAAGATCAGGGGGATAAAACAGGGAGAAAAAAAAAAAGAAGAAGAAGAAGATCAATGAAAGAACCATCAATGAAAGACCTAAATCATTGTATTAGTCATAACTGTGAGTAATTTCTAACTGGTCTCATCGGAACTCTCTGAGATACTTTATGAAAAGCATCTCAGAATGGAACACATAGAAGGAAAAAAAAAAAAAAGGAAAGCATTTTCTCATTCGCTGCCATTCCTTCCATTGTTGTACACTTTGGGTTGTATATGAAAGAGTATGGAGTAAACTTTCATTAGAGCCCCACACTGTGAAAGCATAGAATGAGAGGCACCAGCCCAGATGGGAAACCACCCAATGACACCTAAGCAAAGCTGCTGAAATGGTAACAATGTCAGAGGCTAGAGTAAGATATAAGACCAACAGAATTTTGGATTCTTGTGCAAGGAATTTTCAATACACCTGAGAACCTCAATTCAGAGGATAAAATTTTATGGCTGTTCTAACTCCCATGTTTGGATTTTTCTATTTATAAAAACCAAATTGAAAATTGATTGCTGCTGCATGTAGGGATGGCCCCAAGACACTAATGTGGAGAAATCTTGTCAAACAACAGGCTATCAGTTTTGTATAAAGGAAAAAGGAGTCTGAAGTAACCTTATACATAGAATCTTGAACAGTGGTAATGGTTTATCTGGTTGGCCACAGCTTAGAAGGGCCATCGTTAGGTAATCAGAGATAAGGAGAGTGGGCATTAATCTGGACAGTGGGCATATTGGGTACGTGGATCTTTATATCAATATTCACCGAAGAGTATACACTCCATAGAGACACTGAGCAGTCAGGTGGAAAGAATGACCCATCTAATACATTTGAGTCATCTTCTCCTCAGCCACCCATTTCTTCAGAATATACTTGGTAGCTGGGATAGAGGCTTCATATGAACATGTTAGCCTGCACTACATCTCACCAAGGCTAGTCGTCTTACCTGTGAAATGTCTGACCTGAAGGCAACAGAGCTCACTGTTGAGCCTTTAATATGTTACCATGTTTTGAGGATATGAACCAGCCCCTAAACGACAAGATGATCACACCAGTCCCTTTATACTCTAAATGAGGGAACAAATTTCTTACTGGAATTAATGTGAATTCTGGATATGGGTTTGCCTCCTCTGCTTAGAGAACTTTGGTTATCACCTGTTCAAGGACTGATAGTGTCTAGCTTGTTGTCATGGGATCTGATTAAACATCATCTTAGACAAGTTTCTGATTTTATAAAAGTCTAACAATATGAATGAAACCACAGAATCCACTAGTCCCGTCTCATATATCAAGACACTGTCCACCTAACAGAACACTAGAATGGTCACTTAAAGGTATAGCTATAACACATTGAAATGTTTGACACTGTCATTCAAGATGCAATATATAATTAGTGAACTAATGGCCATTGTACAGCGCTGTGTCCATAGCAGCTAACTAAAGTACAGAAGTCCAGAACCAAAGGGTGGAGGTAGGAGTGTCCCAGTAACTCACTTGACAATTTGTGCTCTACTGCCCACTACTTGAGTCTCTGCTGGACTAGAGCATCAGGTTCCCAAGGTGAGAGGTTAGCAGTAATTCTACCAGGGATCACAGTAAGGTTCCACTAAATCTGAAACTATGGCTGCCACCTGATCATTGTGTGAACTTCATGCTAGTAGATCACCCAACAGGCAATTAAGCAGATTGCTCCTTTGCAGGCTTAAATGACCATGATTTTCATCATCTTAGACAAGATGCTAAGATGCTTTCATGCTGAGATGGTACATAATGGAAGCCAGATAGAGTAGATCTAGAATTCAAAGGATTCATCATGATACTCTTGGTGTTTCCATGACCTTGAAAATGCTTTCACAACAGCCACAGCTTAATTTGAGCACAGTAGCAGGTTTTATACTCGCTAGGAATAAAAATGCATGTTCCCCCTCCAGGAAAGCAACCTAGACCAGCAGAATTACTGAAGAAATCTAGAATGGATAGTAGAGGGGGAGATAGTGAATATCAATCATGACTGTGAAATCAGTTGCAACAGTGAGGACTGTATCTTAGACTACTGTGTATGTATATATGTTTAAGAAGTCATGACTGGCCACCAAAGTAAAGCAGCAATGATGGAAGAGAGTCAGCTTTATATGAGATATGAGATATGAGAGGATCTGAACAGAGCAAAACATAGCTTTACAGATGCTGTTGGTGCCCCAACCATGGCCCCTTGTCACTCACCATTTATGTATTCCCAGTGAAACCTTACCGTATACCAGAGACCCTCCCTCTGAGGGTCTGCTCTTGACCTTCACATGGGCCAGGCCAGAAGTGTTAGGGATTTATAGTCACAGGATTGGTTCCCATCCAATAATGGAAGGAAGTTCCCCACATTTCTCATCCATTTTAGAAGGGATTTGGAAGCAGATTTAACACTGTTTCCTAGAGTTATCTCAAAAGATTTGAGCTCCTTGTCCCCAAAAGGGACCTGCAATATATGTTCTCATTTATTGTTTTCCTTCCCTTCTACTTCTCAATTTCTCATTCTCCCACCATGCTTCTTAGGATAACCTTCCAAATAAACTTGCTCTAAAATACTTGACTTGGGAACTGCTTCTCATTAAACAGCCTAAAAACCCATTTATTCTTTATGAAATAGAAATGAAATTAACTAATCATGATCAGGATAAACTGAGACATTTAAAGTGTCCATATCTTAGATGCCATTTAGTAAAAAAGAATGATTATGGGGATGATGGTGATGATGATAATTCCCCCAGCAAATACAGAAGCAGTACAATGAAGTGGTTCAGCATATTTCAATTTTAATCATAAGATCTACTTCTTTGTAGCTCTGTGATTTTGAGCAAGTTACTAAATCTCTTGTTGCCTTAGTTCTTGAAAAACTAGGGGCAAATATTTGTTATGAGAATTAAAATAAGATAATCTATATAAAAGAGTGAGCACTATGTATGGATCATAGCACATTATTTAATAAATAATGTCCTCATTATCATTCATTCTGTATTAAGATCCAAGAACTTTGTCTTTTCTTGTGCATTATTTTAAGTTCTCAGCTACTGAACCTACTATAAACAAGCAATAAACTTGGTCCTATGTGTATCTATTATTTCAGGAAATTAAACTCAAAAGTATATGTAGTCTCTCCCAGTTCTGCTTCCAAACTTCAGATTAATATCACTGTATTTCAAGACAGGTAAAATACCATATACTTTGAAGACCCAGGAGCCAATTAAAAGTGGTGTCACAGATGTACAGAAATCAGTAGCTTTCCTATACACTAAAAATGAAAACACAGAAAGGGAAGTTAGAGAATCGATTCCATTTACTATATCCCCAAGAACCATAAGATACCTGGGAATAAACCTAACCAAAGAGGTAAATGATCTGTACTTGAAGAACTATAGAACACTCATGAAAGAAATTGAAGAAGACACAAAAAGATGGAAGAGCATTCCATGCTCTTGGATCAGAAGAATAAACATTGTTAAAATGTCTATACTGCCTAGAGCAATCTGTACTTTTAATGCCATTCCGATCAAAATTCCATCAGCATTTTTCAAAGAGCTGGAGCAAATAATCCTAAAATTTGTATGGAATCAGAAGAGACCCCCGAATCACTAAGGAAATGTTCAAAAACAAAAATAAAACTGGTGGCATCACATTACCTGATTTCAAGCTTTACTACAAAGCTGTGATCACCAAGACAGCATGGTACTGGCATAAAAACAGACACATAGACCAGTGGAAGAGAATAGAGAGCCCAGATATGGACCCTCAACTCTATGGTCAAATAATCTTCTACAAAGCAAGAAAAAAAATACAGTGGAAAAAAGGACAGTCTCTTCAATAAATCGTGCTGGGAAAATTGGACAGCTATATGTAGAAGAATGAAGTCAACCATTCTCTTGCACCATACACAAAGATAAACTCGAAATGGATAAAGAGCCTCAACATGAAACAGGAATCCATCAGAATCCTGGAGGAGAACATAGACACTAACCTCTTCGATATCAGCCACAGCAACTTCTTTCAAGATATGTCTCCAAAGGCAAAGGAAAGAAAAGCAAAGATGAACTTTTGGGACTTCATCAAGATCAATAGCTTCTGCACAGCAAAGGAAACTGTCAACAAAACAAAGAGGCAACCCACGGAGTGGGAGAAGATATTTGCAAATGACAGTACATACAAAATCTATATAGAACTTCTTAAACTCAACACACACAAAACAGATAATCATGTCAAAAAAATGGGCAGAAGATATAAACAGACACTTCTCCAATCAAGACATACAAATGGCTATCAGACACATGAAAAAATGTTCATCACTAGCCATCAGGGAGATTCAAATTAAAACCACATTGAGAAACCACCTTACACCAGTTATAATGGTGAAAATTAGCAAGAGAGGAAACAACATAAGAGTATTGTGCCTCCGTCAGGAAGGATGAATATCTAACTTTTGTATCAATGTGAATGGGACTGGGAGAGATTATGCTGAGTGAAATAAGTCAAACAGAGAGAGTCAATTATCATATGGTTTCACTTATTTGTGGAGCATAACAAATAACATGGAGGGCATAGGGAGATGGAGAGTAGATGGGAGTTCAGGGAAATTGGAAGGGGGGGTGAACCATGAGAGACTATGGACTCTGAAAAACAATCTGAGGGTTTTGAAGGGGCAGGAGGTGGGAGGTTGGGGGAGCCAGGTGGTGGGTATTAAGGAGGGCACATATTGCATGGAGCACTGGGTGTGGTGCAAAAACAATGAATTCTGTTATGCTAAAAAGAAAGAAAGAAAAAAATCTAAGGATTAAAAAAAAAGAATAGGAAGGTGGTGACAAAGGAGTCTCCAGAACTCACCTCATCCCACAAATACACCTAATCTACAGCTACATATGGAAAAATTCCCTCTGAGAGAAATCCAAACTCCTACAAGTGGGCAAGTGAGGAAACACACACATACACACAACACCTGGAAACAGGCAGGAGAAACTGAAATACAGTCTTGCCATAAACCCCACCCCTAGTGCAGTAATACACAATTGGGAGGGAACACACAATTTCCAGATTCTCCTGGAGGAGCAAAGGGATTAGACCCCACTAATGCCCAACTTTTAATACTTCCACCTCAGAGATGATGTGTAAAATATCTAGCTTTAAAAGCCAACTGTGTTTTGCATCCATGAGAACCACAAGGCTATAACAAACTCAGAGACGATTCTTAAATGGTTCAGGTGAACTCAACATTGCCAACTTCCAAGGCCCAGTGCTGAGGCAACAAACTGAAATGCACCAGTCTTTCTGTGAAAGAATCCTATTTGCTTATTCTAAAGCCTAGGCCTTAGGGGCATGCTTCTACCTTGAAACCCATCTAGGCGTTGATTACAATACTCTCCAGAGATTGCAGAGGGCAGTGGATGCCATCTTCACCCTCTCCCTCACTTCAAGTCACAGGTATCTCCTAGAAACGAGCTTGAGTACTTGTCTGGTGCCCCAGTTTTTGCAGCTACTGTCCAGGGGACACCCACTGATCACCTGGCTCTGGTGGCCACAGAGTTTAGATTCATAGGGCCCACAGAACTATAAAAAAATCAAGAAAAACTTCTTATTTGGATACCCTCCCACATGGTGCAGCACAGAGACAGCAGATAAGAATGCCCAGTCTTTCAATGAAAGAGGTCTCTTTGATAATATTAAAAGCTGTGGCCTCAGGAGCAGACTTCTAATTTAACACCCTTCAAGAGGCCCACTGCAATCCTCTAGAAAGCAGGAGGCAAGCAGACACCATATTTGCTCTCTCACTCTTCACCCTGTCTCAAGTCAGCTCTGTTCTGAGAAAGGACCTTGTGCATTTGTCTGGCACCCTGGCTTTTGTGGCTGCCACCCAGACAGTGGATAGATCCCTTAATAGCCTGGCTCTGGTGGCCAGTGGAGCTTATGTTCATGGAATCAACAGGATGGTAGCAAACAAAGAAACAGTTCTCAAGTGGCTATCCCATCAGAGCTCGATGCAGAAAGAACAGACAGAAACACTCATCTTCCAACATTCCCCTAAAAGAGGTCTACCTGCATACTTTAAAAGCTTCTGCTTGAAAGTTTGGCTTCCAATCAGACTGCATCTAGGTGCCAACTGAGATCCTTCTCTTTGGGACACTGATAAGTCTTGGCACAATCTCAGCTACTGGGAGCCACTAAGAAAAAAGAAGCCTGCTTAAACAATCACAAAGATTTAAGCTGGGGATGGCTTGAACAATAAAGTTTTCCTCTTACATGAAAAAACTCCTCAAAACTGGTATAGATGATGATTTTATCTAATGCATAAAAACCAACACAATGAGTCAAGGAAAACGAAGAAATAGAGGAATATATTCCAAATGAAAGGAATGATAATGTTTCAGAGAAAGAATTTAATGAAACAGAGATAAATGAGTGATTTATCTGATAAGGGGCTCAAAATAAAAGTCAAATTCAAAATAAATACTGAGGTCAAAAACAATGTATAAACAAAATGAGAATTTCAAAAAAATAAAAAATAGAAAATGTGAGTACCAAACAGAAATTACAGAGCTGAAAAAATATAATTAAAATAAAGAATTCAGGGGTGCCTGGGTGGCTCAGTGGGTTAAAGCCTCTGCCTTCGGCTCAGGTCATGATCCCAGGGTCCTGGGATTGAGCCCCGCATCAGGCTCTCTGCTCGGCAAGGAGCCTGCTTCCCCTTCTTTCTCTGCCTGCCTCTCTGCCTACTTGTGATCTCTGTCTGTGAAATAAACAAATAAAATCTTCAAAAAAAAAAATTCAATAGAAGAATTCAAACTAGTTAAAGCAAAATAAAGAATTGGCATAAGACTTCTGGGGAATATGGCAGAGCAGGAGGGCCCTAAACTCTTTTCCTCCCAAGGATACAACTAGGTAACACTTACATAAGACCAAACAATCAGAAAAGGCCTCATAGACTGGCCAAAGTCCACAACCAAATGTAGAGAAGAGGCCACATCAAAAGGGTAAGACAGGCAAGGATTTGGTGGGAACCTAAACTCCATGGTTCTGACCTCTGGAGGGAGGGAGCCACAGGTGTGGAGAGGTACAGAAAACAGACTATCACACCAAGGAGTCTGCAAGGGCAAGAAGAATCCCCAAAGCATTTTGTCTGGAAAATCAGAGGGGCCAAATTTGGTGAGTGCTTATAACCTGTGGGACTTAAAGCCCAGAACTTAAAAATCAGTGGGTTTGGCTCTGAGAGAGCCTGGAAGGTGATGAGAAGCTGAGCCCCTGTCCTTAAAAAGACAATAGAGCAAACGGCCCACCTAGATACACCTTGGAAACAGCAGTCTGAAAGGCACCTGAGATTATGGGAGAGAGAGTTACTTGGTTACCTCAAAGTTCAGTGAGGGACTTCTCCAGGAGCAAAGAAGCTGGCAGGCATTTTCCTCCCCCGTCCTTATCATCAACACGCAGTCATCTAGGGGAACAAGTGTGACACTGTTATTCTCTATCTAACTTGATTACTGTGTTCCAACTCCTCTAGCCCGGTCTGCCTCGGTCCTGGTTTTGCAGATCCCCTCCCTCAGACAACCCACACAACTTTTTGCCAACACCGCATCTCCTGATATCCTAGGGAGAACATGGTTACTTTCTTAAAACTGCATCCCCCACATCTTCATGTTTTGCAGGGCAGAACTAGAAGGCCTTGGACTCCACAGTTGCTTGCTATCTATCCACTGTTGGAGAAGGACAAGCACCACACTTGCCTCCCCCACTTACCAATGTGTGTTTTGTGGAGCAGCCCCAGCACCCTCAGTGTCCACATAGCTTCATGTCCCCTGTTCAGGAGGACCAGTACCACCTAGTCAAAAGTGCACATCCCACCCACTACTTTCAGGAGCAAGAGGCAGAGCTGAATCTCCTAACATACAAAAATATGCAAAATATTAAGCAAAATCAGGATACAGAGGAATATGTCATAAATGAAAGAACAGAACAAAAACACAGCAAGAGACCTAAATGAAGCAGAGATAACTAATATGCCTGATAGATAATTTAAAGTAATGATGATAAAGACATTCACTGGACTTGAGAAAAGAGTAAAGAACATCAGTAAAAATCTTTAAGAAAGAGGTAGAAAACATAAAAAAAAATCAGAAATGAAGAACACAATAAATTAAATTAAAAATACCCTTGATGAAGTAAATAGGCTGGAAGAAGGAGAGGAATGAATTAATGAATTAGAAGACAGAATGATGAAAAGTAATTAAATTGAACAAATGAGAGAAAAAAGAATTATGCAAAATAAAAATAGACTTAGGGAACTCAGTGATGCCATCAAGTGTGTAACATTCATATTATAAGGGTCCCAGAAACAGAAAAGAGAGAAAAGGGGGCAGAAATTTTATTTGAAGAAATTATAGCTGAAAAATTCCCTAATCTGGGGACAGAAACAGATATCCATACCCAGGAGGCATAGAGACCACCACCTCCCCCCAACAAAATCAGCTAAAGGAGGTCCATAAGAAGACACATGGTAATCAAAATGACAAAAGCAGTGGTAAAGAAAAAAATCTTTTTAAAGATTTATTATTTAGAGAAAGAGAAAAAGTGCAAGTAAGAGGGAGGGGCAAAGGGAAAGGGAGAGAGATTCTCAAGCAAACTCTGTCCTAAATACAGAGCAGGACACAGGGCTCAATCTTATGACCATGAGATCACAGCCAAAACCAAGAGTTGGATGTTTAACCAACTTCATAACCCAGGCACCCCAAAGAAAAGTTTTTAAAGCAGCAAGAGAAAAGAAGACAGCTACATGCAAGAAACCCCATAAGGCAATCAGCTGATTTTTCAGCAGGGACTGTACAAGCCAGACAAGAGTGGTATGATGTAGTCAAAGTGCTGACTGGGAAAGGTCTATAGCCAAGAATACTCTATCCAGAAGGGGCAAGATGGTGGAGGAGTAGCAGACTGAAATGACATCAGGTCGCAGGAGTTCAGCTAGATAGTTATTGAACTATTATGAACACCTACAAACTCAACATAAATTGAAGAGAAGAAAAGCAGCAATTCCAGGAACAGAAAATCAACCACTTTCTGAAAGGTAGGACATGTGAAGAAGTGAATCCAAAGTGATGGGAAGATAGACCGTGGTGGGAAGGGCTGGCTTCTGGCAAGCAGTGGAGGAGTGCAACCCAAAATCAGAGCTTTTAGAAGTCTGCTCCACTGAGGGACATCACTCCAGAGGCTAAGTGAGGGTGGACCCCTCGCAGGGACAGTGGGTCTCCGGACCCACAGGGTCAATGAAAGATCAGGGGTGTCTGAGTGTGGCAGAGTTCCCAGGTATCAGAGTGGGGAAGCTGACCTCAGAGACAGATCCGAGGAGTGAGCTCTCAGCTCGGGGTTACATTAAACCATGATCTGTAGCACTATCAGACCACTGCTCTTTGAGCAGGGACCCCACAAATGGCATATACAGGGAGACTCACGTTACTTCTCTGGAGGAGGAGTTTGGCAGGAATCTGCTGAGTTTGGAGAATCCAAATGACGCTGTGCGCCAGAGACAGAAATGCTCCACCAAAGGCCAGGTGAGCCCAGAGCACAGCCGGAGACCAGGAAGATGGGAGTGATTGACCCCTTTTCTCTGAGGGTGCACTGAGGAGTGGGGCCCCGAGCTCTGAGCTCCTCCAGGCCGGAGGTTGGGAGGACACTATTTTCATTCCGGTCCTCCAGAGCTCTACAAAATGTGTTCAGGAAATAAAAACTCCCAAGAGTGAACCCAAGCAGATTTCTTAGCCAGGCCCCAGGCAAGAGCGGTGCAATTCCACCTTGGGCAAAGACATTTGAGAATCACTACAATAGGCCCCTCTCCCAGAAGATCAGCAACAACATCCAGCTAAGAACAAGCTCACAGATCAAGGAGAACAGCAGAACTCCAGAGGAGGGAAAAGCAAAGTATGGAATTCATGGCTTTCTCCCCATGATACTTTAGTCTTACAAAGTTAAATTAAATTTTTTTTAATTTTATTTTTTTCTTATTCTATTTTTTTAACTTTTCCTCTTTCCTCTTTTAACGTTTAACTTTTATCCTAACAATACATTTCTTAAAATAATATTTTTAAATCTTCATTATTATAGTCATATTTTATCCATCATGTATTTAACCTTATTTTTTGTATACATATAGGGTTGTTTTTTGTTCTAAAAAATTTTGGGATACAATACTTCTAATAGATCAATATATACCCTAAATCTAGAACAGGACTTTTCTCTAGTCTCCAGTCTGAGCACAGTCTCTCTTCTTCTTTTTTTTTTTTTTTTTTTTCTTCTTTCTTTTTCCAACCATCTTATCTTATAAATTCCATTTTTTAGAATTTTTTTAAAGTTTCATCTTTACAGTCATATTCCATCTCTTCATTAAGTTTACCCTTATTTTTGTATATATACATAAGTTTTTCTTTCTTAAAAATTCTGGGACATAGTTTCTTCTAAGAGACCAAAATAACCCAAAATCAAGTGGATGGCTCTGTTCTATTCACCAGTCATATACATATACATACACACACACACACACACACACACACACGTGTGTGTGTGTGTGTGTGTATAAAATTATTTTCTTAATTTCTTTTTACCCCTTTTCTTCTCCCCCTGGTTTGGGGTCTCTTCTGATTTAGTTAGCATACATTTTTCTGGAGTCTTTAACACCCTTTTAGTACTATATTCTCTTGTTCATATATTCTTAACTGGATAAAATGACAAGGCAGGAAAACTCACAACAAAAAAAAAAGAAAAAGAGGCAGTACCAAAGGCTAGGGATCTAATCAATATGGACCTTGGAAATATGTCAGATCTAGAGTTCAGAATGATGAGTCTCAAGGTGCTAGCTGGGCTTGAAAAAGGCATGGAAGATATTAGAGAAACCCTGTCTGGAGAAATAAAAATCCCTTCTGGAGAAATAGAAGAACTAAAATCTAACCAAAATGGATTCAAAAAAGGTATTAATGAGATGCAATCAAGAATGGAGGCCCTTACAGCTAGGATAAATGAGGCAGAAGAGATAATTAGTATTACAGAAGACAAAATGTTGGGGAATAAAGAAGCTGAGCAAAAGAGAGACAAACAACTACTGGACCACTGGAGGAGAATTCGAGAGATAAGTGATACCATAAGACGAAACAATATTAGAATAATTGGGATTCTAGAAGAAGAAGAAAGAGAGAGGGGGGCAGAAGGTATATTGGAGCAAATTACAGTAGAAAATTTCCCTAATGTGGCAAAGGGAAGAAACATCAAAATCCAGAAGGTGGGGAGAACCCTCCTCATAATCAATAAAAATAGGTCCTAAACCCCTTCATCTAATAGTAAAACTTACTAGTCTTAGTGACAAAGAGAAAATCCTAAAAGCAGCTTGAGACAAGAGGTCTGTGACCTGGCAGGCCAGAAAGAACTGGCATGATATATTCAGAGCACTAAATGAGAAAAATACGCAGCGAAGAATACTATATCCAGCTAGGCTATCATTTAAAATAGAAGGAGAGATACAAAGCTTCCATGATAAACAAAAATTAAAAGAATTTGTAAACACCAAACCGGTCCTACAAGAAATATTGAAAAGGATCCTCTAAGCAAAGAGAGAACCTAAAAGTAGTGGACCAAAAAGGAAAAGACAAAATATACAGTAAAATGGATAAAAAAGCATGCTCCAATCAAAAGACACAGGGTATCAGAATGGATAAAAAGACAAAACCTATCAATATGCTGTCTATAAGAGACTCATTTTAGACCCAAAGACAACTCCAGATTTAAAGTGAGGGGCTGGAAAACAATTTACCATGCGAATGGACATCAAAAGAAAGCTGGGGTGGCAATCCTTACATCAGATCAATTAGACTTTAAGCCAAAGACTATAATAAGAGATGAGGAAGAAATTATATCATACTCAAAGGGTCTGTCCAACAAGAATATCTAACAATTTTAAATATCTATGCCCCTAACATGTGAACAGCCAACTATATAAACCACTTAATAACAAAATCAAAAAAACATATCAACAATAATACAATGATAATAGGGGACTTTAACATCCCCCTCACTGAAATGGACAGATCATCCAGGCAAAAGATCAACAAGAAAATAAAGTCCTTAAATGACACACTGGACCAGATGGACATCACAGACATATTCAGAACATTCCACCCCAAAGCAATTGAATACACATTCTTCTCTAGTGCACATGAAACATTCTCCAGAATAGATCACATCCTGGGTCAGAAATCAGGTCTCAACAATTACCAAAAGACTGGCATCATTCCCTGCTTATTTTCAGACCACAATGCTCTGAAGAAGCTAGAACTCAATCACAAGAGGAAAGTTGGAAAGAACTCAAACATGGAGGCTAAAGAGGATCCTACTAAAGAATAAATGGGTCAACCAGGAAATTAAAGAAGAACTGAAAACATTCATGGAAACACCTGATAATGAAAACACAGCTGTTCAAAATCTGTGGGACACAGCAAAGGCAGTCCTGAGAGGAAAGTATATAGCAATACAAGCCTTTCTCAAGAAACAAAAAACATCTCAAGTACACAATCCAACCCTACACCTAAAGGAGCTGGAGAAAAAACAGTATAGAAAGCCTAACGCCACAGGAGAAGGGAAATCATAAAGATCAGAGCAGAAATCAATGAAATAGAAACCAAAAAAAAAAAAACAACAGAATGAATCAACGAAACTAGGTGCTTGTTCTCTGAAAGAATTAACAAGATTGATAAACCCCTGGCCAGACTTATCAAAAAGAAAAGAGAAAGGACCTAAATTAATAAAATCATGAATGAAAGAGAAGAGATCACAATCAACCCCATAGAAATACAAACAATTACAAGAACATATTATGAACAACTATACGCCATCAAATTTGACATTCTGGAAGAAATGGGTGCATTCCTAGAGACATATAAACTACCAAAACTGAACCAGGAAGAAATAGAAAGCCTGAACAGACCCATAACCAGTAAGGAGATTGAAGCAGTCATCAAAAATCTCCCAACAAGAGCCCAGGGCCAGACGGCTTCCCAGGAAAATTCTACCAAACATTTAAAGAAGACTTGCTATCTATTCTCCTGAAACTGTTCTAAAAAATAGAAAAGGAAGGAAATTTTCCAAACTCATTTCATAAGGCCAGCATCACCTTGATCCCAAAACCAAAGACCCCATCAAAAAAGAAATTACAGACCAATATCCTTGATAAACATGGATGTGAAAATTCTCACCAAAATATAAGCCAATAGGATCCAACAGTACATTAAAAGGATTATTTACCACGACCAAGTGTGATTTATTCCTGGGCTAGAAGGTTGGTTCAACATCCACAAATCAATCAATGTGCTATAATACATTAATAAAAGAACAAGAGCCATATGATACTCTCAATAAATGCTGAAAAAGCACTTGACAAAGTACAGCATCCTTTCTTGATCAAAACTTTCTTGATCAAAATGTAGGGATGGGGGTATAAACCCCAACATCATCAAAGCCATCTATGAAAAACCCACAATCAATATCATTCTCAATGGGGAAAAACTGAGAGTTTTTCGCCTAAGGTCACGAACATGACAGGGATATCCACTATCACCAGTGCTATTCAACATAGTTTTAGAAGTCCTAGCCTTGGCAATCAGACAACAAAATGAAATAAAGTGCATCCGAATCGGCAAAGAAGAAGTCAAACTCTCACTCTTTGCAGATGATATTTTACTTTATGTGGAAAACCCAAAAGACTCCACTCCAAATCTGCTAGAACTTATACAGGAATTCAGGAAAGTGTCAGGATATAAAATCAATGCACAGAAATCAGTTGCATTTCTATATACCAACAACAATACAGAAAAAAGAGAAATTAAGGAGTTAATCCCATTTACAATTAATCCCAAAACCATTAGATACCTAGGAATAAACCTAGCCAAAGAGACAAAGAATCTGTACTCAGAAAGCTATAAAGTACTCATGAGAGAAATTAAGGAAGACACAAAAAAATGAAAAAATGTTCCATGTTCATGGGTTGAAAGAACAAATATTGTGAAAATATCTATGCTACCTAAAGCAATCTACACATTTAATGCAATCCCTATCAAAATACCTTCAATTTTTTTCAAAGAAATGGAATAAATAATCCTAAAATTTATGTGGAACCAGAAAAGACCTCAAATAGCCAGAGGAATGTTGAAAAAGAAAGCCAAATTTGGTGGCATCACAATTCCAGACTTCAAGCTCTATTACAAAGCTGTCATCATCAAGACAGTATGGTACTGGCACAAAAACAGACATATAGATCAATGGAACAAAATAGAGAGCCCAGAAATAAACCCAGAAATAGATAGACAACTAATCTGACAAAGCAGGAAAGAATGTCCAATGGAAATAAAGACTGAGGGTTGCCAGTGGGGGTGCGGTATGAAGACGGTGGTTGGGTTATGGACATTGGGGGAAGGTATGTGCTGTGGTGAGTGCTGTGAAGTGTGTAAGCCTGACCACTCACAGACCTGTACCAATAATACATTATATGTTAATTAAAAATAATTACAAATAATACATTATATGTTAATTTTAAAATTAACATTTTTATGGGGCAATAATACATTATATGTGGGCAAATAATACATTATATGTTAATTTTAAAAAAAGAGGCTGCTTCCTCAAAAACAAACAAAAATGGTATATTCATAAAACTGAGACATACTTTCGGGTTATAGTCATTATAACTGTGGACTTATGTTTCCTCACTGCCCTGAGGACCAGGTTTAGAGTACAAAAAAAAAATTACAACTGATCTCAATCTCAAAAATTGCAAGACAATCTCTTCCACTAACAACATGCAGTTTCTGAGAATTCAGGCCAAGCATCAAGCCATCCACCAGAAAACACTCAGGAAATTACTGTTGACAAGTGACTGAGCTTGCCTTGGGGTCTGAGTTTCTGTAGTGAGGTTTTGAAGACTTTTCCTACTTTCAGCTTCTGTTTTACATTCTCATCCTCTGGCCTCTGAGGCCCCAAGGGAGGGGTGATGGTAAAAAATCCCCAGGACTGGGAAAGAAGTGGATCAGAAACCAACACACTGAAACCGAGGGACGAAGAACTCTTAGCACATTCTCAGGGAAGCAGCTTTCTTGCCAGCTCTAAAGGATCTCTGCTACTGATTTTACAGTTAAGGTAATACTGGGGCAAGAGTAGAAAAGAATTGCAAGGGTCAAAATGTTTTCAAAACTTTTAACCAGGATAGGGTGCAGCCAAGCCTGATGTGGATCATTAGACACTGTTCAAGACTAAATTGTGATGTTTTTAGACAGGTAACAGAATTCACTGGGCTCCAGCTACATATCCTTACTGCTGAATCCGACACAAGCATGAGTGGGGACTAAACCAACAATCTGAAATGTCTTTTTTTTTTTTTTTAAGACTTAAGGAAGAACAATCTTTTTAAGACAATCTTTTTTTTTTTTTAAGATTGTATTTATTTATTTGACAGAGAGAGAGAGAGAGATCACAAGTAGGCAGAGAGGTAGGCAGAGAGAAGCGGAAACAGGCTCCCTGCAGAGCAGAGAACCTGATGCGGGGCTCGATCCCACGACCCTGAGATCATGACCTGAGCTGAAGACAGACTTAACCCACCCAGCCACCCACGTGCCCCAACAATCTGAAATGTCTTAACACTGTTTTCCTTTGTCACCTTGAGATCTATGGAGATCATAACTACCACTTAAGTTACCTTTGTTTTTTATAAAACCTAGTTATTTGAAACTACAGACTGACAGTTTGAAGAACTGCCACTGTATTGTTTTTATGAGAAAGAGCAATGAATGAAATATAAGGTAAATAGCTTGCTTACATTGTTAAAAATGGAAAAAAGTGACATTCAGGTAAACAATGAAAAGGTTTAATGAAAACAGCTCTATGTTTGTAGTCATAGTCTTGAAGCTAGTAAGAGGATTTCTTCCTTTAGAAATAGCCCTGGATAAATTATTTTTTATTTTCTGGCACACACTCACTCCTTAAGGCTTCTTGTACTAGATTCTGTTTCTCCTCTATTGTCTCCACTATAATGAATCATTTAATTCGAGTTGCCCAATTTGACCCATCAATACTGTCTGGCAAATTTGTTTTCTCCTCAGAGCTCGTAATTTTGAATTTCTTATCATACACATGCTTCATGCATCTTCCTGTTTCATTTCCATTTATCTCCTTGCTAAAAGACTTTCCTCCTCTTCCAAACTCAAATGAAAAACAATGCAAAACAAAGCAAAAGCAAACAGTAATAACAAACGAAACCAGCTAGAATTGTATGACTGATAACAGAGATGATTTCCTCCAGAAACACCATCACTAGCACTTCTGAATCTTTTCTCCCGTATTTCTTGGCATTTTCCTTCTTTATACTTTTTTTTCCCTTTTTCTTCAGCTCCCTTTTCTAAGCTATAAGTTATACTGGTATAAATAAACATTTATTCACCTCTATTTTTTTCACAAATAGGCTAAGAGTATTGAGTAGAAATGCCAATGTCACACAAATAGCCAGTTGTAGAGCTAGTGTTGGAAATCAGGTCTGCCTTACTTCAAAACCAAATGTGTATTTGTGCATGGGTATTGATCCATTCTTGTATTTTTTTAAGATTTTATTTACTTATTTATTCGAGAGAGAGCAAAAGTGAGGGAGAGGGAGAAGCAGACTCGCTGCTGAGCAGAGCGCCCAATGTGGGGCTTGATCCCAGGACCTTGGGATCAAGACCTGAGCCAAAGGCAGATGTTTAACTAAATGAGCCACGCAGGCACCCCTTTTGCATTGTTTTTATTTGTTTACAAAGTTTATGAGGCTCTAAGAGAGTTGAGAAGAATGCATCTCAGAGCACACATCACAGGCTGGGCTAGGAAAGGTAGAGCAACAGTTAATTATATATGGGCGTGTTCATGTTGAATCTGCAGAGATATTTTAGAGACTGGGCTCTCCCAAAAGCATTAAAGAGGTCGCCCAGATAACATTTGGGGCAATGTGTAAAATACTTCTATTAATATAAATATATAGTGCTCATGTTCTTCTTTAGAAGGTCTGAAAATTCAGACCAGTTAGTTCCCTCTCCCATTAGTGACATCATCCTAAAGTATAAGATCTTGTAAGCCTCCAATATCTGCAAACAGATTTGGATTGTGTTTCTTCTGTTTTTCCAGCTAATTGTTGTAAATGATCACTGCCAGTTCCCCATATCTTTGCAATCTAAAAATGATGATGGTCCCTGCTCTATATAAATCAGGCAACCAGAAATCTATAAATGTATAGTACCAATAATGTATTTTTTCCCTATTTTTAGTCATCAGAGGATCTTGGGTTCGAATAAGGGCTATGGCACTTGTAGCTCTCTGACTTTGACAAGTAAATCTTCCCTTATCTTTTATTTTCCTTTTGGTCCTATGCAACTTAGCATCTTCACAGTAAACACATGGGGTTTTTTCATTACTATGCTGGCATTTAATAACCAGCCCACTGTGTAGGGGTTAGGAGGATTTGTAGCACTTGCCAGTTTTCTAAATATTCCCATAAAAGCTTCCAAAGTGAAGTCATTAAACTCAGGATTCAGAACAGATGTGTACAGTCAGCTCTTGTGAGCTGGTATGAGCTGGCTCTAACATCCAACAGAATCTTTCCATTGTATTTCCCTTGTTTTTCATATTTTCATTTTGCTTTCAATTTGCCACAAAATCAAACTGGTTACCTCATTTTGTGCTTTAGTTTCCACATCTGTAACATAAAAACAGTAGTTACAAACATATCTTAATAGCACTGCTTTGAATATTAGACAAGATCAGTAATGTAAATTGTCCTGTGTATAACTGGCCAATGCAACACATATACATATTATGTGTATAGGCCAAATTTGTTTTGCACAATTGAAGATCTTGATTTTTTCCTTTTATTTTTAATTCCAATATAATTAATATACCATATTACATTAGTTTCAGTTGTATCATATAGCAATTCAATAATTCTACACATTACTTAGTGCTCATCACTGTTAAGTGTACTCCAGTCCCCTTCACCTATTTCATCCATCCACTCCCTCCCACCTCCCCTGTGGTAATAATCAGTTTGGTCTCTATAGTTAAGAATCTATTTTTTATTTTCATTTATCTCTTTTGTTTGTTTCTTAAATTCTGCATATGCGTAAAATCATAAGGTATTTGTCTTTAACTGACTTGTTACACTTAATATTACACCCTCCAGGTCCATGTTGTTGCAAATGGCAATAATTCATTTTTTATGGATGAGTAATATTTCATTGTATATGTATATCACATCTTCTTTATCCATTCATCAGTCAATGGATACTTGAGTCGTTTCCAAATTTTGGTTATTATAAATAATGTTGCAATAAACACAGTATCTTTTGAATTTGCATCTATCTTTTTGAATTAGTGTTTTTGTATTCTTTGGGTAAATTTCCAGTAGTGGAATCACTGGATCATATAGTAGATCTACCTTTAATTTTTTGAGGAACCTCCACTCTGTTTTCCACAGTGGCTGCCAACAGTTTGCATAACCACCAACAGTGCACAATGGTTCCTTTTTCTCCACACCCTTGCCAACACTTACTGTTTTTGTGTTTCTAATGAAAATCTGGATTTTAAGTACCCTGGTTACCCTCACTAACTTTGACTATTCATTGCAGATACCTAACTACTTCTAAGAAAAAGTGACGGGGGAGGAGTTAAGGTGGTGGAGAAGTAGGAGCATCCTGAATTTGTCTCATCCCTTGAACACGGCTAGGTAGCTATCAAACTAGGCTAAACACCCAAGAAGTCAATCAGAGGTCTGTGAGAACAAAAACTTCAAGTCAAAAAGTAGAAAAGTGATCACCTTTAGAAAGCCTCCAAGGAACAAAACAGCCCACCCACTGGAGGCCAGAGCCACTTACACCAAGGCCCACCCCCTGGGCCCTGGAGAAGCATTTCCACTGAAAGAACTCAACCTGAGAATCAGCACAGCAGGCCCCTCCCTCAGGACATTAGTGCAAACAACTACCCTGCACCAAATTTATTGATCACAGAGTGTTGCAAAGCTTCAGCTCTAGAGGAAATAGGATTGAGTTTCCTTTTTACTTTTATTTATTTTAATTTTATTTTTTTTCACTTATTTTCTTATAGCTCCAAATCTTTTATTAACCTTTTAAATTTTCATACACTTTTCGATCTTTTTCTACTTTCTTTTTTTTGGATCTAGATTCTTTTAACAAACAGACCAAAACTCACCCAGGATCTAGTGGGGTTTTTTTGTTTTCTTGTTTTGTGTTTTTGTTTTCCTTCCTTTGTTTTTTGCTTTGTCTTTCTCTTTGTTAGTTTCTATGTGTGTGTGTGTGTGTGTGTGTGTGTGTGTGTGTCTGCGCGCATGCACGCATGCATGTGTTGTTTTTTTCTCTTTCTTCTTTTCTTTTCTGGGAAAAATGACAAGATGGAGGAATTCACTCCAAAAGAAAGAACATGACATAGAACTCATGGCCAGGGATCTCATCAATATGGACATAAGTAAGATGTCTGAAGTAGAATTTAAAAAAATAATTATAAGGATATTACCTGGGTTTGAAAAGAGCATAGAAAAGAGAATCCCTTATTACAGAGATAAAAGAATTAAAATATTTTCAGGCCAAAATTAAAAATGCTATAACTGAGATATAAACATAAATGAGCACCATAAAAACAGGGGTGGATGAAGCAGAGGTAAAAATCAGTGATATAGAAGATAAAATTATGGAAAATAATGAAGCCAAAAAGAAGAGGGAAAGAAAGGTAATGGAGCATGAAGGTAAAAGTAGGGAATTCCACAACTTAGTAAAATGTAATAACATTTATATCATAGAAGTCCCAGAAGACAAAGAGAGAGTTAAAGGGGCAGAAGATGTACTGTAACAAATTAGAGCTGAAAACTTCCCTAATCTGGGGAGAGAAACAGAAATCAAAATCCAGGAAACACAGAGAACCCCCATTAAATTCAACAAATCCCACCATCAGAAAGGCATATCATAGTCAAATTCACAAAACAGACAGACATGGAAAGAATCCTGAAAGCAGCAAGAGAAAAACTCTCCTTAACTTACAAGGGACAACAGATCAGATTTGTAGCAGAACTGTTGACAGAGACTAGGTAGGCCAGAGAGTTGTGGAAGGAAATATTCAATATGTTGAATAAGGAAAATATATAGCCAAGAATTTTTTATTCATGAGGGAAGGCAAAAGACATTTCCAGACAAACAAAAACTAAATGAGTTCACGACCACTAAACCACTCCTATAAGAAATTTTAAGGGGGCCTCCTTGAGAGGAGAAAAAAGATCAAAGGCAACAAAAACTAGAAAGGACCACAGAACATCATCAGAAACACCAACTCCATAGGTAACACAATGGCACTAAATTCATCTCTCTCAATAATCACTCTGAATGTAAATGGACTAAATGCTCCAATCAAAAGATGCATGATATCAGAATGGATAAGAAAAGCAAGATCCATCTAAATGCTGCCTGCAAGAGACTCATTGTAGACCTAGAGTCATCTGCAGATTGAAAGTCAGGGGATGGAGAACCATGTATCCTGCTAACAGATGTCAAAAGAAAACCAAAGTAGCTATACTTAGAGCAGACAAACTAGATTTTAAAACAAAGACTGTAACAAGAGATGAAGAAGGACATTTTATCATAATTAAGGGGTCAATCCATCAAGAAGCTCCAACAATTGCAAATATTTTTGCCCCCAACTTGGGAGCACCCAAACATATATATATCAATTCATAACAAACATAAAGGAACTCACATGATAAGACAATAATACTACAGGACATTATCATCCCAATTACACCAATCGACAGATCACCTTAAGCAGAAAACCAACAAGGAAACAATAATAGCTTTGAAAGACATACTGGACCAGATGGACTTAACAGATATATTCAGAACACTTCATCCTAAAGCAACAGAGTACACATTTTTTTTTTCAAGTGCACATGAAACATTCTCCAGGGCAGATTACACACTGGGTCACAAATCAGCCCTCAACAAACACAAAAAGATCAAAATCATACCATGCATATTTTCAGACCACAATGCTATGAAACTGGAAGTCAACCACAAAAAAAAAAAAAAAAAAAAAAATCGAAAGACCTCAAATACATGCAGGTTAAAAAACATCCTATGAAGGAATGAATGCGTTGTGGTGTATATATAAATTAAAGGAAATTAAAGAAGAAATTTTAAGAAATACATGGAAGCTAATGAAAATGAAAACACAGGAACCCAAAACCTGTAGGATACAGCAAAGGCAGTCCTAACAGGGAAGTACATTACAGTACAGGCCTACCTCAAGAAGCAAAAAGTCTCAAATATACAACCTAAACTTATGCTTAAAGAAGCTAGAAAAGGAAAAACAAGTACAGCCTGAAGGCAGCAGAAGAAGGGAAATAATAAAGATTGGAGTCAAAATCAATGATATAGAAACAAACCAGTAGAACAGAATAACAAAACTCTTCAAAAGAATTAATGAAATTGATAACTCCTTACTGGACGTATCAAAAAGAAATGAGAAAGGACCCAAACAGATAAAATCACAAATGACAGAAGAGAGATCATAAGCAGCACCACAGAAATACAATTACAAGAGAATACTATGAAAAATTATATGCCAACAAAGCAGGTGATCTGAAAGAAATGGACAAATTCCTAGAAACTTACAAACTACGCAAACTGAAACTGGAAACCAAAACTGGAACAAACTGCATATTTGAACAGACCCATAACCAGCAAAGAAATTGAATCAGTAATCAAAAATGTCTGGGCTGGATGACTTCCCAGGGGGATTCCACCAGACATTTAAAGAAAAGATACTACCTATTCTCAAACTGTTCCAGAGACTAGAAATGGAAGGAGAACTTCCAAATCCATTCTACAAAGCCACCATTACCTTGATTCCAAAGACCCCACTTTTTTAAAAAGGACAATTACAGGCCAATATCTCTGATGAACGTGGATGCAAAAAGTCTCAATAAAATACTAGCAAATAGAATCCAACAGTACGTTAAAAGAATTATTCACCACGATCAAGTGGGATTTAGGCCTGGGCTGCAGGGCAGGTTCCATATTCCCAAATCAATCAACATGATACATCACATTAATAAAAGAAAAGATAAGAACTACATGATCCTCTCAATAGATGCAGAAAAAGCATTTGACAGAATACAGCATCCACTCTTGATAAAAACCCTCAACCAAGGAGGGATAGAAGAACACACCTCAACACTCATAAAGGCCCTATATGAAAAACCATCAGCTAATATCATCCTCAATGGGGGAAAACTGAAAGCCTTTCCCCTATGATCAGGAACAAGACAAGGATATCCACTCTCACCATTACTATTTAACACAGTACTGCAAGTCTTAGCCTCAGCAATGAGACAACACAAAGACATAAAAACCATCTGAATGCACAAGGAAGAAGTCAAACTTTCACTGTTTGCAGACAATATGATATGCTATGTAGAAAACCCAAAGGACTGCACCAAACATTGCTAGAAGTGATACATGAATTCAGCAAAGTAGCAGGATATAAAATCAATGTGCAGAAATATGCTGCATGTCTCTATACCAATAGAAAGAAGTAGAAAAAGAGACCAAGGAATTAACCTCCTTTACTACTGCATCCGGAACAATAAGATGTAGGAGTAAATTTAACTAAAGAGGTAAACTAGGTATTTACCCAAAGGATACAAAAATACAGATTTAAAGGGACACTTACATCTTAATGTTTATAATAGCATTATCAACAATAGCTCAACTATGGAGAGAGCCCAAATGCCAATCGACTGATGAATCAATAAAGAAGATGTGGTGTATATATAAACAATGGAATATTACCCAGCCATCCAAAAGAATGAAATCTTGCCATTTGCAATGGCATGGATAGAGCTAGAGTGCATGTATTACAGTAAGTGAAATAAGACAGAGAAAGGCAAATACCATGTGATTTCATTCATATGTGAAATTTAAGAAGGAAAGCAGATGAACATATGGGAGGGAGGGAAAAGAGAGAGAGAGAAACCCTTAAAGACTCTTAGAGAACAAACAGGGTTGATGGTTGGAGGTGGGTGGGGATGGGCTAGATGGTTGTTGAATATCAAAGAGGGGATTTTTGTGATGAGCACTGGATGTTGTTTGTAAGTGATGTTTCACTGAATTCTACTCCCAAAACCAGTATTACACTGTATGTTAACTAAGTAAATTTAAATTTAAAAAGAAAGCTACAGGATTCAGGAGAAGAAGAAGGAGGAAGAGGGGGAAGAGGTGGAGGAGGAGGAGGAAGAGAAAGAAGGAAGGAAGGAAGCAAGGAAGCAAGGAAGAAGAAAGAAACAAAGAAAAGCTACAGGATATCATTATGGGTGTCACATTGGCATACTGGTTGTAGTCACTTCCCAAGTGCTCAGCATGCCACACGCATGTCTCAGATTGGGCAATCAGAATAGAAAACCTGCATATAACTTCCTCATCACCTGATGAACTTTGCCTAGGGTAGGATGCCAGGCAGACCTTCTGAGTCCTGTTTTATTTATGAGGGATTTAAACTGAGAGTCATGTAAGGACATAGGCCTTAATTTATTTACACTTGACTAAAGTAGAGGTTACACAACAGAAGAACTGCTATTAAACTGGCATTATATTGAGTACTTTTCTTCGAGCTTAACCATTTATCAATATTCCTTGACATTTTCCCCATTTTCACTCACTTGCTATGTGTCTTAAAGTGTTTTCTGTTCCTGTTATAAAACGTCTAATTTTCAACTGCTTATAGTTGTGTGGTATGGTAGAGTTAAAGTCTTTATGTTTACTTGGGTTACATCCAAGCATTTATACATTGACTAAACTATCATTGAACTCTTTAAGTCTTCACAGTGTAGAAATCCAGGCCAAAGTTTTCATGGTTTTAGAAAAGTCAGTAAACATACAGTTTTCAAGCGTTTCGTAATGCCTCTCATTAGCAGGTATAAAATACATTGTATAGTTAGTTACATATAACATTGTGTTGGATATACATATATATGTGTATATATATATATACTGTTTTGCAAATATATTCTGTATCCATTTTACATTTCACATATACTGTAGTTACATATACATACTATGTCAAGTCTTTATGAATACACACATACATCATATACACACACACAGAGTGTAGTAATCATTCAAGCTGAAGTTCATTAGGTGATACATTAGACCATCTTCAAAATTATAATGATTTTTAAAACAGAAATATCTTTCCAGATGTGCTTTTCTTTAACCAAAGTGGGAAAAATGTGTTTTTTATATATACATATATATAGATGTGTGTATACATACTTCTGTGATAATAAAAATAATTGTTATTGAAAACAAATTCACAATATATATAATTATACATAAAAGTATAAAAGAAATGTAACCTCTAATCCTTTGAAACTAGCAAAACAATGTGCGGAATACACTTTGTTATAAAACATATTGCTGAGCTAGAAACACTGTTAATTTTTATTTGTATATTCTTCTGGGAATACATATTTATTTATATATTATTGATATATAAGGCTTTGTTTTCAGGAACAGAATATTATATATACCATGAATTATTCTTAGTTGTCATTTCCAAATTTATCTACAACAATAAATTTATTGGAAAGCAGTTTGAACGATGCAGATGCAGTTCACTCAATTCAGAAATTCAGTTCTTCTGTGTACAAAGTTCACAAAACATTCAATTGTCCCTGAAATTCTTTTTAGTTCACTGGAATAAAATGATAGATGGTATTGGCCATTAGAAAAAGCAGCTGATTCCTCAGCATTAGACCAATTTGAAAGTTGCCCTGCCCTACTGTCACTTTCAGTCTCAGCTATATTAATAGAAAATAAAGTTTTAAACTTTGTCTTGAAATTGGAACTGCTTTTACATTGATGGAGAAATGAGTAACTCTAGATCTTATCAACTACAAAAAAGTTATCAAACAGAAATTTAAGGTGATAAGAGGAAAGACACACAGAATCATTGAGTCCTTGAGAAGTATCTCCCAGATTAGAGTGGAATATAGTTACAAACTCTTTTGACACACTGATAGTCATTTTAGGGTCAGAGACTATTTTCTCCTGAGTTTGGTAAGAATTCTAATTCATATCAGGCTTTAAATTGCTCAGTGATCCCCAAGTGTCCCAATTTTATTAGATAACTTTGATATAGAAAAGGCAGCAGTTCAAAGCATGTTTATTTTCTTTTGCTTTGTGATTAAGACCGATAATTAAAGATTTCAAGGGGTCTTTATATTAATATAAGGACTTCTAACAGAAAATTTTTTAACATTTCAATTAAAATACAACATAGAAACTGTAAAATGCTCAGCTAAAAAGTGCATAGTCAATGAAATATCACAAAATGAACATATCCTTATAATTATTACCCAGATCAAAAAAACAAAGACCCTTCTTCCAAGAAAGGTAACATTCACAGGTTACGAGGATTAGGACATGAATACATCTTTGATAGGCCATTTTTTAAACCTATCACAGTAATCCAGTCTGAATGGGCACTTATGATGTTACAGTAGCTATATGATAAACACTTCTACTATGATTATTCTGCTGTGTTGGGTAGGTTCATATATGTCCACTGGATGTATAATTAGGAGTGAAATGGGCAGGCAACTGGCTACTTAGGTTCAACTTCAGTAAATAATTCCAAACATCATTTCAAAATGACTTTAAATCCTCCTCAAAATTACAATGATTTCTGAAAGGAATCTATTTAAAGTCCCCATCCACTCCCCCCAAGCCAAGCTTACAAACAAAACTTATAGGTGTCCATAGTTGGCCCTAACTCTTTGTTTTTCTAGGATATGTGCCCTCCATTCTTAGAAAATAGACCCCCAACTACAAAACATATTCTTCTCTAGCCTGACCACAGCCCACAATCCTCAACAGAGGGTTCAAAAAGACAGATCCCTCAAAAAAACCAGCCACCCCCTTCCCTACCTGGCCAAGAGTGGACCCCCTCCCCACACCCCAGCCATGGGCAGAGCTGCAACCCTCTCACATCCTGCAAACCCCCTTAAAAGGCCCAGCCTAACAGAAACTCAGGGTGCACATCTCTCTTAATGTTGGCCTTTCTCCTCCCTTGGAGAGTGAATAAACTCTTGTCTTGCTTGTTGCTCTACTCTTTGTGCACTTCTTCAACACCCATGTCACCGGCCACCCTAACATTTTGTGAAACAGAAGTAGCCTTTCAGGAATAGTATTTTTCAGGCCATAACAATGTGTGTGTTTAGTTAGCCTATTCATAGTAACTATATCTGTTTACAAATAATATATTCCTGCAAAAACAGCAAAATAAGGTATGGAATACGTTTTGTAATAAATACATATTTGTGATTCAACAGGCTATGGATGTTTGGTTACAGAGTAGGAGAAGAGGAAAAGACAGAAGGGAGAGAGAAGGAAAAAGAAGGAAAGGTTGTGATTCTGCCAAACTTCTCTGAAACACGCTGGGCATGCCATCTCAGCAGAAAGTGGCATCACTATAAAAATAACAGCTCTCCTCAGATACAAGGGGTTGATGCTGCTCTCCTTCAAGTTTGGTCATTGCTCCCACAATGGGAAGGATTCCCACCCTGGAGAAGGATTTTTTCCTAAGTAGCTGGTCCAGTCAGTGATCTAACTCTGGCCTTGAGGTTCTGGAGGGTGCACCTCAAGTAATATGGGAAAGCCCATGTAACTACCAGACTCCAGGTCCCAAGACCTTGAACTCTTCAAAAAGCACTCTGGGGAGACTTAGATCAAGGAATACAGAGCCTGTATACTTCCTAATATGAGCCTTTTTCTTAGGTTACACTGTATCTATCAACTCTGTTGGTTTTGAGGGCCTTGGAGCTCTAATAATGACAAACAGGCAAAATGCAACTCAATCGCTTTTAATAGTGGGTTTTAACCAACAGGATGCCCCAGTCATAAACTGGAAAATTCCTTCGCCTAAAATGAACTATTCTTGAAAAGTTTTGGAAATGTATTATGGGTACATTCAACTTTACAGCAATCTACTCACACACAATATTCATCATCTAGAAACCAAGGTCACTGGCCAAATTACCTAACTAACTATTGTTTTAATTTCACAGTTTGGACCTTGGGACAAAGATGAAGATGCTATTTCCAGTTGGCCTTACTTCAAGGCGCTAAATCTGTTCCTGGGTCAGGGCAAGCTGAGGGAAGACCCAGAGTCCAAGCAGCACCTGCAGTACCCATTGTGGTCACCATCAATGAAGTGTCATGAAGGGAATATACAGAGTTAGGGGTGAAAGAGGATAAAAGGGTACAATCGGTCGAACAAGGAACAAGGAACTAGAGTGCCTCTTAGAGAGTGACGTAAAAGATCCTTTTATCTTTTTCATATTTACAAATAGGTGATATCATATTTGGAAGGAAGCTTATTTTGTTCTCTGAGTGTCCATTCTACAAATAGGAAATCCTCCTAAATTTTCCTCTTAGTGATCTGCTATTCAGCTCCCGTAAGGCTGTTGCTGATAAAACACTGGCTGCAGAGAGAAGGAATCCTCATTATTGCTCCCTACATGGCCTCTGTTGTCACTCACTGTTTGGTGGCCTCCTACCCCCCTGAAAATTTCATCTCTTCACTAGGTCTTCTCTGACACTCCCCAGTGAGAAGGAGGAAGGGTGCCTCATGATCATGCAGTAAGAGTGAGTCTGAATTCCTAAAGCATATTCTGACACCCATTCAGGCAGTGGGTAAGCAGTACCTATTCACAGCCAGGAGAGGGCAGAAGTCTACACCTCTCCTCTTATGGGAGGCTGGAGGTTAGGCCACAGATTTTACTGTGCTGTCTGGTTGGAGTAAAGCCCTTTGTCTAGAATTTTCTTTGTCTTGCCAAGCTGCCTCTTTCCTAGGCCTCTGGCTAAAGAAAATGTGCTTTGATGAGGTTTTTGTTTGGAAGCTTCCAAACAAGTTGCTATTTCTGGGTTGTCAGCTTTTCCAGCACCAAAACTGCTACACATCTAATTTGCCTCCTTTTTCCCTTCCAGAATTTTCTAAGGTTTGTTATGTATACAATAGTCAGGGCGATTAGTGGTACTTAATAGGGGTAATAGGGAAAGCATTTCTACTTCATCTTTCTGGAAATGGAAGTCTTCAACAATGAATATTTCCAATTTCAGGTAAAATGGGAAGAAAAAAGGAAAGGGTGCAGGAAAAAAGAAATATCTTGACCCCATATATCAATCACAATACAATCTTTTGCTCCTTTTCAAATCAGTATTTTGATAAATTGCACCCCTTCTGTTTTAGAAAATTATAAAATATGATACATGCATAAGAATGCATAGAATATAAAATGTAAAATACACAATAGAATTTGTGTGTGGGGGGGGTATGTTCCAGCTTTTATTTTTTTTCTTTTTTTTTTTCAATTTATT
Source organism: Mustela nivalis (assembly GCF_964662115.1). Lineage (NCBI taxonomy): Eukaryota > Metazoa > Chordata > Mammalia > Carnivora > Mustelidae > Mustela > Mustela nivalis. Next base: position 72,935,663 of record NC_139029.1, on the reverse strand, counting down.
TATTTTCAGAAAAACAGTATTCATTATTTTTTCACCACACACAGTGCTCCATGCAATCCGTGCCCTCTATAAAACCCACCACCTGGTACCCCGACCTCCCACCCCCCTGCCACTTCAAACACCTCAGATTGTTTTTCAGAGTCCATAGTCTCTCATGGTTCACCTCCCCTTCCAATTTACCCCAACTCCCTTCTCCTCTCTAACACCCCTTGTCCTCCATGATATTTGTTATGCTCCACAAATAAGTGAAACCATATGATAATTGACTCTCTCTGCTTGACTTATTTCACTCAGCATAATCTCTTCCAGTCCCGTCCATGTTGCTACAGAAATTAGGTATTCGTCCTTTCTGATGGAGGCATAATACACCATAGTGTATATGGACCACATCTTCCTTATCCATTCGTCCGTTTAAGGGCATCCTGGTTCTTTCCATAGTTTGGCGACCGTGGCCATTGCTGCTATAAACATTGGGGTACAGATGGCCCTTCTTTTCACTACATCTGTATCTTTGGGGTAAATACCCAGGAGTGCAATTGCAGGGTCATAGTGAAGCTCTATTTTAAATTTCTTGAGGAATCTCCACACTGTTCTCCAAAGAGGCTACACCAACTTGCATTCCCACCAACAGTGTAAGAGGGTTCCCCTTTTTCCACATCCTCTCCAACACATGTTGTTTCCTGTTTTGTTAATTTTGGCCATTCTAACTGGTGTAAGGTGATATCTCAATGTGGTTTTAATTTGAATCTCCCTGAGGGCTAATGATGATGAACATTTTTTCATGTGTCTGATAGCCATTTGTATGTCTTGATTGGAGAAGTGTCTGTTCATATCTTCTGCAAATTTTTTTCATATCAATTGCAAATATCTTCTCCCATTCCGTGGGTTGCCTCTTTGTTTTTTTGACTGTTTCCTTTGCTGTGCAGTAGCTTTTGATTTTGATGAGATCCCAAAAGTTTATTTTCGCTTTTGTTTCCTTTGCCTTTGGAGACATATCTTGAAAGAAGTTGCTGTGGCTGATATCGAAGAGATTACTGCTTATGTTCTCCTCTAGGATTCTGATGGATTGCTGTCTCACGTTGAGGTCTTTTATCCATTTTGAGTTTATCTTTGTGTACGGTGTAAGAGAATGGTCGAATTTCATTCTTCTACATATAGCTATCCAGTTTTCCCAGCATGATTTATTGAAGAGACTGTCTTTTTTCCACTGTATATTTTTTCCTGCTTTGTCGAAGATTAATTGACCATAGAGTTGAGGGTCCATATCTGGGCTCTCTACTCTGTTCCACTGGTCTATGTGCCTGTTTTTATGCCAGTACCATGCTGTCTTGGTGATCACAGCTTTGTAATAAAGCTTGAAATCAGGTAACATGATGCCCCCAGCTTTATTTTTGTTTTTCAACATTTCCATAGCGATTCGGGGTCTCTTCTTATTCCATACAAATTTTAGGATTATTTGCTCCAGCTCTTTGAAAAATGCTGATGGAATTTTGATCGGAATGGCATTAAAAGTATATATTGCTCTAGGCAGTATAGACATTTTAACAATGTTTATTCTTCCGATCCAAGAACATGGAATGGTCTTCCATCTTTTTGTATCTTCTTCAATTTCTTTCATGAGTGTTCTGTAGTTCCTCAAGTACAGATCCTTACCTCTTTGATTAGTTTTATTCCCAGGTATCTTATGATTCTTGGTGCTATAGTAAATGGAATCGATTCTCTAATTTCCCTTTCTGTATTTTCATTGTTAGTGTATAAGAAAGCCACTGATTTCTGCACATTAACTTTGTATCCTGCCACGTTGCTGAATTGCTGTATGAGTTCTAGTAGTTTGGGGGTGGAGTCTTTTGGATTTTCCATATAAAGAATCATGTCATCTGCAGAGAGAGAGTTTGACTTCTTCATTACCAATTTGGATACCTTTTATTTCTCTTTGTTGTCTGATTGCTGTTGCTAGGACTTCTAATACTATGTTGAACAAGAGTGGTGAAAGTGGGCATCCTTGTCTTGTTCCTGATCTCAACGGGAAGACTGCAAGCTTTTTCCCATTGAGGATATTTGCTGTGGGTCTTTCATAGATAGATTTGATGAGGCTCAGGAATGTTCCCTCTATCCCTATACTTTGAAGCGTTTTAATCAGGAACGGATGCTGGATTTTGTCAAATGCTTTTTCTGCATCAATTGAGAGGACCATGTGGTTCTTCTCTCTTCTCATATTAATTTGTTGTATCACATTGATTGATTTGTGAATGTTGAACCATCCTTGTAGCCCAGGGATGAATCCCACCTGATCATGGTGGATAATCTTTTTAATGTGCTGTTGGATCCTGTTGGCTAGGATCTTGTTGAGAATCTTAGCATCCATATTCATCAGTGATATTGGTCTAAAATTTCCTTTTTGGTAGGGTCTTTGCCTGTTTGGGGATCAGGGTAATGCTGGCTTCATAGAAAGAGTCTGGAAGTTTTCCTTCTGCTTCAATTTTTTGAAACAGCTTCAGGAGAATAGGTGTTATTTCTTCTTTGAAGGTTTGGTAGAATTCCCCAGGGAATCCGTCAGGTCCTGGGCTCTTGTTTTTAGGGAGGTTTTTGATCACTGCTTCAATCTCGTTATTAGATATCGGTCTATTCAGGTTGTCGATTTCTTCCTGGTTCAATTTTGGGAGTTTATAGTTTTCCAGGAATGTATCCATTTCATCTAGGTTGCTAAGCTTATTGGCATATAACTGTTGATAATAACTTCTGATGATTGTTTCTACTTCCTTGGTGTTCGTTGTGATCTCTCTTTTCATTCATAATTTTATGAATTTGGGCTTTCTCTCTTTTCTTTTGGATTAGTGTGGCCAATGGTTTATCGATCTTATTGATTCTTTCAAAAAACCAGCTTCTAGTTTCATTGATACGTTCTACTGTATCTCTGGTTTCTACCTCATTGATCTCAGCTCAAATCTTGATGATTTCCCTTCTTATGTGTGGAGTTGGTTTGATTTGTTGTTGATTCTCCAGTTCTTTAAGGTGTAGAGACAGCTGGTGTACTCTGGATTTTTCAATTTTTTTGAGGGAGGCTTGGATGGCTATATATTTCCCCCTTAGGACAGCCTTTGCTGTATCCCATAGGTTTTGGACCGAAGTGTCTTCATTGCCATTGGTTTCCATGAATTGTTTCAGTTCTTCTTTGATCTCCTGATTGATCCAAGCATTCTTAAGCAAGGTGGTCTTTAGCTTCCAGGTGCTTGAGTTCCTTCTGAACTTTTCCTTGTGATTGAGCTTCAGTTTCAAAGCATGTGATCTGAGAATATGCAGGGAATAATCTCAGTCTTTTGGTATTGGTTGAGTCCTGATTTGTGACCCAATATGTGGTCTATTCTGGAGAAGGTTCCATGTGCACTTGAGAAGAATGAGTATTCTGTTGTTTTAGGGTGGAATGTTCTGTATATATCTATGAGGTCCATCTAGTCCAATGTGTCATTCAATGCTCTTATTTCTTTATTGATTTTCTGCTTCGATGATCTGTCTATTTCTGAAAGAGGCATGTTAAGATCTCCTATGATTAGTGTATTCATATCAATATGACTCTTTATCTTGATTAACAGTTTTCTTAAGTAATTGGCTGCTCCCATATTGGGAGCATAGATATTTACAATTGGTAGATCATCTTGGTGAATAGTCCCTTTAAGGATTATGTAGTGTCCTTCTGTATCTCTGACTACAGTCTTTAGTTTGAAGTCTAATTTATCTGATATGAGAATCGCTACCCCAGCCTTCTTTTGAGGCCCATTGGCATGAAAGATGCTTCTCCATCCCTTCACTTTCAGTCTGGGTTAACTTTAGGTTCAAAATGGGCCTCTTGTAGACAACATATGGATGGGTCCTGTCGTTTTATCCAATCTGCAACCCTGTGCCATTTTATGGGTGCATTTAGGCCATTCACATTGAGAGTGATTATCGATAGATATGTTTTTATTGACATCAAGTTACCTTTGAAGTCTTTCTTTCTGTAGACTGTCTCTATATTTCTGTTCAATGCTATTCTTGGGATTTTTCCTCTTTTATAGAACCCCCCTTGTATTTCCTGCAGTGTTGGCTTGGTAGTTGCATAGTCTTTTAAGCCTTGCCAGTCTTGAAAACTCTTTATCTCTCCATCCATTTTGAATGTCAGTCTTGCTGGATAAAGTATTCTTGGCTGCATGTTCTTCTCATTTAGTGCCCTGAATATATCTTGCCAGCCTCTTCTGGCTTGCCAGGTCTCTGTGGACAGGTCTGACGTTATTCTGATGGGCTTCCCTCTGTAAGTAAAGAGCCTCTTTGCCCTGGCAGCTTTCAAGAGATTATACCTACAATTATAATTCCTCAATTTGACTATCAGGTGTCGTGATTTTTTTTGGAATGTATAATCTTGGGTGGAGACCATTCAGCCTCTAGTACATGAACTCTGGTTCCATTCACGGGATTGGGAAAATTTTCATGAAGGACTTGTTCCACTATACACAATAGAATTTTAAAGATTTTGTTTATTTATTTATTTATTTGTCAGAGAGAGAGAGGAAGAGCACAAGCAGGCAGAGGTAGAGAACTATGCTCCTTGCTGAGCAAGGAGCCCCATGTGGGACTTGATCCCAGGGATCTGGGATCATGGCCCAAGCCGAAAGCAGCAACTTAACCAACTGAGCCACCCAGACATCCCTACAGTATAATTTTAAAACAAATACCTAATTATAGAAATTTAACATTCCTATTAAGTTTAAAGGCCTAAAGGTGCATTCCTAAAATCCTGATAACCTTGCTATTGCCAACCAATATCATCAGTTTCACATTCCTTTCTAGGATCTTATCATGGATACCTGAGTTCTAAATAGTATAGTTTAGTTTGGCCTGCTTTCAAACTGTAAATGCAATTACATTGTATGTGTTATGTTGTGTCTTGATCATTTGTTCAACAGATATTTGTAAAATTCATCTAGTCCATTGTGCGTATTGTAAACTATAACTATTGAGCTATACAAGAACAATAATTTATTCATTCTATTATTGATAGGCATTTGGATTTTCAGGTTTATCTTTTATGAAATATGATTAAGGATTTGTTGAATATACGTATAAAATCCCCTTGTGTGATAAAGTCAGAAGTGGAATTCCTAAGTCAAAGAGAATTTGCATCTAGTCTTTCTAGATCGGGTTTAACATGATTTCAGTCTCTTTCACAATCTACCTACTTATCAGCAGAATAGAATTGTACTCCACATCAAACATCAGAATTTTTAACTTCTCTTAACATAATGACTGTATGATATATCTCAATATATCATTGAGATATTAATCTGCATTTTCCTCACATAAATCAGATTATCTTTCCATATGCTTGCTTGCTAGTTCTTTGTCCTTTTTTGTGAAATGGCTATTTATGTCTATATACTGGGTTGTCTGTCTTTTCCTTGATTTGTATGATTTTTTTTCCAGTTTCCATCTTTAATTTTTTATTGTGTTATGTTAGTCACTATAAAATATATCACTAGTTTTTGATGTAGTGTTCCAAGATTCATTGTTTATGTGTGACACCCAATGCTCCACACAATACATGCCCTCCTAAATACCCACCACCAGGCCATTTGTACGATTTCATAATTCATGCTGGACACGAGTTTTTGTTGGCTCAATAACTTGAAAATGTCATTTCCCTTTCAGTGACTTGCATCATTAACTCTATGGTGTTTTTCGTGAAAAGAATTTTTAATGTTCATATCATCTAACAACATTTTACTTGATGGGTAGAGGAGCCTGTGTGTGTGTGTGTGTGTGTGTGTTCTGTAAGAATTATTTTTCTTGTACTAAAATATTTATCATTTTCCCTTTCATATTTAGGTCCATAATCCACTGAGAACTTTTTTCCTCATGCGGTGGGAAGTATAGGGTAAAACATTTTTTTTGAGGAGCACTCATTTTCTCATCAATTTCCCCACCCCTGTGAAGGGTTACTCTGTCATCTCTTGCTATTTGTTTTAAAGATTTTAAGTATACCCAACATGGGGATCAAACTTACAACCCTGAGATGAAGAGTCACATGCTCTATGGACTGAGCAAGCCAGACACCCCAGGGTTACCTCTGCCACAAGTTAAATATCAATATATAAGTATACCTGTTCAGGGATTCTCTCTTTTGGTCTATTTACTAATCCAAGTGCAAATATTACAACATATTACTTACTAAAATTTTAATAAGTTTTTATTTCTGTTCTAACCAATCCTTCTAAAATGTATTTCAAAAGTACATTTGACTTTCCTTGACCATTTGTGTTTCTATATACATTGTAAAATCATTTTATACCTCCAAGCAATAGTTTGTATTTTCACTGGGTTTAAACTGAATCCATTAAAAAATATTTCTATCAGCTTTACTTTGAAATCAACATTTTATTCATTTGGAAATTTTTTAACTGGGTAAAGAATTTTGGGTTGCCATTAGTTTTTTCTCAGTACTTAAGAGATGTTTTTCTACTTCCTCTAATTTGCTCGGCTTCAAGAAACAAATCCCTCACATTCTTCATTTGTTTCTCTGTATGTAATGTTTGTGTTTCTCCAGCAGCCTTCAAGATTTTTTCTTCATATTTAGATTTCATTACTCTATCTACAGTGTGCCTAGTTGTGTTTTTCTTTGTGTTTATCCTGTTTGAGTTTCCCTGAACTTCTGGATCTGTGGGTAACTGTCTTTCAGTTAATTCTGGAAAGTTATCAGTCCTGTTCTCTTTCCTTTCCATTTCTTTTGAAGTACATGATTACTGATATTGTGCTTTTCATTTTTAGCATTTCCATCTAACTCTATCAGTAGTTTCCATTTCTCCAGTGACTATACACATGTGATTGTATGTGCTTTTCACTTCCCCCCCTTAGATCCCTTTATCCAATGATCATAGTGTTTTAAAGATCCTGTCTGATTGTTCCAACACTTGATCTATCTCTGTTTCTGGTGCTTGTTTTATCTTTTCACAATGGATAGTTTTACTTTATTTTTTGTATATCTCATTTTTTTTCATTGAATGCTAGGCATTGTTTCAAAAATAGTTGAGATTGGGATAGTAATAGTTACCTAGAAATAGGACCTCTTTTATGTTACAATGTTTGTGGCAAGCATTGATTCAATGAGTTGTAGTTCGGTTAGCTCTGGGTTTTGCTTTGCTTTTTCTATAGCTACCTTCAGTGTACCAGAAGCCTCAAATTTCTCCAGTGGAGTTCTGCTACTACATTGTTCTTTATGTAAGGCCTAAAATGCCAGAATGTTTGTCTTGATGTTGCTATTCCTCTCCCAGTTTTAGCAGCCCTGACATATCTATGTCACAAGGATCTTTTTCTTTAGGCTCTTATTCCTGCCCCAGTGATAGGCTGCTGGGACTTTGGTTCAAGTTAACCTGGTTATCTCTACTCTACAGGTATTGCTGTGCAATCGCAAATGATGGAATGTTCAGGTGGCCCAAAGGGCTCCCTCATGTCTCGTGCTCTCCACTAAACTTGCCTGATGGAGGCCACTTTTATGGTCTTTCAGCTAACCTTGTGTAGCAAGATATTACAAAATGAGACTCTTCATGTCTGTTTATTTGTATTGGCCCCAAGGCTGAATACAGTAGGTGCCAAAAACCCCACAATTTCTAATACAAAATACTAAGACCATTTTTTCTGGAGTTCAACTAATAGAATGTGAAAACACTGCCATTAAATGAAGCCTCATTAACCTCTGTCTGTTTAGGAAACCATTTTGACAATTCTTATTTTACCAATAATATACTCCTGTGACTGAGATTTATTGAATATAATTTTAAAAGGTATTCTTCTTTGCAACAATTATAAACCATAGAATCTGCAAGAAAGTTCAAATTTATTTTTACATTCATTACTAAATAATAATTTTTAAAAATCTTGTTTATAGTCCAAAAAAAACTACCTAGCTATAGATTCCTTTTTTTCCTAGAGTGACAACTTTATAACCCCATTAATAAAATGAAAAACAAAGACATAAGTGGGGGTACACTTCTTCAATCCAGTTAGGAGAGAAAAGACTGTCCTTACTCATATGCCTACCTACCTCGTACCTTAATGTCTATGTCTCAGCTTGCGTTCAATGCCCAAAATAGCCAAGTTTAGTGTCAGGACCGATTAAAAATCTGTCTCTGATATTGTTGCATATACAATTATAACATATACTTCATTTCTAAGTATTATATGGTTGTATTTTTCTAGATGAGCTCATACAACCCAGCTAGAGATTATATTTTTCTAACTACATTTCCAGCTTGGTGTGGTCATGTGATTATGTTCTATATATAATATGAACAGAAGTGCATGTATGTCACTTGTGAATCTGGGCCAGAGAACTCTGAACCTGTACTCCATGGATCTCTTTTCTTTCCTACTGTCTGGATCACAGATGTGGCAGCAGTCAAGCTTTGACCTTGTAGATGAATACAGTGACTTAGTGGGTTGGGTACAGAACAATAGGATGCAAGGAACCTATATACCTGAATGATCCTGTGGAGCAATGTTTCCATTCAAGCCAAGAGCAGAATGACTATAGCATGTTTTTTAAGCTGAACCAAGAGTCTCCTGAATAAGTTTTCTGCAGTATCTCCTATTCTCCCTCTTCTCCTGCCATCAAAGGGATGGACCTCAAGCACAGCTCTGAGCATACCTAATAATTTTCACTGTCCCTGGAATAAACTCTATGACCAAGGCTGCAAATGATCTCCCAACCTCATCCTCAAAGGGTCCATTGGCTACAGTGGACTCTGGCTGATTCCTAGCATTTACTCACTACCATTGCATATTTACTCATTCCCTTTCTTTGTTTTAAAATACAATTCATCCTATCTCTTTGATGAAATTGGAGTCATCCTCCAAAATTCAGCATAAATGGTACCTTCTTGTGAAGCCATCTATAATTTTTCTAAGTATAATTAATTGTTGCTTTTAAAGAGACTCAAATATTTCATTTGTAACATTATATTAACATTGACCACTTCTCATTTTATTTACAGTATCTGCTCCTTCAAGATATAGTTTCACCAAGAGTGAGAACTTTGCTTTGGTTCATTTTTAAATATCCATTAGCAATGGGTCCCATCTTGAATTATATGCTTTAGTAAAATGTGCCCTCAACTGTTGCAGGAAGAAAAAAAAAAAAAAAAAAAACCCTCATTGCCCAATTTGAATAATCCCAAGTATAAATAGACAACTGAAAACAAACCAATAATCTAATTTCACAATGGTATTACATAAGAAGAGTACATTTTATCATTTAATATTGGGCAGGATAATATATAAGCTCATTTTAAGGTCAACTTTCCAATAAAAATGTGATTAATAGCATTATACATCAAAGGAAAAAGATTTTAAAGCTTCAATATGAAATTCTACTTACACATGGGTTACACTATTATGACACAAGTTTGTCATATTAGGAACTTAAGAAAGGTATGGAAGTGAATCTCTAATATGTAAACATATTTTACATTGTAATCAGAGTCAATTTCACAAAAATATATTGGTGAAATTGGGTAAGATTCTTAATATCTTCTCAATTCACTCTGAACATTCTAGACATAGGAAAAGAACTGATGAACCAGACAGTACATTGTTATAGCAAAACAGTTCCTACCTGTATTCATTCAGAAAATGAAATGTCATTAAAAAAAAAAAACTAATTTAACTTCAATTCTTGTTCTATTGCTCAGCATAAGGGAATAAAATTTTAAGATGTATTAAAATGGTTCATCTGTGTGCCTCAACTTTTTATGTCAGAATTATTGCTCATACTGAAATTCAAATATGATAGGAAGTGCTCTAACAGAACTAAGACCTGGAAACTAAGGTAAAATGTTTGTAGCATTTGTCAGCTTCAAAAAAATGTTGCTTATGATTCATTTGCTCATTTTATTTTTTTATTTGCTCCTTTTAAACATTTACTTTTGAGTTTTTATTATTTTATTTAAAGCTGAACCCTAAATTATATAAACTTCAAGATAGCAAAACTCCCATGTACGCTAGAATAAGCAGAGCAAAAATCGAGAAAAATATGCAACATAGTCATTATCTCTGGACTGTTATACTAGTCTTTCTGTTTTTTTATAGTGTTCACTGATTCATTAGCTGGGCACAATACCCAGTGCTCATCAGATCATATGCCCTCCTTAAAGCCCATCACCCAGTTAGCCCATTTCCCCACCCCTTTTCTTCTGCATCCCTCAATTTGTTTCCCCTTTTTTTTTTTTTTTTAAGCTGCTTTTTTTTTTTTTTTTTAAGATTTTATTTATTTGAACCTGAGTTCCCCGCTGAGCAGGGAGCCTGAGGCAGGGCTCCATCCCAGGAGCACAGGATAATGACCTGAGCCAAAGGCAGATGCTTAACCAACCGAGCCACGCAGGTGCCTCATAATACTAGTCTTATACATAAAATATGTAACTTACATTATAATACTATAATGTTTATATAAATATTTTTAATACAAAAGAATACTCGTGCTAACTACAAGAGTACTTTTTTAAAATGAGTGAGAAAGGGAAGAAAAAATAAGAAGTAAACATTACAACACACACAGAGAGAGAGAGAGAGAGAGATTCAAGCAAAGCCCAAAGCTGTCCCCTGAGGAGGATGCACCCCGGGAGACAGGCAGCTTCATGCCCCGCTGCGCCGCCGCCGCACTCCCGCCGCCGCACTCCCGCCGCGGCCTCAGTTTCCCGACCAAAGCCACGGAGCCGACTGCGCATGCGGCGCCCGCCCGCCTTGGGCTCCGGGACAGCTGAGGCGCAGGCACCGCACGCACCTGCCGCGCGCCTCGTCCCACACGCCCCGCTGTCCCGCCTCAGTGAACAGGCGAAATCCCCCCTCAGTTAGCGCCGCAAAAACTGTGCGTGTACTTTCGATTACGGTGCTCCGCGTCCCCCACCCACGGCGGCATGGCTGTAATATCCGGCAGCTCTCCCCCTTCCAAAGGGAACAGGCAGTTTCCTGAGAAGCCAGACGCAAGCGGAGCGCCTGAGGGGAGAGGGAGAGCGCCCGAGAACTTGTGCCCTGACTGCAGCGCCCTCCGGATGTCAACTTCGCTCCTAAACTTGGTTTGGCGCGGCCGTTTCGGCTTCGAGAACAGCACAGGCCCAAGCGCAGGGCAGCGGGAAGGCGGCGGGAGGCCGGCGCGGGGAGCTTAGTTCCCGCCTCTCAGCGTGTCCCCTGGACCAGGGCGCCCACTGGGCAACAACACTCATGCCTCGTCCCGGGAGGCGCCGCAGCCCCTCAGGCGTCACCGGGAGCCGGGCGTGGCAGAAGCACCGGCGCCTGCCGCCTGGGCTGCGGAAGGGGACTGAAGCCTTTCCCGGACTGGGTGGGGTCGCGCTTCCTGGGGCGTGTCCTGACTGCCCCCTGCCGAGTGCTGGGAAAACAGCCTGGATGGCCCTTCTGTCACTGACTACTTAAATCACGGATTTTTTTCTGGTTTATTTTGTATTAAGTACATTTAATTCCATAGATTCTAAAAATCTGTATTATATAGAGCAATTCGGTCTCGTTTACATTAACCAACTGTTAAAAATATAAAATTTACTTGCATTTATTTATCAGGCACTTTTTTTTTTAAGGTTTTATGTATTTATTTGACAGTAAGAGAGAGAGACAGAGAACAAACAGGCAGAGGCGGAGAGAGAAGCAGCCTCCCTGCCGGGAGCCCAATGCGGACCTCCATCCCAGAATGCTGGGATCATGACCTGCACCGAAGGCAACCGCTTAACCAACTGAGCCACACAGGCATCCCTATCAGGTGCTTTTTAAATACATGGTCCATACACAAACTGCATCAGAATGACCTGTAGCAGTTGTTGCAAATATGGATCTGGAAGATCTTAATCACTCTATATTCTCCTTATGGATAATAACTTTTGGAAACTGTTGACTGTCTACAGATCTAATAGAATTACCTCATTCAACTTGTTTAATTTGGAATCAAAACTTTTTTTCTTGGCTATCTCAGCCCTCCTTTGCAGGAAAAACAAAAACCAAGCAAACAACCAACCAAATAAAACCAAACCTACAATTCTGTAAGCTCATTTACTCCTTCCCAAAGCTTTTGAAATATTAACTCTAAGAACTCTGCAATTCTTCCTGCTTATAACACACCAAGAAAGGACTCGTATTTTACTCCATACTGCTCCTCAAGAGCTGAAATAAAATAAGATATATTATTCGGAGGAAGTCTGTGGAACTAATGTTTTTTCCTGACAAAAGGATTTTTAGTTTATCTAGATTTCTTGGTCCTTTACAGCTTATAGGGGCTTATTGACACATATGAACTCATGGCTTCACTTGCCTATTGGAGAAATAGTATATTGACTCTGGGAATTTAAAAATAACTTACTGAGAAACCACTTGTCATTAACCAGTAATGAATCAAGAGGGTATAACTGTTTCACCCATAATATTGATAATAACATTGAGGCTTGCAGAGATAAGATTCTTTTTCAAGCTCTCATAGGAATGATTTGAACTGAACATTTGAACTCTTGACAGCCTGATGCCAGAATGTGTTGGGACAGCCCTAGATAGCACTGGGTTCCCCTTGCCTGACATCCTCCAAGGATGCCCTCCCAGTCAGCCCTTGCTGATGACTGCTCCTGCCTGCTCTTCTCTTGACAGGATGTGCCCTATCCTTCCTTACTTGGAGAGAGCCAAATTCTTTATCTCTTCTCTCAAGATCACTTCTCCATCCAAACTGCCTCCAAAGCCCACAGATTTACTATAAATCTCAGCAAGCTTACAGATCACCTTCATTTTGTCTCTTTCTTAGAATACTCTTTGTATAATTTCACCACCCAATATGCTGTAACATCATTTCCTATTCATTTACTGCAGAGCATGTCCCACCACCTAGCATACACATATTTCTGGTTTCTTAATGCTTCATGAGGCAAGAATTTGTATTCCTTTTCCTTTTTTTTTTTTTTTTTTTGAGAATCCCAGATACTGAACATCTAAAACAATGCCCAGTACGTAGTGAATACTCAGTGTATCTTTGTCAATGTAATACATATTGGTAAACCTAATGATATGTTTAGTCTTTCTATGTGAACTTTCTGAGTATATTTTATATTACTGATCACTGCCTCATTCTTTTTTTTAAATATTTTATTTACTTATTTATATGACACAGAGAGAGCTTGAGAGAAGCAGAAGCAGAGGGGAGTAGCAGAGGGAGAAGCAGGCTCCCTGCTGAGCAAGAAGCCCAGTGTGGGGACTCAGTCCCAGGACCCTGGGATCATGACCTGAGCTGAAGGCAGAGGCTTAACCAACTCAGCCAACCAGGTACCCCACTGCCTCATTCTTGATATGCACTCATCCTAGGCTTCTGAGGCATGTTCTCCTAGAACTCCTAGGACCTTCCCTGACCACTCCTCAGTTTCCCTCATGTCTTATTCTGTTAGCAATAATACTCAAAATATGAGTGTTCTCAAGGCTCCATCATCAGTCCTTTGCTTTTCTCATTTTAATTTTATGCATCCTCTGAGCAAAGTCTTATAAGGACATTCCTACAGTTTCCATGCATAAACTGCAGTCTTACAGATATACAATGAATATGCACCTAACTCCCAGGCAGAAATTTTTCCTGAGCTCCACCGCTGTTCAAAGTAGCAATGTTTATTTGGTATCTTGTATGAACTGAGAATTGGCTTCTCCTCTTACTGAGATGAGAACTTACTATCAGGAGATGCAAATGAGCAGGATAAACTGTGAATAATGCTTTTCTAGCAGGAGATACATGCATTCAGGGTTATACTATTCCATTTGAATGTTCTATGAGTCTACAACTAGTTACACATGTCCAGAAAAAAGTCAACAACCTCTGAAAAGACACTGCTGTGATTATGTTTGTTACTTTTCGACATCAACTTAGTTATTCAAGTGAAAAACCTAGGGATCATTTAAATACCTTCTAATCATCTTAATCCTTTAAATCATTCTATCTGCTGTTACTTTTCAATTTTAACTGTCTTTACTAATTTGCTCCTTTTAGAAAATTTTCTTGGTTCAGTCTTCCTTCAGTGATATTACATGATCCTTTTTTGAGTATAGTTAACACACAATGTTACATTAGTTTCAGCTGAACAACTTAGTGATTTGACCAATTTATACATTATGCTGTGCTCACCACCAGTGTGACTACCATCTATCCTGTTACATGGCTATTACAGTGTCATTGACTGTATTCCTTACGCTGTGCCTTTTATTCTGACTTATTTATTCCATAACTGGAAGCCTTTATCTCCCTCTCCATTTGGACTTCCCTTCTTTTTTATTTAGGCACTATTCTGTACCTATATCTATCATGCTGCTTTCTCTACTCAGGGTGCAATGATGTATTGTCTATTTACATCAATACAATATAAGTTCTAGAATTATCTATGGTTGCTGCGGAAAACACTAGGATTTGTCTTGAGCACTCACTCTCTCCTTTTCTCATTGAAAAAGAATACTTGATTTTTACCTGGGCGCATGACATACAATTTGCATTTACAATTGGAAATTAGAATTTCTAATTTAAGTAGAATAGGGAATTACAATTAGAGACACTAAATGCCCTGGGCTTCTTTGCAGATAATCTTGCCATGACATGTAATTCTAGTAAATAATTATAATGAGATGTTATTATGCATAATCAATCACCTAGGAAATGTGCTTAGAGGGAGGAAATATTGTCTCTTTTTCCCTATACTCTTCTGCTGAGTGCAAGGTACATATGAGGGTAAGAAAATTTTACCCATGAGGTGGCATGTTAAACAACAGCTAAGCAGCATACAAAAGGAACTAGGGCCTCTATGCTAATAAAGCACAACCAGGGGGTTTCAACTCTTTTAAGAGTCAGGAGGAGAAAACACATTAGGCCACCCAGACCAGCTGATTGGGTGCAGACTACACATACATTGGACTCGAAAGTGAGGGGAGCTGGGGATTGCATATGGGACAAGTGTCAACAAGGCCTAATCACAGGAGCAAGCACTTAGAGGTATAAAGTATTGACCTAATTCCAAGACCTGACCTACAGAAAAGCACATACTCTCCCTGAAGGTGAAGCAGGAAGAATCAGACCTTAACCCCAGTATAGGCAGGGTTGACTGACAAGGGTTTCATCCAATAAAACAAGCCTAGGACCTAATCAGAAAGTAGGTCCAATCAGTCTGATCAGACCAATCAGAAAGTAGGATCATATCACACAGCCAGTCCAAATGAGGACTCACTATGGCCAGTTTAAAGCTACTGCCTCAAGAAGGTTTCAGGAAATGGGCTTTCTATGCCCTGGAAGCTACGGAGGTGAGTGGGGATGGGCTAGAGTTCTGCAAGTATGAAGGGCCCTGGAGTTCCAAGGTTAGCTGATGGGATGCTTACTACTGTGCGCCGGCTTTCCACCACAGCACTGGAACAGTGCAAGTGCTGGGAGGAGTCGGGTCTCGGGAAACGGTTTTGGGGGGTGCAAAGCATCTGCTTAATCCCACGCACTAGGTACCCAAAGATGAATATCCCTGCTGAATATCCCTGGTAGTCCTGGTTTCAGGAGAAGCCTGGGTTGCCATTAGGCAAGAAGGTCACACAGGGAGTGATGCCAGTTGAAAGCTGCTCACTCAGAATAATTTTCTTGGGGTGGACTTTCTCTAACCTGAGACTGTGCAGGTATTTGGGGATCAGCCTAAGCAGCACAAACATGGAAGGCTCAGGCTGTCCAAAGCCAGCCAATGTATTGCACAGTTCACATGCTTGTGCCCTTGCAGGACAGGGTAGCCAGAAGCCTGGAATAGAGTAAGCGTCCGGATATGCTGGGTCACAGAAATGGGTTTGGAGTGGGGAGCACTAGGTATTTACCTCATTCCAAATCTTCAACTACACAAATGTGCATATTTTCTCAGAAGGCAGACCTGGAGGAATCGCCCTCTTGCCATGATATCCTCTAATACAAGACACCTGGAACCCTTGATTGGTAGAGAAGCCCAGGATCCCATCCAAATAGGGATTGACTGTCACCAGTTTAAAGCTCCCACCTCAGGAAGATTTTTGGTGAGCCAGTTTACTCCACCCTTAAGGCTATGCAGGTGACTGGGAACTGGCCCAAGTTTCTCAGGCCTTGAGGGCCTCGGCTGCCCAACGCTGGGTGGCAGAGTATGTACTGTTCAGGCATGGGTGAACAGGTCAGAGTAGCCTGGGACATGGATCAGGCAAGTGCAGGAAAGGCTGAGTCACAGCTCTTAGGGGTTTATGGAATATGCCTAATTCTAAGCTCTCACCTACACAAATGAGCCTATTCCCCCTAAAGGCAATACTGGAGGATACCATACTGCTGACTTGCCAGGGAAGATGTGGCTGACTTCCCAGTATCATCCAATAAATTACACCTTGGAGCTCTGGTGGGAGAAGCCTGGTACACAATCAACAGCAGGTCTAAATGG
Source organism: Mustela nivalis (assembly GCF_964662115.1). Lineage (NCBI taxonomy): Eukaryota > Metazoa > Chordata > Mammalia > Carnivora > Mustelidae > Mustela > Mustela nivalis. The sequence goes on along the minus strand of NC_139029.1, from coordinate 72,919,206 downwards.
AGAATGACTGTAGCCTACTTGCCGCTGCCACCTCAGAGTGGAACCTTTTGAGATATGGACTCCTTATATTCTGGAAGGTATCCAGGGCTTTAGGCCTGGGCCCCAGATCCCCAGCCCTGGTAAGCCCCAGCTGCCCAGGGTTTACTGAAGGACTGTGTATTACACATGTGCTTACAGCTCATTTCGGGATTATCAGCGATATGGAACATGGCAAGGGTTGAGTGAGGCTGATCACAGGAGTAGGACCTTGGGTAAACAAGCATCTGCCCAGTCATGAGCCCTAAACTAGCCACTGACTTATATTCCTCATGAAGGCAAAATGTGAGGTTATTGGCAGGGAGGGACTGGGCTGATTCATCCTGTTTTCCTTCAACAGGAAACACCTGGGAGCCGTGATAATAGGAGAAGCCTGTGACCCAATTAGACCACAAGTTCAAATGAAGACTGACTGTTGCCAGTTTAAAGCTCCACCTCAGATGAATTTTCAGTAGGTGTGCTCCCTCCAGCGTGGAGTCTATACAGGTGGTTAGTCACACACCTGAGCTCCACAGGCCTGGAGGGACCCTGATTCCCAAAGCCATAGGCGGAATGTGTACTGGGCTCCTTCCCGTTGGAAGGCCAGGGTAGCCAGGGACCTGGAACAGGTAGGTATCTGGAGAGGCAGAGTCCTAGGAGCAGAATCTTGGAGGAGCAAGGAATCTGCCTATTCATAAGCTCTGACATACCCAATGGGTAATACTACCCCAAAGACGCAACAGGAGATTACTTTGACTATCTTGCAAGGTAGTTGAGTGGATTGGCCATAGTATCCTTCAAAAAGTGACACCTGGGTGCCTTGGACATAGGTAATGCCAGCCTGGGTAACTTCAATTTTTAAAGGTCAACTTGTATTAAATCATATAACCTAATCGTGACATGAAAAATCCAACAAATTCCCAGGGATCATGTAAATTCTTTATCTGATTTAACCTGGAGCCTGATAACTAGTGTTTGATATAGAGTCAACCGTTCTTAACTGTTACATGCATGTGCTCATGCTACCTCTGTGGAATTGAGAACCTTTGCTCTTTTATAGAACTGCTTAATAGGGGCACCTGGGTGGCTCAGTGGGTTAAAGCCTCTGCCTTCAACTCAGGTCATGATCTCAGGGTCCTGGGATCAAGCCCACATCAGGCTCTCTGCTCAGTGGGGATCCTGCTTCCCCCTCTCTCTCTGCCTGCTTCTCTGCCTACTTATGATCTCTTTCTGTCAAATAAATAAAATCTTAAAAAAAAAAAGAACTGCTTAATAAAGTATCACTTAATGAAGGATTGAAAAAGAAGTCTGAGGAGTTGCATTTAGAGTTATATTAACTAAAAGAAGAAACTGAAACAACTAAAAATAAAAGTGGTTATTGTTTTCAAAGATGATAGATATGTCTGGCAGTGTGGTAATTGTTTCACTACCTGGTACTGCTAATCTGTTTGGTGTGGGGATAAAAATTTTCAGCTCACTGACAAAACAGGCTTATATTTCCTGGCATGGATATTACAAAATGAAGCGTCTTTTGTTTTAATAGCATAATACTGTAGCTCATTTTTGAAGTCTATGTGTCATACTAGTTTCATTCAACAAAAGTTCAAAAATAAATGATTCAAAAAATATTAGTACATTATAATTATTTTATTAACATTTTGGTATTTTGGCTAATTTCTCTTTTCATATTTCATACACATTTGTTCAGTGTATTCATGATGAAAGGATATACAAAGACTTTATAACAGAGTTCTATTCCTTATATAAATGTTCTAAATACAAGTTGTTAGAACCATGAACTTATAGACACCATATTCTAATCAAATGACTTACCTGTTTTTGTCCAATGGTCATAGTGTGAAAACAGTGTAGGGGAAACAATGCAGTGAACACTTTCAATCAAATACGTTGGAATCAGAGGTACCTGGCTGACTCAGTAGATCATGAGTTTCTTGATCTTGGGATTGTAAGTCCAAGCCCCATGTTGGGTTGAGAGATTACTTAAAAATAAAATCTTTTTAAAAAATGTTGGATTTATCTTCTATTGGAATTTTATCCTTATGCTGGTGCATTAGTATGGATTTGATCAGGAAAATAGAGTGACCACCATGCATTGATTATGCTTCATGTCAATATAGGAAACATAAATAGGAAATGTAAATGAAATATAAATGTAATATATAAATATAAATATAAATATAATATAAATATAAATGAAACATAAATGATGCAGGGGAGCTAAGGTGTGAAGGTCTGATTGGGGAGATTTGGTGGGACGAAGAGTTACTAAGCATTGAGCCTGAAGCATTCATGCAGAGAGAGAAGATGGAGCTTGTGGGAAAGTCCAAAAATCTGTACCCATCTGACTATCAATACAAGACTGGAGAGATCTGCGGAATAGCTGCTTCTGGCCAGCTTTGCGAATGAAGCCCCAAATTGCCCTGGAATCATGGTATCCACTCTACTTCTGTCTTCCAAATAACCTTTGAAACTTGTATCTAGAATATATAAAGAACTCTTACAGCTCAATAATAAAAAGAGAAATTACCCAAGGAAAACATGGGCAAAAAAATATGAATAAAGATTTCTCCAAAGAAGATATACATGTGGCCAACAAGCCAAAGAGAAGATGCTCAGCATCATTAGCCATTAGGAAGATGTAAAATCAAAACCACAGTGAGATACCACTTCACACCCACTAGGATGGTAAGAATCAAGAAGACACATAGTAATGTGTTGGTGAGGAAGGATGTAGAGCAGTTTTGACCTTCATACATCGCTAGTGAGAACGAGAGGTAGGACGGCCACTTTGGAAAACAGACTGGCAGCTTCTCAAAAGATTAGAGGTAAAATTCCCTTATGACCCAGCAATTCCATTTCTAGCTATGTACTAAGTGTGACAAAGTGAGACCCTCAAGTCCTGGGTTGTACAATTCCATTTATGTAAGGTTAAGGTTGAAATACATTTAGTTTGGCTTCAGTTTAGGATGATGAAAAAGTTCTAGAAATGGATTGTGGTGATGGTTACATGACAATGTGAATGTACTTCATGTCACTGAACTATATATTTAAACATGGTTAAAATGGTAAGTTTTAGTTATATGTATTTTACCACAATGGAAAATTAAAGTATCTGTTTTCACAGCTCTATTGAGCCAGCAACATCTAAATGGTTTGTTCTGTAGTATTATCAGTTGAATTTATGATCACACAAATTTAAACTCATTTTGTGTTGTGTCAGTATCCAAGTTCATTGGCAAGGATTGCAAAGAAGCACACCTTGAGAGGCAGATGCTGATGTCACATTGCCCTCCTGGTAGCCAGAGTAGAAAAGGGGCTAGCCGAGGAGCCATAGCTTTAACAGCAATTAGTAAGTTGACTTTGAAGAATGAGCTGCTTACTCTTATTTCTTTATCACTTCAGTGGACCAGTGCATGTGTAGAGGGAAAAAACCAGTCAATATCAATTGACGATATTGAAGGTATTTATGCTAAATATATTAAGATAATATGCTAAAAATAAAAACTGATCCAATTCCTAAACAGAGTAGGCCTCTAGCAGGTCATTAATGCAGTTTCCATTTTCCTCATACTCTAGGAAATGTAACACCAAGACAAAGGAGATTGGGTTTGGCTGATGGCTCTCTAAAAGTCCTCCCACTGCAGGAATTGTATGAAATGGTAAAATGTAGTCCAAGGGCCGCACTCTCCTTCTACATTTGTTTTGTTTTTGGTTTGTTTGTTTTTTATTTTAAAGATTTTATTTATTTATTTATTTGACAGACAAAGATCACAAGTAGGCAGAGAGGCAGGCAGAGAGGGAGAGAGGAAGAAGCAGGCTCGCCGCTGAGCAGAGAGCCCGATGTGGGGCTCGATCCCAGGACCTTAAGATCATGACCTGAGCTGAAGGCAGAGGCTTCAACCCACTGAGCCACCCAGGCGCCCCTCTCCTTCTACATTTGTAGCATGGTTATTAGAAACATATTCTGAAAGAGTAGTGGAAATGAATGAGAAGGTAGACCCTCCTCCTGAGCAAGGAGGCTTAATGGAACCCACAGCACTGAATGTGAAATTTCCATTATAGTGTGAGCTCTTTATGGTGACAAGTACACAGGCACTTAGGTCTTCAGGTTTTGTATTAGATTCGTTTTATTATTATTATTATTGGGGTAGGAACACTCAACATGAAATCTACCCCCTTAACAAATCTTTAGATGCACAGTACATTACTATCAGCCATAAGCATGTTGGTTCTACATCAGATCTTTAGAATTGATTCATTTTGTAAAACTGAAACTTTATGTGTGTTAAGCAGCAACTCCCTGTGCCCCTCTTTTCTTAGATTCTGATTTTTTCCTTTGGGGTGGTTCTAAAAGACAACCCCCTCCCTCTTCAAATCTTAAAGTCTCTCCATTTTTGGTTTGTGGACTCTGCCACTCAAGAAACGGTAAAAAGGGAGACATTAAGCTAGGGATAACGTTTCCCCCTCATAAACCGTGCCTGATGTGGCTTTACAGTGAGAACTGCCTAACAGTGAGATCTAATACCCAAGTCAAAATTTCAGGATTTCTCAACTTAAAGTGGACCAAATGTGAAAAGGAAGTACTTCTTGAGGTGTGGCCTAAGGCCAGTGCACTTACCTATGTCTTCACACCAAAACAGATGCAGTGGGCCATGGAGGTCACACCCACTAATTGTTGTGAAGGTGTTTTTCAGATTGGGTCTCTGGGACAGAGATGAGATGGTTTTTCACATCAGGCCCATTTATGTCACTGAATTGTCCCCCTGGGAAGTCAGAGCTGTGTTCCAGGCTGAGTCTCACCTCATTTAAGGTGAGGAGAGGTGATTGGAGGGAACTCACTGGATTGAACTTGTATGGAATAAGGGAACAGGGAATTTTCTAGGGCTTCTCAGAAAGTGACATGAGAGACGCTTTGGACTGCCATAAACTCGTAATTATACAGTAGTAGCTTTCCAGGCATTCCTCAAGGCTCTTTCTTCTCCTAAATATCTATCTCATTAATTAAAATCCTCTATAATTTTAGTTTTTCATGTATGCCCTGTATTCCAAAAGATCATCACTAAAATGAAGATGTGACCTCCCTCTAGTCATGTACTCTTTAGCTTGCTGGCAAGGAGACATGCTTATGATAGTCAACAGCCAAACTAGATCATTGCCTTACTTTTTGCATAGTTCTGAATTCTATTCTTTTATTGTGGTTTTTTTTGTGTGTGTGTGGTGAAAACATAATCAACCCTTCAAGAAATTTCAACTATACAATACAGTATTGTTAACTATAGTCACATTGTTGTATATTAGATCTCCAGAACTTATCTTACATAGCTGAAATGTACTCCTTGACCAATATATCCCCCATTTCCTCCTCCCCCAGCTCTTGGCAACTGACATTCTACTCTCTGCTGCTATTATTTTATTATTTTTGATTACACATATAAGTGAGATAATGCAGTATTTGCATTTCTGCATCTGGCCTATTTCTCTTGACATTATGTCCTCCAGGTTCAATCCACATTGTCACAAATGGCAGGATCTCCTTCTTTAAGTCAAAGTAATATTCCACTTCACTTATATGCCACATTTTCTTTATCCCTTTATTGACTGGTGGACATTTAGATTGTTTCCATATCTTGGCTATTGTGAATAATGCTTCAGTGAACATAGGGATGCAAATATCTCTTTGAGATCCTGATTTAATTTCCTTTGGATATATACCCAGGGGCTGGCTTGCTGGGTAATATAATAGTTCTGTTTTTTTAGAAAAAAGGAACCTATCATTCATAGTAACAGTAAAAATAATAAATACTGAGAAATAAACTTTTCCAAAGAGGTAAAAGATTTGTACGCTGAAACTTATAAATCAGTGATGAAGGAAAATAAAGAAGATACAAATAAATGGGAAGACATCTCACATTCAGGGATTAGAAGAATTAATATTGTTAAAAGGTCCATACTACCCAACGTGCTCTACATATTCAAAGCAATACCTATGCAAATTCTGGTGGTATTCTGTGCAGAAATAGAAAAATCACCCTAAAACCTGTGCAGAGTCACAGAAGACCCTGAATAATCAAAGCAATCATGAGCAAGAACTAAGCTAGCAGCATCACATCTCCTGATTTTAAAATATATTAAGAATCTACAATAATAGGAACAGTATAATAGGAACAGTATACACTGGCATAAAAGCCAAGATTTAGGCTAATGTAATGGAATATGGAGGCTAGAAATAAGCACATCTAAGGCCAACTGGTCTTCAACAAAAGTAGCAAGAACACACAATAGGGAAAGGATAGCCTCTGAAAACTGGATATCCACATACAGAAGGATGAAATTGGACACTTACCTCACATCATCTGCAAAAATAAACTGAAAATGGATGAAAGACTGGGGCACCTGGGTGGCTCAGTTAGTTAAGCTTCTGCCTTCAGCTCAGGTCATGATGCCAGGGTCCTGAGATAGAGTCCCACATGGAGCCCCACATCCAGCGCCCTGCTCAGGGGGAGAATGCTTGTTCCTCTGCCCTTCCCTCCTACTTGCACTCTCTCTTAATTTCTCTCTCTCTCTCAAATAAAGAAATAAAATCTCTTTAAAAGTGGATTACAGACTTAAAAGCTGTGGGTTTTTTGATGCTCAACAACATCCAACATGCTTTTAGTTTGGGTTGATTTTTTTTTTTTTAAGATTTTATTTATTTGTCAGAGAGAGAGAGAGGGAGAGAGGGCACAGGCAGACAGAATGGCAGACAGAGGCAGAGGGAGAGAAGCAGGCTCCCTGCTGAGCAAGGAGCCCGATGTGGGACTTGATCCCAGGACACTGGAATCATAACCTGGGCCAAAGGCAGCCACTTAACCAACTGAGCCACCCAGGCTTCAGTTTGGGTTGATTTTTATAGTTAAATCACCATGCTGACCCTCTCTGATTCTAGAATTCTTTAAGCATGTGAGTCTTGTTTCCTTTGTACACACGTTTTTCTCAGTGGCAGAATTGCATTAAATAGATTTTTTAAACAGAAACTGCTTTAAGTTTGTGTCCCTTCAGAAGAGCTAGAGTATCCATAGCTTTGTAACCAAATGTTGGTTTCTAAAATAACATCATTATTTTTGGAGTTAAAGTAGTATAACATGAAAAAACTTCATTTTAGCTAAATTGTCTTTTATTTCCATAAATTCCATAAATAAATTTAGGAAACTATTCAACCATTCTTTCATTACCAATATTATACTCTCATTATGACTTGTCTATAATTTTAAATTTAAACTTTAAGACATTTTTTCCATAGCAATTACAAACCTGGGAAGCTAAAAGAAAAACTCCAAATTTATTTTCTTACATTTTAAAATAATAATAACCTTACCATTTTTAAGGTAATACATACTTGATTTAAAATTGTAAAATATAAATGTTAAATTTAAAATATATAAAATATTAAGTACAAATAAAAAATAAAAATAATTTTTTAGATCTTTTGGGCAAAAATTACTAGCTTTAAATTCTTCATCTCTGGACTTGGCGTTTTTATAGCCTCCTCATGAACAAAAACAAAAGAGAGAAGATTTTAACCAAGTTGGCTGAAGGATTGTCTTCATAGGACTTGAGTCATGTGCTCACCCTTTCTTCTATAAAACCTTTTTTTCTCAAGATATGCATGTCCCCTATACTTAGCCCAGCTAGGTTTAACAGTTTTGAAGCTACTGTGTTCAATTTCAGGACTTAAAGACATCTGTCTGTGATACTGTTGCATATACTTTTGAGTTAGATCATTAAGCTCTAAATTTTGTATTTTTATGCTTTACCTGGTACCCCCCCCAAAAAAACCCTCCAAATCCATCCTACTATAAGCAGAGAAGAAAACTGGAAGACAACAGAAAAAATATTAATGAATATCTCTGGACTATAAAATTAGGGATCTTATATATACACACATAAGTATGGTTTTTTGTTATTGAAAAATAAAAACACGTCAATAATAAAAGTCCTTCCCAAAAAGGAGGGAAGAGAAAAGGAATGACTAAGTAAAGCAATTTAAAAAAAAAAAATCCTTCCTTCTTGACAAAAGGCTGTTGAGATAGTCTCATCCTACCACTATTTTGTTCACATTCAGATCTGGTTCTCTAGATTTGTTGTGCTGGATCAAGAAGCCTACAACATTTATGGAAATTCCATCAATACTTCTTTGGAGATGGGCAGAGACAAGAAAGCAGGATAAATACTAATATCATATAAAGTAAACTTTAATAGATTACAAAGACAAAAAAAAAGGTCATTATATTATGTATTGAGATCAATACCTCAAGAAGATAAAACATTTGTAAATATATATGTACCCAACATCAGAGCTCCTAAATATATGAAGCAAGCATTGACAGAATTGAAGGAAGAAACAGACACATTTACATAACAATAGGAAAATCAATACCTCACTTGCCAAGAATGAGTACAGTTACCAGACAGAAGATCAATAAGGAAAGAGGACTTGAGCAACATTAGAAGCCAACTGGACCTAACAAGCATATACAAAACTCGACACCCACCAGCAGAATGCACAGTTTTCTCAAGTGCAAATGGAATATTGTCCACGGTAGACTTAATGTTAGGACACAAAATAAGTCTTAATACATTCAAATTATTGAAATCATGCTACCTATCCTTCACAGTGGAATGGAGCTAGAAATAAACTGGAAATGAGGAGATAAAATTATCCCTATTTGAAGACAATATAAACTTACATGCAGAAAACCCTAAATGTTCACATACAAAAAAGTTATAATTAATGAATTCAGCAAAGTTGCAGGATATAAAATTAATACTCAAAATCAGTTGCATTTTTATAAGCTTACAATAAACAGATCATAAAGGAAGTTAAGAAAACAATCCATTTACAATAGTACCAAGAACAGGGGCACCTGGGTGGCTCAGTCTGTTAAGTGTCTGCCTTGGTTCAGGTGGTGATCTCAGAGTTCTGGGATCAAACCCTGCACAGGGCTCTCTGCTTAGCAGGGAGTCTGCTTCTTTCTCTGCCTTTCCCTCTGCTCATACTCTCTCTCTCTCAAATTAATAAATAAAATCTTTTTAAAAAACAGCACCAAAAACAATAAATTCTTAGGAATAAACTTGAACAAGGAAACTAAAGGCGTTTTTATATTCAAAAATGACAAAACATTGCTGAAAGAAATTAAGGAAGACATGGGGTGTCTGGGTGGCTCAGTTGGCTAAGCGTCTGCCTTTGGCTCATGTCATGATCCCAGGGTCCTAGAATCAAGTCCCATGTCAGGCTCCCTGCTCACTGAGGAGTCTGCTTCTCCCTCTCCCTCTGCTCTTACCCCTGCTTATGCTCTCTCTCACTCTCTCCCCCTTTCTCTCTTTTTCTCTCTCGTAAATAAAATAAGGGTAAATTAAAGAAGATAAGAATAAATAGAAAGACATCTTGTGTATATGGATTATAAGACTTAGTGAAATAAACCAATCACAAAAAGACAAAAACTATAATTCCACTTATACGGGATAGCTAGAGTAGTCAAGTTCATAGAAAGAAAATGTAGAGTGGTGACTGCCAGGGACTGAGAGGAAAACTGGTAATTACTATTTATTGGGTATAGGATTTCAGTTCTGCTAGATAAAAAGAGTTCTGGTGATCGCACAACAGTGTGAATATCCTTAACACTGTACTATATACTTAAAAAATAGTTAAGATAGTTATGTTATATATATTTTACCACAATTAAAAATAAATGTTATTGCTTGCATTCCATCACATATCAAAGGAAATGAGTCTTTTTAAAATTGACAATTAGAAATTTGTTGTCTGATACCACAAGTAACAGCTTTCTTAATTCAAGTCTGGTTTTAAGGAATTGTTTTTAATAGTATTATAAATAATGAATCTCTAATATCTCTTAGTTCTTAGTTTTTACCATGTTATTTACAAAGAGCCAATTTCACACAAACATATTAACAAAAATGTAATTAATATTCTCACTGTCTTCAGTTAACTCAGAACATTTTCGGCAGAGGAAAGCAGCCCATGAACCAAAGGCCGCAGAGATTCCATGGCACAGCTCCTATCTATCCATCCAGAAGGCAACACATTGTAGTAAATGAGTAATTGATTACATAGTCCAGTTCTGTAGCACAATACCATGCAATGCCTTAAATTCATATTTTTTTGTTATTTTTCCAGAATTATTGCTCATACTAAAATTCAGATACAAAAGAGAGTACCATAAGAGAAGAAAAATAATAGAAAAACATTTTTGTAGCATGTTAGGTTTTTACATTTTTTTGTTCCTATTTTCTTTGCTCATTTTAAATAAATATCTGCTTGTGAAATTTTCTTTGTATTTGAGTGAACCCTCAAAATGTATAAGCTTCAGTTTCCCAAAATCTGCATCCACCCTAGGGGAAAAAAAATGGATAAACTGCGACTTAAGATAATAGTGATTATTTCTGAACTATAAAATAATAATTTCAAAATTATATATACATATCCCTTAATTTTATATGTATACATATGCATTTTATTGTTACTTTTTAAATACTTATGTAATACCAAGAAGGGCTTTTTTTTTTTTAATTTAAAAAAAAAAAAGGCAGTGAGAGAACACGTAACCAAGTAAAAACTTAAAAAAGAGAAACAAAAACCTCTTCCTGACAAAGGACCTCAGAGAAAAGGTTGTTCAAATATTCTCAACCTACTTTGCTCACATTCACTCCCACTGCTCCGTATTTATTGTGGGTGCCAAGGAAACCTAAACCAGCTGTGCAGGAGGAAGGGATGCGGGAGAACCAAAGATGTTCTACTTCGCCTCATTCCCACAGTCAGGTATCCTGACGGCTAGCAGTGAAAATCCACATAGATGGAACAGGAATAATACCTCTCCTTTCGATTTCGGGCTCCATTCCGAACCTTCATGAAAAGCAAGGCTGTAATATCCGGTTTGCTTTAAGTTCTAAAGAGAACAGACCCTCTCCGTAGAAGCCAGACGCGGGAGCGGGAAAGGATAGGCGAGGGCAGCTGAGAACGTGTCCCCTGACTGCAGCGCCCGCCCTAGGTAAGTTCGCTGCTAAACTTGGTCTTCCGTGCATATAGCCGCTAACTAACTAACAACAACAAATTCCCAAACGCAGACTCCACGCTGGCAGGTCCCAAAGACAGCAAAAGAACCGGGAGGGTGCTAGATGGCGTGTGCCCTTTGGGGCGCTTTGCTTTGGCGGCAAAGCCACGGCGCGCACGCACAGTGTCCCCGGAATGCGCGGCTCCTCCTCTGGCGTCCCCCCACGTGTGCATAAAAAGCGCTGCACCGAAGGAGTGCATCCCACCGCACCCACAGAAAGGGGGATGAAGCCCCTTCTCAGACTGAAGGACCCCGGGTCGTGTCGCAGAGGCCCTGCGTAGGGTAGGGTCGCTCCTTCCACTTCCCAACGCCCTTCCCCCTCAAACAGGTACTGCCTGCGCCCTGCTGAGCTTTGGAAAAACAAAAAGATGATCCTTACCTTAGAGACAATTGGAATCTAAAATTTGGATTGTCGATTGTTCTTTTATTAATAACGTCCAATATTCTGAAAATATTACAAAGCTATATTACATGGAATAATTCTTTGGCATTCTTCCTACTCATTGTTAATCAACTGATAAAAATAACTGTGTGACGGAACTATATGGTTTTTTCATCATACACTGTTTCCAAATGCACAATCCCCGCAAATAATAACTGGCAGTATTTATTAAAAATAAAGGTTTTGAGCACTTAACCATCACTCCAGATAACTCGTACAGACAGTACCTTAGGAAACCAATGATCATTTATCTGTATATAATAGAACTATCGCATTCTACTTGTTTATTTTGGAGATAAAGGTTCTTCCTTTGCATGAAAAAAAATTTTTAATCATTTTGTAATATCATCTCTTCTCCAAAACTTTTCAAAATATTAATTATGAGAAGTCTATATTTCCTCCTCACACGGTATTACAAAGCTCATGTTTTACTTCTAATCTCTTCTCCCACCCATCCCTAGAAAAGAAGAGAAATTGCACAGAAGTCTGTTCAGAATCAGATTGATTTTTTTTTAAAGAAAAACTGTTTTAGTTACTGTATTAATTCTTGGTATTTCCCATTTACAGAACTTGTTGCTTCAATACTCCATGGCTTAACAGGCTCATTGTAGAAACAGTACATTAACTGTGGAAATTTTAATGTATTGGGAAGTTTTTGTTATTGCCCTGTACAGTAATGGATTAAGCAGGAATTACTTTTTTTTTTTAAACCCGTAACACTGATAAGAAAGTCAAGATTTACAGAGGTAGGTTCCTTTTTCAATGTCTCCCAGGCAGTAGATGATTAGAACTCTTAAGTGTTGAACTACAACATTTTCCCTCCCAAATCAGTGCTAACATCTGGTCATGTCTCTCTTTTGCCCCTACCTGACACTAGAGTCAGTGGTTCATGCTGGTTTGGCTTCTGCTAACTCTGGCTTCTCATGGGACAATTTGCTTTCAGTAATCATTGTCTCCTTGACACCAGCTTTTATTCGTGGGAAAGAATTGTCACCATTTTTCCCAAACCAATTTTTTGCCTTCTGGAATTTCACCCTGAGATCATGAACTGAGCCAAAGGCAGACGCTTAACCCGCTGAGCCACCCAGGTGCTCCTTAGATACTTATTTTTAAGCAATACTTGCATAGCATTTATTCGGTATCAAATATAATTTTAAGTGTTCTGTATGTATGTATTCTGGGATGTTTTTACTCTACTGGCCCTACAATTTAGTTACTATAAGAATTCCCATTTCACAGATGAAAAAAACAGAGGCCCAGAGAGATATCTCTCCAGGAATCCCACAGCTTGTAAAGATGGATCCAGTATTCGTGCCCTGGCAGTTGGGCTCCAAACACAGAGTATGATGCTGTCTCTGTCAGTCATCCTTGTTTCTCCAGGATCTTCAATCTTTCTCTCTCTGTCTCTCTCAATCTTATCTCCTTGCTCTCATTCTAATTAAATTCTGCTCTACATTTCCCTGTCTTTTACTAACACCTTTGACAAACCCCTTTTGTGTGCCTAAAAATGTATGCGTATTTGCCATGTAGTTAATCATCTTTGTTTCTCGGAAGAAACAAATAGACAATATTTTATATTCCCACAAAATGCGAAAAGCAAATATAATATTGAAAAGTTATGTAATGAGGCCTTCTTTATCCAGAAATCATGCTTGATTAGAGACTGATATTTCAATTAGTGTCTCAAACCAGCTAAGAAAATTGTAATTGTGTATCACCAACTGTCCCCAAATATACAGGATTATATAATCTAGAGCACTCAATTCAGTTCTCTCTCTTGAAGGACGTGCTTAATTGTGCCCAATGAGCATTAATTTACTTGTGGGAATGCCCTCATAGGGGTACCGTTATACATGAAAGCTCCTACCACTTTGGGTCCCATACTGCTTGAATGACTATTCAAGTAACCCCACCTTAGGCAGAGGGCTGGAAGCAGCGTGGGGACACGTGAATGTTACTAAGCATTATCTTAGACTAAAGGCACAGCAAATGTTCTTTGGCAGGTCTCTATCTTTTGGTATGATGGAATGTTCCATTCATTTAGATGAAAACAACCAAGGCAGAATCTAGCTCAGACATGGGACTCTGTCAGATCCGGGAAGATCCTTAAACATCTTTATAACTGGCTCTCTTTGTTGTAAACTTATAAATGAGAAATATTTTCCAGTTACATGAATGAATCCTGGACCCATATATTTCCTTAAGCACAATGTATAGAGATCTTGCATGTTGAGACAAGCTGCATTATTATTTCTTCTCCCTTCTTTTACGCTCACTCCCCCAACCAATCTGCTTCATGTTACTGCCCTTTCATGAAATCTGTCCTCATCACAGACACTGATTACCTCCATTTTGTCTCTTTCTTGGAATATTCTGTATATAATTCCACCCCCATTCCAATTCCAATTCCAATTCCAACCCCTATCCATTGCTGTGTATTTCATTCCCTGCTTACTTTTCTCCAGACCACTCACTATCCACTAACACATATCTTCGCTGATTTGTTTTGTTGATTACCTGACTGCCCCTACTAGTCTAGAACTCCACAAGGCAAGAATTTCAGCCACTTGTTCACTTCTGGATACTGAGCACCTACAACAGTACAGCACAGCTGCACTCAATAAATATTCGCAGAACTGATGAGTCACCATATTGTCCTGGAACTCTTAGAAACTCTTCTGATGACTCTTCTCATCTATCTTTATGTTTCATTCTGCCTTACCCCCAATATACTGGTTTTCTCAGGTCCCCATCTCCATCCTTTGCTTTCTTTGTTGTATTCATTTTATACATCTCCTGGGTATGGTTATTTTAAGATTCATTTTAAGATCAATAACATAAGAGATGAAAGTCCTCTGTCTCAAGCTTTGACACACTAACTAGGGTGCATAATTTACCCTTAGAAATGGTGTCTATATTCCATAAACAGAAAGCTGATAGGTGTACAGTTTATATGACCATCAGAGGGGATTTTGGGCTCTTGTGTTATATTGAACAGCTCTTCTGGATTACAGGTCACCATGGCATCTGGAGCCACCATGACGGCCCCCATCTGCCTGGTAGAAAACCAGAAAGAGCAGCTGACAGTGAATCCAGAAGCACTAGAGATTCTTAACAATATATCTCAGCCTGTGGTGGTGGTGGCCATTGCAGGGCTGTCTCGGACAGGAAAATCCTACTTGATGAACCGCCTGGCAGGACAGAACCATGGTGAGTATTGTCCTGGGACCGGGGCCATTTGCTTGGAATCACTGATAGTGCAGGCTGGTCATGGTTCTTCTAGTGTCATCTTAGGGAAGAGCCTAACTCCTCCCACTGAAGAAAAATTCTAGCTCTCACCCCCAAATCTACAAATTCAACCCAACCTTTCTACAAAATCTCGTTCTTTTATCTAGTAAGAAAGAAGAGTCTCCCAAACCTATCAATAGATCCCTTCTACTTGTCTTCTGGATCCCATCCACTCTTATCAGCTTAGCTTCGGCTATGATCCCTTCTCTTCCTTTCTTTTGCATCACTTTTGCCCAAACTACAGGATCATTCCCAGCAGCATAAAATTTTATTTTATTGTGTTGTATTAAAAAAAAATAGAGGAAAGGAAAAAGGAAGGAAGAGAGAGGAGGGAGGGAAAAACCTATTATTCCCAAATATCAAGGGAGCAAAGATTCATTTTTTTGTTCATAATAAATTTTGATAAATTACACTACCTTTCTTTCTGTATTCAGTATTTTCTATGAGTGAACTATATCTCACACAGAAAAGTATATAAAACAGTCATGTACTATAAACTTATTAAATGAAAAGTGATCACCTGCATAATCACTGCTCAGGTCAAGAAGTTTAACATTACCGAGATCGAAAGCCCAAACCACTTTTCACATTCCCATCTGTGGTCACTAATGTTTTTCATTTTCATGGCATTTATTAAAAATGGTTTCACTGTCTATGTATTTCAAAAAAGTTTAATTTGATCTGCTTTTAAAGTTTATGTAATTAGTATATACTGCATGCATTCTTTTGCATATCGATTTTCTCATCAAGTTTATAAAAATCATTCACTTTCTTATATGTATATGCAATTTATTTATGTTAACTGCTTTATAGTATGCAATCATATGAAGATATCACAATTTTTCCCCATTTATTATTAATGGATGTTGATATTAGTCAACAGATTTTGTTGTTTCTAAATTCAACTATCATAAATGTTTTTGTGCTTATATTCTGGTACTCAGCCTTCCCCTGTTGATTATATACAGAAATGAATTTGCAAGATCACAGAGTATATTTGTTTTCAGCCTTTCCAGATAATATCAAACCATTTTTCAAACTTGAAATACAATTCACATGATTACTAGCAGTCATGGAGATTTTTTCACGTCCTTATCACCCTCTGGTAACTGTATATTCATACGGCATATATCTCATTATAAGTCAATCTGAGAACTTTCTCACACTTATTTGGTGTTTGTATTTCCTATTTTGTTAGTGCAAATATTTTATTTCTCATTTATTTCCTTCCTCTGACCTCACAAAATCTAAAATTTTTATTTAATCCACAATATTCTTTTTTCTAAAGATTTATTTATTTAATTTAATTAATTTTTTTAAGATTTTATTTATTTGACAGAGAGAGACACAACAAGAGAGGTACCACAAGCAGGGGGAGTGGGGGAGAGAGAGAAGCAGGCTCCCTACCAAGCAGGAAGCCAGATGTGGGGCTCCATCCGAGGACTCCAGGATCATGACCTGAGCTGAAGACAGATGCTTAATGACTAAGCCACGCAGGTGCCTCAAAATTTATTTATTTTAAAGAGAGAGAGTAGGAGGGGCAGAAGGAGAGGGAGAGAGAACCTCAAAATGACTCTGTCCTGAATGTGGAGCCTAATGTAGGGCTCTATCCCATGACTATGAGATCACGACCTAAGCCAAAACCAAGAGTCAGATATTTAACCAACTGGGCCACCCAGGTGGCCCACAGTATTCTTTATTTTTTAATCATCTGTAAATGATCATGTAAAATGTGAGAAAAAAAATCAATTTATTTTTAAATTTATTTAGTTTATTTAAATTTTGTTTGTTTAATTTTTTAATAAGCATATAATGTATTTTTATCCCCAGGGGTACAGGTCTGTGAATCGCTAGGTTACACACTTTACAGCACTCACCATAAAACATATCCTCCCCAATATCCATAACCCCACCCCCCTCTCCCAACCCCCCTCCCTACAGCAACCCTCAGTTTGTTTTGTGAGATTAAGAGTCATTTATGTTTTGTCTCCCTCCGAATCCCATCTTCTTTCATTTATTCTTTTTCTACCCCCCAACCCCCCATGTTGCATCTCCACTTCCTCATATCAGGGAGATCATATGACAGTTGTCTTTTTCTGATTGACTTATTTCGCTAAGCATGATACCCTCTAATTCCAGCCACATTGTCACAAATGGCAAGATTTCATTTCTTTTAATGGCTGCATAGTATTCCCTTGTATATATATACCACATCTTCTTTATCCATTCATCTATTGATGGACATCTAGGTTCTTTCCATAGTTTGGCTATTGTAGACATTGCTGCTATAAACATTCAGGTGCACGTGCCCCTTCGGATCACTACATTTGTATCGTTAGGGTAAATACCCAGTAGTGCGATTGCTAGGTCGTAGGGTAGCTCTATTTTCAACTTTTTAAGGAATCTCCATGCTGTTTTCCAGAGTGGTTGCACCAGTTTGCATTCCCACCAACAGTGTAGAAGGGTTCCCCTTTCTCCACATCCTAGCCAGCATCTGTCATTTCCTGATTTGTTAATTTTAGCCATTCTAACTGGTATGAGGTGGTATCTCATTGTAGTTTTGATTTGTATTAACCTGATGCCAAGTGATGTGGAGCACTTTTTCATGTGTCTGTTGGCCATCTGGGTGTTTTCTTTGCAGAAATGTCTATTCATGTCCTCTGCCCATTTCCTGATTGGATTATTTGTTCTTTGGGGGTTGAGTTTGATAAGGTCTTTATAGATTGTGGACACTAGCCCTTTTTCTGATATGTCATTTGCAAATATCTTCTCCCATTCAATTGTCTTTTCGTTTTCTTAACTGTTTCCTTTGCTGTGCAAAAGCTTTTGATCTTGATGAAATCCCAATAGTTCATTTTTGCCCTTGCTTCCCTTGCCTTTGGCAATGTTCCTAGGAAGAAGTTGCTGTGGCTGAGGTTGAAGAGGTTGCTGCCTGTGTTCTCCTCAAGGATTTTGATGGATTCCTTTCTCACATTGACATCCTTCATCCATTTTGAGTCTATTTTTGTGTGTGGTGTAAGGAAATGGTCCAATTTCATTTTTCTGCATGTGGCCATCCAATTTTCCCAACACCATTTACTGAAGAGGCTGTCTTTTTTCCATTGGACAGTCTTTCCTGCTTTGTCGAAGATTAGTTGACCAGAGAGTTGAGGGTCTATTTCTGGGCTCTCTATTCTGTTCCATTGATGTACGTGTCTGCTTTTGTGCCAGTACCATACTGTCTTGATGATGATAGCCTTGTAATAGAGCTTGAACTCTGGAATTGTGATGCCACTAACTTTGGCTTTCTATTACAATATTCCTTTGGCTATTCGAGGTCTTTTCTGGTTCCAAATAAATTTTAGGATTATTTGTTCCATTTCTTTGAAAAAGAATGGATGGGATTGTGATAGGGATTGCAGATTGCTTTAGGTAACATAGACATTTTCACAATGTTTATTCTTCCAATCCAGGAGCATGGAACATTTTTCCATTTCTTTGTGTCTTCCTCAATTTCTTTCATGAGTACTTTATAGTCTTCTGAGTAGAGATCCTTTGCCTCTTTGGTTCGGTTTATTCCTAAGTACCTTATGGTTTTGGGTGCAATTGTAAATGGGATTGACTCCTTAATTTCTCTTTCTTCTGTCTTGTTGTTGGTGTAGAGAAATGCAACTGGTCTCTGTGCATTGCTTTTACATTCTGACACTTTACTGAATTCCTGTACAAGTTCTAGCAGTTTTAGAGTGGAGTCTTCTGGGTTTTCCACATATAGTATCATATCATCTGCCAAGAGTGATAGTTTGATTTCTTCTTTGTTGATTTGGATGCCTTTAATTTCTTTTGTTGTCTGATTGCTGAGGCTAGGTCTTCTAGTACTATGTTGAATAGAAGTGGTGATAATGGACATCCCTGCCGTGTTCGTGACCTTAGTAGAAAAGCCTTCAGTTTTTTTCCATTGAGAATGATATTTGCGGTGGGTATTTCATAGATGGCTTTGATAATATTGAGGTATGTGCCCTCTATCCCTATAGTTTGAAGAATTTTGATCAGGAAGGGATGCTGTACTTTGTCAAATTCTTTCTCAGCATCTATTGAGAGTTTCATATGGTTCTTGTTCTTTCTTTTATTAATGTATTGTATCACATTGATTGATTTGTGGATGTTGCACCAACCATGCAGCCCAGGAATAAATCCCACTTGGTCATGGTGAATAATCCTTTTAATGTACTGTTGAATCCTATTGGCTAGCATTTTGGTGAGAATTTTTGCATCTGTGTTCATCAAGGATATTGGTCTGTAATTCTCTTTTTTGATGCGATCCTTGTCTGGTTTGGGGATCAAGGTGATGCTGGCCTCATAAAATGAGTTTGGAATTTTCCCTCCATTTCTATTTTTTGGAACAGTTTCAGGAGACTATGTATTAATAATTCTTTAAATGTTTGGTAGAATTCGCCTGGGAAGTCGCCTGGCCCTGGGCTCTTGTTTGTTTGGAGATTTTTGATGACTGTTTCAAAGTCCTTACTGACTATGGGTCTGTTCAGGTTTTCTATTTCTTCATGGTTCAGTTGTGGTAGTTTATATGTCTCTAGGAATACAACCATTTCTTCCAGATTGTCAAATTTGTTGGCGTAGAGTTGCTCATAGTATCTTTTATAATTGTATTTCTTTGGTGTTGGTTGTGATCTCTCCTCTTTCATTCATGATTTTATTAATTTAGGTCCTTTCTCTTTTCTTTTTGATAAGTCTGGCCAGGGGTTTATCAATCTTATTAATCCTTTCAAAGAACCAGCTCCTAGTTTTGTTGATTTGTTCTATTGGTTTTTTTTTGTTTCTATTTCATTGATTTCTGCTCTGATCTTTATGATTTCTCTGCTCTTTCTGGGTTTAGGCTTTCTTTCTTGTTCTTTCTCCAGCTCCTTTAGGAGTAGGGTTAGGTTGTGTACCTGAGACCTTTCTTGTTTCTTGAGAAAGGCTTGTACCGCTATATATTTTCCTCTCAGGACTGCCTTTGCTGTGTCCCACAGATTTTGAACTTTTGTGTTTTCACTATCATTTGTTTCCATGAATTTTTTCAATTCTTCTTTAATTTCCTGGTTGACCCATTCATTCTTTAGAAGGATGCTGTTTAGTCTCCATGTATTTGGGTTCATTCCAAATTTCCTCTTGTGATTGAGTTCTAGCTTCAGAGCATTGTAGTCTGAAAATATGCGGGGAATGATCCCAATCTTTTGATACCAGTTGAGACCTGATTTAGGACCAAGGATGTGATCTATTCTGGAGAATGTTCCATGTGCACTAGAGAAGAATGTGTATTCTGTTGCTTTGGGATGAAATGTTCTGAATATACCTGTGATGTCCATCTGGTCCAGTGTGTCATTTAAGGCCTTTTTTTCCTTGTTGATCTTTTGCTTGGATGATCTGTCCATTTCAGTGCGGGGAGTGTTGAAGGCCCCTACTATTATTGTATTATTGCTGATGTGTTTCTTTGATTTTGTTATTAATTGGTTCATATAGTTGGCTGCTCCCATGTTAGGGGCATAGATATTTAAAATTGTTAGATCTTCTTGTTGGACAGACCCTTTGAGTATGATATAGTGTCCTTCCTCATCTCTTATTATAGTCTTTGGCTGACAATCTAATTGACCTGATCTAAGGATTGCCACCCCAGCTTTCTTTTGATGTCCATTAGCATGGTACATTGTTTTCCACCCTCTCACTTTAAATCTGGAGGTAACTTCGGGTCTAAAATGAGTTTCTTATAGGCAGCATATTGATGGGTTTTGTTTTATTTTTATCCATTGTGATACTCTGTGTCTTTTGATTGGAGCATTTAGTCCATTAACATTCAGGGTAACTATTGAAAGATATGAATTTAGTGCCACTCTATTGCCTGTAAGGTGAGTGTTCCTGTATATTGTCTCTGTTCCTTTCTGATCTACTACTTTTAGGCTCTCTCTTTGCTTAGAGGA
Organism: Mustela nivalis; assembly: GCF_964662115.1. Lineage (NCBI taxonomy): Eukaryota > Metazoa > Chordata > Mammalia > Carnivora > Mustelidae > Mustela > Mustela nivalis. Next base: position 72,898,381 of record NC_139029.1, on the reverse strand, counting down.
CCCCTTTCAATATTTCCTGTAGAGCTGGTTCGGTGTTTGCAAATTCTTTCAGTTTTAGTTTGTCCTGAAGGCTTTTTATTTCTCTTTCAATTTTCAATGATAGCCTAGCTGGATATGATATTCTTGACTGCATTTTTTTCTCATTTAGTGCTCTGAATATATCATGCCAGTTCTTTCTGGCCTGCCAGGTCTCTGTGGATAAATCTGCTGCCAATCTAATATTTTTACCATTGTATGTTACAGATTTCTTTTCCTGGGCTGCTTTCAGGATTTTTTCTTTGTTGTTAAGACTTGTAAATTTTAGGTGACAGGGAGTGGACCTCTTCTTGTTGATTTTGAGGGGAGTTCTCTGCGCCTCCTGGATTTTGATGCTTGTTCCCTTTGCCATATTAGGGAAATTCTCTCCAATAATTCTCCCCAATATACCTTCTGCTCTCCTTTCTCTTCTTCTTCTGGAATCCTAATTATTCTAATGTTGTTTCGTCTTATGGTGTCACTTATCTCTCGAATTCTCCCCCCTCATTGTCCAGTAGCTGTTTGTCCCTCTTTGGCTCAGATTCTTTATTCTCTGTCATTTGGTCTTCTATATCACTAATTCTTTCTTCTGCCTCATTTATCCTAGCAGTAAGAGCCTCCATTTTTTATTGCACCTCACTAATAGCTTGTTTTAATTTCAACTTGGTTAGATTTTAGTTCTTTTATTTCTCCATAAAGGGCCTTTATATCTCCAGAGAGGGTTTCTCTAATATCTTCCATACCTTTTTCGAGTCTGGGTAGAATCATGATGAACCTTGAGAATCATCATTCTGAACTCTAGATCTGACACATTACCAATGTCCATATTGATTAGATCCCTAGCCTTTGGTACTGCCTCTTGTTCCTTTTTTTGTGGTGAGTTTTTCCGCCTTGTCATTTTGTCCAGATAAGAATATATGAAGGAGCAAATAAAATACTAAAAGGGTGGCAAAGACCCCAGGAAAATGTGCTTTAACCAAATCAGAAGAGACCCCAAATCATGGGGGAGGGGGGAAAGGGATAAAAAGAAGTTTAGAAAAAAAAATTTTAAAAAGAAAAATATATATATATTAGAATGGTGACTTGAACAGGTCACCCACTTAATTTTGGGAGTATTTTGGTCTTTTAGAAGAAACTACCTCCCAAAATTTTAAAGAATGAAAAACATATATAAGGGTAAACACAATGAAGGGATGGAATATGCCTATAAAGATGGAAAAAAAATTTTTTTAATTTTTAAAAAAGGAGTTGATAAAGTAAGTTGGTTGGGAGAATAAAGAAAAAGAAAGTGGAGAGAATTTACTTGGGCTGGAGACTAGAACAAGCCCAGAGCTAGATTTAGGGTATATTTTGATCTTAGAAGAAGTTGTATCCCAAATTTTTTAGAAGAAAAAACCTATGTGTTTACAAAAAGTAAAGTTAGATACAATGAAGGATAAAATATCACTATGATAATGAAGGTTCAAAAAAGATTATTATTTTTTTATGAAAATGATTATTAAGATAAACTAGTTAAAAAACGTTAAAAAAGGAAAGAGTAAAAGTTAAAAAAATATTTAGCAGAAGAAAAAAAATTTTTTTTTAATTTAAATTAACTGCAAGACTAAAGAATCATGGAGAGAAAGCCATGAGTTCCATGCTTTGCTTTCTTTTCCTCTGGCTTTCCGCTGTTCTCCTGGGTAAGTGAACTTGGCCTTGGCTGGATTTCTTGTTGATCTCCTGTGGGAGGGGTCTGTTGTAGTGATTCTCGTGTCTTTGCCTGATGCGGAATTGCACCACCCTTACCAGGAGCCAGGCTAAGTAATCCGCTTGGGTTTGCTTTTGGGAGCTTTTGTTCCCTGAACACTTTCTGTAGAGTTCCAGAGGATGGGAATGAAAATGGCAGCCTCCCAATCTCTGTACCGGAGGAGCCGAGAGCTTGGGGCCCCACTCCTCAGTGCACCCTCAGAGAAAAGCACTCAATCACTCCTGTCTCCCTGGCCTCTGGCTGCGCTTGGAGAAAAGCGCTCAATCACTCTCGTCTCCCTGGCCTCCAGTTGTGCTCCGTGCTCACCCAGCCTGTGACCGGTTCAAGGTAACCCTCAGCTAAGAACTCACTCCTCAGCTCTGTCTCTGTAGCTGGCTTCCCCACTCTAATACCTGCGAGCTCTGTGACACTCAGACACCCCCTGATCCTTCCGTGACCCTGCGGGACGTGGGACCACGCTGACCCTGCAATGGGCTTCACCCCAGTTTAGCCTCTGGAGCAATGTCCCTCAGTGGAGCAGACTGTTACAAGTCCTGATTTAGTGCTGTGTTGGTCTGCTGCTTGCCAGGAGCCAGCCCCTCCCCCCATGTTCTATCTTCATCGCTTTGGATTCACTTCTCCACCGGTCCTACCTTTCAGAAAGTGGTCGATTTTCTGTTTCTGGAATTGCTGTTCTTCTTCTCTTTGATCTCCTATTGGATTTTTAGGTGTTTGCAATGGTTTGATAAGCTATCTAGCTGATCTCCTGCAACCTGATGTTGTCTCAGCCTGTTACTTCTCCCAAAACAATCAATTTAAAATCTCAGCCTTTTGTGCTCAGCAGGGGGGCTGCTTAAGATTCTCTCCCTCTACCTCTGCCCCTCCCTCTCCTACTGTGCGAGCACATGCGCTCATATACGTTCTCTATCTCTCTCTCAAATAAATAAACCTAAAATCTTAGCCCTTTCCTCTGTGGTTACAACTTAGAAGTCTACAGCATTTACTATTTTAGCTGGCTCAGATACCAATATTGATAACATAGTTTTTTTATTTGAAAATCAATGCCTAAAGACTTGATTAATTGTACAATTTTGAATCATCAGTGATAAGTGTCCCAGAAGTCACAAGAAGTCCAAAAGTGGTTTCTAGGTCTCATACAATGTCCAACACTGTGCTAACTACTGACAAACATTGAGTTTTCCCTTCAATGTTACAGTCTTTATAAAAATAAATATAATAGTTAGGGTCAACGTAGTCTGTTGTTCAGAACAATGTGAATGTTCTTATTGTTTCCTGATGTGGAGTTTTGTTTTTGCTGTTTAACTTAGTTGTTCCTTGTGGTTCTTACTGGTACTTTAGGAAATTTTCTCTACTATCCTATAGGACTTTCTGTCTCTTTAGAACATGCAGCTTTTATTTTCAAATGTATTAATTCCTCTCTGGCCCAACACCACTAGACGTTGAACTGCAGTACACTAAATTCTCAGGGTCCCACATACCCATCCATTTCTCTCCCTCCTTCCTCCCTTTCTCCTTTCTTTTTCAGTCTATAGTTTCTCCTTCCTTCTCTCTCCCATTTTACTTTCCAATCTCCTATTAGTTTCTAAGCAAATATCGTGTCTTTATTTTTCTTTTAAGGAAAATTCTTGACCAATCAGAGAAGGACACTTCCTTGTCTGACCCAAATAAATTCATAAGTTTTATTTAAGGGATTCAATACTAGCTAGGGAGTTTCAACAATTTCTTTTTCTTTTCCACTCAAGGTGACATCAATAATAACAAGGCAATTTCCCAGTGGACTGCATGGTCACAAGAGTCCATCCCTGCTCTAAATTTCTGGAAGCCTTCTAACTACATCAGAATCTCAATTCTGAATTACTCCCCTATTCCAATACCATACCCATTTTTCTAAATATACTTTTGGTTTTATTACCATCCATCTCAAAAACTTAAGTGATTTTCTTATCTAACAAATGCAGTCTACTTATCTAGGCATTCAGAACCTCACATTATGGATAACATGCCTACATTTCAAGATTCAGTCCTCACTGCTTTCCTACTAGGCAACTGTTGGGACAAAATTGGATTCAAGTGATAGCTCAGTGCTATCCTTCCCATGTCAGTGTTTTCTCCATTTAGAGGCTCTCCCTTAACAATAACCCAGATAAGGAAAAGGAGACACTACGTGAAGTGTGAACCACAAACACAGAGTTCTTGTTTCAGCCTCCTGTCTAACTCTACTTATGGATGCATGTTTTTTCTTTCTTCTTTTTTTTTTAAATTTTTTATTTTTTATAAACATATATTTTTATCCCCAGGGGTACAGGTCTGTGAATCGCCAGGTTTACACACTTCACAGCACTCACCAAAGCACATACCCTCCCCAATGTCCATAACCCCACCCCCCTTCTCCCAACCCCCCTCCCCCCCAGCAACCCTCAGTTTGTTTTGTGAGATTAAGAATCACTTATGGTTTGTCTCCCTCCCAATCCCATCTTGTTTCATTGATTCTTCTCCTACCCACTTAAGCCCCCATGTTGCATCACCACTTCTTCATATCAGGGAGATCATATGATAGTTGTCTTTCTCTGCTTGACTTATTTTGCTAAGCATGATACGCTCTAGTTCCATCCATGTTGTCGCAAATGGCAAGATTTCATTTCTTTTGATGGCTGTATAGTATTCCACTGTGTATATATACCACCTCTTCTTGATCCATTCATCTGTTGATGGACATCTAGGTTCTTTCCATAGTTTGGCTATTGTGGACATTGTTTTTCTTTTCTCTTAAGGGTCAACTAAAACTACACAAGTTGGTAGAGTTTACATTAAGCTTTCACCTGACCTATTTGAACCTCTACAGGTGCAAGTTGAATAGGGAACCCAAAGCATTTTTATAGAAATTTCTTAATCTGAATTAACACTAGATTGTCACCAAAATGGAAAAAACTCTTCTCCCTGCTGGGCCCTTACTTTCTTACAAGCTTCACCACTGTAGCTCCTGGGCAACCTGTACTCTCCACTGTCCCTGTATGTTATGGACTCCTCCCTTGCAGGTTTCCGCCTGAACTCCACAGTGAGATCTGAAACCAAGGGCATCTGGATGTGGTGTGTGCCCCACTCCACCAAGAAGAACCACACTCTGATCCTTCTGGACACTGAGGGGCTAGGGGATGTGAAAAAGGTAAGGCAGGGAGTTGAGAACCCTTCTTTGTTCTTGCTTATGAATTCATCACCTCAATTCAACTTCTGTGACATATCTCCACAAATAGTAAGTGTAAATTATAGATAATGAGGTTAGATTCTCTTACCTTGAACTTTTTTTCCTTGAGAACACACATATTTTGGTATTTGGAGGCAAGATATTCATCTTATTTTTAATGCCGGGATTAATGACACAATTTAAGCAGCTAAATCCAGGGCTCTCTGCTAAGTACTAGAGACACTGCAGCAAAGAAAGTAAAGACCCAGAGGCCAGCTGGGGAGATACCAGTACTTAATTCAATCAGTACAGAGTGTCATGGATTCAACCTCATTTTAAGTAAGGATTAGATTTAAGCTTTCCTGGTGAAATAACATTTAAAATATCTAAATTGTAACTCATCAGGTTAGAATTTAGAACATGTGGTATGATTTAGGTAGTGTTTAATTCTGCTTTCCTGGCCTTCAGTACCACTCACATACTGACCTGAGTCTCCTTCCCAGCCTTGTTGTCTACTCCCACACATTTACACATAGCTTCAGCCAAAGGAAATAATTCTGTCTTTGTATGATTGTGCTTTTCAATGCTGACTTGGCTTGTGTTAGTCTTTCTACCTGCATGATCTTTTCATTTCCACAAGTCCAAGTCCACAACTTCATCATTTCTTTAAAATCCAGCTATTTTTTAATTTTTAAAAATATCTTATTTGTTTATTTGAGAGAAAAAGAGAGCATGAGCAGGGGGAGGGCTGGAGGGAGATGGAGAAACACACTCGCTGCTAAGTATGAAGCCCGACACAGGGCTTGATCCCAGCACCCTGAGATCATGACCTGAGCTGAAAGCAAATGCTTAACCAATTAAGCCACCCAGGTGCCCCAACCCAGCTTTTTTTTTTTTTTTTTTTTTACTTACTGCCATCATTTCACAGTCAGAAATAATGTCTTGCTCAGAATTCCCAGGACACTTTTTCCCCCCATTTTTGGATTTACCCCCTTTTTCTTTTATATTTTAGCTTTTGGCTCTACTCCTGGCAGAGACCATTAACTTGGTTGCAGGTGTTATGTTTACTTATTGGTCAGTCAACCCCGAAAGTCAACTTCTTGAGGGCAGGGACTAGCATATGGAATTTTGCATCCACCTAACCAAATGCACCGCCTGGCATTTAGAAGAAACTCAAACAATAGTTGTTGAATTTAACTAAACAACATTATGTTTTTAATGTTGACCATGACACATCAAATTTGCTGTAGGAATAATTTCCTGTTTATTGGTGCATACCTACTATGTTCCAGTCACTGTGTTATGGAATGGAAATGCTAACAAGTAAATGAAGAGTGGACTCTCTAGTCTTTTGCTTTAATGTGCTTTCTAGGTCGACCCTAAGAATGACTCATGGATCTTTGCCCTGACGGTGCTTCTGAGCAGCACCTTGATCTACAACAGCATGGGCACCATCAATCACCAGGCCCTGGAGCAGCTGCAGTATCCTTCCAGGGACCAAACCACCAAGTTTCATTGAGCTTATAGGAATGGCAACTGAGACGGTCATCTTTCTTGTGACTTAACTATCATGGTTGAGGAGAAGGGAACATGAGACATAAGTTAATGTTTATAAAATTTGTTTTTAAATACAAGCTGAAAATTGTGGTATAAATAATTTCTCCTTCCTTAGCTAAATTCTCAGCTATGTCACTGAACTAACACAGCTAATCAGGGCAAAATCCTCCTCAACCTCTGATGAAGTTAAGGACTCCACTGAGTTTGTGAGTTTCTTTCCAGACTTTGTATGGACTGTTCGGGATTTCACCCTGGAATTGAAGATAGGTGAAGCCCCAATCACCGAAGACGAGTACCTGGAAGATGCCTTGAAGCTGGTTCCAGAGCATGGTCTGGGCAGAGGAAGTTTCAACAGGGGGTTGGGATCAACTAAGCCCTGCCAGTCAGCACTTGAATTTAATTTTGGTTTAATATTGGATTGAGATGCAGTCTTAATAGTGAGGGGTGATTGTTGAATGGCATTTGGTGATTGTTTTTCATAGATTATTACTTGTGAAACTCCAGCTGCTGGAGCAATCTCATTGAGGAAATTTAAGGACCAATGTTGAACCAAACGATTTTAGACCAAATAGGTATTGTGAAACATTTTTCTAGGTACTAGTGCTGTAACTTCCTAAACCCCACATACTTGGGCTCCTTATTGTGTGCTCCTCCTGTTCCATACTGACAGAAATAGCTCATCAGAGGAGAAGCTGGTAAACCTAGAATCACAAGAAATAAAAGGACCTAAATTTTGTTATGGAAAAATAGACAAAACATAAAATTTACCATTTTAACCATTTTTTAGGTTTACAGTTCTGTGGCAGTAAGTACATTCACATTGCTGTAGAATAATCACCACCCACCCACACCAGAAGTTTTCATCTTCCCCATCTAAATTTCTCTATCCATTAAAAACTAACTCCCTGGGATGCTTTGGTGGTTCAGTCATTAAGCATCTGTCTTCAGCTCAAGTCATGATCCCAGGGTCCTGGGATTAAGTCCCACATTGGACTCCCTACTCAATGGGGAGTCTGCTCCTCCCTCTGCCTCTTCCCTCAGCTCATGCTCTCTCTCTCTCTCTCTCTCTCTCTCTCAAATAAATAAATAAAGTATTACAGGAAAAAAAGACTAACTCCTTAATACCCCCCACCCACAGCCCTTGGCAACTGCCATTCCATTCTCTGTCTCCATATAGGTACCTCATACAAATGGAGTCGTATGCTACTTGTCTTTTTGTGACTGGCTTATTTCACTAACCATAATGTCCTAAAGATTCATTCATGCTGTAGCATGTGTAGATTGTCTTCCTTTCTAAGACTTAATAGTATTTTTTTGCATTTATATAACACATTTAAATGACCTAATTTTAAAAATATATTTCATGTTTCTATGAAATATTCTATGAATATTTTACTAGTGCCCAGATACTTACAAATTTCAGAGAAAGGATATTTATATAGTAAATATCCAGGAGGAAAAATGTCCTTCTGGTAACACTTTCAGATTCACATTGATCTTCCTTATGATTTCACATTCTTCTTTCTCACAGTCTTGTACATTTTGTTACCACTTTAATATTATTAATTTACTACATGTAAATTTTACAAACAGTTTATTTTTATTTTATTTTAGTAAGGTGAATAACTGATGGCACATGGAAGTAATACATACTTCTGTTTCATCATTCATGTATTCATTGTTTCAAAGAAATTTATTAAACATCTGACTACTCCCCAAATCATTCTGTGAAGCACTGTCAAGTCAGATATAGTTTGATATAGACAGTGTTAAGGTTTCCAATTACTTTTAAGTTAACCTTACCTTAGAGATGTTTCTGCTAAAATAACTCCAAACATATTTATTTAGTGTGATTTTTTTTTACTCTGAATTTTAGACATTTTTTTCTTACCTTGATATTATTCATCCTCCACCTGATATTTTAACAAGCAATATCTTACTCTTCTTTTGGTATTATTTTATTTTAGGGTCCATATTTCATATCTAATATGGGGACAGTCAAATCACAAAAGGAATTCTTACCACTTTTTTTTTTTGGTCCCTCACTAATTTGATAAACATTTAATGAATATGTCAACCACTAAACTCCATAACAGTACTAAGGAAACCAACCATAACTTGCTTCAGTTGGGACTGATGTCCCTCCTACTCCCCTATTTCCTTGGCTCTGCTCGATGTAGAAATGGAATTCCCTTGCCTGTGATGATGGCCCAGATTGATTTGAAATGATTGGGTTAAAGGAGATTTATAGGCACAGGAAATGCCATAATGCAAAGATGCCTGGAAATGAAAGTTCTGACTCCCTTACCTAAAGACCACTTTTCAATGATCAGTTTTTTTCCATTTTTGCAGGCACAAATCCCAAAATCCAGAATTCCAACATGCCCAGAGAGTGTATCAGGCAGTTCTTTCCAAAACGGAAATGCTTCGTCTTTGACCGGCCTACAAGTGATAGAAATCTCTTATTCCATCTTGAGAAGGTGCCAGAAGACAAGCTGGACAGTACTTTCCAGGAGCAATCAAAGAAATTCTGTACCTATATTTTCAATCACACAAAGACCAAGACCCTAAGAGAGGGAATCACTGTCACTGGGAGCCGTAAGTCACCTTTGTCCCAAAGCATGTCTCTGTGTCAATGTGTGGTGGTGCTTTGACAAGAGCCTGGATTTGTCAGTAATTTTGTTTACATCTGTGTGTAACTATGGAGAAACAGATTTCATGGCCTGAAAAGAAAACCATGTGTGTTGACTCATTAAATTCTCCCTGTGTGAGGGTCTGCTGAGACCTGATACACCTCAGGAACATAAGCCACTAATCCTAAGGAGACAAGATGGTGTTAAAGAGAGGACATCTGTATATTGAGAAATCCTATGGGATAACTTCTTGTCTTGAAGGAGATAGCAGGTTATTTTGTAAATTTACATGAGTCAGGTCATAAAGAGCAAGCTATGAGTTCCTGCAAGACCACTGAGAAACAGAATTATGTGTCATCTTATGTGTAGGACAGGCTTCGTGGGCATGTAACTTACACAGTCCTATAGTATCCTGTGTGGAGATGGACCCATACTTTCTTTAAGATCCTCTATCCCTATTTTGAATTCTCGATCATGTTCAACTAGGAGTTCACATTTTTGTTTTGTATCAGGGCACACACATTATGCTGCTAGTCTTGTTTGTGTCTATTACTTCACCTATGTAATCTATTCCTTTACATTCTCATGAATGGGAAACCATTTTTCCAGCAACATAGGTGCATATTGTATAGTTGGTAATTTAAATTGTGCTGTGACAAAATGGAGAACAATAAAAGAAAGAACAGGAAAACAATAATGCTGTTAAAAGGAATAGATTCCCAAAAGGAGAAAATAAAATTTCCTTGTAGATAAGGTGGAGTTTTTTGTGATCTTAGAATGATGCTTCATAAAAACTATAAGCCACTGATTGAGACCTTGTTATTTATGCTCAAATTCCCTGGCTTATATAGGGCTGGGGACTCTGTTGAAAGCCTATGTGGATGCCATCAAGAAAGGAGCAGTTCCTTGCTTGGAGAACGTGGTGACAACTCTGGCTCAGCGTGAGAACTCAGTGGCTGTGCAGAAGGCAGCTGACCACTACAGCGAGCAGATGGCCCAGCGAGTGAGGCTCCCCACAGACACACTCCAGGAGCTCCTGGATGTGCATGCACACTGTGAGAGGGAAGCCATTGCAGTGTTCATGGAACACTCCTTTAAGGATGACAAGTGGGAATTCCAGAAAAAGCTGGTGGTAATGTGTCTTAGCATTTATCCTTCCTGATTTCTGCCCTTCCAGATTCAGGCTTAGAGTACATTTTTTTCCTACTCTGTGGCTCATCTAGCTCTCATGGTTGACAGAGCCTGGGTTCTTTTGAGTGACAGGGCTCTACCAGGTTACTGTTCACCTTTTTACTAAAAGGTGGACATTTTATTAAATTTCTATTGCCACATTTGAAAAATTACCCTTAATTTATATAGGCTCACAATTCTGTAGGTCAAAAGGAGGCATAAGATGGCAACATACTCTGCTCAGAGACTGCTCAAAGTCTGCTCACAGACTGGAAACAAGATTTTGGCCAAAATGAGCTCTCAGCGGCAGGCTCTGGAGTGGTTCCAAGTTCATTCCTGTTGTTGACTGGATCGACTTCCTTTTGATTTTAGGACTCATATTCCCTTTATTGTTGGCTTTCTGACAGGGGGTGCTTCCAAGCTTCCAGAAACATTTTTCATATACCTCCATGTTCTCCTTTCTGCTTCAAGCCAACAATGATGCATCAAATTCTTTTCATGTTTTAGCTTTTTTGATTTCCTGCAGATAACTCTCAGAGCTCATGTTCTTATCTAAGACTTCTCCACCTCTATCCTCTAGTTATCTCCATTTCTTATTTTTTTAAGATTTTATTTATTTATTTGACAGAGAAAGACACAGTGAGAAAGGGAACACATGCAGGAGGAGTGGGAAAGTGAGAAGCAGGCTTCCTGCCAAGCAGGGAGCCCATTTCAGGGCTCAATCCCAAGACCCTGGGATCATGAACTGAGCCGAAGGCTGACCCTTAATGATTGAGCCACCCAGGCACCCCACTTATCTCCATTTCTTTACATCAACTCGTACCATACAATAAAGCCTAACTACTGTAATAAAATTCATCAAGTTCACTGAATCCTGGACTGTGGAAGGAGTATACATCAGAGGGAAAAAATCTTAGGGGACAATTTAATTCTTGGGGACAACTAATTAGCACCTTCAGTGGAAATGGGCACATTCAGTGGAAATTTGTCTCAGTCTAGTGAAAAAACTTCTTTGTTCCTGTTGAAGACGTGCCAGAAAGTCTGCTGTATTGTAATTTTCAAGAGCAGAGGAAATGTTTATTTCTTTTTATTTACACACTCAAATTCTTATTAGAAGAATTTATGAAGAGTTCCAAACTCTGTTCAGAGTACACTTTAGTCTTTACCAGATGATTGAGTTGTTGGGAGGGCAGGGGTGTTGAAGGTGCATTGTCATCCTTAGCAACACAAATTCTCTGAGGAAACTCTACTTTCAGCTATAATTCAACTTTCTATTGCTGACTGTTAATGGATGGGTCACTTTTAATCATACTACAGCAGAAAGAACCATGGAGTTCATGTCTTCCAACCCAAGGAAGTAAAGGGACTTTCCACAGGGCACACCTAGAATTAGTCAGAACTAGGACTAAAAGTCTCTTGACTCCTGGTCTGCTCCATGTTCCAATCTACTCTTAGGTGATTGGGATGTTTTTCTAAGAGGATGACATTGGACTTTCCCTTCTAAGAGCTTCTTTCTATTGGATTTCTCTACATTTCCCTGGCAGGACACCATTGAGAAAAAGAAGGAAGATTTCTTGCAGCAGAATGAAGATGCCTCTTTCAAATATTGCCAGGCTATAATGAAGCAGCTTTCAGAGCCTCTGAAGAAAAGCATTTCAGAAAAAACTTTCTCTGTTCATGGAGGACATGATCTCTACTTACAAGCAAAGAGAAAGGTTGAACTTGACTATAAACTGGTGCCCAGGAAAGGAGTTAAGGTAAGGAATAAAGGGAAAAAGGTTGAACAGTAGAGTGGAGTTAGGTGGTCTTTGTTGTTCCTCCGGAATATCTAAGACTCCAGCACCAATTATGGGAAAAAATCAGAGTGAGCCAGTAAGTCCGAATTTTCAGATTTTATACCTACAATTAATAGGTACTCCTGTAGATACCAGAAATTAAATTCCTCCCAAAGAAAGGATTTACAATCATGAATTCAGGTGACACAAAATACTTGATTCATTTATGAAACGTGTTAATATTTGGCTAAGTCCCTGGGGAATGCAAGTATTAGAGACACAACTTGCTCTCAAGATGCTGAGGATTTTACCAAAGATATGGGCAAATAGTGAAGAGGATAGGGTAAGGTAAAGGTTATACTGGTATTCAAAGATACTAATGATGATAGTGATGATAAGAATGGTTAACACATTGAGACTAACTTTCTTTACTGCACATGGTCTTAGGTGCTTTTGTTGGATTATTAATTTAATCCTCAGGGTAATATTTTTTTTGCAGCCTCTTATTATCCCAATATTTTTATTCATAAATGATATTTTATATGAAATTATAACAGATACTACAGTTTTATTTTTGGTGCACATTGTACTACATAGTATAGAAATGATGATACTATACTCATGAGCATTATTGTATATGTCCTCAGGGTAATATTATAAATTAAGTATACTACTATCTACATTATGCATTTGATAAATGTGATGCAAAAAGATGTTAATAAATTGCTTAAGGTCATATGAACAGTAAGTGGTGGAGCCAGTAGGGCAAATCAGTATCTTGGTGGCCATTCAAAGCTCTGATTGCGGTTTAAGAAATTATACAGAAGGTAGTTCCTAGAAGTTTAAGATGAAGTATTTATAGATGCTTTGTTGAGAAAGGCTAGAATAGCTTCCAGGAAGAAAAAAAGAATATCCCAAAACAAGTAAACAATAGGTATAATGTATTTGTAGAATTATGAATGTGATTGGCTATAACCCATGGTGGGATTGGGGACAATATCAGTGAGAAAGTGATCTCAAGAACTAGGAAGACTATGATAGAGTTTTCCCATGATCATCAATAGACTTGGAATTTATACTGTGGACATAGAAGGAAGGGAATTACTCAGGGATACACAATTTACAGGGTTATATTTGGAGTTTTATTGAACAATTATTTCCATAGCGGGAGACTAGATCTTTGTTGCCTGATGTGTATTTGCTCCTTGTTGGTTCTTCAGGCAAATGAGATCCTCCAGAACTTCCTACAGTCACAGGCAACAATAGAGGAATCCATCGTGCAGTTAGACACAGCCCTTAATAGAGGAGCCATGGCCATAGCAGGTACAGGGGAGGGTTTGGCTTGTGGTGGAATGGGTAGGTTCCTGCAGGGACTGCTGGCAGATCTGACCAGAAGACCTTCTTGCAGCAAAGAGTAAGAGTTTCCTCTTGTGCCACAGAACACATGTTCTGTTCAGTCAAATCTGAAAATAACAAGACAAGTGATAGTTGCACATCAGCCGCCAGGCAGAGCCTATATCTTCACACTGAGAAACCTGCCAGCAGTGTGGCCATTTGGTGAAATTACAAATTTCCCAGTCACCATTGCAAAGTCAGTTTAGTCTCTGAGCTTAGGAGATCAGGTCTCACCTGTTCTTTTGTTCCCTTTAAAAACTTTCATGGGTCAGTGGAGCGGGCCAAAAAGGAGGCAGCTGAGAAAGAACAGGAGCAGCTAAAACAGAAAGAAGAAGAGCAACGGCAAAAAATGGAGGCTCAAGAGAGAAGCTTCAGTGAAAACCTGGGCCAGCTGGAAGAGAAGATAAAGAAGGAAAGAGAAAACTTTCGGGTAATGCTGGAAGGGATGTTGAAGCATTATCTGCAGGTAAATGGCCTGGATTGAGACAGATTCTCACTCCTCAGGAAAAGAAAAATAAAATTTTAAGCAAAATTATCATCCAAGAGGGAAATGCAAATGGCATATGATTTACTAAGTGCCTGAATCCATCTGTATTCTGCTGTAACCCTAAAAAGCATATTATTCCTGCCCTTTCTGCAGTGCTAGACTTCGGAGTATATACGTAACATCCCTTGGGAAAGTGGGTTGCTATTTGTGGTGTTCATGCAATGGTCCCATGAACCCCAGTTGGGTAGAGTCTTTGTCTTCTAGTCCTATAGAGAACCATTAGAGAGATCTGAAATAGATCTATTTTGTCTTGAAAGTAACTGATTAGGTCTGATATGAAATGCAAGACACTAAAATTTCTAAAACTTGCTGCCTTTGTTTCCAGACAAATGCAAGACACCAAAGGTTCCTAAACTTGCTCCATCTGTCTGAATATCCTGGGATTACTATAAAATATAGAGGAACATCTTTCCTTGGTCCAACCTGGAGCTTGATAAGCAATGCTCTATACAGAATCAGCAGTTACCGCTTTTTATTTGATGGTTTGTGGCCATGTGTCCTCAAGTGGAACTGAGAATTAATTAGAATTAAAATTGTACTGCTACCCAAAGAGCATCATTTGGGCTAAAGTGCATAGTGGAAAAAGTTCTCAAGTCTGATCTAGCCCCAACACCTACCCATCCCAGAGAGAGAGTTGTGAGGACATCTTAGGAAGTTACAAACCATGGATACTTTCATTATCCAGGTCAAAAAATATGGACACATTGGACATCTCCCAAAGAACAATCTAAAGTGGTAAAAAAAATAGACACCTTTGTTTACTGTTGACTGTGTCTTGATAATTAGAGATCTTAAAAGGTGGGCTCTTTTCCTTTTATAGGTCCAAGAAGAATTGCTTAATGAAAGATTTGGAAAGAAGTCTGAGGAATTGAATAAGGAGATAAATCGACTAAAAAAAGAGATTGAGACAGCAAAAAAAACTGATTCACTATTGATTTCAAATGCAATTGAAGTGGCTGGGAAAGTATTAATTGTTGCACTACCTGAAATTTTTAAGCTATTCCATGAAGGGAAGACAGTTCTCAGTGAAAAAAATTAAATGGGCTTAGATTTCTTGTTAAGCATATTATAAAATGAGGTTTCTTTTGCATTAATAATGTAATACTGTGCTCATTTTTGAAATACATGTGTTATGCCACTTTCACACAACACATTTTCACACAACTTCATTTACTTTCACACAATTTTATTTATGCTTAAAAATAAAAAGTGATTACATGGGGTGCCTGGTGGCTCAATTGTTTAAGCATCCAACTCTTTATGTCAGCTCAGATCATGATCTCACAGTCATGAAATGGAGCCCTGTGTTGGGCTCTGCACTTAGCAAGGAGTCTGCTAGACATTCTCTCTCTCCCTCTGTCCCCCCCGCCACTTGCGTGCTCTCCCTCTTTCTCTGTCAAATACATAAATAAATCATAAAAAATGGTTATAAAAAACATCAGCTCTTGGCATACAAAAGACAAACAATTTTTGATTGAATAAACTATTTTTTTAAAGATTTTATTTAGTTATTCATGTAAGAGAGAGAGAACACTAGCAGGAGAGAGGGGCAAAGGGAGAGGGAAAAGCAGACACCCACCCCCTGCTGAGCAGGGAGCTCCATGCAGGGCTCGATCCCAGGACCCAGAGATCATGACCTGAGCCAAAGGCAGATGTTTAACTGATTGAACCACCCAGGCATCTCTAAACTTCACTTAAAGATATATTTTAGGGGTGCCTGGGTGGCTCAGTGGGTTAAGGCCTCCGCCTTTGACTTAGGTCATGATTCCAGGGTCCTGGGATCGAGCCCCACATCAGGCTCTCTGCTTGGCAGGGAGCCTGCTTTACTTCCTCTCTCTCTCTGCCTGCCTCTCTGCCTACTTGTGATCTCTGTCTGTCAAATAAATAAAATCTTTAAAATATATATATATATTTTTTAAATGTTACTGAAAAACACAAAAATTTATAACAATGAATCAAAGTAAATATACCAATACTTATAAGACATATATGAGATGTGTATATGTATATGTACATGTATATGTACATGATTTATACATGTACAAGTGTACATGTACATTTTTTGAAAGTAGACAAATTTGTTTTACAGTATACATGAAAAAACTACAAGCAATAATAGCCAACGCAATTCTATAAAGAGAAAAATAAGGAAGGGCAAGTATCTCTAATTGTATGTTAAAACACCTCAATAATTAACATAGTGGTCCTGGCACCTGAATATTCAAACATCAATAAAATACCATTGAAAGTTTAGATTTCAACAAATATTCGTAAAAGAAATTTATTATATAATAAATTTGGCACTTCATGTTAGTGAAGGAAAAAGTGTTATTCCATAAATGGAATTTGGACTAGATGTAGCCATCTGGAAAACAAAAAAAAAAAGTTGGAGTCTACCTCTCTCCATATACCAAAACAAATTTCAGATGTACCAAAGATTTTAAAAGGAAAATTAGATAATAAAAGATTAAAAAATGGTTTCATCATAGCAAAGTCCTTTGTCAGTGTGGAGTGAAGATAAAAACAATTAACATATCCCCCTATATAAAAATAATGAGGTTATTCATAGAAAAGATAAAAACAAAGACAAATAGAAATATGGACATAAATTCACAATTTATATCCCAATGAGAATATTTCATTAAGCAATAAAGAGTCCTTATAAATCAATGAGGAAAGATAAACAACCCCACTGAAAATGTGTATAACTCTAAGTCAAAAATATAGTTTATCAAGTCTTCTAATGAGAACTATGTAAAGGAAAGCCATCAGCTACCCGTTTCACTTTCCTGATTTGCAAGAAACAACACGTTTGACAGAAGACTAGGTTATAAGAATAGGGAGAAGCAGGAGGGGTCTGTTACTCGAACAGGGAACTATAAAGCACAGAGATGCACCCATCTTGTTTTCATTGGGATTTTTCAGTAAAGCCCGAAAATTCTAGCCCCTAATTTCTTTTCAAATAAAAATGCACTTAGAAAGTCTTCTGGAATAGGCTCCGAGTTCTAGTTCAAAATGATAATATGAGTAAAAGAGAAGGAAATTTTTCTTCGAGATCAATCGTATGGAATTCTTTCTAGCTGTCTAGTACTTTTGATTCTGCTATGACTAGAATGAATTCCTTCTGATTTTACAAGTTTCACATGTTTTATCTTGACTCTAGGTTTTTGCACCATACATATGCTTGTTAATGTAACCCTGCTTTCTGGGGCACCAAGATGGCATCCGCCTTGGGCTCAGATCATGATCTCAGGGTCCTGGGATGGAGCCCCACATTAGGCTCCTTGCTCAGCAGGGATTCTGCTTCTCCTTTGCCCCTTCCTCTGCTAGTTATCTCTCTCTCTCTCTCTCAAAAATAAATAAATAAATAAACAAGCAAACAAACCAATAAAAATCTTAAAAGAATAAATAACCTTGGTTTCTTACTTGATGTTCTTTATATGGTAGCCTCTATTCTTCCTTCAGATCTCCTGTTCTTCCTTCAGATTCTCCTATTTCCTGACTTCCCGAGACCAGATGAAGTGACCCTTCTCTATGCTGCCATTGTGCCTTGTCACTCCTCCCATAGCACTTTTTATGTAATTGTAAAATTAAAATGACCTATTTATAGCTGTCTCCTCCTCTGTCTCTTGCTCTTGGGTACTTGGTCTTCTTCTTCTTATCTTAGCTCCCACCACACTGATCTCTGGGGTCTAGATACAAAAGATACAGCAGTTTCAATCCCTGGAAAAAGGCTTAACTGACTTGAGCTACTGGACCTTCCATACATTGTGTCTTATTCATACAAGGGTAAACAGGTCCTGTTCCCTTCTCCTAATCCATTCCATACCATAAACTCCACAGACTTCATTATTTAGCCAACCCTTATGCCATAGAAGAGTGCTTCCTGTGTTAAATCACCAGCTCTGAAGATGATCCTTAGAGACGAGGGCAATTCACTGGCTCACTAACCACAGGAAGGCATAAATTGGAGTTAGCCTCTGAACACATAGAGCACACTGCTTATTCTGAAGTATTTTATTCCTTTTTTAAAGATTTTATTCATTTATTTGAGAGAGTGAGTGAGAGAGAGAGAGAGAGAGAATGAACAAACCTGGGAAAGGCAGGGGGAGAAGCAGACTCCCTGCTGAACAAGGAGCCCAATATGGGACTTGATCCCAGAACCCAGGATCATGACCTGAGACTAAATCAGATGTTCAACCAACTTAGACACCCAGGATCCCCAATTTCTGAAGTACTTTAAAGTAAGTAATCACTTTAATAAAATAATTTACCCCAATTCCAACCTATTGCTCTCATGGTTTCTCTTTCATTTGGTCACCAGGAAAAGGCATCCTTTTCATCCAGCAACTATATGAAAAGTTCCTGGTGTGTATCCAAACCAGGGATTGGTACAATCTATTATCCCAAGAAGTCTTTTCTATCCAAACTATCGTACTATAAATAACTCAAATATGTCCAGTTAAACCCTAATGTATGACAAAGTTTTTTTTTATAGTCACTGCTTATTAAATAATTATCTAACCAATAAATATCTAATCTAAAAGCACTAACCCACTACATAGAAGCTACTCAGAAAATGTCCTTTTCCCAGGAAAGGCTTGGGAGGGTATGCAGGAAATTCAGTTCCTTTATAAACAAAACTCACAGGAAAATTCGGCTCTTCCTAGAATTATGTTTGACTGCTCCCTATAAACAATAGACTTCACTTATCAGAAGAAAAAGCAAGTAATTTCTTAACATTAATTCTATTTTCAAGTATCCCTGCCCTTATTTTCCTTTCCAAGCTCACCTATAATAACAAGAAACAGAGTTTCAAAATTTGTCCTAAAACTGACACCAGACTTTACTTTCATAAAAAAGATGGAGATATTAAGAGTCACTTATGTTTAGTCTCCCTCCCAATCCCATTTTGTTTCATTTTTTCTTCTTCTACCCACTTAAGCCCCTTGTTCCATTTTAGCAAGAATCCTACTAAGTCAAGTTAGCTAGAACCTCTCACTCTTGATACATGTTCATCCTCAATATCTGATTGGGTTCTTTATCTTCCACCATCCCCCAGGTGATATCTGATCACACTGGCCTACCTTTACCAAAAAACATGTAGTCAGTTAGCCAAAATCCTCCCCAGCCCTGATGATTCCTCTTAGTCATTTTCTCTCTGCTGACCTCCCCTTTTCTGCCTCTTGGTAGTAAATTCCCACTTTTCCTTACATTTGGAGTTGAGCTCCATCTCTCTTACTACCACAAAATCCCACTGTACTGAACCTATACCTATCATGATGTCCTAATTGGATAAAATCTTTAGGACCATTTTAACAAATATCATGAACAATTTTTTCAAGCACTGTGATTCTGCAAGAGGCTAACTTCTATTAGTTGCCTGTGACATAAAAAAGGCAAAAGTTCTGAACATGCTTTTTTGTTTTGACACAAAATATTTATAATTAAAAGACCCAAGTGCTACGGAGTGCCTGGGTGGCTCAGGAGGGTAAAAGACCCAAGTGGCCTTTTTATTATGATACAGACTTTTGCTAGAAATTTTGTTTTTACATTTTAAACTGTTCAATAGGAACAAAACAACACTAACAATGCTCTTGAAGCTTTCTTATGCCCCTTTTTCTATCAGAGCTCTCCTCTCCTACTAAATGTTGCCCATTTTCCTGAACTTTATTTTTTTAATTTTTAATTTTGGTAAACTACACATAACAGAAAATTTCCCATTTTAACCATTTTAAAGTGTATAAATCGGTAATGTTAAGTCATTCACATCATTGAGCAAGCAATCTCCAGGATTCTTCACCTTCACTAACCACAGGAAGGCATAAATTGGAGTTAGCCTCTGAACACATTTCTCCTACGCCCCAGCTCCTGACAGTCATAAAGCTACTTTCCCTCTCTGTGGATTTGACTACCTCCTGAAATTACCTCTTACAAGAGGAATCATACACTATTTGTCTTTTCGTTACTGGTTTGTTTCACTTAAAATAATTTTCTTAAGATTCATTCATGTAACAGGTGTCAGAATTTTCTCCCTTCTTAAGGTTGAATAATACCAGATTGTGGGTGTATACATATCACATTTACTGTAGGTGGACACTCAGTTTGCTTCTACCTTTTTATTATTGTGAATAGTGCTGCTGTGAGCATAGGTGTACAGATATTTTTGAGATACTAAATTCAATTATTTTGTGTATACACTCAGAACTGGAATTTGTAAATCAAATAGTAATATTTTAAATTTTTTGAGAAACCCCACACTGTTTTCCAAAGTGGTTATACCATTTTACATTACCACCAACAGTGCACAAGGGTTCCCTTTTCTTCACATCCTCACCAGGGCTTATTATTTTTTGTCTTTTTGCTCAAAGCCACTCTGGCAGGTATGAAGTGAAATCTCATTGTAGTTTTGATTTGCATTTCCCTGATGATGAGTGATGTTGAGCATCTTTCCATGTGCCTATTGGCCATCTGTATGCCTTCCTTAGAAAATGTCCATTCAAGTCTTCTGCCCATTTTTTAATCCGGTTACTTGGATTTTTCATATTGAGTTGTGTATTTTTTTACCAATTTGAATACTACTCCCTTATCAGATTTGTAAATATCTGTTCCCATTCAGTAGGCTGCCTTTTTGTTTGTTGATAGTTTCATTCACTCTGCAAAAGCTTTCTAGTCTGAAGTAATCCCATTTGTTTATTTTAGCTTTTGTTGCCTTTACCTTGTCCATTGTTACAGTCTTTGTTTTAAAATTTATTTTGTTTTGGGGGCTCCTGAGTGGCTCAGTTGGTTGAGTGTCTGACTCCTGGTTTCACTCTGGTCATGATCTCCTGGGTGGTGGGGTCAAGCCCCACGTCAGGCTCCACACTCAGTAAGGAGTTTCCTTGAAATTCTCTCTCTTCATCCCTCCCCCTACTCACATGCTCTCTCTCAAATAAACAAATAAATAAATAAATAAATCTTCAAGAACACTATTTTGTCTGATATGAGTATTGCTATTCCAACTATATTTTCATCTCCATTTGCATGGACTATCTTTTTCCATTCTTTTTAGTCTGTGTGTGTCTTTAAATCTGAAGAGAGTCTTGTTGGCAACATATAGGTGGGTCTTGTTTTTTATACACTTAGCTACCCCATGTCTTTTTACTGAGTATTAAGTCCACTTACATTTGAAGTAATTATTTATAGGTATTATCTATTGTAATTTAGAAAATTTTTTTCTGATTATTTTTGTAGTTCTCTGTTCCTTTCTTCTTCTCTTGGTTTCTTTCTTGTGGCTTGATGCCTTTCTTTATTGTTATTTTGAGTTTCCTTTTCTTTAAATTTTTTTGTGCATCTATTGTAGGTTTTTGGGTTGTGGTTACCATGAAGTTCCTATCTATCTATCTATCATCTATCATCTAACTATCACAGTCTATTTTAATCTGATAGTTACCCAAGTTTGAATGCATTATAAAAGCACCTAATTTTTAAATCCTTTCCCAAGTTTCATGTTTTTAATGTGGCATTTTACATCTTTTTATTTATCCCTTAAGTACTTATTGTAGTTATAGTTAGTTACTTTTACTATTCTTTTTCTTTAAGCATTTTTTTAAGCTTTATTTTATTTTTTCAGTGTTCCAAGATTCACTGTTTATGGATCACACCCAGTGCTCCATGCAAACATGCCCGCCTTAATACCTACCACCAGACTCACCCAACCTCCCAAACCCCTCCCCTCCAAAACCCTCAGTTTGTTTCTCAGAGTTCACAGTCTCTTATGGTTCATTTCCTCCTCTGATTTCCCCCAACACCCTTTTCCTCACCTTCCAATCTCTTCCATGTTATTCCTTAAGCTCCACAAGTGAAACCATATGATAATTGACTCTCTCTGCTTGACTTATTTCACTCAGCATAATCTCCTCCAGTCCTGCCCATGTTGATACAAAAGTTGGGTATTCATCCTTTCTGATGGAGGCATAAAATTCCATTGTATATATAGACCATATCTTCTTTATCCATTCGTCCATTGAAGGGCATCTTGGTTTTCTCCAGAATTTATCAACTGTGACCATTGCTGCTATGAACATTGCAGTACAGGTGGCCCTTCTTTTCACTCCATCTGTATCTTTGGGGTAAATACCCAGTAGTGCAGTTGCAGGGTCATAGGGTAGCTCTCTTTTTAATTTTTTGAGGAATCTCCACAATGTTTTCCAAAGTGGCTGTACCAACTTGCATTCCCACCAACAGTGTAAGAAGGTTCCCCTTTTTCCACATCCTCTCCAACATTTGTTATTTACTGTCTTGTTAATTTTGGCCATTCTAACTGGTGTAAAGTGGTATCTCAATGTGGTTTTGATTGAATCTCCCTGATGGCTAACAATGATGAGCATTTTTTCATGTGTCTGTTAGCCATTTGTATGTCTTCTTTGGAGAAGTGTTTATTCATGTCTTCTATCCATTTTTTGATGTGATTATCTGTTTTGTGTGTGTTGAGTTTGAGGAGTTCTTTATAAATCTTGGATATAGGCCCTTTGTCTGTAGTGTCATTTGCGAATATATTCTCCCATTCCATGGGTTGCCTCTTTGTTTTGTTGACTGTTTCCTTTGCTGTGCAGAAGCTTTTGATCTTGATGAAGTTCCAAAAGTTCATTTTCGCTTTTGTTTCCTTTGCCTTTGGAGACATGTCTTGAAAGAGTTTGCTGTGGCTGATGTCAAAGAGGTTACTGCCTAAGTTCCCCTCTAAGATTTTGATAGATTCCTGCCTCACGTTGAGATCTTTTATCCATTTCGAGTTTATCTTTGTGAATGGTGTAAGAGAATGGTCAAGTTTCATTCTTCTATATGTAGCTGTCCAATTTTCCCAGCACCACTTATTGAAGAGACTGTCTTTTTTCCACTGTATGTTTTTTCCTGCTTTGTCGAAGATTATTTGACCATAGAGTTGCTGGTCCATATCTGAGCTCTCTACTCTGTTCCACTAGTCTATGTGTCTGTTTTTGTTCCAGTACCATGCTGTCTTGGTGATCACAGCTTTGCAGTAAAGCTTGAAATCAGACAACTCTTGGAATAATTCTCATATGACATCTTGTGAGAATGTGTGCATTTTCATTGTGTCAGGAGACTGCAAAAATTCTAAATTTTCATGGTACTTCCAATTCAGTCTTTTAAAAATCAGTAATTTTTAGTTGATTTCTTCTTACCTTTGTGCTATGTCAAAGATTTAAAACTTGATGCGGAATGTCTCTTCTAAAGAAATTGGTGTGTTGAGAATTCAGTTTACCTGTTTGCCATGTGTTGTCAGTTCCTAGATGTGTAAAACATTATGACTTTTTAGAATATCTGGTCCTTTCTGTAAGGCCTAGAGAAAAAGAAGAACTCATACATTTTATTAATATGAGTTAGAAGAACTCATTCACTTTATTAGTTACTACAATTTTACCAACCTATTAATCCTTGCCAAAGACCAACATTTTGGATGCTTTGACTCTATTTCATATTTGTTTTCTATTTTATTAAATTCTTGATTTTTTATTTTTCTTTCTTACATGTTTTGTCCACTTTCTAACTTCTTGAGATTGGTATTTAACTAATTCTTCCTTCATACATGAGTTTAATTGATGAATCTCACAATGAGAAGTGATTTACTCATACCCTATAAGTTTGATATAAGGATTATCAGTATTTTTCAGGTTAAAGTATTTTAGTCATTATCATGAAGTCTTCTTAGACCCACAGTATTTTTTTAGAAGTGGAATTTTTAAATTATATTTGGGTATTTCCATTTATCCTTTCATTATGGTTTCCTTACATGTATCAAGGTAAACCATGCTTTAGTTGGTTGAAATCCTTTGATCCCAAAAAATATTTTTCTACCACATTTTAGCAAAATTATTTATGTAGTAAATAACTATTTGTTTAGTTTTGCTAATCATGATGCTCAAATCTTCAATATTACCGCATTTTATAGGTTCAATCTAGCAAATTGTCACAGAAGTATTGTAAATGTTTCTTTATAATTGTAGTCTCCTCTATTCTTATAGTTATTCCCATTTTTGCTTATTTGAGTCTATATTTTGGAAAAAAATTTAAAAAGTTAACAAAAATTAACAGTTTTAAATCCTCCTAAAAACTGGGATTTTCATTATTTTCTGCATCACTCTTCATCTCTAGGCATACTTTCTTTCTTAATATATTTTTCATATGACTCAAGCCAAAGACAGCCACTTTAACTGACTGAACCACCCAGGCATCCCTGCTCTAGAGTTTATGATATATGTTTAAAACTTATCCAAATCTCCTTTCAAATAATATTATATTTTACCACTTCACAAGTAGTATTCTTTAAAATAAGAAAATAAGCCTAATTCCTCCTCCCCATTCCTTGTGTTGCTGCTGTCATTCTCTTATGTACTTAAGTATACATAGCATATATCTATATCTATATCCATATATATATATATAATACATACCAAGATATATACATAAGCATATGTAATCAAATATATTGTTGGCACTGTAATTCTAACTGTTCTCATAGATTAATTACGAATAAGAAAAATCAACACACGTCTTTTCCAGCTGAAAAAATGCAGTCAGCAGATATCAAAACTGAAACTGCTTTACCTTGTGCTCTCTGGAAGGGCTAGTGCATCCATAACTTTTTGTTTTTCACAATGTGTCGCAGAATGTTAAAATGAGACTTTTCCTAAGAACTTCAAATAAGTTCAGAAGCTGAATACACTAGGTGCCAAATAAAAACATTTCTAAAACAACATGATAGAATATTATTTTTGGAGTTAAATGAATAGTACATGAAAAACACTTTGTCTTTGTTACGTAAAACTTCCTTAACCTCCATCAGTTTAGGAAAACATTTGTAATGATTCTTCCTTTGCCAATATTGTGCTCCTGTTACTTAGAGTTACAAAATATAATTATAAATGATTTTTTGCTTTGAAGTAATTATAAACAAGGAAAACTTAGAGAAAGCCTCCAAATTTATTTTTTTCTTTCATTGCTAAATACTAATAAAAACATTTTTTTCAAGATTTTATTTATTTATTTGTCAGAGTGAGAGAGAGCACAAGCAGGGGGCGAGTGAGTGGCAGATGGAGGGAGAGGGAGAAGCAGGTTCCTCACTAAGCAAGGAGACTGATGAGGGACTGATCCCAGGACTCTGGGATCATGACCTGAGCCAAAAGCAGACACTTAACCAACTGAGCCACCCAGGCGTCTGTAATAAAAACATTTTGCTATAAGAAATATTATATTGTGAATAAGATCGAGAGCAGAAGCAAGATGGATGTGTGCCATTAAAGAACTTACACCACACAAAGATGGTATAAAAAACATGATGTTCTTAGTTCAGCCTGGGTTCAACTCT
Source organism: Mustela nivalis (assembly GCF_964662115.1). Taxonomy (NCBI): domain Eukaryota; kingdom Metazoa; phylum Chordata; class Mammalia; order Carnivora; family Mustelidae; genus Mustela; species Mustela nivalis. The sequence goes on along the minus strand of NC_139029.1, from coordinate 72,872,999 downwards.
CAAAATGGTCAACTTTAATTTTAAAACTTAAAAAAAAAATCTGGCACTATAACAGACTTTCAGCTCTAAATATTGTAAGATTCTACAGTATAAGATGAGTTCATGATGACTCAGCTAGAGATTGTATTTTTCTCGCTGTTCTTACAGCTAACAGTGGCCATATGATTATGTTTGTATATGAAATAAGTATAGAAGTATAGTTTTGTCATTCAAAAGTCGAGGCCAGAGAACTTCGAGTTTATAATACACCAGTCCCTTTTTTCCTTCCTATTGTACCATCACAGATGTAGCAGCCATCAATGTTTGACCTTGCAAAGGAGTACATGCCTTAGTGGTGGAGAAGGAACCTGCACCTTGAATGATCTGGTGGAGCAATGTTTCCAAACAAACTTACAGTGGAAGGACTCTAACATCTTTAAATTGTTCGATAGCCTCCAAAGTGATCTCTGTCTCCAGTATCCCCACTTTATAGTCTCTCTCCTGCTCAGAGGGATAGGTGAAAACTGTAAACTTTAAAGCATGTCTGACAACACTTAAGACTTCACTGGGTCTGACCCAGATCCCAGCTGATCTTTCAACCTCATCCTCAATGCTATCAGGACCCTGGATGATTCTTAGTATTGCTCACACCATTGTATATTTGCTAATTTATTTCCTTTGTTTTAAAATACACTTTGTCTAGTCTTTCCTCAATCAAATCTGAGTCATTCTTCAAGATCTAAAAGTAATGCTACCTCCTCTGTGAGGCCATCTAAAATCCTTCTGAATATAATCAATTGTTGCTTTTGCAGACAACCAAGTAGTTCATTTGTCACGTTACTTAACACCCAACACATCTTACATTATGTTACAATATTTGCTCCAAAGATCCACCAAAAGAGAGAATTCTGATATGCTCTAAAAATACCCAATAGCGATGGGTCCTTTGTTTGGATTATATGTTTCAGCGGGAAAAAAAAATACTGTCGTTCAATTTTAATAATATCAAGTAAAGGCAATTTTAAAAGGACACCCAGTTTCACCAGTGGTATAAGTAGGAGTATATTTTTATATACTATTAAGAACACAATATATAAGTTCATATTGAAAGACAAATTGCCCATAAAACTGTAATTGATTTCAAAAGAATATGGTAGCACTACATTACATATGAAAGGGAAAGGGGGATTTAAAATTTCCAATGTGAAATTTTATTTTCTGATATTTTTATACAGTTTTGTCATATTGGTGCTATAAATAGCTTTATAACTTAATGAAATTTATTTTTAATTTTTTATAATTTAATAAAATTTTTGTTAGCATATAGAAAGTGAGTCTATAACCATCGGCAGGTACTTAGTTTTTACACTATTATTGCCAAAGAGCCTATTTCACACAAATACAATGATGAAGATGGAACTGACAATGTCTACTTAATCCACTCAGAAGTTTCTGAAAATGTAGCATTTGCCAGCTTTTTAAAATGTGATGTTGGTTATGATTTCTTTGCTTATTTCTAATAAAAATTCACTGTTGACTTCGTATTTTTCTATTATTCAGAGCAAACCCCAGATTATATAAGCAATATGCCCCCCCAACTGCCTTCATCGTAGAATAAACGGAGAATAAAATAACTGCAAGAACTGGAATAAAGGGGCGCCTGGGTGGCTCAGTGGGTTAAGCCGCTGCCTTCAGCTCAGGTCATGATCTCAGGGTCCTGGGATCGAGTCCCGCATCGGGCTCTCTGCTCAGCAGAGAGCCTGCTTCCTCCTCTCTCTCTCTCTGCCTGCCTCTCTGCCTACTTGTGATCTCTATCAAATAAATAAATAAAATCTTAAAAAAAAAAAAAAAGGAACTGGAATAAAGTGGGGCGCCTGGGTGGCTCAGTGGGTTAAAGCCTCTGCCTTCGGCTTAGGTCATGATCCCAGAGTCAGGATGGAGCCCCGCATCGGGCTCTCTGCTCCGCAGGGAGCCTGCTTCCTCCTCTCTCTCTGACTGCCTCTGCCTACTCTCTCTCTGTCAAATAAATAAAATCTTTAAAAAAAAAAAAAAAGAACTGGAATAAAGTACTAGTGATTATTTGGGGATGATATACGTATTTTTATCGTTATGAAAGAATACTTACATTAGTAGCGAGAGTAGTTCTGTAAATGGGGGAAAAAGAAAAAAGAAATGAGGAAAGAGCAAGAAGAAGTTAAAGAACAAAACAGAACAAAGCTGTGCCCTGACGGGAAGACGCCCCGGGAGACAGGCAGCCTCAGGCCCCGCCGCCGCCGCACTCCCGCCGCGGCCTCAGTTTCCCGACCAAGGCCACGGAGCCGACTGCGCCTGCGGCGCCCGCCCGCCTTGGGCTCCGGGACAGCTGAGGCGCAGGCACCGCACGCACCTGCCGCGCGCCTCGTCCCACACGCCCGGCTGTCCCGCCTCAGTGAACAGGCGAAATCCCCCCTCAGTTAGCGCCGCAAAAACTGTGCGTGTACTTTCGATTACGGTGCTCCGCGTCCCCCACCCACGGCGGCATGGCTGTAATATCCGGCAGCTCTCCCGCTTCCAAAGGGAACAGGCAGTTTCCTGAGAAGCCAGACGCAGGCGGAGCGCCTGAGGGGAGAGGGAGAGCGCCCGAGAACTTGTGCCCTGACTGCAGCGCCCGCGCCACGTAAGTTCGCTCCTAAACTTGGTTTTGCGCGGCCGTTTCGGCTAACAAACAAGAGCAGCACAGGCCCAAGCGCAGGGCAGCGGGAAGGCGGCGGGAGGCCGGCGCGGGGAGCTTAGCTCCCGCCGCTCAGTTTCTCCCGAAGACCGGGGCGCCCGCGGGGCGACCCCGGTCGCGCCGCGTCCCGGTAGGCACCGCACCCCTCAGGCGCCACGGGCAGCCGGGCACGGGAGACGCACAGGTGCCTGCCGCCTGCGCTGCGGAAGGGGACTGAAGTCTTCCTCGGGCAGGATGGAGGCACCTTCCACTCCCGCCGTCCGTCCCCTAGGGGCGCTGGGTGGTGTCCTCCCTCCTGAGACGTGTCCTGCCTGCCCCCTGCCGGGCACCGGGAAAACAGCCTGGATGGCCCTTGTGTCACTGACCACTAACATCCCGGAAGACGACTTCTTGTGTGTGTGTGTACTAGTAACACGTAATATTCCGTAGAGACAGCAGTGGTGTATGGAGTTATTCAATCTCACGCGAATCGATTGTTAAAAATAATCCTACGGTTTAAGCGTGTTTATCCTGCACTGTTTATAAATGTGTGTTCCATACACAAACTACATCAGAGTATCTTGTAGTATTTGTTGAAAATACGGATTGGGGGCATTTTTAACCATCATGCGAGATGATTCTTATAGACCATAACTTTTGTAAACCATTGACTAACTCCGTCTAGTAGAACCATCTCATTCTATTTCATTTGGATTTAGAATCATCTTAGCTTGGATACCTCAGTCCTGCTTTGCAGCTAATAATAATAATAATAATAATAATAAGCTTTGTAATCCATATATTCCTCCCCAAAAGTTTTAAAAATATTAAGTCCAAGAAAAGAAATCTGCAATTTGTCCTATAGTAACACCAGCAAAACTCTTGCTTTACTCCGTATTTTTTAACTCTCTAGCACCTAATGAACTGATTTTTTTTTAAGAAAAGGATTTTTATTTAGCCTAGATTTTTGGTAATGTACCCCTGATAAAATGTACTGACACAGTAACTCATTGCCCCGGTTGCTAATTACAGAAAGAGTATATTAGCTGTTGAAAATTAGAAGTAATTCATTGACAGCCTATTTATTGTTAGTCTATACAGTTATGGATGAAGAAGGAATTATTATTTTACCCTTAATATTGATAAGAAAATCAAGGCTTGGGGCACCTGGGTGGCTCAGTTGATTGGGCATCTGCCTTAAGCTCAGGTAATGATCCTGGGATCCTGGGTGAGTCCTGCATCAGACTCCCTGCTGAGTGGGGAGTTTCGGTCTCCCTCTCCCTCTGCTGCCCCTCCCACCCCATTCCGCTCTCCCACCCCCTCCAGCTCATAAATCTTAGAAAGAAACAAAATCAATCCAGGCTTACCCAGTCCCTTTTTCAAGGTTTCACAGACAGTAGGTTTTGAACCTTCTAAGTTGAACCTGATAGCCTGACTCCAGAGCCGCTGGGACACCCAAAGATGGCTCTGTGCTCCTCCTGCTGGCTCCCCCTGCATCAGTGACCTCCATGTCAGCCCTTTGTGCTGTGCCTGTTCTTCCTTCTCCTGAGATGTACCCTTTCCTTGTTTGCATCCGTCCTTGTTTCCTTCGCACTCACATTGACTCCTGGATGAGAGAAGTGTCACTATTTCTGTCCAAAATGGTCCTTCACGTACATTTGGAATTCTATCTTTTCTGTCTCCTCAGATAGGTACAATGCACCAGCCATGGTTTTAAGTTGTCATAACTGTCATGAATTATTTAATACTCCCAGTGACCTATAATGTAGTTACTATTAGTATTACCACCTTATGAGATTACTCACAGAGGCACAAAGAGATTATGTATTCTTTTCGTGGTCAAACAGCTAGTAAAGAATGGATCCAGTATAGGAACCCAGGCGGTCAGGCTCTAAACACAGCATATTATGGTGCCTTTCTTCAGTTGTCACTCTTATTCCTGCTCTAGTTTTATTTCTACTGGAGCTCACCCCCTCTATTACCAGTGCCTTCAGACAGCTTTGTATTATAAGCTGAAAGGCCTGGGTATTTGCCATGCAGTTAATAATTTTTTGTTTCTCACAGGAAATAAATGGACATGTCTAATTTCACAAAATGTAGAGACAAAACAGAATGTTGAGAAGTGTATGCAAAAGCTTTCTTTATCCTGAAGTAATGCTTGGTTGCTCTTTAGTATTTCATTTAGTATCTCAAATGAGGTAAAAGAGTTGTTGTTACATGTTGACAATAGTTTGTCCTGTATGATATAAGATTGAACTTAAGTATTGTACAAACTTACAACAATGGCACAGGAAGCAGATGCTCAGTCGTGTGGAGGGAGCTCAGCTTTGACTTATGGGCTAAACTTTGGGGCACGTTTGAGCCTGACAGTGTCTTCCACTTGGGCTCCAGGACTGCCTCAGTCACTGTCAAAGAAACACCTCCTTGGATGGAAAGCTGGAAACAGTGGGAACACCACTGCTCAACACTGTCGTAGAAAAAATAAAGGGAGAGTCAAAGCTGCATGACTGATCTCTCTCTCTATGTCTCATGAAATGCTCTACTCACTGAGAGGAAATTATTCAAACTTCCCCAGATATGGGACTCTGTCAGATATGGGCAGAATCTTAAACATCCACACAACTGACTCACTTCTCTGTAAGCCTATAAACAAAAATAAAACATTATAAAGCATACAAATGTCCTTTTCTTCCAGTTTAATAAATTCTCTTTTAAGAGAGAGCTCCATTCTTTGCCACTCTCCTCTCATGTTACTCAGGTATCCACCCAGGCTCTTTTCCCCAGCAGTTCACTGTTTTCATCAAGCTCACTGATAACTTCCATTATGTCTCTTTCTCAGGGAGACCATCACTGACTACCCTATTTATGAATTCAGCCCTAACACCTCATATCCCTATTGCCTGCTTATTTCACACCCTGATAATTTTTCTCTAGAATACTCATCATCATCTAACATTTCATATATTACATGTATCATATAATATGTATGTATATGTTTATATATATAATTTATATATGTAATATATTTTGCTTATTAGAGGTCTTCTCCTAACAGAATAGAACTCCATGAGGAAGGAATTTATATCTATTTTGTTCATTGCTGAATACAGAGCACCTAGAATAATGCCCAGCACATGGCAGGTATACAACACATATATAAGTTAAATTAATGATTATTCACAACCTAAGAATATCTTTAGTCCTTCTCTTATATAAACTCCACATATTTAGTCTTTCTGGTCACTTCCTCCTTCTTGATACCCACACCACCTACCCTTCTGAGACACATAGGCTTTTGGAACTCATTTTATGTATTCATCGTGTGGGAGATTAAAAAAAACATCCTTGCTGTTTTGATGCATATACTACAACCGCTCATATCTTACTTTACCCATAGATCTTTCTCCTAGTTGCACATCAATTCAAATGAGCAAATGCTCATGTAGTGCCCAGTAGGTGCTAAGAATTGTGGAGACCTTACCTTCACTGAACTTAGTGTTAAAAGATTCAAGTGAACATGACAAAGTATGGGTTGAATGCTTACCAGCCTGTAATGCTTTCATTCAGGTCTCCACAATTCTATTTAATGTCTATGAGTCTATGAGTATATCAGAACTAAATATTTCTAAAAATTTCAACACCCACGAAAAACAGACTTGTATTTTTCTTTTTGACATTTACCCAGGTGTCCAAGGTAAAAACCAAGGAGTCACTTTAGATGCCTCTCTCTCATTTTAATCTTCCAAGTCATCACACATGCTGTCTCTTCTCATGTTTAACCCTCTCCCTCAAAAGAAATCTTTTGATTTCTTCTTTCAAGCTATATTAGAGCACCTTTCTTTTACTGGACACTATGCCATGCATATGTCTATCATGGCATTTCTCTACTTATGCTGCCTGACTATTGCCTGTCTTCTCCAGTATACCCTAAGCTCTTAAGGTATAATTGTAGTAACTGAACTCTGAGCTGAAGGGATGTGTGATCATCATGATCAGTTATCCACGAGATATCCTTAAAGGAAGGTGACCTAGCCTCCTTCCTCCTTTCTTCTTCTGCTGGTTAGAAGGGACATGTGATGATAAGTCAACTTGTACCATGAAATGGCATTGTTAAAAGATGGCTAAGCGAGAAATAAAAGGAAACTTTGCCCCTGATGACTTTGTGAATTATAATCTTTATCTTTGTTGACTTGTGACAAAGGGTAGTACACTTTCAGCTTTTTAAGCAGCGGCTTTCTAGGCTTTTCTGTTATTCGTAGAGGAACCAAAGCCTAGCTAAGATAGATTCTAAAGCACTTTGAAGGTTGAAACTCTATCTTACTCATTTTTAGATACTGATTAGGTAATGAATTAGGTAATAAGTTAGACTGGATATCAAAGTTATGCCTTTTGTGGGGCACCTGGGTGGCTCAGTGGGTTAAGCCTCTGCATTGGCTCAGGTCATGATCTCAGGGTCCTGGGATCCAGCCCCACATTGGACTCTCTGCTCAGCAGGGAGCCTGCTTCCCCTTCTCCCTCTGCCTGCCTCTCTGCCTACTTGTAATCTCTATCTCACTGCCAAATAAATAAATAAAATCTTTTTTTAAAAAAGAGTTATACATTTTACAAACTGTAAGATGAACTGAAGTCTCTAGTGAGACATACACCTTGTAAATAGAGGGGTTGGTCTGGAAATAAATTGGTGGCTTGATGACTGTGCAGGAATAACAGGATCTGTTTAGATCACACTATGTATTATAATGACTTCATACCTAATGAGTCAATAGAGAACCCTGCAGTTTCCCCATCAAGAAACTTACCTATTTGCTAAATGTGTATTTGAGGAAATTAATTCTGATAGGTTAGATTTTGGAGTAGTTAGTGCAGTGAGATTGCTATTCAACTCTTGCTTTTGCCACTAACTGACCATAAAGCCTCTACCAATCCTTTAACTTAAATATCTGTACTATCATTACTTTATCCAGTAAGAAAAGATAAAATTATTTAACTTCCAGGGATTCTTTTAAGGAAAAAAAGATATATACATATATGTCTTTTTTCCTTAAAAAATCTTTTAAAAGATTTTATCTGTTTATTTGACAGAGAGATAGCACAAGTAGGCAGAGCAGCAGGCAGAGAGAAAAGGTGAAGCAGCCTCTCTGCTGATGCAGGGCTTGATCTCAGAACACTGAGATCATGGCCTGAGCCAAAGACCGCTGCTTTAACTGACTGAGTCACCCAGGTACCCCACCTTAAAAATTTTTTTACCAAGGCTTTTTATGCAGAGGAATTCCTGAGCAAGAACATTATTTTTAGAGAACAGAATCACTGGAGACAAATGATACATATGTGCCATCATAGATAACGCTGGGGATTATGGGCATGTTAGAAGAAATCTGTGATCTACTGGTGGCAGGCTGTATACTTCTCCCTTAAAAACATACAAAACATAGGAAGTAGATATGCACGTTCCTTGGATAACCATTAAAGATGACTTTGGGATCTTACATTCTACTGTGAGGCTCTTCTGCATTTCAGGTCACCATGGCATCTGGACCCACCATGACAGAACCCATTTGTCTAGTGGAAAACCACGGAGAGCAGTTGAATGTGAATCGAAAAGCGTTACAGATTCTTGACAAGATTTCTCAGCCTGTGATGGTGGTAGGCATTGTAGGGCAATACCGGACAGGAAAATCCTACCTGTTGAACCGCCTATTAGGACAAAACCATGGTGAGTGTTGTCCTGGGACTGGAGTCATTTGCTTGGAACCAGCGATACTGCAGATTGGTGATGCTCCTCTGATGTCATCTAAAGGAAGAGGCTGACTCTACCCAATAAAGCAAACTTGTAATATTGACCATCTAATGAACAACCTCAACCCCATTTGTTCATAAAACCTCTTTTCTCCAATAATGAATGCCATTTTCCACACCCTATTAGAGATCCAACCCCCCTCCCCCAGCTAGTTCCTCTGGATCCCATCCACTCTTCTCAGAAACTCAGCTTCTACTACTACTTCCTTTCTTTTTCCTGTATCACTCCTGCCAAACCTGTAATGTCATTTCAAGAAACTTCAAATTACTTTAATATTTACCACTTTTGTTAGAAGAGGAAAGGAAGAGAAAAAGGGGAAAATCTTTTTTATCCTATATGTCATTAGAGCTGCCATTTTATTTTTCTGCTCCATGTCAAGGCAAAATTTTCATAAATTATAACCCCTTCTCTCTCTTTTTTTAGCCTTTTCAAATATGTAAACTTTAACACATACAGAAGAGTACCTAACACACAGTGTACAATAAAATGAATAAAGTGAACACCTGTGTAACCATGGCTTGAGTCAAGAAATAAATCATTGGTGGGGCATCTGGCTGGCTCAGTTGGTTAAACATCCAACTCTTGATCTCCACTCAGGTCTTCAGCTCAGGATAATGAGTTCAAGCCCTCTGAGCCTGAGTAAGCTTTTATTTTAAGCCCTACTTACAATAAAAATTTAAAAAAAAAAAAGAAAAAGAAAAAGAAAAAAAATCACTGTCAACACCCAAAGGCCCAAACCATACACTCTCACACTCTTACTAGTGCTCACCGATGTTTTGATTTTCATGATACTTATTCCTTTGCTTTTTAAAAATGGTTTTATAGTCTATGTTTGTATTTCTAAAGCATACTTTATTTTGGACTGCTTTTAAAATTGATATAAATGGAATTTAATCAAGTTCTAGTCTCAGATCACAGCTCCAAATGTGAAAAATGTCATTCTTTTCCATTCCTGGTCCCCAGCATTTACTCCTAGAACTTGTACCTCTCTTCCCACATAAAACAATTCCACACTTAAAGAATCTTGATGGGGACAGAGACTACCTCCATCCATAGAGGGGAGAACCTACTTTACCAGTCTTGCAGTTGGACATGACAGGAAGCTTCAACAGTCATATGACCACCTGCAACTCTGACTCAAAACATGTGATAGACACACTGGGACAGTGTCCGTGCATTGGGCACAGGTGGTCTGAGCAGTATCACAGTAGTGTCATGCAGCCATCAGGGGCTGCAGAGATAGCAATCCTAGCCTCAGTGTCCAGTGTCAGTGCTGTGGACAGTAGCCAGACACTGGCTCTGTGTGCGCCTCCATTAAGGTCCAGTGTTGATTCTGCTACCGCCTGCGTAGCCTCAAACCTGTATTGTGGTTTTCCTGGAAATAAAACAAGGTCCCATTTAAAAAAATTTTTTTTCTCTTTTCAATTTTTTATTTAAATTCTAGTTAACACACAGTGCAATATTGGTTTCTGGAGTAGAAGTCAGTGATTCATCACTTATATACAACATCCACTACTCATCACAAGAAGTGCCTTCTTTAATATCCATTTCAATACCCATCACCTAGCCCATCTTTAAGAGTCTCTTATGGTTTCTTTAAGAGTCTCTTATGGTTTGTTTTCCTCTCTCTTTTTTTTTCTCCCTCCCATATATTCATCTGTTTTGTTTCTTTAAATTACACATATGAGTGAAATTATATGGCATTTGTCTTTCTTTGACTGATTTATTTTACTTAGCATAATACATTCTTAGCTTTGTCCATGTCCTTGAAAATGGCAAGGAATGAAAGTTTGACTTCTTCCTAGCCCATTCAGTTGCCTTTTATTTCTTTGTGTTGTTTAGTTGCTGAGTGGCTAAGACTTCCAATACTATGTTAAATAATAATGATAAGAGTGCACATCCTTGTTTTATTCGTGACTATAGGTGAAAGGCTCTCAGTTTTTCCCTATCAAGGGATATTAGCTGTGGGTCTTTCATATATGGCCTTTATGATGTTGAAGTATGTCTCATCTTTATATACTTTACTGAGGGTTTTTATCAAGAAAGGACACTGTATTTTGTCGAATGCTTTTTTTTTTGCATCTATCAAGATCATATGGTTCTTATCCTTTCTTTTATTAATTTGAATTAGTAATAATTAATTAATAATAATAAATATTATAATTAATAATATAATAATAATTAATGATTAATGTGAATCAATAATTCTTTAATTAATTAATTAATCTTTTATTAATCCTTTCTTTTATTAATATCACATCAACTAATTCGTGAATACTGAACCAGCCCTGAAGCCCAGAAATAAATCCCATTTGGTCATGGTGAATAATTCTTTTAATGTACTCTTGAATTCAGTTTGCTAGTGTCATGTTGAAAATTTTTACATCCATGTTCATCATGGTGAATATTGGGATATTGGCCTGTAATTTTCCATTTTAGTGGGGTCTTTGTCTGGTTTTGGAATCAAGGTAATGCTGATTACCTGGTAGAATGAGTTTGGAAGTTTTCTTAAATGGAATTAAATTTTATGTATTTTTTGATGTATTCTTTTGCTCAACAAGAAGTTTTTAAGATTCATCCATTTTTTGTATGTACCTATAATTTATTTCAAGGCACTGTAGTAACTTTTATCTTTTTTTAAAAAGATTTTATTTATTTATTTGACAGACAGAGATCACAATTAGGCATAGAGGCAGACAGAGAGAGAGGGGGGAGGAAGCAGGCTCTCTGCTAAGCAGAGAGCCCGATGCAGGGCTCGATCCCAGGACCCTGGGATCATAACCTGAGCTGAAGGCAGAGGCTTTAACCCACTGAGCCACCCAGGTGCCCCGTAAGTTTTATCTTTTATGAACAAAATTGACTTAGATATTCTTGCAATTTTATCCTGATGTATAGGTACACAAACTTCTCATATAATATATCCTGAAGTGGAATTTCTACGTCACAGAGTATTTGTTTCTTTAGGACTTCTAGATAATATCAATGTCTTTTTCAACTCTCTGTTCAAGTTACATGTTTATTAGCAGCAATTAAGAATTCTCACATCCAAAGAAAAATTTTTGACTCTTACTATTATGATGACTACGTGGTTCTATGTCATGTGCCTCACTATAAATAAGGTTAAGTACACTTTCACATATTATTTGCCCTTTGTAATTCCTATTTTTTTAAATGCCTGTTGAAGTCTTTTTAAAAAATTATAATTGGATTGTCTTGTTTAGTTCTTACTGATTTTTAGGAGAACCTGCCTCTGGCCCCATTAGTCATTAGTCATTTATTTCTATGTAGACCATGCAGCCCTGGTTTTTCAAATATCTTACCTCCTCTCTGGCTCAGCAGCAGTAGGTGCTGAACTTCAGTCCACTAAACTCTAAGCATCCCCATACATCCATGTTGCTTTCTTCTCTTCTCTTGCAGGCTTCCTTCTGGGTTCCACAGTGAAGTCTAAAACCAAAGGTATTTGGATGTGGTGTGTACCCCACCCCTCCAAGCTGAACCACACCCTGGTCCTTCTGGACACTGAAGGTCTAGGGAATATAGAAAAGGTAAGGCAAAGGGGGAATCTTGACTCTACTTTTCATTTGCTACCTCAATTCAAGTTCTATTACCTAGTCTTAAAAACTCTAAACCCAAGTATGAAAATGAGAATATATTTCTCCCTGAACTTACTTTTCTGGTCACCTCAAGTATTGGGGTATATAATAATAACATCTTCTTACTTTTAACAGTTGGATAAACATACAGTTTAGTAAATACTTAACCAAACAGCTGAATTCCCGTGTTCTGTGCTAAGTACTACAGATACCACAGCAAATAGGGCAAATGCCTAGAGCTTAACTGCAGGAGACAACATGTACACAGTGTGATCAGTACGGGGAACCATGCGTAGATGTAGGCAACTAATCCAATCACATGGCTTCGAAAAAGCTTCCTGGAAGAAATAATATGTAAACTGTAACCCATGAAGTCAGTGGGACCTAGCAGTTCAAGTATATGGATGTGATTTAGAAGTAGGGGATGTGGGCGCCTGGGTGGCTCAGTGGGTAAGCCTCTGCCTTTGGCTCAGGTCATGATCCTAGGGTCTTGGGATCAAGCCCTGCATCTGGCTCTCTGCTCAGCAGGAAATCTGCTTCCCTCCCTCACCCCACCCCCCCGCCTGCCTCTCTGCCTAGTTATGATCTCCGTCAAATAAATAAATAAAATTTTTAAAATAAAAAAAAAGAAGTAAAAGAAGTAGGAGATATGAAATAGGGTTTCAGTAAAGTAATTTATTTAAATCCTCTTCAGACGAAGTTTAGCTATGCCAGGAGCATTCATGAAGGGTTTTAGTTCAAGTCTCTGATTTTAGAGATTACTTCTTCTCTGACTTATATAAGAGAATGACCTTGACCCACTGAAATTATCTTACCTTATATAATCTTACATATTTTCTCTTTATACTATTAAGTGAAACAAATTATTTCTCCTTATTTTACATTACTCTGAGCCTATATTCAAAGTAGCATTGGTAAATATCTGGCTTCCATAAATGTGGGGAGAAAGTATTCAGAGATTCTGTGCTCAGCTTTAAAGCTCTTAACAGTAAATTCAATATAAAAGCAAAATGATTCTCTTGATGTTGAAAACGATTGTTATTTGGCCCAAATCCTGCTTTAAAAAAAAAAAAGCAATCTACGTTGGATACTTTCAGGGACAATAAAGACTTGAGGAAATAGTTTTTTTCCCAAAAATATGAAAAAGTTTTCTAGTCTTCCAGTTCAAATCTGATAAGCATAGAATCTAGATACTGCACTTGTACAAGGCAACAGGATATACTGTGTTGTAAACTGCTGATGGCAGCAGAACCAGTGGCTAACACTAAAATTGTGGAATGCTTTGAGATATCTGACTCTATTTTCCTGGTCTTCAAAGAATTTCAGGTCTTCCCCTGAATGTTGGTTCCAGTTTTGCCCTCCATAACCAAGACCCCATAGTGACCCTATAGTCACTTCTTGCTCTGAAGTTGCAGGATTCTTTTTTCCATGTGAGAGATTATAAGCTTGGTTGCCTTTATCTGCCCCTTCTTAAGTCATCTTAAGAACAATAACTTTTGCATCCATACAGCCAAATGCAGTAGGTGCATTTAGGTGCCTAAAGAGTAGTTGTAGAATTTTTTTGAATAACATTTGTGTTGCAAATATAGATAATATGAAGAAAAATTTGATAGAGGAATAATTGCTCACATTATTGTATATCTGCTGTATTCTAGGGACTGCATTAGACATTTTACCCATATTGACAATGTCATTTACTTCTTTTAATAGCTAAGGTACTGGGGCCCTGAGAGGGTACTATGTTAACACTAATAATGAGGTTGAATTTATCATTGTCTTCAAAACTTGTGTTCTTTGTCTTAAGATTTCAGCAATATATAGTAACAAAATAATAAATGAAAAACTGAATGAATGAATAAATCAATGGGTGCATAAATAGCAGCCTTCTAAGTCCCTTGTCTAATGTGCTTTCTAGGTCGACCCCAAGAATGACTCATGGATCTTTGCCCTGACTGTGCTTCTGAGCAGCACCTTGATCTACAACAGCATGGGCACCATCAACCACCAGGCCCTGGAGCAGCTGCAGTATCCTTTCAGGGACCAAAACACCAAATTTCATTGAGTTTACAGGAATTGCCATTCTCAACTGAGACTGTCATCTTTTCTGTGACTTAATTGTCATGGTTGCAGAAAGGAGTGAGAGGGACCCAGAATAAAAATTAGTGCTTATAACATTTATTTCTATCTGAGATCTGGAAATTGTGATGTAAAGTAATTGTTCCTTAGCTAAGTTCCTAGCTATGTGACTGAACTATCACAGCTAATCAGGGCGAAGTCATCCTCAAAGTTCAGTGGGGTAGACGACTCTGCCAACTTTGTGAGTTTCTTTCCAGATTTTATTTGGGCTCTACGAGATTTCACACTGGAAATGAAGATAAATGGACTCTTCATAACTGAAGATGAGTACCTGGAGGATGCCTTGAAGCTGCTTCCAGGTCTCAGAGTATGGCTTAAATGGTGGCAGATATTTTAATGATGGGATCAACTGAGCCCTGTCATTCAGCATATGACATAAATGTTTATTTGAATTTGAAGCCAGTGCTAATGGTGATTGGGCTTTGTGGGTTATTATTACTTTAAAGTCTTTAGCAATTGGAGCTTAAGCTCATTAAAAAAATTCAGGACCCAATATTAGATCAGATAATTTAATGCTAATTGATACCATGAAAAAATATTTCCAGATTTCAATCAGTGCTATAACTTCTTTTTTTTTTTACATGGTTATAAGTGTCATTTTTTTAAAATATTTTATTTATTTGACAGAGATCACAAGTAAGCAGAGAGGAAAACAAGAGAGAGAGAGGGAAGAGAGAGAGAGGGAAGAAGGCTCCCTGCTGAGTCCCTGCTGCGGGACTCGATCCCAGGACCCTGAGATCATGACCTGAGCTGAAGGCAGCAGCTTAACCCATTGAGCCACCAAGGTGCCCCATTGCTATAACTTCTTGAGGCCCAAATACTTTTGTGGCTTGTTAAGTGTTCACATTGAAATCAATTACTTATTTTTTTTATATTTAGCATTTAATATGGAGAATATTAGGGGATGTTATTCCATAAGCTACCAAATATATGTATGACAAGTTACATTAAAAAATAAAATACCAAAATTTTTAAAAATGCTATTCAGTGTGACTTAGGAAAGTCACAGTAAATGTCCTTTAACCTTCAGAATATGTTCCTTGATGTTTTCCTGACCACTGCTTTATTTACATATTAAAATAAAAAACAACTTTATACTCCATCCTGAAAAAACCTGGAATGGTTTTTCAAGTAGCTTCAAATCTGGAATGTAACTTCCCACACATAACACATTTCCTATGGGAAAATGCTTTCCTGGTTTATTAAATTTGGGAAGTTTTAAATACGAATTCTCCGGATTTCATCTCTACCATGATGGCGCTGGCCTTCATAGTTACTCCTCATTCCTTCGTTCTCATCTGCAGAGTCTGGTAGGACTTATTTCGAAAAGCTTCTGCCCCCACACTCCAAACACGATGGTCTCTCTCTGACTTGGCTGACAGGAGTGTATGTCTAGGACTTCCTGCTGCTGCATCCCATCTCCATTATCACCGGAAGTCCCCTGAGGGTCAACATCCGTGACAAAGTTGCTAACATCTCCTTCATTCTAATTTCTCACTTGTGAGTTTTTCGATGTATACGAAGCCCTGAGTTCCAACAGAAGGATTTTCCACATTCAGAGCATTTCCAAGGCTTCTCTCCTGTGTGAACTCTCTGATGCTCACTGAGGGACGACTTCTGAGTGAAGGCCTTCCCACATTCACCACACTTGAAAGGTTTTTCTCCTGAGTGAGTTTTCTGGTGGATCTGAAGCGACGCCTTCCTGGGATAGGCTTTCTCACACTCGCTGCACTCGTAGGGTTTCTCCGTCGAGTGAGTCCTCTGGTGTATGATGAGCTGGGATTTCCCACAAAAGGCTCTCTCACAGAAGCTACACTCGTACGGCCTCTCGCCCGTGTGCGTCCTCCTGTGTATGACGAGGTATGACTTGCTGCTGAAAGCCTTCCCACACTCGCCGCACCCGAACGGCTTCTCGCCCGCGTGCGCTCTCAGATGTGCGGTGAGCTGCTCCTTCCGGCCGAAGGCCTTCCCGCATTCGCCGCACTGGTAAGGATTGTTTCCGGTGTCGATTCCCTGGTGGACGACGAGCTGCGTCTTCATATTGAAGGCTTTCCCACAGTCGCTGCACTGATAGGGTTTCTCCCCTGTGTGCATTCGGATGTGAACCAGGAGGTAGGACTTACTCCTGAAGGCTTTCCCACACTCGCTGCATTTATGGGGCTTCACCCCCGTGTGCGTCCTCTGGTGTATGACGAATGGCGACTTCAAACTGAAGGCTTTCCCACACTCGCCACACTCGTAAGGTTTCACGCCCGTGTGGCTTCGCTGGTCAATTACTTATTTTTAAAATGTATTTCAATAGTAATAATAATATAGTAATCAAAATGGTAGAATAGTATATTTTAATAGTGTTGGCTTATTAATAGATTATCTGATCTAATTTATCTGACTAATAGATTATCTGATCTAATATTTGGGCCTGAATTTCTTTAGTGAGCTTAAGCTCCAATTGCTAGAGATTTTAAAGTAATAAATAAAGTTATAATATTTAATAATTATATATTACTAGTACCTATAGAGTTATATTCTCCACAGAAAGGATATTTGCAAACTAAAAGGTCCAGAAAAAATGTTGACATATCTTTCCTGTAAAGCTGTCAGACCTTCATGTTACCTTCCTTATAACATCATCCTTTTCACTTTGTAGCCTTACACAATATTCTATTTTTATATTATAAATTTGTTACATGTATTTAGCAAAGTGGATAATAGAAGACATCTATAGGGATAGGGAACATTCATTTTTATTTATTCATTGAACAGCTGATATGTGCTACAGAATTGCTCTGTAAGATCCTATGAAGTCTGAATCCATCTGATATAGGGAAATGATGAGGTCTCAAATTACATTTAGATTAAAGTATACTTTAGAGATTTCAATTAAAGGAATCTCTAAACATATTTGTGGTGTGACATGTTTTTGGCTTATGCTTATAAAAATTTTTCTTTATTGATCTGGATATCATCTATTTTCTTCCTGACATTTTCCCCAGCAAAGTGTTACCCTTTTGCTCTGGGATCACGTTAAGGCCCATATTTCATTTTTGACATGGAGAAGTACTTCTGACCTCTTTTTAAATTATAGTTGACACTTAGTGTTGCATTAGTTACAGGTGTAGAAAAATAGTGATTTGACAACTCTGTACATTATGCTGTGCTTACCACAAGTGTAGCTACCATCTGTCACCAGACAACACTGTAACAATATCATTGACTATATTCCATTCTATACCTTTCTTCCTCTGACTTCGTTCCTTAACTGTAAGGCTGTACCTCCCACTCCCCTTCACCCATTTTACTCATCCCCCACCACCATCCTTTCTGCAACCACCAGTTCTCTGTATTTATGGCCCTCTGACTTTTTTTCTTAGTCATTCAATAAACATTAGATTCTTAATCCATGGGACCCCATAAAAATGCCAGGGAAACTAGCATAAGTTTATTCACTTGTGCTGAATGCCTCCCATTCCTCTCCTAAAGTACTTCCCCGACTCTTAGCTCTATTCAGAAAGGAATTTTCCTTGACTTTGGTAAATTAGCACAATTTCAATTTACAAAGCTCATGATTAGAATAAAGGAGATTCAGTGATTTTTTTTTTTACTCTGAATTTTAGACATTTTTTTCTTACCTTGATATTATTCATCCTCTACCTGATATTTTAACAAGCAATATCTTACTCTTCTTTTGGTATTATTTTATTTTAGGGTCCATATTTCATATCTAATATGGGGACAGTCAAATCACAAAAGGAATTCTTACCATTTTTTTTTTTTTGGTTCCTCACTCATTTGATAAACATTTAATGAATATATCAACCACTAAACTCCATAACAGTACTAAGGAAACCAACCATAACTTGCTTCAGTTGGGACTGATGCCCCTCCTACTCCCCTATTTCCCTGGCTCTGCTCCATGTAGAAATGGAATTTCCTTGCCTGTGGTGATGGTCCAGATTGATTTGAAATGATTGGGTTAAAGGAGATTTATAGGCACAGGAAATGCCATAATGCAAAGATGCCTGGAAATGAAAGTTCTGACTCCCTTACCTAAAGACCACTTTTCAATGATCAGTTTTTTTCCATTTTTGCAGGCACAAATCCCAAAATCCAGAATTCCAACATGCCCAGAGAGTGTATCAGGCAGTTCTTTCCAAAACGGAAATGCTTCGTCTTTGACCGGCCTACAAGTGATAGAAATCTCTTACTCCATCTTGAGAAGGTGCCAGAAGACAAGCTAGACAGTACTTTCCAGGAGCAATCAAAGAAATTCTGTACCTATATTTTCAATCACACAAAGACCAAGACCCTAAGAGAGGGAATCACTGTCACTGGGAGCCGTAAGTCACCTTTGTCCCAAAGCATATCTCTGTGTCAGTGTGGTGGTGCTTTGACAAGAGCCTGGATTTGTCAGTAATTTTGTTTACATCTGTGTGTAACTATGGAGAAGCAGATGTTCATGGCCTGAAAAGAAATCCATGTGTGTTTACTCATTAAAGTCTCCCTGTGTGAGGGTCTGCTGAGACCTGATACACCTCAGGAACTTAAGCCACTAATCCTAAGAAGACAAGATGGTGTTAAAGAGAGGACATCTGTATATTGAGAAATCCTATGGGATAACTTCTTGTCTTGAAGGAGATAGCAGGTTATTTTGTAAATTTACATGAGTCAGGTCATAAAGAGCAAGCTATGAGTTCCTGCAAGATCACTGAGAAACAGAATTATGTGTCATCTTATGTGTAGGACAGGCTTCGTGGGCATGTAACTTACACAGTCCTATAGTATTCTGTGTGGAGATGGACCCATACTTGCTTTAAGATCCTCTATCCCTATTTTGAATTCTCGATCATGTTCAACTAGGAGTTCACATTTTTGTTTTGTATCAGGGCACACACATTATGCTGCTAGTCTTGTTTGTGTCTATTACTTCACCTATGTAATCTATTCCTTTACATTCTCATGAATGGGAAACCATTTTTCCAGTAACATAGGTGCATATTGTATAGTTGGTAATTTAAATTGTGCTGTGACAAAATGGAGAATAAAAGAAAAAAACAGGAGGGACGCCTGAGTGGCTCAGTTAGTTGGACGACTGCCTTCGGCTCGGGTCATGATCCCGGAGTCCCGGGATCGAGTCGCGCATCGGTCTCCCGGCTCCGCGGGGAGTCTGCTTCTCTCTCTGACCTTCTCCTCGCTCATGTTCTCTCTCACTATCTCTCTCCCAAATAAATAAATAAAATCTTTAAAAAAAAAAAAAAGAAAAGAAAAAACAGGAAAACAATAATCCTGTTAGAAAGGAGTAGATTCCCAAAAGGAGAAAATAAAATTTCCTTGTAAATAAGGGGGGGGCTTTTAGATCTTAGAATGATCTTAGAATCTTAGAATGATGCTTCATAAAAACTATAAGCTACTGATTGAGACCTTGGTATTTATGCTTAAATTCCCTGGCTTATATAGGGCTGGGGACTCTGTTGATAACCTATATGGATGCCATCCATCATGAAGCAGTTCCTTGCTTGGAGAACGTGGTGACAACTCTGGCTCAGATTGAGAATCCAGTGGCCGTGCAGAAGGCAGCTGACCACTACAGAGAGCAGATGGCCCAGCGAGTGAGGCTGCCCACAGACACACTTCAGGAGCTGTTGGATGTACATGCACACTGTGAGAGGGAAGCCATTGCAGTGTTCATGGAGTACTCCTTCAAAGATGACAAGCGGGAGTTCCAGAAAAAACTCATGGTAATTGTATTAGCATTTAGCACTCCTGATTTCTCTCCTTCGGAAATCATGCTTAGAGCCTATATATTTTTTATCAAATAGTTCATCTCTTTATTCTGGTTAAAGGAGCCTGGATTGGGGCACCTGGGTGGCTCAGTAGGTTAAGCCTCTACCTTCAGCTCAGATCATGATCTCAGGGTCCAGAGATGGAGCCCCACATCTCTACTCAGCTTCCCCCCTCACTCTGCCTGCCTCTCTTCCTACTTGTGATTTCTGTCAAATAAATTAATAAAATCTTTAAAAAAAATAAATAAAGGAGCCTGGATTGTTGTGAGAGCTATACAGGCTATAGATTACTCTTTTACTATAACATAGACATTTTATTAATTTTCTGCTGCATTAAAAATTGCCATGAGGGGTGGCTGGGTGGCTTAGTTGGTTAATCATCTGCCTTCAGCTCAGGTCATAATCCCAGGGTCCTGGGATCAAGCCCCACATCAGGCTCCCTGCTGAGCAGGGAGCTTGCTTCTCCCTCTGCCACTCCCCCTGCTTGTGCTTTCTCAATCTCCTCTGAGGAAACTACTTCCAGGCACAATTCAACTTTCTCTTTTTCATCGTTGATGGTTGGGTCACTGTTAATCATTCTACAGCAGAAGTAAAATTGGAGTTTATATCTTACAACCCCATCATTTTATAGATGATAAGCCTGAATCCAAGAGAGTTTAATGGGCTTTTGACAAGTAACAGAATCAATCAGAACTAGGACTGAAAGTCTCTGGGGATGCTGGGTTGGCTCAGTTGGTTGAGTGTCTGATTCTTGGTTTTGGCTTAGGTAGTGATTTCAGGTTTGAGGAACTGAGCTCCCCACAGGGCTCTGTTTTCAGAAGGGAGCCTGCTGGAGATTCTTTCTCTCTCCTCCCTCTGCCCCTTCTCCAACTTGCATGTGTGTTCTTTCTCTCTCTATCTCTCAAATAAATAAATTTTTAAAAGAAAGAGAGAGAGAGAAAGAAAGAACGAACTAGGACTAAAAGTCTCTTGACTCCTGGTCCATTCCATATTCCAGTCTACTCATAGGTGATCATGATGCTTTTCCTAAGAGGATGACATTGGACTTTCCCTCCTAACAGCTTCTTTCTAACTGACTTCTTCATAATTTCCCTGGCAGGAGACCATAGAGGAAATCAAGGAAGATTTCTTGCTGCAGAATGAAGATGCATCTGTCAAATTTTGCCAGGCACAGCTTAAGCAACTTTCAGAGTCCTTGATGGAAAGCATTTCAAGAGGAACTTTCTGTGTTCCTGGAGGATATCATCTTTACTTAGAAGAAAAGGAAAAGGTTGAATGGGACTATAACCAAGTGCACAGGAAAGGGGTTAAGGTGAGGAATAAAGAGAGAGGGGTGGTTGTCAAAATCCTAGAGTCAAAGGGTGTTGCTTTTTCTGAAAATGTAAGATCACAGCACCATTTTAAGGGAGAAAGCAGAGCATGGCCATATCACCACCCTTTTAGTTTTTATCCACAATTAGTTATATATTGTTGAAGAGATTAGAAATATTTCTTCCAAAACAATGGTGTAGAATTGGGAATTCTGGATTAAAGAGAACAATTTTGCTTTATCAAACAATGTGATAATTTCTTTGCTGAGTATAGAGTATACAAAGAGTAAAGATAACAATCTTTGTTCCAAGATGTCTTCTTTATTTGAAGACAAATAATTGGGTAATTGTATGATTATCACACATTCATGAACAGATAGTGAAAATAATGGTAATGATTATGATGACAATAACAATGATTTTAATAAGGCTAACATATACCATACATATAGTAAGTAACCCATAGATAGGTACTTTCATTGGACTGTCAATTTAATGCTCAGAATATTATTATAATTTAGATACTATAGTTATGCAGTCAAGAAATGTGTTGTACAAAGAAGTAAACAAGTTGCCCAAAGTCGTACTACCAGCAAGTGGGAGAGCTGGTAGGGCAGCTCAGAGTAATTGACTATCTTCAAAACTGGAAATGTAGCTTGGCAAAGCACCCTGTAAGAGGAGTAAGAGATATAAGATGCAAGTATCTATAAATGTTATCCTAGTTAAGAAAGGGTAGATAAGCATCCTTTCTGTCAGAAAAGAGATTGAGCAAATGTTTGAGAAAACAGGGGTGCCTGTTTATACATGCATAGAAATCTGGTTGGCTGTACCTGGGGTAGATAGTGGAAGGCCTCCCTGGAGAGAAAGATGGAGTGCTAGGAAGGAGGCCACAATAGAAGGTTTCAGGTATCCCACAATAGAAGGTTTCAGGTATCTCAGAATTTATATTGGACTGATGGAAGGAAAGTTAGTAAGGGATATCTAAGCAAATACAAAACTTACAAGGCCAGATTTATGACTTCATAGAATGATAATTTCCCTAAAAAGACAAGATCTTTGTTACATGACATGTCTCTCCTTGTTTCTTCAGGCAAATGAAGTTCTCCAGCACTTCTTACAGAACCAGGTGGCAGTAGAGAACTCCATCCTGCAGGGAGATGTTGTTCTCACCTATCAGGAGAAGGCCCTAGCAGGTACAGGTGCAGGGTTGAGCTCATAGCAGAGTGGGTAGGTTTCTGCACTAACTTCAGACATAGATGAGAGCAAAACCTTCCTGAAACAAAGAGCTTCCTCTCTTTCTGTGAAACAGCACTGCTAAGTATAACAATCAGAGCTGGCTTTTTAAATCTGGCAGCCCAGGAGGGTCATCTTGATCACATTCTGAAATGTGCTCTTGGTAACCCACATAGTTCTGAGGTTTGTCAGCTACCTTTTCAGAGTCAGTTTGGTATCTCTACTGAGGAGGTGAGAATCAGGTCTGACTTTTGTTTTCTTCTCTCTCTAAAACATTTGTGGAACAGCTGAATTAGCTTTGAAGGAGGCAGCTGAGAAGGAAGTAGAGCTTCTAAGTCAGAAATACAAGGAGCAACAGCAAAAACTGGAGGCTCAAGAGAGAAGCTTCAAGGAAAATATAGAGCAACTGAGAGATAAGTTGGAGAGAGAAAGAGAAAGCCTTCAGATGGAGCAGAAAAAAATGTTGAATCACAAGCTGAAGGTATGTCTGCACAGAGCCTGGGCAGTGCCCAATGGACAATGCTATGGTTCCTCAGGAGAAGGGCCAAAACTAATAAAAATTATGATCCCAAGGAGAACCATAAAGACATGATTCATTGAAACCTCAGATCCATCTGGACCCTGCTGAGGCCCTTAAACCCACAAACTCCAGTGCCTTATGTAGCGTGAGAATTTGCCGTGTGCAATTAGCATCCCTGAGGCTGCTGGGCTGCTCTTTATAGTGATTGTTAGGGTGATCTCATTGGGCCCCAGTTAAATAGGGCCTCAGTCCACTAGTCCTTAGGATTCTTGATTGAACCATCAAACAGACCTGTAAGAACTCCATCTTGTCTTAAAAGTATCAGATTAGACTTGAAATACAGGATTCCAAAAGCTCTAAAATGTATTACATTTGTTTCCAGATATGTGTGAGTTATCCTACAAAGCACAGAGCAAAGTTAATTCTTCAGCTCAACCTGGCACTTGATAAGCAGCAATCTAGAGGGGGTCAGCAGTTTCCATTATCTGTTAGACGTGTATGTTCATGCTGCCTCAGTGGGACTGAAAAATAATTAGAATTAATCCTACATCACTCTGAAGGGCATCCTCAGTGCTGGAACTTCTCTTAAGAGGATAGTTCTCTGGTCTGACCCAGCCTGACCCCACTCCCCTCGTAGTTGAGGGACTCCTGGGAAGGTGTAAACCATGGATACTCCCAGTCTCCAGGATAGACCAATCGAAAAGCACTCTCAGGTGATAGAACAGTAGACACAGTGCTTCAGAGCTGAAACTGTTGAACTCAAAACCCTTACTTTTGGTAATAGAGGACTTTCAAAAGTGGACTCCTTCTCTTTTATAGATCCAAGAAGAACTTCTTAATGAAGGATTCCTACAGAAATCTGAGGACTTGCATACAGAGATAGAGCTACTAAAAAAAGAGATTGCAGCGGGTAATGAAAATAAATACTCATTGGATCTATGGGTCTTTTATTTGACTGGTAAAGTATTAGGTGAAGAAATGCCAGGTCCTAGTGAGTTACCTGGTGTGGGGATGAAGATTGTGGGCTCAAAATGACATAGGCCCAGAATTCCTTGAGGGGTTTCTATGATGCTCTGACTTACTTTGGAAGCATGTGTCATTTTAGTTTCTTTAACATAAGTTTAAAGATAAACTGTGATTATCAATGATTACTAAGGTGTGACATACAAAAGTCAGACTTAATTTTGATCAAATTAAGGAAATAGTAAACAAGATTGTAAAAGAGAAGTGTAAGAAAAGGCCAGATTTGCAGTTGCAGCTAAACAAAATACTGCAAAATAAAATCATCAGACCTGATTGTTGCTTTCTTCTCTCTAAGGTGCTAAGCAGGCTAAGGAGGAGGCAGCTGGGAAGAAACTGGAGCTGCTAAGATGGAAATACAAGGAGCAACAGCAAAAACTGGAGATTCAGGAGAGAAGCTTTAAGGAAAACTTAGCCCAACTGAGAGAGAAGTTGGAAAGAGAAAGTGAAAACTTTCAGAGGGAAAAGGAAAAAACATTGAAGCACAAGCTAACGGTAAATCTGCACAGAGCCTGGGCAGTGCCCAAGGGACAATGCTGTGGTTCCTCAGGAGAAGGACCAAAACTAATAAAAACCATGACCCCATGGGGAATCATAAAGACCTATGATTCACTTAATGCCTCAGATCCATGTGGATCCTGCTGAGGTCCACCCTTTCTATAGTGTTAGTCTTTGAGGTGAACAAATGGCACCCACAGATTGCTAGACTGCTGTTTGTAGTGACTATAGTGTGCTTTCATAATGCCTGGAGTGAGTAGCATGTTAGTCCTATCATACTTGGGTTACTAGTACAACCATCAGATATATCTAAAATCGATCCTCTGGGTTTTGTGTATCAGATTATGCTTGATGGGAAATACAAAATCTAGAAAGCCCTATAACTTGATGCATTTGTTTCCAGATCTGTGTGAATTACTCTGTAAACTATAAGGAAACGGTATTCCTTATTTCAACATGCAACCTGATAGCCTGTTTTCTACACATTGTTAGCAATTCCCATTTTTATAGATGGCAGCCATGCTGCCTGAAGTAGAACTGAAAATTAGTTAGACTCAAACCTACATTCTCTCCCAAAAGGCATCGTTAGAACTGGAACACATGTCTGTGATAGTTCTCGACTGTCTTGACTTAGCCCCAACATCTCCCCACCCTCAGCAAGATGATCCTGAGCAAATCATAGGAAGTTATAAGCCACAGATAGTCTTACCATAAGGGTCAGAACATGGAAATACTGAAAAATTCCATAAAAGAGCACTACAGCAATAAAGAAGTGGATGGATATGCTTAGCTTAGCTACCAGTATTAAATACAAAACCCAACTTGATAACTAGGAATTTTCAAAAGTGAACTCTCCCTTTTATAAGTCTAAAATAAAATGCTTATTAAAGGATTTAAAATTCTCAGATTACAAACAAAATAGACTTAGAATTCTTGTTAGGAAAGTATAAAATGAGGTTACTCATTTATGACATAACTCATGTTATGCTGTGACTCATTTTTGAGATATATGTGTCATGTTAGTTTCAATTAACAAAAGTTTAAAAAGTAATTACCTAAATATAGGAAGGCCTTACACAGACAAGACAAACTTACTATTGATTAAATTAATTCGAACAAGTGAGAAGCAGGTTAAAAGATGCAGTGGAAAAAAAGACCAAATTTGCAGTAACATCAAAATGATATGATACTGCAGAATAAAATTATCATGAAGTATGTAAAGTTTATATGAAGAAAAATTTTAAGTGCTATATAAGATACAAACATTGACAGAAATTAAAATGTCTGTGTTATTTAACTTAATATGTGCATTTAATTTGATCCAAAACACACATCAAACATAATTTTTCAGAAAGTAGAAAAATTAATTCTAAAGTTTTTATGGAAAGCCACAAACAAAAATATCCAGTGCAATCCTGAAAAAGAGACAAATGAAAGGGAACTAGCTTTAGCCACATGTCAAAACGCCCCAACAATTAGCACTGTGGTACTAACATCTGAATATTGTAACAACCACAAAACAGACTTGAAAAATCAGTGCAAAGTCATGAGAAAATTGAACAGATGATAATTTAGGTGTATTCTTTTGTGAAGGAACATGGAATATTCAGCAAATGGTGTTTGAACTATAGGTAGCCAACTGAAAAAGAAAAGTTGAGGTCTCATTTATAGGTAATTTTCCGATGGTTCAAAGATATAAACACGAAAAACTATACCGTAAAATTAAATAATAGGGGGCAGTTAAAAAAATAATATTGAAGTAGGTAGAACTTTTCTAAGTATGACATAATGGAAATAAATAAAATATATTTTGCTTTTTCTCTTTGAGTGTAGTTGACATACAATGTTACATTAGTTTCAGTTATATAATATGATTTCTCAAGGTTTTTTTTTTTTTTGAAGATTTTATTTATTTATATGAGATTGAGAGAGAGCACAAGAAGGGGAGGATCAGAGGAAGAAGCAGACTCCCTGCTGAGCAGAGTCCGATGCAGGGCTCAATCCCAGGACTCCAGGATCATGACCTGATCTGAAGTCAGTTGCTTAATCAACTGAGCCACCCAGGCATCCATGATTTCTCAAGTCTATACCTTGTGCTATACTCACCATAAGACTAGCAAGCATGTGTCACCATACATTGCTATTAAAATATCATGGACTATATTCCCCATGCTATGCCTTTAATTCCCTTGACTTATTCATTCCATAACTGGAAGCTTGTATCTCCCACTCTTCACCCATTTTGTCCAATCCCCACCCCCTTCTCTCTGATAACTGTCAGTTTGTTTTCTGTATTTTATAGAGCTGGTTCTACTTTTTGTTTGTTTATTCATCTGTTTTTTTTAGATTTTACTTAGGAGTGAAATAAAATCAAAACCTCCTTGAGATATTACCTCACACCTGTCAGAATGACTAGAATCAAAAAGACAAGAAATAACAAGTGTTGGCAAGGATGTAGAGAAAAAAGAACTCTCATACACTGTTGGTGGGAATGTAAATTGCTACAACCATTATGGAAACAATATGGAGGTTCCTTAAAAAATTAAGAATAGAAACACCATATAATCCAATAATTCCACTTCAGAGTATTTACCCAAAGAAAACAAAAACACTAATTCAAAAAGATATATGCCCCACTATGTTTCTTGCAGCGTTATTTACAATAGTAAAGATATGGAAGCAATCTAAGCGTACATTGATAGATGAATGGTAAGGAAGTTGTGGCATACATATGCAATGGCATATTACACAGCCATTAAAAAGGATGAAATAGCGCCATTTGAGACAACCTGGATGGACCTAGAGAGTATTATGCTAAGTGAAATAAGCCAGACTGAGATAAAAGAAAATACTGATAAATTTGACTATTAGCTATCTAAGAGAAAAAAAATGTTCTTCATAGAAAACCATAAGCATATATATTGGCTAATTGGATTTAAATAAAACAAATAAAAAAGAAAAACATAAGCAAAGTAAAAATACAAATGGTAAAATGAGCAATACATTTTAATATCAGAAAAAATGATATAATTTCTTTAAGCCATTTTCTTTTCCTCACAGCTTCTTTAAAGTAGTGAAGAAAAAAACAGCCATGTCCCCAAAATGGACAAATATGTTAGAAGAAATGAAACATATTCAACTTTGCTAATAATAAGAGATGTGCAAAATAAAGTTATGAGGCTCCTGTTTCATCTTCAGGATTAGCAAAGAAAACACCTTTGGTCCTAGGTTGCCAAGGATTTGGAGAAATAGAAAATCTCCCATATTTTCTAGTAGGTGGAAATTGAAACAATTCTATATCAAGGTATTAAATGCACATATCTTTGATCCATCAAGTTCAAATTTAGGAATTTAACTTATAGATATAATTGTCCATGTGCCAAATGTCATACATACTAAGGTATATGTTGTAGCACTTGCATATGGCAAAAAAATTAGAAAAAAAATACTTCTCTGTTTGGTACTGGTAATAGAAATCATGGGACATTTGTACAAAAGAATATTCTAGAGTCATTTCAATGGAAGGGAAAACTCTATTTGTACTAATATGAGAAAATCTCCAGATTTAGCATAAAGTGAAAAAACAAAGATGCAGACAGTATACATAGTTGCTATAAGCAAATTTAAATATAATGAATAGATACATCTATTTTATCTGTCTCACAAAGAATACAGAATGAACTAGTAACTATGGTCACAACTGAGGATGGACCTGGGTAGCTGACATGAGGCTTGAGAGATGGCCAACTTTACATCATATATCCTCTTCCATGCCTCTTCCATTTTATAGAGTATATATTTTTACATATTTAGAAATGAAGATGAAATTACTAAGATTAAAACTAAAATAATAATACATAGAAAGGGAACAATTAATGACAGGATGGGAGCATTTATGCTCCTTTAAATAACATACTAAGTGCAATAGAAGTGCTGATTACAACAGGGAACTGGAAACCATAAGATATGCATCCTAATCTTGTTTTATTTTTATTTATTTTTTTTAAAGATTTCATTTATTTATTTGACAGAGAGAGAGATCACAAGTAGGCAGAGAGGCAGGCAGAGAGAGAGGAAGGGAAGCAGGCCCCCTGCTGAGCAGAGAGCCCGATGTGGGACTCGATCCCAGGACCCTGAGATCATGACCTGAGCCGAAGGCAGTGGCTCAACCCACCGAGCCACCCAGGCACCCCCTAATCTTGTTTTAATTATGACCTTTCAGTATTCTAGTTTCTAATTTCTTTCCTTTTTTTTTTTTTTAAACAGACATATAGTTGACATATGACATTATATTAGTTTGGGGTTTACAATATAATGATTCAACTTTTGTATATACTGGGAAATGATCAACACAAGTCTAGTTACCATGCATCCCCATGCAAATTTATAATTCTTTTCCTTGTGATGAAAACTTAAGATTACTTTCTTGGGAACTTTGAAATGTGTATTACAATACTGAGAGCCATTTGTATGTCTTCTTTGGAGAAGTGTCTGTTCATGTCTTCTGCCCATTTCTTGACTGGGTTGTTTGTTTTTTGGGTGTTGAGTTTGGTAAGTTCTTTATAGAGCTTGGATACCAGCCATTTATCTATTATGTCATTTGCAAATATCTTCTCCCATTCTTTAGGTTGGCTTTTAGTTTTGTTGACTGTTTCCTTTGCTGTAAAAAAGCTTTTTAGCTTGATGCAGTCCCAGTAGTTCATTTTTGCTTTTGTTTCCCTTGCTTTTAGAGCCATGTCTTGCAAGAAGTTGCTGTGCCCGAGATCAAAGAGATGGCTACCTGTGTTCTCCTCTAGGATTTTGATGGATTCCTGTCTCACATTTAGGTGTTTCATCCATTTTGAGTTTATCTTTGTGTGTGATGTAAGAGAATGGTTCAGTTTCATTCTTCTGCATATGACTCTCCAATTTTCCCAACACCATTTATTGAAGAGACTGTCTCTCTCCCATTGGATATTCTCTCCTACTTTGTCAAAGATAGGTTGAACGTAGAGTTGAGGGTCCATTTCTGGGCTCTCTATTTTGTTCCATTGACCTATGTGCCTGTTTTTGTGCCAGTACCATACTGTCTTGATGATTACAGCTTTGTAATATAGCTCGAAGTCCAGAACTGTGATGCCTCAAGTTTGATTTTCTTTTTCAACATTCCTTTGACTATTCAGGGTCTTTTCTGGTTCCATACAAATTTTAGGATTGTTTGTTCCAACTCTGTGAAAAATGTTGATGGTATTTTGATAGGGATTGCATTGAATGTGCAGATTGCTCTGGGCAGCATAGACATTTTAACAGTTTTTATTAATAGAGACATGAAAAAATGCTCCACATCACTTGCCATCAGGGAAATACAAATCAAAACCACAATGAGGTACCACCTTACACCAGTTAGAATGGACAAAATTAACAGGACAGGGAACAACAAATATTGGCGAGGATGTGGAGAAAGGGGGACCCTCTTACAAATGTTGGTGGGAATGCAAGCTGGTACAGCCACTCTGGAAAACAGTATGGAGTTTCCTCAAGGAGTTAAAAATAGAGCTACCCTATAACCCAGCAATTGTGCTACTGAGTATTTACCACAAAGATACAGATATAGTGAAAAGAAGGGGCACATGCACCCCAATGTTCATAGCAGCTGTGTCCGCAATAGCCATACTGTGGAAAGAGCCAAGATGTCCTCCAGCAGATGAATGGATAAAGAAGATGTGGTTCATATATACAATGGAATGCTATTCAGCCATCAGAAAGGATGAATACCCACTTTTTACATAGACATGGATGGAACTGGAGAGCATTATGCTAAGTGAAATAAATTAGAGAAAGCCAATTACATGGTCTTAGTCATATGTGGAGTAAAAGGAACAGCACAGAGGATCATAGGGGAAGGGAGGGAAAACTAAATGGGAGGAAATCAGAGAAAGAGACAAGCCATGAGAAACTCTTGACTCTGGGAAACAAACTGAGGGTTGTGGAAAGGGAGGTGGGTGGGGAAAGAGGTTACTGGGTGATGAATATTAAGGAAGGCACATGATGTGATGAACACTGGGTGTTACATGCAACTAATGAATCATTGAACACTATATCAAAAACTAATGATGTGGGGGGGACCTGGGTGGCTCAGTAGGTTAAAGCCTCTGCCTTCAGCTCAGGTCATGATCCCAGAGTCCTGGGACCGAGCCCCACATCAGGCTCTCTGCTCAGCGGAGAGCCTGCTTCCCCCTCTCTCTCTGCCTGCCTCTCTGTCTACTTGTGATCTCTGTCTTTCAAATAAATAAAGAAAATCTTAAAAAACTAATGATGGGCTATATGTTGGCTAATTGAATTTAAATAAAATATTATTGATTATAGTCAACATGCTGTACATCTAATTTTTTTTAATATTCAGTCACTTGAAAAGTTGCTGAAGTGCTCCAAGTTCCAACCCCATGCTTATAAAGGGGATGAATTAGAAGAAAATTGTTCTTCAGAATCAACTAGATTTTTCTGGAATTCCAGATTGTGTTTCTGGAAGAAAGATGAGGGGTTTTACATATTAGTACATTTACTTGAACCTATTATATGGGAATCAGAGCAATCTCAATCTCTGAATGGTCCTCCTGAAAAAAGAATGAGCAAAGTCTAGGACTCCACCTGTCCTCACCATCAGAGATGTGGCACAAACAAGGCTGTCTTAACCCATGTAACATTTTTTTTTTCTTTTAGAGAGGGAGGGTGAGGAGAGGGACAGAGGGAGAGAAAGAGGGCTCAGTCTCACAACCCTGAGATCATGACCTGAGCTGAAATTAAGAGTCAAATTCTTGACAAACTGAGCCATCCAGATGCCCCGGTCTTACTGCATATAAGGATGGATGATGGAAGAGAGGCACGTGGCCTGAACCTCTGGAGAATGAGCACAAAAGCTCACTGAGAGAATAGCTTGAAAGACAAGTTATCAACTCATAAATATGTTTTACACTGACACTTTACTATCCAAGTCTTACTGGAGACTCTTTCCTAAATATCCATCCTGCAAATTAAAACCCTCTGTAATTTCAGTTTTCCCTATAAGACCTATGTTTTTGGTGCAATAAGACAGAACTTAAGGTATACTTTCTCATGATGCAATTTTCAAACCAGCTTGCATGCAAGGTTGCCACTTTCCAATGGCCATTTGCCACTTTCCAATGGTGCATGGGAGAAGAATGAGGCACAAACAAGCCCTCTTCAAAAGAATGGGTGTGGGGGTTGGCAGTTGAGAAGACTGCTGCCCAGAGCTACTCCTCAGTCCCATACTTACTAGATACAAGATAACAACTAAGCAAGATATGTCTGATCAAGCAGTACAGGATTTGTAGTTGAATAAGCATATTTAAAGGAATCATCTAATTAACTACAACTGATCTCTAGAGAAGGGGAGATAACAGAAAAAAGAACAGGGGAGTTCCACCCTGAGCCTGCCAGGCGTTCCCAGCTGCTCAGCTTTGAGGACTAGATCATCCTCTCCCTAGAGGTCTGTTGCTGGTACCTGTTCAACCATGTTTGGTCAGTACATTGTCCTGAGGGACAGTTACACAAGCTGCCATGTGTATCACAGTCAAACCACGAAGCAAGTTCCATCATCTTACATTTTATGTAGTTCTGAATTTCTCCTCTCTTATTCTGTGTTTTTCAAAGCCCAGCAAATGCAAGGTGATTTTGGTTTTGGATCGTTTTTACTCTTATGTTACAGGGCTAAACGCTCCAGGTCTAGAATTCCCTAAACCTGTCCCTACGCAGCTATTATTTTTTAAAGCATTCAATTTTTAAATGAACAATTGCACTCACCACATTTCTGAACTAAAATTATTTCATGTTTGTACTTTTCTGTAAGGGCTGATACATTTGCTGTTTTGTGGTTTTTCACTAAACTTGGAGTAGAAGGATGTTAAAGGAGATTCTTCCTGCCTGAGAATTTCCGCTGTGCTCCAAAGATGAGTGCACCATGTGTCAAATAACCACAATTTCTAAAACAATGTTAACACCCTATTTTTTGGAGTTAAATTAACAAAACATGAAAAAATCATCTATTAAATTCTCATTAGCTTATGTTTTAGAAACTTAAGTTTAAGAAACTTTTAATCATTCTTTAACAGTAGTATACTCTTGTTACTTAGACTTACAGAATATGAAAAGTTATCTTGCCTTGCATCATTTACAAATAAAGAAATCTGGAAAAAAGTTTTTCAATGTGATTGTCCAAATTTATACAGCCGTAAGTGATATGTAAAATTCCTAGTTCCACATTCTTATCATCACTTAGTAATGCCAGACTTGTAAATTTTAGTCATTGTAATAAGTGTATAGTTTTAATTATGGGTTTAATTTGTTTAATTAGTGGCAATTAGGAGGGTTGAGTGTATTTTTGTGTTTGTTGCCTTTTGCATACCTTCCTATTCAATATTTTTGCTTATATGTTTAATGGGTTGTCTGTCCTTTTTTCTTTTCTTCTTTATTTAGAGACTATATATCCTATATTCTATAATTTTTTTCTATTAGCATTTAGTTTACTTTTAAATTCTCTTAGTGGTGTTTGAATGAACATGAATTTTTAATAGTAACATAAATTTATCAATTATTTATTTACAAGTTATTGATTTGTTCTATTGCCTGACTTGGAGGACATGAAAATAATATTTGACTTACTTCTAACCATTTTATTATTTCATCTTTCATATTGAGATTTATAATCCACCTAAATCAATTTTATAATGTCAGAAGGTAAGAGTCAAGTTTTATTTTTTTATGAGTATGTAATATTGACCTAACAACAGTTATTGAGAAGACTATCTTTTTGCTATAGTTGTCATGAATCAATTTTCTTTACATGTGTGAAAATAGAAATTGTATCAAATCTACAGATAAGTATGTGAAGAAATGACACTCAAAAAATAGTTTTCTAATTCATCATCATATGTCCCACAATTTGTTAGCCCTTTGAAATCGTTCAGTAATATTTTATATTTTGCAACATATACTCTTTGTACATTTTGTTAGATTTATTCCTGAATGTTTTTAAATAACTTTTTGAAGCATAAGCATACATATTAAAA
The DNA here is from genome assembly GCF_964662115.1 of Mustela nivalis. Lineage (NCBI taxonomy): Eukaryota > Metazoa > Chordata > Mammalia > Carnivora > Mustelidae > Mustela > Mustela nivalis. The sequence continues at coordinate 72,839,379 of NC_139029.1, read as the reverse complement.
TGTACATATGTGTAATATAAGTTATTATATATAAATATAAATTACTAAAATAACTTTAAAAATTAAACTAAGAAGGCAAAAGACTTATACAGTGAAAGCTATAAAACCTGGCTGAAAGAATTTAAAGAAGACATAAATAATGAAAAGACATCCCATGTTCTTGAATTCCAAGACTTAATATTGTTAAAATGTCCATTCTAATCTATGCAAACTACAGATTCAATGCAATTCCTATCAAAATTCCAATAACATTTCTTGCAGAAACATAAAAAGCATCCTAAAATTCATATGGACTTTCAAGGAACTCTAAATAGCCCTAACAGTCCTGAAAAAAGCTGATAAAGTTGGAGACTGCACACTTTCTTATTTAAAAACACATTAAAAAGCTAAAGTAATTAAAGCAGCCAGGTACTGGCATAAAGTTAGACATATAGACAGCTCAGAAATAACCCTCACATATGTGGTCAAATGATCTTTAACAAGCTTATCAAGACCACACAATGGGGAAAGGACAGTCTCTTCAATAAAGTTGGAAGAACTGAAAATCCACATACAAAAGAATGAATATGGATCTTTAAAATATATATAAAATTTAACTCAAAATACATTAAAGAACTAGACATAAGATATGAGAGATGGAGCAGGGGTGAGGGTGAGACCAAGAAGGAAAAGCAGACTCCCTGCTGAGCAGGGAGCCAGACATGAGGCTCTATCCCAGGACCCTGTGATCAGGACCTGAGCCAAAGGCAGACACTTAACTGACTGAGCCACCCAGGCACCCCTATAAACCTTAGAAGAAAGCATAGAGGAGAGCTTCATGACACTGGATTTGGTAATGATTTCTTGGATATGACAACAACAAATCACAGAAACAAAAGCAAAAAGAGAAAAACAGGACTACATCAAATTTTAAAACTTCAGTGCATTAAAGGAAAAGCTATGATGTGATGAGTACTGGGCTTTATACAAAACTCATGAATTATTGAAGACTACATCTGAAACTAATGATGTACTATAAGTTGGCTAGTTGAATTTAAGTTTAAAAAAAGAAAAAAATAATCTGACTTTAAAAACAACAACAACAAATAAGCAAAAAAGAAAACCAATAGAATGAAAAAGCAATGTAGAGAATGGGAGAAAATATTTCAAAATCATATATCTAATAGAGGACAAATATCTAGAATATATAAAGAGCTCTACAATTCACAACAAGAAAGAAATAACTCAGTTTTAAAAATGGTTGCTTAATAGCACTAATCTTTAGAGAAATGCAAATCAAAAATAAAATGAGACACCATCTCATACATATTGGGATGGCTACTATAAAAAATAGAAAATAACTAATATTGGTGGAAATATGGAGAAACTGAAACCCATATAATGTGAATGGAAATTAAATAAATAAATAAATAAATAAATAAATAAATAACAGGGGCATCTGGGTAACTCAGTTGGTTAAGCATCCAACTCTTGATTTCAGCTCACATCATGATCCCAGGGTCATGAGATCAAGCCTCAGGTCAGGCTCCATTCAGAGGTTGAAGTCTGCTTAAGATTCTCTCTCTCTCTCTCTCTCTCTCTCTGCCCTTCTCAGTACCAGACACATGTTCTCTCTCTCTGAAAAAAAAAAAAAAATGCAGTTGCTATGGAAAACTGAAAGGTGGATCCTCAAAGAATTAGAAATAGAGCTAACCATATGTTTCAGAAATTTTACTAATGAGTATGCATCTAAAAGAACTGAAACAAAATCTTGAAGAGATATTTGCACACCCACATTTATTGCAACATTATTCACAACAATCAAGAAGTAGAAGCAACCCATATATCTATATGGACAGAAGAATGGATAAAGAAAATGTTGTATATATACAATGGAATGTTACTCAGTCTTAAAAGGGAAATCTGTCACATGCTAAAACAAGAACTAACCATGAAAACATTAAGTAAAATAATAAATTATGAAAGACAAATATTTTATGATTTCACCTATATGAGGTATCTAAGTTAATCAAACTCATAGACACAGAAAGTACAAATGGTGTCACCAAGGACTCAAGTGAGAAGAGAATGGAATGTAGAAATGCTCTCTCTCTCTCTCTCTCTCTCTCTCCACACACACACACACACACACACACACACACTCTGAAAGTTGTTTTCCTGGTCTTACCTCCTATTGTATATGAGACTCAGTGACCCCAGCTAAATAATGAATTCCTGTTGCTGAGTACCTTAAAATGTTCTGCTTGGAATTCTCCATGTGTAAAGCAGATTAATATAAAAACATTCTAGACGTGTAATTCTGGGTAACATTTGAAACCATTAAGCATATATACATACATAAATTTTTAATTTAGTAATACTAACACACAAATTAATTTGATTTGTGTCTGTCTTTTAGAATAAGTATTCCAAAGGCTGCAATTCCAATTATACTGGAAAGTAAGGAAATATAGATAGCTTCTTCATACCCAGTGCTTAAAAGAAAAAGTCCCTAGAACAATTTGCAAGGCTGACATAGAAACAAAATGCACAAAAACTGCACACAACTCATCATGTGACATAAGAAAGAGCTTTTTCTTAACATCTGGCCTATTTCTGAGAAACTAAGAGCTTGTTCCTGCTTTCATTTTCAATTGACATGTGTTCAATAAAAACAGTTTCAAGTTGTCCTTAACTGAGACAAGAAATCCCTTAATTGAGAAGCAGAGACTTTTATTTCCCGAAAGGACTAATCAGACTGTCAAAATTGGTAGGGATAAAAGATATATACTATACCAGAGTGTCCCAGGCCACTTTTGCAAATACAGAGTCATGGATGAACTTAATTTGACCTCTCTCTTTTAATGCACTGACTAATCA